>NC_058521.1:297363931-298036014 GCF_904849725.1 Hordeum vulgare subsp. vulgare | reverse complement strand
AAAGCTACTCAAAATTGATGATTTGGCTAGGACCGTTGATAGAATGTCTACTGATATTGATGCTTTGAAAGTTAGATGTTCTCATCCCAAGATCAATATGGATGAAACTTTGAAAGCTATGTGTGTTTCCATGAACGAGAGGAAAGAAAGAACCACCCAAATTCGTGCTAGACATGAATGGCTTAAAAAGGTGTGTTCTCGTGATAAGAATCACGAAGATCTTAAAGTGCTTGGTGTGACTCCCATTGAATCCTTGTTTTATAGTGTCAAACCTAATGATGATGGGGCTGGATATGAATCCACTTTGGTTGAAAAACGCCCCAATGATTCGGAGTCCATCTATCTTGATGCTAAAATCATTAAAAGTGGAGTAGAAGATATTAAAACTTTGAGTAGTAATGAAACTACTTCTTTGGATTTCAAGGAATTCAATTATCATAGTTGCTCCTTGATTGAATGCATTTCCTTGATGCAATCCATGCTAAACTCTGCACACGCGTATTGCCAAAACAAGGCCTTTACCGATCATATCGTCGATGCTATGATAAAATCTCTTGAAGATAAACTAGAGTTGGAAGTTTCTATTCCTAGAAAGCTTCATGATGAGTGGGAACCTACTATCAAAATCAAAATCAAAAACTATGCATGCAATGCTTTCTGTGATTTGGGTGCTAGTGTTTCTACGATTCCAAAGTCTTTATGTGATGTTCTAGGCTTTCATGAGATTGAGGAGTGTTCTCTTAATTTGCATCTTGCGGATTCTACTAGTAAGAAACCCATGGGAAGGATCAATGATGTTCTTATTATTGCAAATAGGAACTATGTACCCATGGATTTCATTGTGCTTGATATTGATTGCAATCCTACATGCCCTATCATTCTTGGTAGACCTTTCCTAAGGACTATTGGTGGTATCATCGATATGAAGGAAGGGAATATTAGGTTTCAATTTCCTTTAAATAAGGGCATGGAGCATTTTCCTAGATAGAAAATAAGATTGCCTTATGAATCCATGATGAGGGCTACTTAGGGTTTGAGCACCAAAGACGACGATACGTGATTCTATCGCCTTATGCCTAGTTAAGGGCGTTAAACAATATCGCTTGCTGGGAGGCAACCCAATGAATTTATCTTTTTCTTTCTGTTTTGTTGCGTCCAAACCATCATAATTCTGTTATGATTGTGTATTTTGTGTTTCTTTTTGTGTTTGAGCCAAGCAAAACCTTTATGACTAGTTTTGGTGATGGTTGTTTGATCCTGCTGGAAAAAGACAGAAACTTTTCGTGCACGAAATTATTTTTCCTTTTTATTCAATAATAGGTTTTTAATTGATTCTTTTTGCTACTGGTTTATATGCCTTTTTCCCAGGCTTTCGTAATTGTTCAGAATTTTTGAGGTACGAGAAGTATACAAAGTATACATATTGCTACAGACTGGTCTGTTTTTGACAGATTCTGTTTTTGTTGAGTTGGTTGTTTGTTTCGATGAAACTATGGATAGTATCGGGGGGTATTAGCCATGGAAAAGTGAGAATACAGTAATATAACACCAATATAAATAGAAATCAAGATTGGTACAGTACCTAAAGAGGTGGTAGTTTGTTTTCTTGTGCTAATGATATCACGAGTTTTGTTTAAGTTTTGTGTTGTGAAGTTTTCAAGTTTTGGGTGATGTTCTCATGGACAAAGGGATAAAGAGTGGAAAGAGCTCAATCTTGGGGATTCCCAAGGAATACCAAGCCAAATTCAAGGACACCAAAAAGCCTAAACTTGGGGATGCCCCGGGAAGACATCCCCTCTTTCGTCTTCAATCCATCGGTAACATTACTTGGAGCTATATTTTTATTCACCACATGATATGTGTTTTGCTTGGAGCGTCTTGTATCGTAGGAGTCTTTTCCTTTTGTTGTGTGACAGTCATCCTTGCTGCACACCTGTTGAGAGAGACATTGCACTCATCGTGAATTTGCTAGAATACTCTTTGTGCTTCACTTATATCTTTTGAGCTAGGCAATGGTGCTCTATGTGCTTCACTTAGATCTTTTAGAGCACGGCGGTGCGTAACTTGGTAGTTGGCTTGTGCTATAAAAGTAGTCCCAAAGGTGATAGGTATCCAAAGAGTATATAATAAACTTCCATCTTCATGTGCACTGAGTAGAAAGAGAAGTTTGATTCCTCTCAATTAGTTTTGAGACGTGGATTTGGTAATATTAAGAGTTACATTAGTAGGGTGTTGTGAATCTAGAAATACTGTTGTTGAAGTTAGTGATTCCCGTAACATCCACGTATGGTGAACCGCTATGTTAGGAAGTCGGAGCATAATTTGTCTATTGATTGTCATCCTTTGTGTTGTGGTCGGGATCGCGCGATGGTTTATACCTACCAACCCTTCCCCTAGGAGTATGCGTTTAGCACTTTGTTTCGATTACTAATAAAAAACTTTCGCAATAAGTATGTGAGTTCTGTATGACTAACGTGAGTCCATGGTATTGATGCACTTTCACCTTCCACCATTGCTAGCCTCTCTAGTACCGCGCAATTTTCGCCGGTGCACAAACCCACCATATGCCTTCCTCAAAACAGCCAACATACCTACCTACTATGGCATTTTCATAGCCATTCCGAGATATATAGCCATGCAACTCCCACTGTTCCGTCTCATGACTTGTGCCGTCACTCTCATATTGCCATTACATGATCGTAAGATAGCTAGCGAGATGTTTCAACGTCATACGCCAAGCTAGATCGTTGCACATCCCGGTACACTGCCGGAGGCATTTCCTATAGAGTCATCATCATTCTAAGCTTTGAGCTGTGAGTAAATAAAAGTGTGATGATCATCATTATTAGAGCATTGTCCCATGTGAGGAAAAAAAGAGGCCAAAGAGCCCAAACAAAAAAAAGAGAGAAAAAGAGAGAAGGGACAATGCTACTATCTTTTCCACACTTGTGCTTCATAATAGCACCATGTTCTTCATGATTGAGAGCCTCTCATTTTGTCACCACCATATACTAGTGGGAATCATTATTATATAACTTGGCTTATATATTCCATTGATGGGCTTACTCAAAATTTCCCTCACTACTGGAATCCAGAAATTTGCCGTCAGCCAGTTCTTTACCGTCTGCTGGCTGACGACAAAGAACCTCTTTGCCATCAGTTGACACAATACAGACGGCAAAGAACTAACACATGGCAAAAATACTATTTGCCATGTGTGGGTCCTTTGCCGTCTGCCAGCAGACGGCAAAGAGCCCCAGGGCAGACGGCAAAGGGGACGCGTAGGTCCCATGCCTGCCGTGTCCGAAATCCGGGGGCCTTTGCCGTCCGCGGGCCTTTGCCGTCTGCCATACGGCCCTTTGCCGTCTGCCATACGGCCCTTTGCCGTCGGGGGGCGGACGGCAAAGGGGCAGCCCTATAACGGTCTTTACCCCCCCTCGCTCACTATCTCTCTCTCTCACCCCGACCACTCTCTCTCTCCACGGCGGCGACCCCCTCCCCGCGAGATCCCCTCCCCGCGGCGAGCACACCCCCCCGGCGAGCCCACCCCCCCGGCGACCCCCTCCCCGTGGGATCCCCTCCCCGAGAGGGCACCTCCCCTGCGGCGCGCCCCCTGCCACCGCCGCCCCCTGCCGACGCCCCCTGCCGCCGCCCCCTGCCGCGCGCCCGCGCCACCTGCATTGCGGCCCCTGCCGTCGCCGCCGCCTGCCGCCGCCGCCCCCTGCTGCGCGCCACCTGCATTGCGCCCCCTGCCGTCGCCGCCCCCTGCCGCCGACGCCCCCTGCGGCGAGCCCCCAGCCGCGCGCCCCCTGCCGCCGCCCCCTGCCGGTGAGTTTTTCCTGTTTTTCTTTTTAAAAAAGTTAATTACTTTAGTTAGTTTATTAGGTTAGTTTTTTATTATATATAGGGTAATTTAGTTAGTTTATTTGGTTAGATTATTAGGCTAATTAGGTTAGTTAGTTAGGTTAGAAGAAAAAAAGCAGAAGGAAAAAAAGCAGGAGAAGAAGAAGAAGAAGAAGAAGAAGAAGAAGAGGAGGAGGAGGAGAAAAAAGAAGAAGAAGAAGAAGAAGAAGAAGAAGAAGAAGAACAAGAGGAGAGGAGGAGGAGGAGAAAGAGGAGGAGAAAGAAGAAGAAGAAGAAGAAGAAGAAGAAGAAGTAGAAGAAGAAGAAGAAGAAGAAGAAGAAGAAGAAGAAGAATAGAAGGAGAAAAAGAGGAGGGGGAGTAGGAGGAGAAAGAAGAAGAAGAAGAAGAAGAAGAGGAAGAAGATGAAGAAGAAGAAGAAAAAGAGGAGAGAGGAGAAGAAGAAAGAAGAGGAAAAGGGAACCCCGGCACCCCGAAACTGACCCTCGACCCCCGACGCCTGACGCCCGACGCCACTGACCCCGGCACCCCGAAACTGACCCTCGACCCCCGACGCCACTAACCCTCGACCCCCGACGCCACTGCCCCCGACCCAGACCCTCGGCCCACGACTCCCGACCCCCGACGCTCGACGCCACCAACCCCCGACCCCCGACGCCACTGACACCCGATGTCACTGACCCTGTACCCCCGACGCCACTGACCCTGGACCCCCGACGCCACTGACCCCCCACAACCGACGCCACTAACCCCCCGACCCCCGATGCCACCGACCCTCGACGGCACTAACTCCCGACGCCACTAAGCCCCGACCCCCGACACCTCTTCTGCCTTCTTTTGAACGAGAAGGTGCTTTTCGGCCTTCCAGAGGCCCACGGAGTCATAGTTTTGTAAATTATGAGTTAGGTCACATATTTTCGGATCATGTTAATTATAAAAACATCGTATTTGTGTTGATCGGGTGAATTTCAATGTGCAGTTGTTCGACGACCTCCACGTGCGTTGGACGAGCTCCGCCCTTGCGTTTGTTGGTGAGCACAAATGACTTCTCCTCCTACCCCCTTAATTTGCTCTGTCCCGGTCTTCGTGCCGATGAAACTTGCTAGCTATAGGTTTCTTCAATCATGAGTATGCGTGACCAGTATGCGTCTCCCGTTCGAAAGGGCGACATCTATAAATATGCATTTCTTTGCATATTTATAACCGCCATCCTTTCGAATTGTCCAACATTATCCATGGACAGCCCGAGTATGTGTAGATTGGGTTTGTTTTCCCGTATGGTGTGCTCCGGATCCGATGCGGAATTTCGTCAGTGCCTCCCCTGTTGTTCTCCGGGTACACATCCTCTGTGCTTATTGCCGAGACGTGTATCAGGAGAACAGCGGGGAGGTGCTGCCGAAATTCTGCATCGCATCTGGAGCAGAGCATGGGAAAACGAACCCAGTCTACACATACTCAGGTGGGATTAGGACCTATCTTTACCTATTAGCATGTAGGTTGCATGGACGTAATAAAACTGACAAACTTGATTAGCGTATGAATATAGATGATGAATTATGTATTTATTTCTTGTGCCCCCATAGGTAGCTAGGCAACATGAGTGATCGTGCTTGGATGTACACTGGTCACCCTAGTCAGAAAGACATGACCCATGAATGGTTAACAAAAACTAGGGGGTTTGTGAGAGCCGCATTTGCAAATGGCCAGCAAAAAACATGGTGCCCCTGTCCCAACTGCGACAACTGGAAAAAGCAGACAGAGTTTGAAATGGGTAAACACTTGCAGAAGTGGGGTTTTACGCCTAATTATACGGTGTGGACTTTTCATGGTGAGTGTGACCAACGTGCCAGAGCTGAGGTGATTCGTGGTCGCACCGACGAGCATGGTACCGGGATTGAAGACATGGTGCAAGACTTATCCAAGAAAGGCTAAATTGGATAATTATCCTACGAAATGACATAATTAGCTTAGTTAGCTCCAAAATGGCCTATTTAATAAAAAATGACCTATACTTAGCTAATTATCCTCGAAATGACATAATTAGCTCCAAAAAGGCATTCTTAGCCAATTTAGCCCGAAGAAGGGGACAAGAAGAGAAAAAGAGGAAAATGAAAGGAAGGAAGAGGAAAAAGGAGAAGAAGAAGGAGGAGAGGGAGGAGGAGAAGAAGAAGGAGAAGAAGGAGGAGAAGGAGAAGGAGCTCCTCCTTCCCCTTCTTCTTCCTCCTTCTTCCTCCTTCTCCTTCTCCTTCTTCTTCTCCTTCTCCTTCTTCTTTTCTTCTTCTTCTCCTCTTCCTTCTTCTTCTCCTCCTCCTCCTCCTCCTCCTCCTTATTTTACTTCTTCTTCTCTATCTCTTCTTCTACGTAGCTTAGACTTATCCAAGAAAGGCTAAATTGGCTAATTATCCTACGAAATGACATAATTAGCTTAGTTAGCTCCAAAATGGCCTATTTAATAAAAAATGACCTATACTTAGCTAATTATCCTCGAAATGACACAATTAGCTCCAAAAAGGCATTCTTAGCCAATTTAGCCCGCAGAAGGGGACAAGAAGAGAAAAAGAGGAAAATGAAAGGAAGGAAGAGGAAAAAGGAGAAGAAGAAGGAGGAGAGGGAGGAGGAGAAGAAGAAGGGGACAAAAGGATAAGAAGAAGAAGGAGAAGAAGGAGAAGAAGAAGGAGAAGAAGGAGAAGAAGAAGAATAAGGAGAAGGAGAAAGGATAAGAAGAAGAAGGAGAAGAAGGAGAAGAAGAAGGAGAAGAAGGAGAAGAAGAAGGAGAAGGAGAAGGAGCTCCTTCTTCTTCTCCTTCTTCTCCTTCTTCTTCTCCTTCTTCTCCTTCTTCTTCTTCTCCTATTCCTTCTCCTTCTCCTCCTCCTCCTCCTCCGCCTTTTTCTTCTTCTTCTCCTCTTCCTTCTCCTTCTCCTCCTCCTCCTCCTTCTTTTACTTCTTCTTCTCTTTCTCTTCTCCTATAGTTAGCTAGGGTTCCACCTAAATGACATAATTAGCTTAGTTAGCTCCTAAATGGTCTATACTTAGCTAATTTCTCTCCGAAATAACCTATATATACACTACTTCATCTAGTATTATTTTTGTAACTTTCTTATTTGTCATTTTGCAGATTACCTTCACTTCACGGGAAGCTTGGTTGATGGAATGCTTGAAGATGATTTCTTGTACCATGGGTTGTATTGAAACTATTGTAGTATATGAATATATGAAACTTTGTATGCACGTGGATGAAACTGGTGTAATATATGGTTTGGTACGGATGTAACTTCCATAATATGTATGCACTATGGATGAGAGTTATTTTAATATGGTTATGAGTACGGAAAGAAATTTATTTATGTCAAATATATATATATATCCTGATTATTGTTAAAAATGCTGGATATAACAAAAAATAAATAAAAAAGGGGCTGGTTCCCCTCTTTGCCGTCTGCCAACACATGGCAAAGGGGTGGAGGCAGACGGCAAAGGGGGAATCTGCCCCCTCTCTCTCCCCTCTTTGTCGTCTGCCCCCACATGGCAAAGGGGGGGAGGCAGACGGCAAAGAGAGAATCTGCCCCCTCTCTCTCCCCTCTTTGCCGTCTGCCCCCACATGGCAAAGGGGGGGAGGCAGACGGCAAAGAGAGAATATGCCCCCTCTCTCTCCCCTCTTTGCCGTCTGCCCCCACATGGCAAAGGGGGGAGGCAGACGGCAAACAGAGGAGGCCTGCCGTTAACACTTAACGGGGACGTTGCAATATATGCCGTCCCACTTATTTTGCCGTCTGCCCCCTCATGGCAAAGATTCTTTGCCGTCCGCTTTGTGAAAGCAGACAGCAAAGAGCCTCTTCACCGGATTTTTTTTTACCGTCTACTTTGCCATGAGGGGGCAGACGGCAAAGCCTTTGCCGTCCGTGGTTGCCCCCTTTGCCGTCCGCCTTGGCAGACGGCAAATTTCTGAATCTCAGTAGTGCCTAGGTCTTCGTGAGCAAGCAAGTTGGATGCACACCCACTAGTTCTCCTTTTGAGATTTCACATACTTATAGCTCTTGTGCATCCTTTGTATAGCAATCCCTACTCATTCACATTGATATCTATTAATAGGCATCTCCATAGCCCTTTAATACGCCGAGTCGATGTGACCATCTCCTCCTTTTTGTCTCACAACCACCACCACACTCTATTCCACCATAGTTCTATATCCATGGTCATGCTCATATATTGCGTGAGAGCTGAAAAAGGTTTGAGAAAGTATGAGTGCGAAAACAATTACTTGGCCAAAACCGGGGTTGTGCATGATTTAAGTTAGTTGTGTGGGGATGATGGAGCATAGCCAGACTATATGATTTTGTAGGGATAACTTTCTTTGGCCTTGTTATTTCGGAAGTTCATGATTACCTTGCTAGTTTGCTTGAAGTATTATTGTTTTCGTGTCAATAGCAAACTATTGTTTTAAATCTTACGGATCTGAACATTCATGTCACATAAAAGAAGTTACAAAGGACAACTATGCTAGGTAGCATTCCACATCAAAAATTCAGTCTTTATCACTTCCCTACTCGAGGACGAGCAGGACTTAAGCTTGGGGATGCTTGATACGTCTCCAACGTATATATAATTTTTGATGGTTCCATGCAATTATCTTGTCAAACTTTGGATGTTTTGTATGCCCTTTTATATCTTTTTTGGGACTAACTTATTAACTCAGTGCCAAGTGCGAGTTCCTGTTTTTTCCGTGTTTTGACCCTTTTCAGAGGAAGATTTTAAACGGTGTCCAAACGGAATAAAACGTCTGAAAATATATTTTTCCGGAACAGAAGATACGCAGGGGACGTGAGAACCAAGGCAGAGGCCACCAGGGGACCCCACAAGCCCCCTAGGCGCGGCTAGGTGGGCCGCGCCTAGCAGGCTTGAGGGCCCCCTGTGGCGCGTCTGCCCTACCACTACGGCCTATGAATTCCTGAAAAATCGAAAACTGTCAAAGAGATCCACGAAAATACTTTTCCGCCGCCGCAAGCTTCTGTCTCCGCAAGATCCCATCTAGGGCATGTTCTAGTGCCCTGCTGGAGGGGGATTCAGATACGGAGGGCTTCTTCATCAACACCATGACCTCTCCGATGATGCGTGAGTAGTTCACCATAGACCTTCGGGTCCATAGCTAGTATCTAGACGGCTTCTTCTCTCTCTTGGATCTTCAATACAAAGTTCTCCATGATCTTCATCGACATGTATCCGATGTAATCTTCTTTTGCGGTGTGTTTGTCGAGATCCGATGAATTGTGGATTTATGATCAGATTATCTATGAATCTCATTTTAGTTTCTTCTGATCTCTTATATGCATGATTTCATATCCTTGTAATTCTCTTCGAGTTGTGGGTTTTGTTTGGCCAACTTGATCTATGATTCTTGCAATGGGAGAAGTGCTTGGTTTTGGGTTCATACCGTGCGGTGACCTCTCCCGGTGATAGAACGGGCAGCGAGGCACGCATCGTGTTGTTGCCATCAAGGGCAAAAAGATGGGGTTTACATCATTGGTTTGAGTTTATCCCTCTACATCATGTCATCTTGCTTAAGGTGTTACTCTGTTCATCATGAACTCAATACACTAGATGCATGGTGGATAGCGGTCGATGTGTGGAGTAATAGTAGTAGATGCAGAAAGTATCGGTCTACTTGTCTCGGACGTGATGCCTATATGTATGATCGTTGCCTTAGATATCGTCATGACTTTGCGCGGTTCTATCAATTGCTCGACAGTAATTTGTTCACCCACCGTAATATTTGCTATTTTGAGAGAAGCTTCTAGTGAACACTATGGCCCCCGGGTCTACTTCACATCATATTTTCAGCCTTACACTTTTACTTTGTTGCACGTTCCGCCTTCAGATCTCACTTTGCAATCAATCTTGAAGGGTTTGACAACCCCTTGATAGCGTTGGGTGCAAGCTTGTTTGTGTTTCCGCAGGTAGTCTAGACACTTGGCTCGATTCTCCTACTGGATTGATACCTTGGTTCTCAAACTAAGGAAAATACTTACTGCTCCTGTGCTGCATCACCCTTTCCTCTTCAAGGGAAAAACCAATGCAAGCTCAAGAGGCAGCAGTAAGTTGGTCTTCAAAGAAGCAGAATTGTGTCTCACAATCTTCCACCGAAGCCGACTATGTGGCAGCTGCGAGTTGTTGTGCACGGTCGCTATGGATGAGGCAAACTCAAAAGGATTACGGTGTCACTTGTGACAAAGTGCCACTTTTCTGTGACAATCAAAGTGCTATCAATATTTCCCTCAATCCGGTGCAACATAGCAAGACCAAGCACATTGATATTCGCCATCACTTCATTCGTGAACATATCAAACGAGGTGATATTGAGGTTCACTTCATCAAGACCGAAGAGCAACTTCCAGATATTCTCACTAAGCCCCTAGATGAAGCAAGGTTTCGGGAGTTAAGGCATGAGCTAAATATCATTGATTCAAGTAATGTGTATTGAAACTAGGCACTTTGCACCTCACTCTGCATTATATCTTGTTCTAGGTGTAGGCATGGACATAGGGGGAGTGTTGTTCTCTCGATGAACTTTCCCTCCCCCCATTATGCATAAATCAATCAAGTCTTTCACTTTGGCCATTATTAAATGACACTTGTGCTTCAAAGACGAGCATTGGTCATCAACCCAAGCATAATTTTTCATGGTGTCATACCTTTGTCTCAAACATAGGTGGCTCCGGCCACCGCCCACCTTTCTCTGTTGCTGAAGAAAGGATACAAAATGACTAGTCAGCATATCTTGCTGGTGTTACCTTTTTCTCTACACTGACTAGTCGTTGCCCACATCATTTCCACGAAATCCTAAGTCTCTTTGTGCTTTTCTGGAGCGGTACTACCCCAGGGGGAGCGGTAATACCGCCAGGACCCAGCGGTACTACCGCCAGGATCCCAACCTTTCGTGGCTTGGTTAGGGCTTTTTAGGGCTGTCTCAAGGGGGAGCGGTACTACCGCTATGACTCTAGCGGTACTACCGCAAGGGGTAGCGGTACTACCGCTATGACCAAGCGGTACTACCACTCCGCCCGTGACCTGAGGACTATATAAAGGGAGAGGGGGCTGTTTTTCTTGCCCCTGTTTCATCTTCTTCGTGGTTCTCTCTCCCTCTACCCAAATCTCCCTACTTGGATGTCCTTCCATGGAGCCTCCCCTCTCTTTCCAGTTGGAGGGCTTGCTCCCCTCCCCCTTCCTCCTTCTAGTGCCATGGACTCCAGTAAAGCTCCTCCCCTTCCTCTCTTGGTTGGTGTCTTTGTTTATAGGGTTAGGAGCTTGTTGATTTGGATCCATGGATATGCTTTATGCTTAGTTTTTGGATGGAACGGGGGAGAAATCTTAGGGGATGTTAGGTCTAATGTTCTTCATTGCAAATATTTTGACATGCCCTAGTTCTCCATGTTTTAGATCTAGTAGCTCTTATCATACATCTCATGGATTTGATCTAAACTTGGATCCCATGACAAGGCTTGTCTCCATCTAGATGATCTAGAGTTCCACATGTTTTAGGGCTATGGAGATTCTTGTGATAAGTTTATTTGTTAGCCGTGGATCTCTTGAAATGAATCTAGTAATTTTCGTTGGTTCCAATCTGTCTAGATCTGAAAGCCAACCCCTAGCGGTACTACCGCTCCACTCGGGTGGTACTACCGCTAAGGAGGCAGCGGTACTACCGCTAGCCCCGCGGTACTACAGCTATGACCCTAGCGGTGCTACCGCCAGGAGGGCATTTTTTTGATTTGATTTCCCTTGGCAATGTGTGTTTCTTCTTATTATTTTTGAACATTGCCTGACTCCTTTTGTCGCTCTTTTTTTGTGTGTGTGTCTTATGTGTCACAGGTGGTTCTCGTCGCTCGAATCCTGTACGTAAGACCCACTCAAAGCAGTACCGCAATCCAGAGGCTCTAGAAGGTTCCGCAAGTTCCAGTCTGAACCCTAAAAAGAAGTCTTTCAAGAAGGTTGACACCAAGTCCAAAGGGCTCAACGTCTGCACTATGCCTCCTAAGGACATTGTGGCACTCCGTACCCGTGATCCCTATGGTAATGAAAAGGCTCAACTCAGGGGCTGCGATCATGTTTGGTCACGGGAACATGCAATGATCTTTCGTGACATCATCGTGCCCTTCAAGAAGATCTATGTCCCAGTGCAGTGGATCGACCTCGCTCACCTTCGGCGGCATCATGACTACTTTGGCGAGGCTGACTACAAGAATCACCTTCTTTGCCGTCTGCCATCACAGACGGCAAATACTAAATCCCGGACGGCAAAGACAAAACAACAGACGACAAAGAATCTCACGGCCGGCAAAATTTCTACGTCAGCCTACGACGGCATAGGACCTTCTTTGCCGTGTGTACCCCCAAAGAGGACGACAAAGCTCTTTGCCGTTAGCTTTCCTTAGAAGCAGTCGGCAAAGTGCTCGAGGCGGCAGCCGACAGGCGTTGCCTCCGTTAGGGGTTAATGGAGGCTTTGCCATCTGCCTCCCCCTTAATCTTTGCCATCTGCCTCCCCCTTAATCTTTACCGTCTGCCTACCCCTTAATCTTTGCCATCTGCCTCCTCCTCCCCCCCTCCACTCTTTGCCGTCAGCCTCCTCCTCCCTCCCTCCTCCGTGCTCTCTTCTTTGTCGTCTGCCCACCCTGGAGGCAAACGACAAAGAGCCTTTATAGACACCCCAGGATGCACAGCTGGGTGCCATGTGGCACCTTTGCCATCTGCCAGCTGATGGCACAGGTCTTTGCCATCAGCGGGCAGACGGCAAAGAGCCCATATAGTACCCGTTTTTTTGTTTTATATTATTTCACAGCACATATATATATTTGACATCACATTTATATAATTCACCACACATATATGATATATAGTTCACCACACATATACGTGCCAACACATATATATAATTCACGACACATATATGATATACATATAAATCAATGTACATCCCCATATATCGAAAGAACCAACATACAAAGTATTGCACTGTTTATCCATATATACATATACATATAGTTCGACATTGTTCATCAACTCAAATGAAAACTAGATGATATACATATAAAGTTCATCGATAGACATTGTTCAACTCCATGAATGCCAGCTTCCATGCATGTAGTATATCCAATCTGCAAAAATGTGAATAAGAAAGTCAGAAGAAGAACAAAATATGATGTTTTTCAGCTAATTATGTCATTTTTAGCGGAAAACAAGCTAAGAATATAAAATTCATGAGCTAACCAAGGTTCTTATGCCATTTTTAGCTTATTATGACATTTTGGAGCTAAATGGGTTAATTAAAGCAAGGATAATATGTAAGAGGAGAAGAAAGAGGAGGAGGAGGAGAAGAAGAAGAAATCAAGAAGAAGGAGGAGAGGGAGGAGAAGGACTTGAAGGTCATTGGCCTTCTTCTCCTTGTCCTCCTCCTCCTCCTCCTTCTCCTTCTTCTTCTCTTCTTCTTCTTCTACTTCTTCTTCTTCTTTCTTTTCATTTTGCCTATTTCTTCTCCTCTTCTCCTCTTTTTGGAGCTAAATTACCTAATTATGTCTTTTTGGAACTAAATGGGCTAATTATCCCATTTTAGAGGAAACAAACTAAGTATATAATATTCATGAGCTAACCAAGGTTCTTATGCCATTTTGAGCTTATTATGGTATTTTGGAGCTAAATGGGCTAATTATGTCATTGCTGGGGAAATTAAAGCAAGGATAATATGAAAGAGGAGAAGAAAGAGGAGGAGGAGGAGAACAAGAAGAAATCAAGAAGAAGGAGCAAAAGGAGGAGAAGGAGGAGGAGCAGAAGGACTAGAATGTCCTTGGCCTTCTCCTTCTCCTCCTCCTCCTCCTCCTTCTCCTTCTTCTCTTCTTCTTCTTCTTCTTCTTCTTCTTCTTCTTTCTTTTCATTTTGCCTATTTCTTCTCCTCCTCTCCTATTGTTGGAGCTAAATTACCTAATTATGTCTTTTTGGAGCTAAATGGGCTAATTATCCCATTTTAGAGGAAAACAACCTAAGTATATAATATTTATGAGCTAACCAAGGTTCTTATGCCATTTTGAGCTTATTATGGTATTTTGTAGCTAAATGGGCTAATTATGTCATTTTTGGGGAAATTAAAGCAAGGATAATATGAAAGAGGAGATGAAGGAGGAGGAGGAGGAGAAGAAGAAGAAATCAAGAAGGAGGAGGAGAAGGAGGAGGAGAAGGACTAGAAGGTCCTTGGCCTTCTCCTCCTTCTCCTCATCTCCTCCTCCTCCTCCTTCTCCTTCTTCTCTTCTTCTTCTTCTTCTTCTTTGTTTTCATTTTTCCTATTTCTTCTCCTCTTCTTGGAGCTAAATTACCTAATTATGTCATTTTGGAGCTAAATGGGCTAATTATCTCATTTTAGAGGAAAACAAGCTAAGTATATAATATTCATGAGCTAACCAAGGTTCATATGCCATTTTGATATTATTATGGCATTTTGGAGCTAAATGGGCTAATTATGTATTTTTGGAGAAATTAAAGCAAGGATAATACGAAAGAGGAGAATAAAGAGGAGGAGGAGGAGATGAAGAAGAAATCAAGAAGAAGGAGGAGAAGGAGGAGAAGGAGGAGGAGGAGAAGGACTAGAAGGTCCTTGGCCTTCTCCTCCTTCTCCTCCTCCTCCTCCTCCTCCTCCTTCTCCTTCTTCTCTTCTTCTTCTTCATTCTTTTCATTTTTTCTATTTCTTCTCCTCTTCTCCTCTTCTCCTCTTCTTGGAGCTAAATTACCTAATTATGTGTTTTTGGAGCTAAATGGGCTAATTATCTCATTTTAGAGGAAAACAAGCTAAGTATATAATATTCATGAGCTAACCAAGGTTCTTATGCCATTTTGAGGTTATTATGGCATTTTGGAGCTAAATGGGCTAATTAGGTCTTTTTGGGGAAATAAAATCAAGGATAATATGAAAGAGAAGAATAAAGAGGAGGAGGAGAATAAGAAGAAGAAATCAAGAATAAGGAGGAGAAGGAGGAGAAGGAGGAGGAGGAGAAGGACTAGAAGGTCCTTGGCCTTCTCTGCCTTCTCCTCCTCCTCCTCCTCCTCCTTCTCCTTCTTCTCTTCTTCTTCTTCTTCTTTGTTTTCATTTTTCCTATTTCTTCTACTCTTCTCCTCTTGTTGGAGCTAAATTACGTAATTATGTCTTTTTGGAGCTAAATGGGATAATTATCTCATTTTAGAGGAAAACAAGCTAAGTATATAATATTCATGATCTAACCAAGGTTCTTATGCCATTTTGAGGTTATTATGGCATTTTGGAGCTAAATGGGCTAATTATGTCTTTTTGGGGAAATTAAAGCAAGGATAATATGAAAGAGGAGAAGAAATAGGAGGAGGAGGAGAAGAAGAAAAAATCAAGAAGAAGGAGGAGAAGGAGGAGGAGGAGAAGGACTAGAAGGTCCTTGGCCTTCTCCTTCTCCTCCTCGTCCTCCTCCTTCTCCTTCTTCTCTTCTTCTTCTTCTTCTTCTTCTTCTTTCTTTTCATTTTGACTATTTCTTCTCCTCTTCTCTTCTTTTTCGAGCTAAATTACCTAATTATGTCTTTTTGGAGCTAAATGGGCTAATTATCCCATTTTAGAGGAAAACAAGCTATGTATATAATATTCATGAGCTAACCAAGGTTCTTATAACATTTTGAGCTTATTATGGCATTTTGGAGCTAAATGGGCTAATTATGTCATTGTTGGGGAAATTAAAGCAAGGATAATATGAAAGAGGAGAAGAAAGAGCTGGAGGAGGAGAAGAAGAAGAAATCAAGAAGAAGGAGGAGAAGGAAGAGAAGGAGGAGGAGGAGAAGGACTAGAAGGTCCTTGGCCTTCTCCTCCTTCTCCTCCTCCTCCTCCTCCTCCTCCTCCTTCTCCTCCTTCTCCTTCTTCTCTTCTTCTTCTTCTTCTTTCTTTTCATTTTTCCTATTTCTTCTCCTCTTCTTGGAGCTAAATTACCTAATTATGTCTTTTTGGAGCTAAATGGGCTAATTATCTCATTTTGGAGGAAAACAAGCTAAGTATATAATATTCATGAGCTAACCAAGGTTCATATGCCATTTTGATGTTATTATGGCATTTTGGACCTAAATGGGCTAATTATGTATTTTTGGGGAAATTAAAGCAAGGATAATATAAAAGAGGAGAATAAAGAGGAGGAGGAGGAGATGAAGAAGAAATCAAGAAGAAGGAGGAGAAGGAGGAGGAGGAGAAGGACTAGAAGGTCCTTGGCCTTCTCCTCCTTCTCCTCCTCCTCCTCCTCCTTCTCCTTCTTCTCTTCTTCTTCTTCTTTCCTTTAATTTTTTCTATTTATTCTCCTCTTCTCCTCTTCTCCTCTTCTTGGAGCTAAATTACCTAATTATGTCTTTTTGGAGCTAAATGGGCTAATTATCTCATTTTAGAGGAAAACAAGCTAAGTATATAATATTCATGAGCTAACCAAGGTTCTTATTCCATTTTGAGGTTATTATGGCATTTTGGAGCTAAATGGGCTAATTATGTCTTATTTGGGGAAATAAAAGCAAGGATAATATAAAAGAGGAGAAGAAAGAGGAGGGGGAGTCGTAAAAGAAGAAATCAAGAAGGAGGAGGAGAAGGAGGAGGAGGAGAAGGACTAGAAGGTCCTTGGCCTTCTCCTCCGTCTCCTCCTCCTCCTCCTTCTCCTTCTTCTCTTCTTCTTCTTCTTCTTCTTTCTTTTCATTTTTCCTATTTCTTGTACTCTACTCCTCTTCTTGGAGCTAAATTACCTAATTATGTCTTTTTGGAGCTAAATGGGCTAATTTTCTCATTTTAGAGGAAAACAAGCTAAGTATAAAGTATTCATGAGCTAAGCAAGGTTCTTATGCCATTTTGAGGTTATTATGGCATTTTGGAGCTAAATAGGCTAATTATGTCTTTTCGGGGAAATTAAAGCAAGGATAATATGAAAGAGGAGAAGAAAGAGGAGGAGGAGGAGAAGAAGAAGAAATCAAGAAGAAGATGGAGAAGGAGGAGAAGGAGAAGGACTAGAAGGTCCTTGGCCTTCTCCTCCTCCTCCTTCTCCTCCTCCTCCTCCTCCTTCTCCTTCTTCTCTTCTTCTTCTTCTTTTTCTTCTTTCTTTTCATTTTGCCGATTTCTTCTCCTCTTCTCATCTTGTTGGAGCTAAATTACCTAATTATTTCTTTTTGGAGCTAAATGGGATAATTATCCCATTTTAGAGGAAAACAAGGTAAGTATATAATATTCATGAGCTAACCAAGGTTCTTATGCCATTTTGAGCTTATTATGGCATTTTGGAGCTAAATGGGCTAATTATGTCATTGCTGGGGAAATTAAAGCAAGGATAATATGAACGAGGAGAAGAAAGAGGAGGAGGAGGAGAAGAAGAAGAAATCAAGAAGAAGGAGGAGAAGGAGGAGAAGGAGGAGGAGGAGGAGGAGGAGGAGAAGGACTAGAAGGTCCTTGCCTTCTCCTCCTTCTCCTCCTCCTCCTCCTCCTCCTCCTTCTCCTCCTTGTCCTTCTTCTCTTCTTCTTCTTCTTCTTTCTTTTCATTTTTCCTATTTCTTCTCCTGTTGTTGGAGCTCAATTACCTAATTATGTCTTTTTGGAGCTAAATGGGCTAATTATCTCATTTTAGAGGAAAACAAGCTAAGTATATAATATTCATGAGCTAACCAAGGTTCTTATGCCATTTTGAGGTTATTATGGCATTTTGGAGCTAAATGGGCTAATTATGTCTTTTTGGGGAAATCAAAGCAAGGATAATATGAAAGAGGAGAAGATAGAGGAGGAGGAGGAGAAGAATAAGAAATCAAGAAGAAGGAGGAGAAGGAGGAGGAGGAGAAGGACTAGAAGGTCCTTGGCCTTCTCCTCCTTCTCCTCCTCCTCCTGCTCCTCCTCCTTCTCCTTCTTCTCTTCTTCTTCTTCTTCTTCTTTCTTTTCATTTTTCCTATTTCTTCTACTCTTCTCCTCTTCTTGGACCTAAATTACCTAATTATGTCTTTTTGGAGCTAAATGGGCTAATTATCTCATTTTAGAGGAAAACAAGCTAAGTATAAAATATTCATGAGCTAACCAAGGTTCTTATGCTATTTTGAGGTTATTATGGCATTTTGGAGCTAAATGGGCTAATTATGTCTTTTTGGGGAAATTAAAGCAAGGATAATATGAAAGAGGAGAAGAATGAGGAGGAGGAGGAGATGAAGAAGAAATCAAGAAGAAGGAGGAGAAGGAGGAGAAGGAGGAGGAGGAGAAGGACTAGAAGTCACTTGGTCTTCTCCTTGTCCTCCTCCTCCTCCTCCTTCTCCTTCTTCTCTTCTTCTTCTTCTTCTTTTCTTTCTTTTCATTTTTCCTATTTCTTCTACTCTTCTCCTCTTCTTGGACCTAAATTACCTAATTATGTCTTTTTGGAGTTAAATGGGCTAATTATCCCATTTTAGAGGAAAACAAGCTAAGTATATAATATTCATGAGCTAACCAAGGTTCTTATGCCATTTTGATGTTATTATGGCATTTTGGAGCTAAATGGGCCAATTATGTCTTTTTGGGGAAATTAAAGCAAGGATAATATGAAAGAGGAGAATAAAGAGGAGGAGGAGGAGATGAAGAAGAAATCAAGAAGAAGGTGGAGAAGGAGGAGGAGGAGAAGGACTAGAAGGTCCTTGGCCTTCTCCTCCTTCTCCTCCTCCTCCTCCTCCTCCTCCTTCTCCTTCTTCTCTTCTTCTTCTTCTTTCTTTTCATTTTTCCTATTTCTTCTCCTCTTATCCTCTTCTCCTATTTTGGAGCTAAATTACGTAATTATGTCTTTTTGGAGCTAAATGGGCTAATTATCTCATTTTAGAGGAAAACAAGCTAAGTATATAATATTCATGAGCTAACCAAGGTTCTTATGCCATTTTGAGGTTATTATGGCATTTTGGAGCTAAATGGGCTCATTATGTCTTTTTGGGGAAATAAAAGCAAGGATAATATGAAATAGGAGAAGAAAGAGGAGGAGGAGGAGAAGAAGAAGGAGGAGAAGGAGGAGGAGGAGAAGGACTAGAAGGTCCTTGGCCTTCTCCTCCTTCTCCTCCTCCTCCTCCTCCTCCTCCTCCTTCTCCTTCTTCTCTTCTTCTTCTTCTTCTTTCTTTTCATTTTTCCTATTTCTTCTACTCTTCTCCTCTTCTTGGAGCTAAATTACCTAATTATGTCTTTTTGGAGATAAATGGGCTAATTATCTCATTTTAGAGGAAAACAAGCTAAATATATAATATTCATGAGCTAACCAAGGTTCTTATGCTATTTTGAGGTTATTATGGATTTTGGAGCTAAATGGGCTAATTATGTCATTTTGGGGAAATTAAAGCAAGGATAATATGAAAGAGGAGAAGAAATAGGAGGAGGAGGAGAAGAATAATAAATCAAGAAGAAGGAGGAGAAGGAGGAGAAGGAGGAGGAAGAGAAGGACTAGAAGGTCCTTGGCCTTCTGCTTTTCCTACTGCTCCTCCTCCTTCTCCTTCTTCTCTTCTTCTTCTTCTTCTTATTCTTCTTTCTTTTCATTTTTCCTATTTCTTCTCCTCTTCTCCTCTTGTTGGATCTAAATTACCTAATTATGTATTTTTGGAGCTAAATGGGTAATTATCCCATTTCAGAGGAAAACAAGCTAAGTATATAATATTCATGAGCTAACCAAGGTTCTTATGCCATTTTGAGGTTATTATGGCATTTTGGAGCTAAATGGGCTAATTATGTCTTTTTGGGGAAATTAAAGCAAGGATAATATGAAAGAGGAGAAGAATGAGGAGGAGGAGGAGAAGAAGAAGAAATCAAGAAGAAGGAGGAGAAGGAGGAGAAGGAGGAGGAGGAGAAGGACTAGAAGGTACTTGGCCTTCTCCTTGTCCTCCTCCTCCTCCTCCTCCTTCTCCTTCTTCTTCTCTTCGTCTTCTTCTTCTTTCTTTTCATTTTGCCTATTTCTTTACCTCTTCTCCTCTTGTTGGAGCTAAATTACCTAATTATGTCTTTTTGGAGCTAAATGGGCTAATTATCCCATTTTAGAGGAAAACAAGCTAAGTATATAATATTCATGAGCTAACCAAGGTTCTTATGCCATTTTGAAATTATTATGGTATTTTGGAGCTAAATGGGCTAATTATGACATTGTTGGGGAAATTAAAGCAAGGATAATACGAAAGAGGAGAAGAAAGAGGAGGAGGAGGAGAAGAAGAAGAAATCAAGAAGGAGGAGAAGGAGGAGAAGGAGGAGGAGGAGAAGGACTAGAAGGTCCTTGGCCTTATCCTTCTCCTCCTCCTCCTCCTCCTTCTCCTTCTTCTCTTCCTCTTCTTCTTCTTCTTCTTCTTTCTTTTCATTTTGCCTATTTCTTCTCCTCTTCTCCTCTTTTTCGAGCTAAACTACCTAATTATGTCTTTTTGGAGCTAAATGGGCTAATTATCCCATTTTAGAGGAAAACAAGCTAAGTATATAATATTCATGAGCTAACCAAGGTTCTTATGCCATTTTGAGGTTATTATGGCATTTTGGAGCTAAATGGGCTAATTATGTCTTTTTGGGGAAATTAAAGCAAGGATAATATGAAAGAGGAGAAGAATGAGGAGGAGGAGGAGAAGAAGAAGAAATCAAGAACAAGGAGGAGAAGGAGGAGAAGGACTAGAAAGTTCTTGGCCTTCTCCTTCTCCTCCTCCTCCTCCTCCTTCTCCTTCTTCTCTTCTTCTTCTTCTTCTTCTTCTTTCTTTTCATGTTGCCTATTTGTTCTCCTCTTCTCCTCTTGTTGGAGCTAAATTACCTAATTATGTCTTTTTGGAGCTGAATGGGCTAATTATCCCATTTTAGAGGAAAACAAGCTAAGTATATAATATTCATGAGCTAACCAAGGTTCTTATGCCATTTTGAGCTTATTATGGTATTTTGGAGCTAAATGGGCTAATGATGTCATTGTTGGGGAAATTAACTCAAGGATAATATGAAAGAGGAGAAGAAAGAGGAGGAGGAGGAGAAGAAGAAGAAAACAAGAAGAAGGAGGAGAAGGAGGAGAAGGAGGAGGAGGGGAAGGACTAGAAGGTTCTTGGCCTTCTCCTTCTCCTCCTCCTCCTCCTTCTCCTCCTTCTCCTTCTTCTCTTCTTGTTCTTCTTCTTCTTTCTTTTCATTTTTCCTATTTCTACTCCTCTTATTGGAGCTAAATTACCTAATTATGTCGTTTTGTAGCTAAATGGGCTAATTATCTCATTTTAGAGGAAAACAAGCTAAGTATATAATATCCATGAGGTAACCAAGGTTTTGATGCCATTTTGAGGTTATTATGGAATTTTGGAGCTAAATGGGCTAATTAGGTCTTTTTGGGGAAATTAAATCAAGGATAATATGAAAGAGGAGAAGAAAGAGGAGGAGGAGGAGAAGAAGAAGAAATCAAGAAGGAGGAGAAGGAGGAGGAGGAGAAGGACTAGAAGGTCCTTGGCCTTCTCCTCCTTCTCCTCCTCCTCCTCCTCCTCCTTCTCTTTCTTCTCTTCTTCTTCTTCTTTTTTCTTTTCATTTTTCCTATTTCTTCTCCTCTTATCCTCTTCTTGGAGCTAAATTACCTAAATATGTCTTTTGCGAGCTAAATGGATTAATTATCTCATTTTAGAGGAAAACAAGCTAAGTATATAATATTCATGAGCTAACCAAGGTTCTTATGCCATTTTGAGGTTATTATGGCATTTTGGAGCTAAATGGGCTAATTATGTCTTTTTGGGGAAATTACAGCAAGGATAATATGAAATAGGAGAAGAAAGAGGAGGAGGAGGAGAAGAAGAAGAAATCAAGAAGAAGGAGGAGAAGGAAGAGAAGGAGGAGGAGGAGAAGGACTAGAAGGTCCTTGGCCTTTTCCTCCTTATCCTCCTCCTCCTCCTCCTTCTCCTTCTTCTCTTCTTCTTTTTCTTCTTTCTTTCTATTTTTCCTATTTCTTCTCCTCTTCTCCTCTTCTCCTCTTCTTAGAGCTAAGCTACCTAATTATGTCTTTTTGGAGATAAATGGGCTAATTATCTCATTTTAGAGGAAAACAAGCTAAGTATATAATATCCATGAGCTAACCAAGGTTCTTATGCCATTTTGAGGTTATTATGGCATTTTGGAGCTAAATGGGCTAATTATGTCTTTTTGGGGAAATTAAAGCAAGGATAATATGAAAGAGGAGAAGAGAAACTTACTGTAGTGGTCATCAAGGAGGAGAAACACCACAGTTGCTCGCGGCGGCTTCGTTTGGAGACGGTTGCCCTGGAGAAGGGTCGTGCGATGCCGCTCGGGAGTTATTCTGCAGAAACGATATTTTGCAATGTCTCAGTTAGCATGATGACACTCAATTATTAATACTAGTTTATAATGAAACTCACCGTGCCAATCGAAGAGAAGACGGGCATCGGCGGAGGGACTTGACCGCTGTTCTCGCACAGACCTTGAAGAGTGGGTCGTATTAGTTAGTAATGAAACAGACATTACACACATGATTTGGCTAATGTGAAAAAAAACATACCACAAAAAGCTCGTACACGGCCCATTGACCCGCCTCATTCCGGGCCCTCTCCTCCTCAATCAATCGTGCCGTGGTCTGGTCCCTCTCATCAAGAGCAGCCTGAAGAGCAGTCTGGCTTGCCAATCTCTCTTTCTCAAGAGTAGCCTGGTTTGCCGCTCTCTCTTTCTAAAGAGCAGCCTGAAAAACCATTCCTCGTTACCACAGTAATGATCTATGGTGACACACATAATGAAATGGATGAAAGTGTTCTTAGTCCGTACAACTAACCTCGATGGCAAGTTCGACAGGCCGTGGACGAGCGTTATCTCAAGACAGCTGCTCGACTGGCACAACTTGATCTCCGGAAGAGTGAGTGGACAACGTATTATCCCATCTCCAATGGCTATCGAGCCATGGGGCCTCCCGCCACCAGATATGATCACCAGCTCTGGATCCAAAGGTTCCTGGCTAGGGTTAAAGTCATCCCCTTTCGTAGCCTTCCCTGCGTCCCTGTATGCCACGAGCTTCTGGCGGGATGATATGTTGGTGAAGTTATTGGGATCATACAGGTCAGACTCAGAGAATGCCTTCGCCTTCTTGTACGAGGCAGTATGGGCCATGCCATAAAGGTCGTACAAGTGTGGCATCTCCGTCTTATTGTGATGCGCCTAAAATAGAGGAACAAGATATTACCATCAAGAATGAATTGCATGAATCATGAAGCAAATCACATACCCAGTTTCGTCCAAACTGAAGTAAGTTGGCGCTGCCTTGATGATGTGGCAAACCAACCATTTGGCTACGTCAATCCTTCGCATTCTCGTGGACGGCTCGCTAGCTGTCTGTGCACCACTCATCAACCAACGCCTCCCAACAATCCATCTTATCCGCACACCATCTCGGGGGCACCTATAAGTTATTAGAAAGAAATTTCAGCGCTACGCCTATGAATGAAATCAAGAAAACTACGTAGAAGGACTTAACAATAGGTAATTACCTTCATGTATTGCTCCTTCTTCAAAAACTTTCCGCGGCAATCCTTCTTCTACTTCTTAATACCACGCGTGGCGTAGTAATCTCGAATAGCCTGCGGCCGAGCCTCGTGGCGCAAGTTCTGTAGTAACCGCCTACACTCGGCCTCGAGAACCCTGGCCGCCTCCTCCTCATATCCATCCTCACACCTATAGAAGGTCTGCAATCAAACGTGAAAACACTGATTAGTACAATAATTAGCTATATTGTTAATTTTAGATTATGTAAAAGGATAATTTACCCAAAAGCTCTTGATCACCATCTCGGCCCTCGTGTGGCACAAGACACCATATATAATCTCCTCCGGTGGGGCCTGCGCAGCCTGGTAGTGCTCCGAGGAAAATCCTAGTGTAGGAACCTGACCCTCATCAGGCAACGTGACAAACCCCGGGAAATTTGTCCGGCAAAGCACACCAAGGACGGAGTTCGGCCTGCGGACTCCAAGAGGGTGTACCCATCCCCTGCAGTATGACAGGCCTCTGCTCACGGGTAGCCGGCGCGACAGGGATACGTGTACTACCACGCTTGTACACGGTGGCCCCGTCCACCTGCACATCGCCCTCACTATCCATAAGCTCTTCCCCGCCATCCCCGGCCCCTGAGCCACCCGGACCCTCGGTCCAATCCGGCAACTCGGTACGATCCGGCCAGGTCTCCCATCCAGGCCTCTCCACGTCGGGTGAAGCCTCCGGAACCGTAGTCTCCTACGGCTGCTCCTGGACCGGAGTCTCATGGGACGAATGCTCGTCAACGACAGGATCCTAGAACGGAGTCCCCGTAGCCTCCTTCGCAAACAGGTCGACCATACTAGTCCTATGCTCGGGTGAATGAGCTGGTGGTGGTGGCAAGGACGGCTCAACAGTCCTCCTGGATCTACTGGAGGAGGAGGAGGAGGAGAAGGAGAAGGCAAGGACCTTCCAGTCCTTCTCCTCCTCCTCCTCCTCCTCCTTCTCCTCCTTCTCCTCCTTCTTCTTGATTTCTTCTTCTCCTGCGCCTCCTCTCTCTTCTCCTCGTTCATATTACCCTTGCTTTAATTTCCCCAATAATGACATAATTAGCCCATTTAGCTCCAAAATGCCATAATCAGCTCAAAATGGCATAAGAACCTTGGTTAGCTCATGAATAATATATACTTACCTTGTTTTCCTCTAAAATGGGATAATTATCCCATTTAGCTCCAAAAAGAAATAATTAGGTAATTTAGCTCCAACAAGATGAGAAGAGGAGAAGAAATCGGCAAAATGAAAAGAAAGAAGAAAAAGAAGAAGAAGAAGAGAAGAAGGATAAGGAGGAGGAGGAGGAGGAGAAGGAGAAGGCCAAGGACCTTCTAGTCCTTCTCATTCTCCTCCTTCTTCTTGATTTCTTCTTCTTCTCCTCCTCCTCCTCTTTCTTCTCCTCTTTCATATTATGCTTGCTTTAATTTCCCCAAAAAGACATAATTAGCCTATTTAGCTCCAAAATGCCATAATAACCTCAAAATGGCATAAGAACCTTGCCTAGCTCATGATTACTATATACTTAGCCTGTTTTCCTCTAAAATGAGATAATTAGCCCATTTAGCTCCAAAAAGACATAATTAGGTAATTTAGGTCCAAGAAGAGGAGAAGATTAGAAGAAATAGGAAAAATGAAAAGAAAGAAGAAGAAGAAGAAGACAAGAAGGAGATGGATGAGGAGGAGGAGGAGAAGGAGGAGAAGGCCAAGGACCTTCTAGTCCTTCTCCTCCTCCTCCTTCTCCTCCTTCTTGATTTCTTCTTTTTCTACTCCTCCTCCTCTTTCTTCTCCTCTTTCATATTATCCTTGCTTTTATTTCCCCAATAATACATAATTAGCCCATTTAGCTCCAAAATGCCATAATAACCTCAAAATGGCATAAGAACCTTGGTTAGCTCATGAATATTATATACTTAGCTTGTTTTCCTCTAAAATGAGATAATTAGCCCATTTAGCTCCAAAAAGACATAATTAGGTAATTTAGCTCCAAGAAGAGGAGAAGAGGAGAAGAGGAGAAGAAATAGAAAAAATGAAAAGAAAGAAGAAGAAGGAGAAGGAGAAGGAGAAGGAGGAGGAGGAGGAGGAGGAGGAGAAGGAGGAGAAGGCCAAGGACCTTCTAGTCCTTCTCCTCCTCGTCCTTCTCCTCCTTCTCCTCCTTCTTCTTGATTTCTTCTTCTTCTCCTCCTCCTCCTCATTCTTCTCCTCTTTCATATTATCCTTGCTTTAATTTACCCAAAAAGACATCATTAGCCTATTTAGCTCCAAAATGTCATAATAACCTCAAAATGGCATAAGAACCTTGGTTAGCTCATGAATATTATATACTTAGCTTGTTTTCCTCTAAAATGAGATAGTTAGCCCATTTAGCTCCAAAAAGACATAATTAGGTAATTTAGCTCGAAAAAGAGGAGAAGAGGAGAAGAAATAGGCAAAATGAAAAGAAAGAAGAAGAAGAAGAAGAGGAAGAGAAGAAGGAGAAGGAGGAGGAGGAGGAGGAGAAGGAGAAGGCCAAGGACCTCTCCCTATACCCTTCCCCTTCTTCCCTACCTGACCAGTACCTCTCCCAGTGGGAAATGCCACCGACGAAGAAGAACCCACGGGTGGTGTCGACAGACTGTCTACCAAGGCTCTACGGAGAGATAGGGGCGGAAGGGAAGTACCACCCCTCGTGCGGGGAGGCTGGGAAGAACCCGTCGAGCGATCTGGACCAGCGCCCACCATCTTTCCACACCTGGTGACCTGCCATGACAAATATTAAAAGAAATTAGTACAACATAAAAAATTGAATAACTGACATGAATAATAATATGTACATGAATAATAAAGATTAAAAAATATATAATTTAAGTTGTGAATCTTACAAACTAATAATCATCATCAATAAATGCATCATCATCATCACTATCACGCATGTCTTCATGAATGACGTGCTCGTCGGGTTCAACGGCGTGAAGTTGTGAAAGGCCTTCGTTTAATCGTTGAAGCATTGACAGGTCATCCGCATCAGTAACCTCTACGAGTTCGAGGTCTTCTGGTTCCGGCTCAGGGCTGGAGTCGGATTCATTGTCACTGTCTACTTCCATGTTCTTGGGTGAAGCACGGCGGTTCTTGAAACGTTTCTTGGAAAAACGTGATTCTTGGAAGAATTCTCCATCATATGTGTCTGGGTTAATGTGAGGTTCATAATCCTGTTCATTTGGGAGAGGTGGTCTGACATGTGGCGGCACTTCATAAAAAACATACCAACCTTCCAGATTCTTATCCGTTTGGCATGCCCACGGTAGATAGAAAACTTGGGTCGCCTGTTGAGCCATAATATAGACATTGGGAACATCTAAATGGGTGTTTGGATTGATTTCGACTAGTCCTATATGTTCATGAGTCCTTCTAGTATTTTTCGGCTGGAAACAATAACATTTGAAGACTACGTCGTTCGGTGGGTTTTCACCATAGAATTCAAGTTCATAAATTGCTTCAACTCTTCCATAATACTCGATAACACCTTCGCTGATAGCAGAGACACCACAATTTGTAGATTTCTGGTCGGGCATAGATAGCTCTTTGCCAAAGGTACGAAAGAGATACCCGTTGATGTTGTATTTCTCAAATGAACGGACCTTATAGTCAAAACCATTAGCGACTTGTCTCAATTCGGCGTCCATAGACTCTGAATTAGCCTACAAGTTTAATACGAAACGGTTGTTGTATTAGTCGCAAGTTAGACCAAGAATGAAATGATCCATTATTGATAATTACCGTTTGTTTGAACCAAGAGATGAAAACGGGATAGCCGCCTCCTGTCTTTGAAAAAAGCTCATACTCTTAGACGGAATCATTTTCGATCACCGCTCCATCCGAGAATTTGACGATGTAACGGGTGTTTGAAATATCCGGGAATAAGAGCAGTTCAAATGAATTAGAAGTTACGGGAAAATGTGCCGAGAACTCACTTGATGTATGGCCGCACTTCTGTTAGGTTGTTGAAGATATACAACGAAATGTTCCGCCATTCTTCGACATCCAACGTTATTGGTTTCAAAGCACCGGCTAGTGCGAGCTTCCCTTTGAATAGGGTGAGGTTGGACCCACCTTTTTTAGGGTCTGCATCATTGTGCCGAGGCTTCGGATTATGCAAATGATGATTTTTGGCTTCGTAGTGTGCTGTCACAAAGTTTGCCACCTCCTCAGTAATGAATGCCTCAGCCATCGATGCTTCAATTCTACGCTTATTTTTACATTTAGCTCGAAGGGTCTTCTGCATCCTCTCAGTTGCATAGCACCAACGATCTTGCACGGGCCCACCCAATCTTGCCTCGGTCGATACATGTAAAATCAAATGCTGCATTGGATTAAAGAAGCTCGGTGGAAAGATCTTCTCTAACTTGCACAACAACTCCGGTGCAAACTCCTCCATGTCTTCTACCACGCCAGGCGACAATTCTTTCACACAAAGAACACGGAAGAAATAGCTCAGCTCCGCCAGTACTAGCCATTCATCCTCAGGAATAAAGCCACGTAACATCACCGGCATTACCCGCTCTAGCCATATGTGCCAATCATGACTCTTGAGACCAAAGATTTTTAATTTTTCAAGACTCGCTCCCCTCTTTAGATTCGCTGCATACCCATCGGGGACCATCAAGTGCATTTTGACCCACAAGATAATTTCCCTCATAGCTGGCCTTCCAAGATTGAACCAGGCCTTTGGCTTCGACCACTTCCGCTTTCCTTTGCCTTCTCGCATGTTTTGTAACGGTCTATGACATAGTGTCTCTTGACCGACTCTAGCCTTAATATTATCCTTTGTATTCCCATCTATGTCGAACAATGTACCAAAAATAGCCTCTCCGATATTCTTTTCAGTGTGCATCATGTCGATATTGTGTGGAAGAAGGAGGTCTTTGAAGTAAGGCAGATCCCAGAAGCATGGCTTGTGAGTCCAGGCGTGTTTTGAATTATACCCTTTGAAATATCCTGGATGCTCTGGATCAGGCTCGAGGGTGTTTACTGATCCAGGATCTGTTGGCCTATGAACGCAGGTGGTGCCAAGTTTTTGACAACTTTACCTTTCGTAAAGTTCTTCTTGTCTTTTCTGAACTGATGGTCAGCATCCAGGAACTGTCTATGCAAGTCAAAGCAAGAATACTTCCGACCCTCCTACAACCATTGAAACTGAAGAGCTCCCTTGCATTGGGGGCACAGGAACCTTCCATGCACACACCATCCAGAGAATAGCGCATACGCTGGCAAGTCATGCATAGAGTACATGTACCACACATGCATTTTGAAGTTTTCTTTTCTAGCGGCATCGTATGTCTTGACCCCATTATCCCAAGCTTCTTCCAATTCACCCTTAAGCGGTTGCAGGTACACATTCATATTCTTGCTTGGATAATTGGGCCCTGGAATTATCAACGTCAGAAATATGTTCTTTCTTTGCATAATCTGCCCGGGGGGGGGGGAGATTGAGTGGAATGACAAATACAGGCCAACAACTGTATTGGGTTGCCGTCATGCCGAAGGGATTAAAACCATCCGTGGCGGCGCAGACTCGAGGATTTCTTGGATCTGTGGCTTTATCCTAATGCAATTCATCGAAATGTTTCCACGCTTCCCCATCCGATGTGTGTACCATCATCTTATTCCCATCCGCATCTAGTTCGGTTCTTTTGCCCAATTTGTGCCATGTCATTTGTCTGGCTTCCTCTTTGACCATGAAAATACGTTGAAGTCTTGGTACGATTGGCATATACTGAAGAACACTAACTGTGATTTAGGTCTGCCTCTTCTCACCCATACCGTTGTCTACCACAAGATACCTGCAAGACTCGCAATTGGGACAATAGTCCAAGTGTGCATACTCCTTCCTAAATAAGACACATCCTTTCTCACATGCATCTATCTTCTCATAGGGCATCTTAAGTACACGAAGTATTTCGTCCGACTGGTACAGGTTTGCAGGCATGACATGGCCTTTGGGTAGGAAACGTCCAAATAGTCTCATCATCGCGTCGTAGCATTCTCTTCCCAAGTTGAACTGAGCCTTCAGAGCCATTACTTGTGCAATTGCATCCAGCTGACAGAGCTCAGTGTGCTCATGGAGAGGACGTTCTGAAGACTCCAACATTTCATAAAAGGCCTTTGCAGATTCCTCCATCTCATCTTCCGAATCCCGAGCATCATCAAAGTCTTGCACCATGTCTTCGATCCCGGTACCATGCTCGTCCGTGCGACGACGGACCACCTCAACTCTTGTGCGTTGTATAGACTCACCATGAAATGTCCACACCGTATAATTAGGCTTAAAACCCCTCCTCTGAAGGTGTTTAATCATTACAGCCTCTGTCGTCTTTTTATAGTTGTCGCATCCAGGACAGGGGCAATAGTTTCTTTCCTGGCCATTTGCGAATGCGGCTTTCACAAATTCCTTTGTTTTTACAAACCATTCTTTCGTCATCTCTTTCTGACTAGGGTGACCGGTATACATCCACGCACGATCACTCATCTTGCGTAGCTACTAAAGACAGAAGAAATATATTTATATATAATTTAGCATTTATATTCATCAGTTAATCAGGTTCGCCATTTTTATTACGTCCAGGTAACCTACACGCTAATAGGTAAAGATAGGTCCTAATCCCACCCGAGTATGTGTAGATTGGGTTCGTTTACCCATGCTCTGCTCCAGATCCAACACAAAATTTCGGCAGCACCTCCCCGCTGTTCTCCTGATACACGTCTCCGCAGTAAACAGAGAGGATGTGCATCCGGAGAACAACAGGGAGGCACTGACGAAATTCTGCATCGGATCCAGAGCACAGTATACGGGAGAATGAACCCAATCTACACATACTCGGGTTGTCCATGGATAATGTTGGACAATTCGAAAGGATGGCGGTTATAAATATGCAAAGACATGCATAATTATAGATGTCGCCCTTTCGAATGGGAGACACATACTTCTCACGCATACTCATGATTGAAGAAACCTATATATAGATAGCAAGTTTCATCGGCATGAAGACCGGGACAGAGCAAATTAAGGGGGTAGGAGGAGAAGTCATTTGTGCTCACCAACAAACGTAGGGGCGGAGCTCGTCCAACGCACGTGGAGGTCGTCGAACAACTGCACATTGAAATTCACCCGATCAACACAAATATGTTGTTTTTATAAGATAATCAAAAAATATGTGACCTAACTCTTATTTTCTTTTTTCTTTTTTCCTCCTATTCTTCTTCTTCTTCTTCTTCTTCTTCTTCTTCTTATTCTTATTTTCTTTTTTCTTTTTTCCTCTTATACTTCTTCTCCTTCTTATTCTTTTCTTCTCTTCTTCTTCTTCTTCTTATTTTCTTTTTTGTTTTTTCCTCTTATTCTTCTTCTCCTTCTTCTTATTTTCTTCTTGTCTTCTTCTTCTTCTTCTGCTTCTTCTTCTTATTCTTCTTCTTCTTATTATTCTTATTTTCTTTTTTCTTTTTTCCTCTTATTCTTCTTCTCCTTCTTCTTGTTTTCTTCTTCTCTTCCTATTCTTATTATTATTATTATTATTATTATTGTTATTATTATTATTTTCTTTTTTCCTCTTATTCTTCTCTTCCTCTCCTATTTTTGTTCTTCTTCTTCTTCTTCTTTCTTCTCCTTCCCTTCCTTTTTCTTCTTCTTCTTTTCCTTCTTCTTCTTATTTTTTTTCTTCTGCTTTCTCCTTATTCTTTCTCCTTCTTCTTCTTCTCCTTCTTCTTTCTTCTCCTTCCCTTCCTTTTCCTTCTTCTTCTTCTTCTTCTTCTTCTTCTTCTTCTTCTTCTCCTTCCCTTCCTTTTCCTTCTTCTTCTTCTTCTTCTTTCTTCTCCTTCCCTTCCTTTTCCTTCTTCTTTTTTTCCTTCTTCTTATTATTTTTTTATCTCTTTTCTCCTTCTTCTTCTTCTCCTTTCTCCTTCTTCTTCTTCTTCTCCTTTCTCCTTCTTCTTCGTATCCTTTCTCCTTCTTCTTCTTCTCATTTCTCCTTCTTCTTCTCCTTTTCTCCTTTACTAAACAAGAAACTAACCTAACTAAGGCCCTGTTTGATAGCTTAGTATTTTCTAAGTATTATGAGAATACCATAGTTTTTCTAATATTTACAGTTTGGATTACTATGAGTTGTTTGGCTACCCAAAAAACTGCGGTATTAATACTACAGTATCTCCAAAACCATGGTATTTTCTTAGTATTTAAAAAAGAACCCCTGACCTCTTGTTTAAAACTGAGCCACTGGAAAAAGTGAATCCACTCCATGCACGGAGCAGGGTGCCAAGGCGGTTGTTCTTTCCTATCTAATTGTGCGTCCGGTTTATTAGTACCTTATGTTTGGTGATTTTACTTTCCATTAGGATCTTCCTATTATGATTTGCCTCAAACAAAACATCCAAAAGTGAGGCTGGCTCCTAGTCCAGTACATGATTAAAAATTGACATGGCAGGCTGGAGGCAGAGAACTAGCGAAGTTCGTGGTAGCTAGTTGTTAGCTAGCGTAAAAAAACGGGTGTGTTTGCAACAATTAATGGCTAGTCAGCAATTTTCACGTCGATGCACACGGTAGAAACCAAACAGGTCCTCTGTATCATTGATACTCTAAAATACTTTGATATTTAAAAACCATGATATCTTATACCAACGGGTTAAAATACTGTAGTTTACCGTTACACCAATTTTTACAATACTTTGTTGTCAAACGGAGCCGAAACCTAAACTAAAACTAATGCTAAACTAAACTAATTTAACAACCTAAATAACTAGACTAACTAACCTAATAAACTAAAAAACTAACCTAACTAATTTAACATAAATAAAAATAAGGAAAAACAAAAAAAATGGGGGACTCACCGGCGTGGGCGGCTGGGGCGCCGGGGCTGCGAGGAGGACGGGTGCGACGGGGCAGTGGGGTGTCGCCGGGGGCAGTGCGGCAGCGGGGGGCAGTGGTGGCGGCGGGGCGGCTGTGGAGGCGACAGGGGCGACAGGGGCGGCGGCGCGACGGTGGTGGCAGCGGCAGCGGGGGCGAGGTGGGGAGAGAGAGAGAGAGAGGGGCGGCGGCGGGGGCGACAGGGGCGGCAGTGGGGGCGGCAGGGGAGACAGGGGCGGCGACGCGACGGGGGCTTTGGCGCGACGGTGGTGGCGGCGGCCGTTACAGAGAGATGGGCGCGCGGGGTGGGGAGAGAGAGAGGGGCGCGCAGGGTGACCGTTACAGAGAGAGAGAGGGGCGGGGTGGGGGGAAGGAGCCGTTAACGGTGTTAGAGAATTGTCGTCTGCCGAAGGACGGCAAAGAGTCTAGACTCTTTGTCGTATGACTCCGGACTCTTTGTCGTCTGCTAGCAGACGGCAAAGTTTCGACTCCAGTTTGACCTAGCCACCCCGCGGTCAGGTGGGCCTATCTATATCTTTGTCGTCTGCCTCTGGACTCTTTGTCGTCCGCTAGCAGACGGCAAAGAAGAGACAGATGGCAAAAAGGCTTTATGCCATCAGCCTGTGCTTTGCCGTCTGTTTTGCTGAAGCTGACGGCAAAGACACTCTTTGCCATCAGCTAGGAGACGTCAAAGACTAGGCACATGGCAAAAAACTGTTTTCGAGTAGTGGCTCTCTCCTTGGTTGAAAAACTTGGCATTAAGAAAGTCATCACCTTCAGAAATGACTTCGATCCAGATCTTGTGGCCCAGTTTTATGTCACCGTTCACTTTCAACCTGATGACGAGTGCACCATGACCTGGACGACAGCTGGTCAGAAGCTGACTGGTACCTGGGCGGAGTTCATGCAGCTCCTAAAGGTTGACTTCCAGGGGCAAGAAAGTGTTCTTGGGTTGTGTCCTCATGCTCCAGCTACGTCTACTTCCACCCCCAAGGACAGGCTGCAACATCTTTACATAAAAAAGGGTGTGCTCCCCACACATCTGGATGTCATGCATCGGATCTTCCACAACACCCTGTTCCCTCGTATTGGCAACAAGGACGAGGTGCATGGATATCTGGCTGAGATGCTTTTGCTGTGTGAGGAGGCAAGGAATAAGGACAATGGTCTCTGGAATTGCATCAGGAACCGTAAGGTTCCCATCTACGGGCCTTACCTGTTCGCCTTTATTCAGAAGAAGTGGAAAGATACCTATCCGGACAAGGTCCTCCCTATTTAAGCTGACTACTTTGTGCATGATCCAATCAAGCTGCGTCTAAAGGACAAATGGGCCAACACCTCGACTTCTTCTCAGCCCATGGATACTGACAGAGAGACTGCTGCTGAAGGAGGACCTGCTTCGCATACCTGCTCTTCTGCTATGCCATCTTGGGCTGTGAAGCTGAAGGATCATATGAAGACTCTCTTTTGTATGCAGGCCAAGGGACAGTATCAGTCTCATCTGGCCCAGAAGGAGAACCGTTAGAGGCACAAGCGTGTCTTAAGGACACTTGATGTGGCAATCTCAAGCGGCTAAAAGGACGACATCACTCCAGAGACAGACTGCATGAGGGCTCAAGGTTACCAGTGGAATGGGTCTGATGCTAAGGAGGAGGTTTCTGATGAGGACATTGAGGAGGAGCAGGACGAGCAGGATCCGGATGCCACGGATGAGTCTGAGGATGAGGAGTGACCACCCGTGTCTTAGGTGTGCCATTTTTTAGTGTCTTGGTGCGAAACGGGGAGAGAGTCTAGGAGTTGTATTTGCTTGCTTTATCTTTATCGTGTTTGCTTTGAACTTGGTTTGATCGTATTTGCTATCTTTACTAGGTGTGATGTGAGACTTGTTTTTATTGTGAGACATATTTTAATCATATGATGTGAGTCATATGCTCTTCAATTATCTCTATTAAATTATCTTTATGCTCACATGCTTTCTACTGTGCAAATCCGGTATTGTCATCAATCCCCAAAAAAGGGGGAGATTGTTAGGGCATATTTATGGCTAAGTAATTTTGATGATTGATGACAGTACCTTAGTGGACTAATCTTGTGCATTGAGCATTTCAGATAATACATGACAAAGGCACAAGACAATTCGGCACCCTGCGAGGAATAGAAGCACGATGTCTTCTACGATTCTCTTTGGTGGTTTTGAGTCTTAGGAACGCCGTACTATTAAGAGGGGATCCGTATTGTGAAGGTTTTGGTGGAATCAATATTGCACGCACACACATTTTCTCCATCTCCTTTCCCTTGCAACTATGGAGCTTTTCCCCTCTCTCGTCTTGCTCTTCTTGCAAAAATGTCCTCTGGCGGTAGTACCGCTGGCCCTGGCGGTAGTACCACCCCTGGTCAGCGGTAGTACCGCTCGAGGACTTTAGTACCGTCTTATTTGCGGCTGTACTACGTCGTACTTTTTGCGAAGACTTTCCTGGCGGTGGTTGGCCCGGTAGTATCTTTGCGCTACCATGGACTCAGCGGTAGTACGGCTGCAGCCAGCGGTAGTACTGCTGGAGGGTCAGCAGTAGTACCGCTGCATACAGCGGTAGTACGGCTGGACTCGTGTTGTGAGTGAGGAAAACGGTTGGATTTTTTCCCCACTATATAAAGGGTTCTTCTTGCTCAAGAACCCTACCTTTGACTCTCCCAAGCTCCATTGTTGCTCTCTAAGCTCAAAAGTGCCCAATCTCTCTCCCTAGCCATTCAAACTTGTTGATTTCCTAGGGATTCGTTGAGAAGGCCAAGATCTACACTTCCACCAAGAGAAAATTGATTCCCCCCACTAATCCCTTGCGGATCTTGTTACTCTTGGGTGTTTGAGCACCCTAGACGGTTGAGGTCACCTCGGAGCCACATTCCATTGTTGTGAAGCTCTGTGGTCTTGTTGGGAACCACCAAGCTTTGTGTGGAGTTAGCCCCAACCTTGTTTGTAAAGGTTCGGTCGCCGCCTTCAAGAGCACCCATAGTGGAATCACGACACCTTGCATTGTGTGAGGGAGTGAGGAGAATACGGTGGCCCTAGTGGCTTATTGGGGAGCATTGTGCCTCCACATCGCTCCAACGGAGACGTACTTCCTGCCAAAGGGAAGGAACTTCGGTAACACATCCTCGTCTTCATTGATTCCATTTGCGGTTATCTCTAATCTTTACATTGTGTATGTTATTGTTGTAGACTATTTCTTACTTGCCTTAGCGATTATAGTTGGTAGCATCATATAGGTTCATCACCTAGTTGTCATTTTAGAGAACCTTTATGTTGCTAACCCTAACTTGTTAAGAATAATTAAAAAGTGGTCGTTGCCTATTCACCCCCCTCTAGTCAACCATATCGATCCTTTCACCCAAGCCCTTGCCCAATGATCATGCCATGTGAATAGAACCATAAAACCATTTTTGTGTAAATTATTATTTTAACAAAAGCCATTTAATCATTTGAAGTTGTCCAAAACCCCTCATTGGGATTTGCACCACAAGTCCCCAATTTAGGATGGATGTTTTACACCAAAGACTTTATTTGAATCCTATTATTCAAACGACTTCCAAAATCCACAAAATAATTCTTTTCAAAGTTATTTTCCTATTTTATTACCTTTTTCTAAAGCGAGAAATGGTACTTCATAGGGAAAAATTATTTTTTTGCTTCAATAATATTTGGGAAAATTTAGGGGAACTCACTCGACATATATTTATACATACATAAGAGTTTCAACACATGGTCATTGCTGAAAATATTGGATGAAACCCTTTCCGCCTATTTCAAGATTTTGAAATATTTCCATAGGAAATATTCCCAATAAAATCCATGAAAATTCTAGCAAGGCAGAGATGATAAATGTGGTGATCGTGCAAAGTTTCATCTCAATCCAAGTTGATTTGATCCACCTATTAATCCCAAAAACCTTTGAGTCGAGAACGAAACTTGGGCAACTTTACATTCCCAAGTTTACCCAATTGATTTGATTACCTAGGTCCACATAAATCTGATTTTATCCATTTCTAGTGTTTTTCATGTCTACATTGTAAACTTTTCTCAATTGAGCTTAAACTTGGTGTATCCTACTGATTTTGCCCATCATTTAATCATGTTAAATCTCACTCCATGTAGTGAGGTTTATCTTGCTCAAACCAGCATCAAAGACCTTCTGGTGATTTGGTAAAACTGCTACTTTCACACCTTACACTATTCTCTTTCACTCCGAATTTTTACCACAAGCCCACAAAGTTATTGTTCATATGCAGCAGAGAGATCCAGCGCTGGTTCAATGTTAGGAGTCACCAAAGACCCATATTAAGCCCCTGATTCACCGTGTCAGAGACTGTCTCTCACCCCTCCTTTCACCAAAACCTCCTCCTCGACTCTAAAACATCCAAGGGTCATCTCCACATCCCCCACACACTAGTGGACAAGGTGCAATGTGCCAGAATGCATCAGCATGTCGTGGCATGCCAAAAGTGCGCTCTAGACGCGCTACAGTGCGCACTCGCACTATAGGAGGCCATCCCCGACTAGCTTTGGACTCCTCCGGCTGTCCCCCGAGGCCACCACGAAAACGGAGGCCCAGCGCCACATCGTGCCCCTCCTTCCTCCCCTTCTCATACCCCTATGACGTGTGCCCCTGGCCAACCAACTCGATCAGATGGCGCCCGCCGCCATGGCACACCAGAAGCCAGCTCCCGCTCGTCATCATCCTTTCCCCAACCCAAAATATCATCCACGAAGACCGTAGACGGACCCCAAGTCCTATCGCCTCCCGTGGCCATTGCCACAATCTCATCGCCATACGAGCTTTCGATGAACCGTGCCCTCTCTACAAAACGCCACCCCAGGCCTCCCTCTCCCTCCCTTTGACCGCCTGCTACTCGTACCGTTGCCGATGAGCTCGCAAACCTCTTTGTCCCAAGGTTGAAGATGACTGGTGGGGTCCACCTATCATCCTCACCTCTCCCTCGCCTTCTCTCACTGCCACTGGCGGCTGGGCCCCTCTTGTCGGATTTAAACCCTCGTGAGTGCACGTGCCTGGCCCGCCTGAGTTGGTTTCGCTAGCTGGGCCGATTTGGCTATCAGCTTCTCTCCTAGGAAGTGTAGCCTTTTATTTTTATTTTTATCTCTCTCCTGCAAAAATCCCACAGGTGTGAATAATTATCCAAATTCAAATATTCCTCCACCACAAATCTTGTAATATTATGTAGTATTTTAGAACTGCCACTTGTGAAATTTTAACAAAAGGTTGCATGCACTGTTTTCTTTTAAAACATTGTTTTAGGCATTTTAACACACTGTTAAAATAGTTTTTGCCATTTTTTATTGTCCAAAAACAAGACCCTATAATTTTTACAGAACCTATACTCATCCTAGTATTTTACAAAAATGGTGCGACATTTTTCCGAGTAGATTACTTTCCATGTTTTGGTTTGAGTGCTTATTTTTGGCCATTTATATTGCGATGATAGATTGTGTTGCTGACGAGGGATTTGGACCAGAAGACTTTGAAGACCTCGGAGACTTTGTTGAGCAAGGCAAGCAGCCCCTTCACCATGGCTAAGAGAATACTTTCATGCATGCCATATTTAGCATTTTATTCCGATGCATAAGGCCATGTTGAATCGGTAACTACCTCGGTGAGGTGTTCCCGATAATTCCTCGATGACACTTGCAGTTGGGCATAACCCTACCTACCTATGAGGGTTGTGCGGGTGGGGTATAGTTAGGTTGCTAGTAGTCCTACAGATGGTATTTGGTACAAGCATGGAGATGGTAAAAGAAGATGATTTCAATTGTTTTACGAAAACCCCGTCGAGTGCCACTAACGCCTGAGGGTGATGTGTTGAGCTAGGTAACCAGTTGATGAGGGGTTGTATGCTAAGGCCACTTGTGTGTGTGGTTTATAAAAACCAGATTAGATTTAAGATTTGATGACCATGCCAACCTTACATGTACGACCACAATACCCCTTATGGGATGAGGCTTTGTTGATTACTATTATCGGTGCTAGTAGAGATCCCACATTACTTGTTGCGGGAGTGACGTGGTCACTCTCGAGATGTGGTCGTGCCAAGAAAGGGTGACCAAGGGCTGTTTTCATACACACCGAGCACACCGTTGCGTGCCATCGTGGATGATACGTGTGATGTACATCATGAGGGATTGTCACCAACGAGTGGTCTCTTTGCTAGTATTGTCATGGGAAAGGTGATATTCGGGTACTTACCTTGGGTATGAGAAATTCCGCGAGTCATGTCTTGACACGGAAGTTTCCCGAGTCTTGTGGTAAATTGTGCAACTTCTGTAGAGTGTAAAACTATTCGAATAGCCTTTTCCACGATCAAGGATAGTTGGGTGGTGGTGCTTAAACTACGTCGAGAAGTTTTCACATAAACCAAGTGTGTGTGTGTGTGTATGTGTGTGTGAATGGTGGTAGTATGAATGACGAGCTAAGTTAGATGACTTGGCATGATGGGTGAACATGGGTTGTTCAACCCTCATTGGATATCGAAATCTATAACCCCTTCACGTGGTTATCACTTACCTTTTGATGCATGCCGCATGAGAAGTTGATCATGTTATTGCACTTGGGAAAACCCTGCATTCCGCAAATTTCCTACTAATATCATATCAAGTTTCACTATAGCCTTGTTCCACATAATGGGTTGCTTGCGAGTACATTCAAAGTACTCATTGGCTAGCCACTAGTTATCTAATTGTCCAGGCATGGAAGAGTATCAATTTGGAGAAGAGTTCGTTAGGAACGAACATGCAAACTAGGACACTTCCCATCCAGAATGTCTGTAGGTTAAGGCAGATGGCATGGGTTCACGCTTTCATTCAAAATGTCCGTTGTTAGTTGTGATTGTTGTGTCGTCCTTCAAGTCCCTATCTATGTAAGACTTGGCCTTAATGGTCCTTATTTGTATCACATGGTATGTATGGATGTAAGACTCTTGTTATTTAGCTTGTGTGTGTTCAGTGAGCATTGATCTATGGGATCACTGTACACATGCATTCGGTGGTCACGACTTACAAGTCGGGTCACCACAGAGCTGGTATCAGAGCCACCGTGACTGTAGGAAGCCTTAGCTAGCATGGACGTCAGATAGGACGAACCCCCCTTTCAGAAACTATACCTGGCCTCTATACTTGGGAGTTTTCGCATTTCTTGCCTCTTCCACTCAGTTTTCAAAACCCTTTATTGACACCTCTCCCTAAACCTTGTGGATGACCATTGTACCCGGAAACCTCCTAGCATTCAACTTTCCCCTACTCCTTGAGGATAGCCTGGAGAAGTGTCACGTCCACAAATCAACCGTTTTCCTCTACCATGAGCACTGGGTCAATGCCACCACGGAGGATTACCACGTTGATGTGGTCGTGAAGGCAAACGACTCCCCGACTAGCTGGTTCTTTGAAGGAACACAAATGGAGACTCTAGTGTTAGCAGTTGAGACAGTGACGCGGAAGGCGCTCATCCACCTTTGCGACACCCTTCCTAAGATGGCCAATGAGCCGGCTACTCACCACTTTCCTTTCATAAAGGATGATGTTGGCGGGAGTTGGACGTTGTCCCCACCCCCAAAAGATGGAACACCACTCAGATTCCATACCTACTTCAGCCTCTCCGCTGACAGTGTGGCTCACGACCTGATCAAGGAGTCGTGCAACTCCAACAGGAACTTCACCACACCCGTGAGCTACTCTGTCAAGATAAGACGAAGCCATGCAATATCAAGAAGGACGGAGCCCCCGAGGGTCAACCTGCTGTCGCTTATAGAGGAGGAATACACCCAACTAGAGATATACCCACATGCGTCATCGCATGAGTGTGAAGGAGTATCGTGAGCTCTTCACCACTCCACCAGTGAAGCATCGTCAGGATGGACCTCCCCGTTCCCCGAGTCCCTCGACAAGAGACAATGTAGAGATGGTGACCAGGGGGAAAACCCATAGGAGCATGAGTACGAGACCGAGCACTCCACTACTTGTGTCCGAGAACCCCTAGGGTAGGACAAGCTATGAACCCCTCATGCAAAGTCGAGTCCGTGTAATGGTTCATATGAAACCATGTGTGCTTCTTGTTTGATTTTCTATTTGTGCTTTGATGCAAGTAAAGTTTTTCCCATAAGCAATGTGTAAGCGACTACATCACCTATCTCATCTTAAGGCTATGTGATGAGTGTTTCGACCCTTTGTTTGACACACTTGCACTGTACCAAACCCCTTTAGGAGCGTTTCCATCTTGTTGCTATTCCTTTCGTCTATTCGAGTTGTTTGACTTGGCTGCTCCAAACAGGATGGTGACTGCTACTCGCACTAGTACTTTTGGCAACCCCATCACCAACAACTCTAGCCAGCAGCCAGAATCTGGTGGGTCTGCTCAAGCTCGAGGTCACCATGAGCAGCCACAAGGCGATATTCCCCCGCCACCGCTTCCGCTGAAGAACCTGACTAGGGCTCAGTTTCTCCAAGCTCTTCGGGAGGAATGCAAAGCCAAAAACACCACTATCCAGCAGATGGCTCAGGTTCTCGTGAACAACCAGCAGCAGGGCTGGAACGACAACGAACATTCCAGTGTGTCAGAGTTCATGAAGTATTTTCCCCCGACCTTCACTAAGATAGCTAAACCTTTCGATGCAGATGATTGGATCCACACCATCGAGGACCTCCTTGCATTGGTCAACTGCAATGAGGACCTTGAGAAGGTTCTCTATGCCTCTCACTGCCACAGAGGTAGTGCCTAAACTTGGTGGGATGGATCAAAAGTCATGCAAGGCGAGCGTGTAATCATCTGGGAAGATTTCAAGCAAGGTTTTCATACTGCCCATATCCCTTTTGGTATTATGGCCATCTAGAAGCGGGAGCTTCGAGCGCTAAAGCAAGGAAGTGGCTCTCTCAAAGAGAACCTGCAGAAGTTCAACCTCTTATCGAGGTATGCACCTGATAATATCAGCAATGAGACATCCAAGATAGAACGCTTCATGGAAGGGCTTCAGCAATCACTGCAGCATCAACTTGTTGTCCGTAACTGTTGAACCTTCTTCGAGCTGGTGAACAAGGTCCTCATGCTTCAAGATAAGCGCCTTGCCACGAAGGACACATGCAAACACAAGATGATCAACGTCGGTGGTTCCAGCAACTAGAAGACTCGCCCTGGCTATCAACCCCAGCAAAGCCAAACTATCAGCCTCAGCAATCCAGGACTCCTGCACCTTGTTCGAGCTACCAGCCTCACCCGTATGCCAAACCCTAGTCAGCATACAACCCTCCCAACAATAACAATGGCTGCAAGACAAAAACTTTGGGCAGGTCACATGCCTTGGGTGTGGTCAGCCTGGACACATCTCGAGGCAATGCCCCAACAAGAAGCCAGATGCACTGCGCCCCAATGTGACAAACGAGGGACAGGGTCGTCGAGTGCCACTGAGGAACCAAGCTCCACAAAAACTGCCCAACAATGATAAAGGCCGTGTGAATCACGTCTCCATAGAGGTAGCCCAGGAGGACCGGGATGTCATACTAGGTACGTTCCTGGTCAACAAAACCCCATCAACAATTCTATTTGATTGTGGTGCTTCATATTATTTTGTTACCCAAAAGTTTGTGCTAGAGAGTTGCTTGGAGCCTACGCCCTTGAGTAGTCACATGACGATGCAAACCCCGGGTGGAGTAATAAGGACCAAGATGGGGTGTAGAGGAGCTGGGATCAACATCAACGGGGTAGACTTCTTAGCAGATCTCATCGTCCTTAGTGAAAAGGCTTGGAATTGATCCTTGGCATGGATTGGTTAACCAAGCACCAAGGCTTGATGGAATGTGCCAAGAGAACTGTTATGATGACCAATAGCCAAGGAGTCGAGGTCAAGTACATTCCCAACCGTACCTCCAATCAAGGACCTCACGTTAATTGCCTTTCATGAGTTGAGATGGATCAAGTACCAGTGGTATGTGAATACCCGAATCTCTTTCCTAACGACTTGCCCGGAATGCCACCTGATCGTGACATTGAGTTCATTATTGGGATAATGGCCGGAGCAGGACCCGTCTGTAAGAAGCCCTATAGAATGTGATCCGAAGAGTTGGCTAAACTGAAGTAGCAACTGGCTGGGCAGCTAAGAAAATGATTCATCCGTCCTAGCGCCTCTCCTTAGGGATGGCCTATTATATTTGTATCAAATAAGGAGGAACAATTAGGCTTTATGTTGATTACCGTTCTCTCAATGAAGTCACAATAAGAACAAGTATCCGCTCCCCAAGATTGAATACATGTTCGATCAGCTGAATGGTGCCAAGATGTTCTCCAAGATCAATCTCAGGTTTGGGTATTACTAGTTGAATATCATACCCGATGATATCTCGAAGACGGCATTTGTGACTTGATATGGCCTTTATGAGTACACGGTCATGTCATTTGGGTTGTCTTCAGGGAGTATCTAGACAAGTTTGTTGTTGTCTTCATCGACTACATACTCGTATTCTCCAAGTCTAAAGAATAACATGAGCAACGCTTGAGGATGGTGTTGGAAAAGCTTTGAGAGAACCAACTTTATGCCAAGTTCAGCAAGTGTGAATTCTGAAGTTGGGTTTTTGGGCCATGTGTTGACATTAGATGGATTGTAAGTTGACCCTGCCAAGATTGAAGCCGTGACAAAGTGGAAATTACCGATCAACGTGAAGGAAGTCAGGAGCTTCCTCAGACTCATGGGATACTACCGCAAGTTTGTCGAAGGATTCTCAAGCTCGCCCGACCTATGACTCAACTCTTGAAGAAGGACAAGAAGTTCGAATGGAGAACAAAGTGGGAGGAAAGCTACCAAGAGCTCAAGAAAAGGTTGACAACAACCCCAATATTGGCCACCCCTGATATTCACAAGGGCTTTCTTATATATTGTGATGCATCAAGGACCAGGCTTGGTGGTGTCCTGATGCAAGAGGGAAGAATCGTGGCATATATGTCCCGAGAGCTATGTCCTCGCGAAGAGAACTACGCCACTCACGATCTTGAGCTGGCAGTAGTGGTTCATGGTTTGAAGATGTGGCGAGATTACCTTCTAGGAAGGCGATGTGAGATATACACAGACCACAAGTGTTTGAAGTATATTTTCGCTTAGAAGGAATTGAACATGATGCAACCAAGATGGTTGGAGTTGATCAAAGATTACGACCACAAGATTCAATACCACCCTAGAAAGGACAATGTGGTAGCACATGCCTTGAGCAGGAAGGCGTGTTCCTTGAATGGTATGATCAAGGAAAGGCTACCCGCCTTGTACGAGTAACTTGAGAGCTTCGGGTTGGAGCTAGTCGCACTAGGATATCTAGCCAACTATGAAGTGAAGCCTACATTTATGGAAGATATCAAGGAAGCTCTGAAGGGACACAAGAGCATGAAAGGTATCAAGAAGAAGATCAAGGATGGAAAGGCCCGAGGGTTCATAGTGGATGAAAAACGAGTCATATGGTTTGGGGATCACATTTGCCTACCCAACAAAGTTGAGATCAAGAACCTGATGTTCCAAGAAGCACACGACACTCAATATTCCATCCAGCTTGGAGGAACCAAGATGTACCAAGACCTCAAGGCAAGATTCTTGTGGCATGGCATGAAGAGATAGGTAACGTCTTATGTTGCTAAATGTGATGTATGCCAGAGGGTCAAGGTTGAGCATCAGCGCCCTGCTGGACTGCTACAATCTCTCCAAGTGCCTGAATGGAAGTGGGACAAAGTCGGGATTTACTTCATCACTGGTCTGCCCAAATCAAGCAAAGGACATGATTCCACTTGAGTCATTGTCCATCACCTCACCAAGGTATCCCACTTCGTTCCCATCAATACCACCTATGATGGGAGCCACCTAGACAACCTCTACATCAATCGCATCATGAGCCTTCATGGAGTTCCTAACGAGATCGTGTCAGATCATGGCACTCAGTTCACCTCAAGGTTCTGGAAGATATTTCACGAAGCTATGGGAGCCAAGATATCCTTTAGCACTGCTTTTCACCCTAAGACTAGCGGGAATACGGAACAAGTGAATAAGATAGTCGAGGACATGCTCCGTGCCTGTGTCTTGACATGTGGAGTTAAGTGGGAAGATTGTTTGCCCTTTGCCGAGTTCTCCTACAATAATAGCTATCGGTCCAGCCTCCAGATCGCACCATTTGAGGTGTTGTATGGTCGCAAGTGCCACACTCCCCTCAACTGGCCAGAAACCGGAGAAGGACTGGTCTTCATACCATATGTCCTCCATTAAGCAGAAGAGCATGTTCGACTCGTGAGGGAATGCCTAGAGGCCGCCAAATCAAGACAAAAGAGCTACGTCATTTCCAATCGCCCAGACATGATTTCCGTGTTGGGGACTATATATATCTTCGAGTCACGCCTCTCAAGGGAACCAAGCTCTTCCACGTTAAGGGGAAACTTGCACCAAGGTACATTGGCTCCTTCAAGGTCACCGCAAGACGGGGAGAAGTTGCGTACCAGTTGGAGCTACCATCCGAACTTTCAGATGTGCATAATGTTTTCCACGTGTCGCAACTCTGGAAGTGCCTCCAAGTTCCCAACCGCCCTGTTCTCAACAAGCCATCGATCTTTACCCAAACCCACTTATCGTGAGAGACCAATCCGCATCCTGGAGGAAGCTGGGGTTGCACCAGAAGCCGCACCGTCAAGTGCTGCAAGGTCGCGTGGAGCAACCACACTGAAGCAGAAGCAACATGGGAGGATGAGGACTACCTCAGATCTGAGTTTCCTTCTCTTGTTAGCACCTAGCCTAGGAATCTCGGGATCAGATTCTTGTAAGGGGGATAGGTCTATCACACCCTCTGTTTGTACCACTTTTTCCACACATGTTGTTTTATAAAAATTAACGGGGCCACCCATGCATTTGCGCGGCTAGCTATAGTATATATTTACATATCTTAATATTGTTTGCTTTTTATTATATTTGGAATCTCAGATTTACGCTCGTGTAAATTACATTAACTTGGAAATCTTTTCATTTTGTATATTAGATTGCTTATAAGGACAATTAGTAAATAATCGACTGAATTTGGTATGATGTAACCATGGATTTGCATGTTCATATGTCTTCTTTGGTCTTTGGTCCCTCGTAGTCCACTGATGTGTATTTACTAATAAATCTTTCTTTTCATCCATCTTGTAAGATTTCACATATAATATGGATTTGTATTCTTTATACCACAAATAATATTCAATTACTTTGGGCTAAAACCCACGTATTTGCGCGGGTAGACTATTTATTTATGATTAGATTTGCTTTTATTTTTAACTTAATTTATGCATTTAACATTATGATGTGAATTTTTAGCATTCATTAACTATTTTAACATGAATTTTTTTAAGTGTTCATTTTTCCATTATATGAAAATTATATTTGATTGGTTTATTGTAATGATTTTGAGGCATTAAATATTGTCTTTTATCTTGCGAACCAGCCCGTGGTTGATGTGTGTTTAGTGAGAGGAGGTGTACCGTTGACTACGAAGATGTTTGGGGTAACTTTGTCAATCTTAAGTTGCTCATAGGTGTAAGATGTGTGTGTGTCTGCATTAATAGGGGTAAATGCATATACGTATATATGGGTGTCTGCATTTGTATTATGTTAAAAACATTACCTTCTTAACACATAATTTCAAACTGAACCTACGACCATGTGAAGTTATGTTTCACAGATCTGCGCATTTATGCGCTATAATTTTTGAATATATGATTGGTTTTGTTTGGACACCTAACTTAATTTGGAAATTTAGCATTCTTTTTTTAACATAGTCTAGACGTAAATGCTTATATAAATGTGCATACATTCACTCATGTGAACATACACGCATATCCTATCCATATAAGCACATCCGAAAGACTGTGTTGACATATCATCTATTCATATTGAGATTTACGAAGCTTTTGTAAACGCCTCGTCATGAACGAAACTATCTCTTTTCATTGAATATGCATCGCCGGAAATCCTGAAATGAGTTCATAAATAATGCGAGCGTCAAGACTTATCATATGATATTTTAGCAATCATAAAAGATATTGAAAGGAGATGATTTTCTATTTATGTGTTAATTTTCTCCATTACATGAAAATTGTGTATGATAGATTTGATTTATTTGACCCCTAAAACGAAGATTTAATTTATTTGTGAGTGTCTTTTAGAATGTTAGAAGTATTCCATTTTTAATATACTTAGAACCGTACATCTATCTAAATATTTAAGCATATTCCATGCGTACATTATTCCTACACTGGACGGAAATATTGTCTATGAACAAAAGACTGGACCAAAATTGGCATGTGCTCGTTTCATTGTTGACTGGCGGCTATTTTTTGAATCTATAACATTAAATTCACTAAAATCATATATAGAACCCTCGTTGATCTTTGCTGTGTAAGTGTCAATTTTTTTTTTGAAACGGAAGCAAAAGATTTGCCTCATCGCATTAATTAAGAAGAGAGTAGTACAGAGTTGCGGTTACATGGCCACACAGGCCAAATAGAAGATACACAATAATTACCCTCCTGGAATAATGTTCTCAAGAAACTTAGCTTCAGCTTTTATCCATAATTGTGCCTCTGCCTTAATGGAAGCAACAACGTGGGTAGGCAAAGATGCCTTGTTTTGAAATACCCTAGCATTCCTCTCATTCCAAATTACCCAAGATATTAGCATCTTCAGAGATTTTAAAGCCTTTTTGTGTGTGCCATTTGTGAGTCCGTCAACATCCCAACACTTCTCAACAGACGGAAGGTCTGCCCATGTATTGGTCTGTGATTGAAATCCCAGCCAATCATTGATCAAGTTCCAAATCCTGACCAAGTAGCGGCATTTAAAAAAGAGGTGGGTAGCAGGTTCCGGTACTCTTTTGCAAAGCTGACAGTGGCCGCAATTTGGCCAGCCCCTCCGGGCTAGTCTATCCGCTGTCCACACTCTGTCTTGGAGGATGAGCCATGAGAAGGGTTTAATTTTAGGCGGTGCCCAAACCTTCGAGACCATCCTTGGCATGTCTGATTTAATCGACCCAGCAAATTGCATTCTATAGACTATGGCGGCAGAGTAGCGTCCATCTGCCGTGAATTTCCATCGAATGACATCCTCCGTGTCCGTCTATAATTGAACCTCCTGAACCTTGCTCCATAGATCAACAAATTGTTGTATGTGAACAACAGAGAGTCCTCTCTGCATGTCGACGCAGCGAATCCAATCATTGTTTGCCAGTGCGTGTGCCACACATGCCTTCTTGCGCTTGGAGAGGGCGAAGATGTCCGGGGCCATATCCTTTGGTTTTCGCCCTTGTAACCAAGGAGCGAACCAAAAACTCGCCTTCTTGCCGTCACCTATGGTCACAATCGTCGCAGAGTAGAACAAATCCATGTTGTCGTGGTCGCAGGGATGTCAAAACCAACCCAAGCCCTTTGGGGGTCCACCCATTGGAACCACGGCCATCGTAGTCTGAGAGCTTTGGAAAACTTATCGAGGTCGAGGATCCCCAAACCACCCAGGTTCAATGGTCTGCAAACCAGCTTCCAGTTGACCTTGCATTGTCCTCCAGACACCATATTGGTGCCTGCCCCACAAGAAGGCCCGCTGAATCTTAGTTATACCCACAAAGCTCCCAACTGGAATGTTGAGCGCACTGATGAAGTATATGGCCAGGGAGGATAGCACGGATTTAACCAGAGTGGATCGGCCAATGATGTTAATGTTCCTGCCTTGCCAAGGGGGTAGTTTCCTAGCCACCTTGTCCACCAGGAATTGACATTCCGATTTCTTAAGATTATGTGTGCAAAGAGGAAGGCCCAGGTAACGCAACGGGAATCCAGGTCTGGTGGCAAGGAAACTTTGAAGGATGTCATCTAGATCAACGTTAGCACAATGAATGGGCGCAACAATACTGTTACGGGGGTTGGCCATAAGTCCTGTAACCTCCCCAAAGCTGGTCAGAATTGTCGCGAGGTTCTAGATATCCTCTTTGATAGGAGCAATGAAGATAGCTGCGTCGTCAGCATAAAGGGAGGTACGCACTTCGGAAGCCCGACCGCGAAGACGATGAAGAAGGCCTTGTTCCGTGGCCTTATCTAGTAGCTGCTGTAAAGGGTTGATTGCGATGACAAATAGTAGAGGTGATAGCGAGTCACCCTGTCGTAGACCTCTCCCGGGTTTTATTGGCGCGCCCGGGATACCATGGGTAAGGACTCTCGAAGATGAGGTTGCCCAAATAGCAGTAACCCAGTTTCTGAATCTGGCGGGGAAACCGTGCCGCTGAAGCAAATCCAATAGACAATCCCAACGGATGGAGTCAAAAGCCTTCTTAATGTCCAGCTTTAGTAGCAAGGAATGAGTCTTGGAAGTGCCAATTAGATTCTTCCACATAGTAGCATGAACTGTAGGACCCTTAAAACTTTAATGTACGTAAAATCTTAGTAGTAATTATAACAGTAGAACATTCCCATTCTTAATTATGTGAAGAAAATACCTGCTCATTCTTCAAAATCATATCGATGCTTATAAGTTCATGAGTCGAAGGGTTGATCAGAGTCCCACATTCTCATTACTTTGGTTTTAAAATTTCATGTGTGTCCTGTTGTGGTTAACTTGCTCAACTTCGTGTACGCCATACAGATGTTGCCTTCAACACAATTTTTAAAGGAGTTGTTCATATGATAATGCACTAAGGAAATTTGGTTCGAAAGAAGTGTTCTTACTAATGGTTAATGAACAGGAAAACATGGTGTTGATAAGGAAGTTTTGATGACACGCAAGGACAAAAAGTTCTAAACAGACTTCAAGATTTCAGCTATATATTACCCAAAGTTGATGATGTTTCTGTCGCTTCTTCTTCCGTCGTTCGATGTGCTGGGAATCCTATCGTATGTTGCCCCTGAGATTTGTGTGGCGTATGTCGCACCTTGGATTCGTGTGGCGTCTGGTGCAATTGATCGTTCCTGACGTGTGTTGACATGTTGTTGTGTGGATCTCTACCTTCGAACGTCTGGTGTGGGGTGCTCTGGCATCTATTAATTTCCTCGGTATTGTTGAGCTTGAATTGGGCGCGGATGAGGGTCTGCGGGAAACTATTTTGTGTGCAATATTTTTTTTAAGGAGGAAGCGAGTCCCCTGCCTCTGCATCAATCGATGTATGAAACCAATTTATTTAAAAAATTTCAAAGTAACATCTTAGGTCCACAAAGCTCTAAGCTCGAAATGAAAAACAAAAATGATATGAAGAAAAACTGCCACATCCGGCGTAACTAATAGCAGACAACATGCCTATACACCTATTAGCACGTCATCCAAACCGGTTGAAGATAACCCGTGTGACTATCTCTCATCGGTTGCACACAATATCCATAAGCTCCCTTATGTCCGCATGAATGAGTAACGACCACGTACGGATTCAAGATGTCGCTCTGAAGGTAACCTGCAAAAATTAGTTGAAGTTCTTGCCATTAAAAATCATGTCATTCCTCGTGTTCCATATAGCCCAAAATAGAGCGCATATCTCAATTCTAATAAGTTTTGATATTTTAATGTCAACTCCATTGAGTCACATTATAAATATCGAGCTAATACATGTAGGTAGGATAACATTAAAAGCTATATAAACAGTGCGCTATAGTAGTTTTGCAACAGAACAGTACAGAAAAAGATGTCTTATTGTTTCATTTTGCTCTTTGTATACAATTATACGTCTGTAATAATATACGTCTGTATCATTGTCAAATACAATCAGGACTGTTGCTAGCCTTTTTGATGTGTGTTAGGACTCTTGCTAGCCTTTTTTTACATGACGGGTCTTGCTAATTTTTTTTATCCTGCTCATTCTTGCCTAGCGAAATTACATTGGAACCCCGATACTTATTCTGTTTGGTCTTTGCCCGATTGATTATTTTATTGTTAATAATGTCGGGCATGGCCATCTCATGAGTTTTTATTTAACAAATCTCAGTCGTTCAATGTATTCAGTTTGTATAGATGAATCTTGACCGTTTGTTTTCTATCATTTTAATTATGTAATAAATAGATTGGAATCAATTAAAACTTTTTGCATGTTTTCGATGATTGATCTTGTTGCAACTTGTTTGTGTGACTAATTGAGTTTTTGAATAACTATAGTTGGTCTCCTCTCGAAAACCTACCTCCTTGACCCCAACCCCTTGCCCAACGATCATGTCATGTGAATAGAATCCGAAAATTATTTTTTATAAATTATTATTTTAACAAAAGGCATTTAATCATTTCAAGTTCTTCAAAACCCCTCAATGGGATTTGCACTACAAGTCCCAAATTTAGGAGGGATGTTTTACACCAAATACTTTTGTTGAATCCTATTATTCAAAAGACTTCCCAAAATCAGAAAATAATTATTTTAAAATTTATTTTCCTATTTTAATTTAAAACCTTTTTGTGAGGCCAGAAATGGTATTTCATAGGGAAAAACATATTTTCTTGCTTCAAAAATATTTTAGAAAATTTAGGGAAACTTAGTGGACATATATTTTTCCATCATAAGAGTTTCAACACATGGTCATGTTCAAAATATTGGACAAAACCCCACAAAACCCTTTCTGTCTATTTCAAGCTTTTGAAATATTCTAATAGGAAATATTCTCAATAAATTTCAGGAAAATTCTAGCAAGTCATACATGATAAATGTGGTGCTCCTGCAAAGTTTCATCTCAGTCCAAGTTGATTTGATCCACCTATTAATCCCAAAATCTTTTGTGTCCAGAACCAAGTTTGAGCAACTTTACATTGCCAAGTTTATCCAATTGAACCCAAATTTTACAAGAGTGATTCAGCCCCCAAATAAGGATGCTACACCAAGTTGTGCATTCTTGGGACTTGATTTGATCACCTAGGTGCACAGAAATCTGATTCTATCCATTTCTAGGGTTTTTCATGTCTACATCGTCAACTTTGCTCAAATGAGCTCAAACTGCGCTCTTGTACTAATTTTTCCCATCATTTAATCTTGTTAAATCTCACGGCAAGTGGTGCGGTTTATCTTGCTCAAACCAGAATCAAACACCTTCTGGTGATTTGGTAAAACTGCTACTTCACCCCTTACACTATTCTCCCTCACTCCAAATGTTTACCACAAGCCCACAGAGTTACTCTTCATCTCTAGTAGAGCGATCCAGCTGTGGTTCATTGCTAGGAGCTGATAAAGACCCAATTAAGCCCTGATTCACCTTGGCAGAGACTGTCTCTCGCTCCTCCTGTTACCACAGCCTCCCTCCTCGGCTCGAAAGCATCCAAGGGGCATCTCCACACCCCCACACACTAGTGGACAAGGTGGAACATGCCAGAGCGCGCCAGCATGTCGTGGCATGCCAAAACTGCGCTCTGGACGCGCTACAGTGTGCACCCCCACTATGGGAGGTCAGCCCTGACCAGCTTTGGAACCCACCAGCTGTCCCCCGAGCCCCCCTTGACGGTAGAGGCTGTACGCCACGTCGTACCCCCCCTTTCTCCGCTTCTCCCCCCTCCGATGCATGCGCCCCGCAACTGAGTTGCTCATATGGCGCCCGCCAACGCAGCACGCCAGAAGACTGCTTCCTCTTCTCCTTGTCCTTTCCCCAACCCGAGACATCGTCCACGAAGACCGTAGACACACCCCCAAGTCCCTTTCCTCCTGTGGCCGTTGCCACAGTATCACCGGCGCACGAGCTTGTGGTGAACCGTGCCCCCTATATAAAATGCCACCCTGGCCTCCCTCGCCCTCCCCTCAACCTCCCGCTACTCCTAATCGCACCTGAGACACTGTAGCGACCCGACTCAAAACGAGTCAAGCCTCTGTGTATCTGTGCCATCCCTGGATCAGTATGCTGGCACACACAGTACATCTATGTATATATCAAAGTGCAATCACATATAAATAGCGTAAAACTGATTTATACCTTAAATATCTCAGCGGAAGCAGTCAAGAGAGTGGAGTCCCAATAAACACCAACGGCAAGTTGAGTGTAGACCGTAACCCTGAATCATATTCTTACTCGTCGAAGAAAAATATCTGCAGCATAAGACGTTGCAGCCGTGTAGGTCAGCATATTGAATATGCCGACAAGTCACATATGAGAGGGGGGGGGGTAAAATGTCATCTATACTATATGCATATATGGCAGGTGGGGTTGTAAGTTTTAGCGTCAAGCCAATTTTCTCCTACAACAAGAGGGGTTAAAAGCAAAATATTACTACACTGTTGGTTGTTAATGAGATGGTTCCGCCAACCAGTTCTCGTACCCAAGTTATCAATGTTACCCTCATCAAATATATGTAATGGTGTTGAGAATTTCAGATAACTTCAGTTCCTTTGGCTCAAGTTGTCCATGACCATGGACACGGCTAATCGATTAGGTTTGAGTACTCTGCAGAGTTTTGGACATGTTCCCCACAAGATTTGATCGCCTCCGTGTATGTCCTCGCACTTCAGGGTGATTGAATACCGGATGATCAAAACATGGTCTTTCAATGGGTCCCTCTGAATCCCTGTCGGTGCCCATCCAATCCTACCGTTCTTCTACATCTGCTAGCACGGCCTGTCCAGAGTCGCCGCGTTGTCCAACCAAGCCAGAGCCCATAATGACTTGTGGCTGTGCAGGTAAGCCTTGGGTCTTGAAAATATCCATCCGTCTCTTTGAGCCTGGGTGAAGCTTTCCGCAAGATGTCATGGCCGTCTTCAGCATCCCGGGTCATCCACTGGTTTCTCCAGGGAGCCGGTCCACCGTCCTTCACCCAGAGTTGCATTGCATCATGCGGTCTTGAAAAGTCTTGACTTAACCGGTCTTGGTTATTAAATTATTCTCGCATCACTCGTGATAAACTCTCAACCAGAATCCCGTCTACTCAAGCATAGCAATATGAAATTTGTCGTCCCGGGCCAAGTAACGGGGTTGTTGGGTGCCTACCACATGATACTACAATATGTAACCATAATTTCCAAGTACCTACTCAGCATGCAATTGGGCATAGGATGGTAGAACTACGATGCATAAAACATAGGTGATACATGATCAAATGACTTGCCTGGTGATGTTGACGAAGAAGAATTTCTCGAGAAATAACTTGATAGACGACTCGTCACTCTCCGATGAAATCTATATAACAAACATATCATTCACATAAGCACTCATACTAGCAATCATTCTAGCAATCAAAACAAAAGAGAGAGCGAATAAGAATCCGAGAGAAACTTCACTAAAACTAGGATTCTTCTACTACATCAAACACTAATTATTTTTTGTCTAACAGAAAATAAAATACTTAAATAACAGGGAACTAAGATATAAATTTAACTAAGATAAAATAAAGTATTTTTCACAAAACTATTCGAAAGTATTTCCAAACGGGATTTGAAACAGTGGAGAAACCAATTGCAAGTTATTAGAGAACTAGAATGATTTCATGATAACAAAAAGAAATAAAAACCAAAACTTGTAGCAAACCTACTGTTTACTAACAGAAACAAAACATAATATTTCTGAAATATAAAAGAAAATAATTATAGAAAAGGAAATAGCCATAATCCTACAAGAGGTGAAACAGAAATTGTTTCACAAGCAACAATGAGCTAAAACACTCCAATAATTCTGAAATTCTTACCACTGATAACTAAGATCACTAGTGATTAGTAGCAAAAAGAATCAAATTAAAAGCTATTTTTAAACTCCCGTAATAAGCAAAACAAGGTTTACACTAAATCTGATCTAATTAAAAACTGAAAATTTCAAACATAGACAAATTATATGTTTTTAAAAACTACAGAAAAATTGTGATCTACTGGAACAAGTTTCAACTCCATTGGAATTGGGATCAAAAGCTATGATTAAAACAAGATTGGAACTTTCTTTGTTTTCTAATCTAAAACAGAAAAAGAAGAAAAACTACAAGTGGACAGGGGGTTAGGTGGTAGCTTCTGATTGGCCTAGATGGTGTGTGTTGCGGGGCTATCTAGCAAACGACCGGTATGTAAGCAAAAACACCGACTAACTAATAAGTGACGGGAAAAACCGTTCGGTTTTAACTAGAAGACCGAAGGGGTACGCCGGTTATATTCTCGGGCGTTGATCTTTGATCTAACGGGTACAGGAAAGTTGGGGGTATCACCGTGAGTTACTAGGGATGCTTCTTCTCAGGCGAGACAGAGAAGAGGTGCTCGTCGTTGGTGTCGCGGCGGTGGTCGGTGACGGTGTCCAAGGTGTTGGGGAGGTGGCGGCGGGTCTCCTCCGTCGAACGGCGTCGTCGGCGAAGCGAAGGGGAGTCGGGGCGGTCGGGGAAGCGCCCGGGGAGTTCCTGTGGAGGTAGGTCTCCGGCGAGGTGAGGAGTGGCAGCGTGGAGCGGCGAGGAGGCTGTCTAAGGGGGGAAATGGGGCGCGGTGGACGAGGGGAACTCGATGGTGGTCTCGGTTGGGGCGGGGAGGCGGCAGTGGCGCGGTTGGGTGGCGGGGCGGTTCTCTGGTGTTGCTCCGGTGAGGTAGCAGGGGGCTGGGGCGAGGCCTGGCCGCGTGGGGAGGAGGGGGTCGAGGGGGGGCTCGGGGTGGCGACTTATATAGGGGGCAGGGGGCGCCGAGGGAAGGAAGGGGTGGGGGAATCGGGAGGGATCCCAGCGATCCAGGAGGTTGCAGGATGTGCGCCATGGAGGGGATGGTCGTTGGAGAAAAAAGAAGTCATGTGGGGAAGAAAAGGAAGGAAGAAGAAAGAAGGAAAGAAAAAAGAAGGGTAAGAAAAGAAAGAGAAAGGAGGGAGAGAAAAAAGAAAAAAAATAAAGAAAGGAAGAGATGCGCTGGAGGTGCTGGGCAGTTGGGCAGGGGATTTGGATCCCAGCGATCCAGGAGTCTGGCCCCGATTTGTTTTTGTTGTTTTTTTTGACAGCAAGAGAAAAAAATAAAATGAAACAAAATAAAAAGATTTACATGGGGTATTATATCCCAAAATTTTCAGAAAAATATTTCCTACTCGTTTATGATTTTTCCAACACCAAAATAAAAACTTAAAAAAATGTTTTTTTTCAGAAAAATCCCTTATGCTATATTTTCTTTTGGCAAAATATTTTCCCAATAAACTTGGGTCTTCTTGGCTCAAAATATTTCAGGAATGCCTCACATTTTGGAGGGTCATTTTCCTCCGCTCTTTCTTGCGTGCAAGAATTTTGTCGGGGCATTTTCTCGGGGAAGAAAAATATAGAAGCAAGGGCAAATATTTTGAAGGGATTCAAATGCAAACTCCGTTCAAATTCTTTATAGTTGAAGAAGTCATGTCATCTTCTCTCTTTGCTTTTAAAAGATTGAATTTGAATTCATCGGAGATGGGGAAAGTCATTTTATTCCCTCTCATTCAAAAGTTTTGAAAAGTTTCAAATTTCACTCAAGCTTCAATCACTCAATCAAACAAACAAACAATATAATAATTATATTAACATTCCAAAATTTGGGATGTTACAAACCTACCACACTTAAAATGAATCTCGTCCTCGAGATTCGAAGAGGCTAGAAAGAAAGGTTAGGGTTTGGGGGTCTTCTAACAAATCCAACTTCCGGCAAAGTGGGATGCTGCCACTCTTAAAATGAAGATTACTGGTCCCTCAAAATGTTTTAACGATCCTCTGGGGTTTTGGCAACTGACTTCACATAGTCTTCATATTAAATCCTTTGGTGATGCTCTCCCGTTATATTCATAACGTTTCCATCAAAATCGAGGGTTCCTCTGTTGATATAAGCTTCTTCCTTTACTGGGTCTTCTTGATTGACAGTCTCGTGATCAACTCTAATTAACCTATCAATGATTCTCATGGTGGTCTACCATTTGTGGTTATCCTGCAGAGAGAAGGGTTTTGGTTTCATCCTCACCGTAAAATTTCCTACGCGTGACAACAAATGCCATGTACATGGGGCTTTCATCATACCATTCTAAGGCTTAAACAAAAGCTTCACATAATGTCGTCTCTCACTATGGGTAAGTCTCTCAAATTTACCATTCCGAATAACAAGAGAATGATAATAGTACGTCGTCATGGTGGCCAAGCCATGTCGCACTGAAATCATTACCTTGTATAAGGCTTAGTGAATCTCGTATTCTAACACTTGGGCATCCTCACAAGCGTTGCAGAATTTCTCTTGTCCACGAACGAAGTTTGGATAATTCATTGGTTCTGCAAGCTGAACAAAACATCTATCGTATCTTCACTACTCTCTGGCTTTCATATGTTCCTAAGAAAACGTTTGCTGATCCATCATAGCTTCTTCCATAAATCATATTCATTAAATAATCAATCCTTTATTACATCCTTGCTTTCTTCAAAATTCTAACTCAAAAGTAATTTATTACAAATGCTGCCATCCACATTGTTCAGTATGGTCAAGCATTTCTGCCAACTTTATTCATCTATCTCTCTTGGAGGTACTTCAGTTCCACTCGAACTTTCCGAGGTGCTCCTTGAAATCATCCATCTTTTGCTTCATCATGGTGGTCATGAGCTTCATCTCCATCATCTCCGCACGTACCTCCCTCAGGTATTCCTGGGTATGACGGGGTCTTGCTTCAAGTATTTCTCCAATCTGACGTATGGCTTCCATGGCAGCTTCACGAACAGCATCAAAGAAGGTTGCTCGTGGTACACGTGAAATGAAAAAGTATTGCCCCATAGTCTTTGGACAAACTCCTTTCACATGGTGGAGGTGTACTTCCACGTACCAAAGTTCCACTCCATTTTCCATGAATGGGTAGCCTTTGTAGACCGCATCTCCTTCAAGGTGAATGTGCTTCATCATGTCCTTCAGGATTTTCGGGTAATCATGATCACTTCTCAGGGTCATGATCGTTTCTGGGCCCTTGAGGAATGACTCGTAGAGAGTTGTCATCTGCAGGTGTCAGTAAATAGGTACTCAGAGGAATGTATGTGTCTCCTTGGTAATCATGGTACATTCCTACTCAGTGGATCCTGTGAGTTTACCGATTACTACCACACAAAATGAATTATACTCATGCCTGCATAGACCATATTTTCTCATATCCTCATAATTGTTCAGAGATCTTTGTTCGAAGAGAAACAACGCATACAGTTTGAACATAGGCAATCATGAGACAATAAATTCCATTTATTCATGATGTTATTACAATCTCAGGGACTTCTTTTACAAAATAATTCACTCCATGATCTCATGAAAAACAAGAGTTCTTCAGATTACACTAATTGTCGTGGTCAAAACTTAACTACTCCTTTTTAGCTTTCTTCCTTTGTGGACAATCGCTAGCAAAATGTCCTGCTTCCTTGCAACGAAAGCAAATGAGTTCTGACAAGTCTCGAGGCGTCTTAGTGTTTGCTTTTGCTCCTTGGGTTTCCGGCTTCCTTCCTGAGCACATGTATTTGTGGTGGCCAAATTCCATACACTTGTAACATCTGACATGACTCAGGTCTATATCTACAGAGATTTGGCTCTTTCGAGGGTACTTTTTCTTCTTTCCGGACTCCTTTATTTTGGCCAGTTCTTCTATTTCAAGTGGATCAAACTCCACCTTTTCCGTCGGGAAGTTTCCCAGATACTCTTGGCTTCTCTTCGTGCAATCCTGTGAATAATGTCCTTCTTCTCCACATGAGTAGCATGCATTGGAGAAAAATCTGGTCAGACCTTGTCCATCAGGGTCTTCAATATTTTCGTTCATCACTGGTTCTTCTAGAATCTTCTTCTTGAGGCTTTCCTTCACTGCATCTTTCTGCTGCTTGACAACTTGTTGCACATTGGGGTAAAGGTGACACTGAGCTGGGTAGTGGGTGGTTCCTTCACACAAGAAACAAGTCACCTGACTAGTTGGGCATTCCTCAGTTGGGTGATTTTCTTCACAATGAGTGCATCCATCCTTGTGTTCTTCCTGGGTGTGTCCTATTTCTCCATAGATCTTGCATGCACAAGTCTTCTCCTTTGGATTGTCATAGCACTTCTGAATAAGTCGGGATCTTAACATAGTGTTCTTGAATTCGTCCCAAGTTTCTGCTCCACTAAATCCTTGTATGGCATGGTGCATTTCCCACCAGATTGCAGCACTTTGTGTAAAGTACTGAAGAGCGTGTTCCACTTCATACTTCCTTGAGATCAAGTTGCTCCCGAAGTGGTTCTCCTTGTTTTGAATCCATATATCAGCCTCCAGCTGGGTCATTGGTCCAGAGACTATAAGTCCAGCTTCATACTCCATCTGGTAGGGTTGAGGTTTTGGGGATGAGACGGGTAAGAGAGAGGGAGATACAAACAATATTTTTGAGAATAGGTTTTAGTTGTGGCCGTCCAAAAACACACACCAATGACGGCTCACAAATCATCGTAACTAACGTGGGTATATAACAGGGGTTTGGACTTCTAATGGTCATATAAATATTTGAACACTTCAGGGTCTTCGAATTCTTCGGGTCTTGAGGGTCTTCAATTGGTGTAGCTTCAATTCTTCAAATGCATGGTGGAATCCTCTTTACTTTGAAGTAGAACTCCGTTGATTCTTCATGGGGTCAAAGAGCAAAGGGTATTGCATAACTATTCGAGGTGAGAGAGAACATTTGATGAAATCAGAAGAGATGAGAAGTAAAAGGTGCTCTTGAGAATAAATTTTTTTGAGAGATCCTTCCCTAAGAAATTTCCAGTTTCTAGGGTCACGTCCTACAGTCAACATGTGCTCTGATACCATTTCTGTAGCGACCAGACTCAAAACGAGTCAAGCCTCTGTGTATCTGTGCCATCCCTGGATTAGTATGCTGGCACACAGTACATCAATGTATATATCAAAGTGCAATCACATGTAAATAGCGTAAAACTGATTTATACCTTAAATATCTCAGCGGAAGCAGTCAAGGGAGTGGAGTCCCAATAAACACCAACGGCAAGTTGAGTGTAGACCGTAACCTTGAATAGTACTCTTACTCGTCGAAGAAAAATATCTGCAACATAAGTCGTTGCAGCCGTGTAGGTCAGCATATAGAATATGCCGGCAAGTCACATATGAGAGGGGGGGGGTAAAATGTCATTTATACTATATGCATATATGGCAGGTGGGGTTGTAATTTTTAGCGTAAAGCAAATTTTCTCCTACAACAAGAGGGGCTAAAAGCAAAATATTACTACACTATTGGTTGTTAATGAGATGGTTCTGCCAACCAGTTCTCGTACCCAAGTTATCAATATTACCCTCATCAAATATATGTAATGGTGTTGAGAATTCCAGATAACTTCAGTTCCTTTGGCTCAAGTTGTCCATGACCATGGACACGGCTAATCGATTAGGTTTGAGTACTCTGCAGAGTTTTGCACATGTTCCCCACAAGATTTGATCGCCTCCGTGTATGTCCTCGCACTTCAGGGTGATTGAAGACCGGATGATCAAAACATGGTCTTTCAACGGGTCCCTCTGAATCCCTGTCAGTGCCCATCCAATCCTACCGTTCTTCTACATCTGCTAGCACGGCCTGTCCAGAGTCGCCGCGTTGTCCAACCAAGCTAGAGCCCATAATGACTTGTGGCTGTGCAGGTAAGCCTTGGGTCTTGAAAATATCCGTCCGTCTCTTTGAGCCTGGGTGAAGCTTTCCGCAGGATGTCATGGCCGTCTCCAGCATCCCGTGTCATCCACTGGTTTCTCCAGGGAGCCGATCAACCGTCCTTCACCTAGAGTTGCATTGCATCATGAGGTCTTGAAAAGTCTTGACTTAACCGGTCTTGGTTATTAAATTATTCTCGCATCACTCGTGATAAACTCTCAACCAGAATCCCGTCTACTCAAGCATAGCAATATGAAATTTGTCGTCCCGGGCCAAGTAACGGGGTTGTTGGGTGCCTACCACATGATACTACAATATGTAACCATAATTTCTAAGTACCTACTCAGCATGCAATTGGGCATAGGATGGTAGAACTACGATGCATAAAACATAGGTGATACATGATCAAATGACTTGCCTGGTGATGTTGACGAAGAAGAATTTCTCGAGAAATAACTTGATAGACGACTCGTCACTCTCCGATGAAATCTATATAACAAACATATCATTCACATAAGCACTCATACTAGCAATCATCCTAGCAATCAAAACAAAAGAGAGAGCGAATAAGAATCCGAAAGAAACTTCACTAAAACTAGGAGTCTTCTACTACATCAAACACTAAATATTTTTTGTCTAACAGAAAATAAAATACTTAAATAACAGGGAACGAAGATATAAATTTAACTAAGATAAAATAAAGTATTTTTCACAAAACTATTCGAAAGTATTTCCAAACGGGATTTGAAACAATGGAGAACCAATTGCAAGTTATTAGAGAACTAGAATTGATTTCATGATAAGAAATAAAAATAAAAACCAAAACTTGTAGCAAACCTACTGTTAACTAACAGAAACAAAACATAATATTTCTGAAATATAAAAGAAAATAATTGAAAAAAAATTATAGAAAAGGAAATAGCCATAATCCTAAAAGAGGTGAAACAGAAATTGTTTCACAAGAAACAATGAGCTAAAACACTCAAATAATTCTGAAATTCTTACCAGTGATAACTAAGATCACTAGTGATCAGTAGCAAAAATAATCAAATTAAAAGCTATTTTTAAACTCCCATAATAAGCAAAACAAGGTTTACACTAAATCTGATCTAATTCAAAATTGAAAATTTCAAACATAGACAAATTATATGTTTTTCAAAACTACAGAACAATTGTGATCTACTAGAACAAGTTTCAACTCCATTGGAATACGGGATCAAAATCTATGATTAAAACAAGATTGGAACTTTCTCTGTTTTCTAATCTAAAACAGAAAAAGAAGAAAAACTACTAGTGGACAGGGGGTTAGGTGGCAGCTTCTGATAGGCCTAGATGGCGTGTGCTGCGGGGCTATCTAGCAAACGACCGATATGTAAGCAAAAGCACCGGCTAACTAATAAGTGACGGGAAAAACCGTTCGGTTTTGACTAGTAGACCGAAGGGGTACGCGGGTTATATTCTCGGGCGTTGATCTTTGATCTAACGGCTACAGGAAAGTTTGGGGGTCTCATTGTGAGCTGCTAGGGCTGCTTCTTCTCAGGCGAGACAGAGAAGAGGTGCTCGTCGTTGGCGTCGCGGCGGTGGTCGGTGATGGCGTCCGAGGTGTTGGGGAGGTGGCGGCGGGTCTCCTCCGTCGAACGACGTCATCGGCAAAACGAAGGGGAGTCGGGGCGGTCGGGGAAGCGCTGGGGGAGTTCCTGTGGAGCTCGGTCTCCGGCGAGGTGAGGAGCGGCAGCGTGGAGCGGCGAGGGGGCTGTCTAAGGGGGAAAATGGAGCGTAGTGGACGAGGGGAACTCGATGGTGGTCTCGGTTGGGGCGGGGAGGCGGCGGTGGCGCGGTAGGGTGGCGGGGCGGTTCTCTGGTGTTGCTCCGGCGAGGTAGCAGGGGGCTGGGGCGAGGCCTGGCGGCGTGGGGAGGAGGGGGTCGATGGGGGGCTCGGGGGTGGCGACTTATATAGGGGGCAGGGGGCGCCGAGGGAAGGAAGGGGAGGGGGAATCGGGAGGGATCCCAGCGATCCAAGAGGTTGCAGGATGTGCGCCATGGAGGGGCTGGTCGCTGGGGAAAGAAGAAGTCACGTGGGGAAGAAAAGGAAGGAAGAAGAAAGAAGGAAAGAAAAAAGAAGGGAAAGAAAAGAAAGAGAAAGGAGAGAGAAAAAAAGAAAAAAAAGAAAGGAAGAGGTGCGCTGGAGGTCCTGGGCGGTTCGGCAGGGGATTTGGATCCCAGCGGTCGAGGAGTCTGGCCCCGATTTGTTTTTGTTGTTTTTTTTGACAGCAAGAGGAAAATAATAAAAGGAAACAAAATAAAAAGATTTACATGGGGTATTATATACCAAAATTTTCAGAAAAATATCTCCTACTCGTTTATGATTTTTTCATCACCGAAATAAAAACTTAAAAAAATGTTTTTTTCAGAAAAATCCCTTATGCTATATTTTCTTTTGGCAAAATATTTTCCCCATAAACTTGGGTCTTCTTGGCTCAAAATATTTCATAAATGCCTCACATTATGGAGGGTCATTTTCCTCCGCTCTTTCTTGCGTGCAAGAATTTTGTCGGGGCATTTTCTCGGGGAAGTAAAATATAGAAGCAAGGGCAAATATTTTGAAGGGATTCAAATGCAAACTCCATTCAAATTCATTATAGTTGAAGAAGTCATGTCATCTTCTCTCTTTGCTTTTAAAAGATTGAATTTGAATTCATCGGAGATGGGGAAAGTCATTTTCTTCCCTCTCATTCAAAAGTTTTGAAAAGTTTCAAATTTCACTCAAGCTTCAATCACTCAATCAAACAAACAAACAATACAATAATTATATTAACATTCCAAAATTTGGGATGTTACAGACACCCAGTCATTGCCAGAATCCCCCGAGCTCGAGATCGAGCTCCGGATCCGCCGCATCGAGATTCCGGCAATCCCGAGGTACAAGGTCCCTCCGGCTCTTACTGATGCCCCCTCTCTCCCCTTTTCTTTCGTTATAGGATTCGGCCCCAGCGACCACCCTCTCAAAGTGCCTTCGCCATGGGACCTCGTCGCCGGCGACTCCGTGCACCCCGGCTCCTCCCTCCACAACTAGTCGAATGTCGACTTGCCACATGACCCATTTCCACCCATAGCTGCCCTCGCCGTGCCCTCTGCCTTCGCTGGTGAACTCACTGCCCTCTCTGCCCCGATGTTGAAGATGACAGGTGGGGGGCACGTGTCATCCGCACCTCTCCCTCACCTTGCCTAGCTGCCACTGGCGGTTGGGCCCCGCCTGTTGGGTTTAAACCCTAGTGGGTGCATGCGCCTCGCCCGCCTGAGTTGGTTCGCTGGCTGGGCCAATTCGGCCAGCAGCTTCTTGGCCAGGAACTAGGGCCTTCTTCTTTTTCTTTTTATTTCTGTCTTACAAAAATCCACACAGGTGAATAATTATCCAAATTCAAATATTCCTCCACTAGAAATCTTGTAATATTATGTAGTATTTTATAAGCGCAACTTGTGAATTTTTTACAAAAGGTCGCAACCATTGTTTTATTTTAAAACCCTGTTTTAGGAATTTTAACGCTTTGTTAAATTAGTTTCTACAAGTTTTTACAGTCCCAAAACAAGACCCTATCATTTTTACAAAACCTATACTCATCCTAGTATTTTACAAAAAATGGTGTGACATTTTTCTGAGTAGAGTATTTTCCTTGTTTTTGGCTGAGTGCTTATTTTTGGCGTTTATATTGCAATGCTATATTGCGTTGCTGACGAGGGACTTCGACCAGAAAATTTGAAGACCCCGGAGACTTTGTTGAGCAAGGCAAGGAGCCCCTTGACCATGTCTAAGAGAATACTTTCATGCATGTCAAATTTTGCCTTTTATTTTGATGCATAAGGCCAAGTTGAATTGGTAACTACCTCGGTGTAACGCCCAAGATGCGGTCCTATCCTTATTTTGGCACGAGGGCCTCGCGAGGGATATAAACGCATCTTATCGTTTCGCAAGAATGGATACCTTTACAAGTACATGTACCGAAAAGATGAGTACATGGAATTGGCTTACACTTGCCCCAGCTACATGAGAGTCACATCAGTACAATACATACAATAATCATTAAGAAGAGCAGGGTCCATCTACGGAAGAAAAACAAACAAATAAAAGAATGACGTCCATCCTTGCTATCCCAGGCTGCCGGCTAGGAACCAATCCTAGATTGACGACGACGGAGAAGAAGAAACTCAAAATGAAAAATCATTGTGCTCACGTCTTAATATCCTTTACATGTACCTGCAACTGGTGTTGTAGTAATCTGTGAGCCACAGGGACTCATGAATATCATTTCCAAAGGTATCAAGACTAGCAAAGCTTAATGGGTGAGGTATGGTTAAGTGGTGAGGCTGCAGCAAGCGACTAAGCATTTATTTGACGTGGCTAAATTACGAGTACAAGAATAAAAGAGGGGGATGATCTACGCATAGCGGACATGACCTACTGATGATCAAATGAATGAGCCGAAACATGTACTTACGTTAGACATAATCCCACCGTGTCCTCGATCGGAGAAGGAGCTCATGAAAGAGACAATCATGGATATGCACTCAGTTGGCAAGTTTTAATTAAGTATACTTCAAGTTATCTAGAACCGGATGTTAAACAAGGTTTACACATTGCCACATAACCGCGGGCATGGCTTTCGAAAGATTTAACCCTGCAGGGGTGCTCCAACTAGTACACCACAAACTACCTCACACTGCGACGGAATGACCTCAATCAGGGAAACCCATGATCTCCTCTGGTTCCTATTGGAAAACCTCAACCTTGAGATAACCCAAAGCATCCTTGGAACCCCTCGCAGAAGATGATCGAGACAGGTAAAAGAAGTCCAGCAAGGCCGCCCGGCGTGTCGACTATCCCGATAGGAGCCGCGTATCTCGTTCTCAGGACACGATGGATAAGTTATGCGTACAGTGGCCTGATAGAAATCACCCAAGTTGCCCTGGGTTTGCCCCGCACAATGTCTGTTTTGGACCAGCACCATCAGCACTTGCCCTCGCTGTAATATGTTGAATTACTCCTCGGGTTCATGACGCCCTAGGTTTTCAGTATTTACGGAATTATTATGTTGGGAAAATTTAGTACCAATGTTGGGCCTTTCCAACGAGCTTTATCCCAAAAGAAAAATCTAGGGGGTCTCCATAACAACCCCAAGCATGTTAGGTGTGCTCATTTATGGAACATAACACCGGTAGCGGAAACTAAGGCGACAAAGGTGGACCAAAACACCAGGCTAGAAAGGGGGAGCCTTCCACCTTTTACCAAGTATATAGGTGCATTAAATAGCAATTAATATGGTGTTAAAACAAGGAACCCATGTTTGCAGTTGGAAGCAACTACACCTGCAACTAGCAACGCTATCCAAAGGTTAAACAAGCGGTAACATAGTCAATCAGTGGTTTGCTAGGCTGTAGAAAGGTTGAAGATTTCATGGCATTGTTGGGAGGCTCATATATAAGAGGTGGTAGACAGCGAGAAATAACAATAGAAACGAAACAACTAGCATGGCAATGATAGTAATGATATCTGGGGAAATGATCATCTTTTCGGAGATCCCACTTGGAAGAAGAAGAACTTCGTGAAGCACACGAACCGACGTAGTCGAACGGATCCTCATAATCTGACATGCTTGCGGAACTCTATCGAGACGAAGCAAACCAGAAACAAGCATCAACACACGATATTCACCACGACACATGCACGACATGATGCATGATCAACTTCAAATATGCAAGGCAGGGCATGGCAATTCACATAGTCAAATGCTACACATTAAGTGAAGCTCAATATGCAACGAGTTGGATATTGATGGAACTCCACATTTCGTTGTTTAGTTCACTCCCATTTATTTACATGGAAATGTTAAATGATGTTAAAGATGGCAAGGGGTGAAGCACAAATAATCTACCTATCTAAGCATTTTTAAATGAGGCCGGAAACGACATATATCATCTCCGAAACGACCCCACGTATTACATTCTAATTCTGTCCAGATTTGTCCGAAACACATTTTTACGTCTGTTAAATGGCAAAACAAAGTGGTTCACGTGATTCTACGCGTCATTCTAGTCCAACTACATATATGGCTCATCTCCAATGGAGCTACAGTAAAATAACTACGAGCTAAACCGTTTACATTATGTCGACACACAAACCGATGCAAACAACACATCCAACAGTTCGAAATATGCATGAGAGTTGGAAAATATTATGCTACGCGAAATTCTAGCCAGGTTACATATCTAACTTGTCGCAATCCGACGCATGGATTAAAAGATATGGGCATTTTAAAATCATGTTTTTTTATGAAATACTAAATTCGCAAACCTAAAAAAACTAAATAGGCCGAAACTAGTTTCGGGCCGAAACATGCACGGGCGATAGATAACTAAAAGGCGCGCGGGGCGGGGAATAGCTAACCTTGCGACCTCGGTCCGGATTTGAAGCTCGTGTGGGCCGAATGTTCAGGGGGTGAGGTGGGCCGGCGTGCGCTGGGCTGGGCCTCAGGCTTGGCTGGAGGAGAGAGGGCGTCAGGGCCGCGCTGAGCCGGTCAAGGGCGCTGCAGCTGGGCCGGCATGGCCCATGGGCCAATGCGCGGTCAACGCGACCGAATCGAGCGTCCGACTTCCATCTCGAGCTGGTGAGTAGAGATGCGACTTCACGCGACGGGGAAACGGTGGGGCATCTCCGGCAAGGCGAGGGCTGGCGGGGATGGCCGGAGATGACCCCCCCGGACCGGATCTGGCCGGATCCGTATGGCTGGGGTGGTGCTGGTGGCCGGCGGCGAGGCATAAGGTGGTGGGGAACTCGGCCGGCGGTGGAGCCACTCGGGGCCGGCGAGGTTCCACCCGGAGGTACGACAAAGGGGCAGAGCTCCGGCGACTGCGGGCATCGGGCGACCGGTGCGGTCCGGCAGAGCCTCGGGGACCCGTTGGGTTTCCCTATGGCGGATGCGGCTGCAGGAGGCTCCATTGCCGAGTGGTCTCTTGGACATGTCCGGGTTGGCCGAAGACATGTCCGGTAGGTGGGATTTGGGGCTATTCTGAGCCATTAGATGGAAATCCAATGGCCAGATTTAGTTAGAGGGTTTGGGCAGCGGGATTTGGAGGTGGTGGGCTTGCAGGTGGGGTTTTCTTGGGGGTGGCTGCAAAAATGGCTAGGGGGAAACCCTAGTGGAGTGAGAGAGCTCCACCATGCGGTGGTTCTTACATAGGGTTGGGCTATGGTGGGGTGGACCTCGTCCGTCCGATCGCGATCCGACAACCACGAACGGAGGAAGTGGCTAGTTGGCTCTAATGGGCTGTGTAGTTGGGCTATGTAGGGATGAGAGGGAAGTTTGCATCCCGGCAACGAGATTTTAAAACACCGAAAAATGCCCGACCATAAACCGATGACGGTGCCTCTATGGTCAACCGTTTGAGTATCAAACGGACTCCGGTTGCGACAAAATTTGCTGGCGGTCTACCTACAATATATAAAGACCGCACACCAAGTTTCAACCCAATCCGAGAATATTTTATATGCACTTTGAAAATAATATTTTATTGATGTCGCGGGCGCGTGCGTGTGTGGTTGGCTCAAAACGGCCAATGCCGAAAAGGGAGAGAACCGACAACTACTAACGGATGCATGTTCGAAAACTTGCAGGAATGGAGTGCCCATGTAATGTAGATGATGTGCATGATGCGATGATGAATGCGACACACAAACTTATTGCACGACGACAATGGAATAAAAGGGGAATCTTCTGGAGCGTCGGTGTCGGGCTGTCACAACTCTCCTACAATAATAAGAGATCTCGCCCCGAGATCTAAGAATGAAAGGGGGAGGGAGGAAGAGAAGAGCAAGAGGTAAAACTTAGTCGCTTCTTTGACAAATGAGTGAAACCAATGAATCTTGAAGGTTGCAAAGAGCTGAAGGATGATATGAGAAACAAGCAAAGGATTCAAACACAATTCAGGAGAACTTCGGTAGGAAAAGGGCACAAAAATTGAAAAGATGGAAAGATTTTGAGAAGATGCAAAACAAACCAACTAGATTGATATGCAAGGGAAGAATATGATCTACATAACCCTCATCATCGCATCATGCGCATCATATGCATTGCATCATCACTCTGTTGATGGCAGTTTTATAAACTTGCACCCGTTATTAGTTGTCGGTTCTCTCCGTTTTGTCATTGACTGTTTCGAGTCCAATCACACACGCCCGCGCCCGCGGCATCGATAAAATATTGTTTTTAAAGGTGTCCAAAAAATATTCTCAGATTGGGTTGAAACTTGGCGTGTGGTCTTAATATTAGTAGGTAGGCTGCCTGCCAAATTTGACAGCGAAAACGATCGAATGTAGCGGCACCGTCATCAGATTATCGTCGGACATTTTTCAGTGTTTTAATAATATCGTGTTGGCCCGCAAACTGATCTCTTTTCTCATCCCATCATGGTTACACAACCCACCTAGCCCGTCAATACCATCCCCGCGTCCGGGGTTGTTCGATCACGATCACGTGGTTGAAATCGGATGCCAAATCCCCCTAACCTAGCCCCAAATCCTATTTAAACACCCCTCCCTAATTTTGGACACCTAACCCTCCTCTCCTTGAGATTCATGCCCGAAACCCTAGCCAGCCGCCACCCAGCACCACTCCTACCTCCTCCTGTGGCACCGGTCCCGCGAAGCCGATCTGAGACCCGACCCAGGCCCGGATCCGCTGCCGTCACGAGTAGCCTCCTCAAGCTCCTCCTCCTTCCATTCCCGCACTAGACGTAGCTCGTGTGCCGCGCGCCAATCGCTGGCCATCGCCGAAATTGCACCACTGGAGCCCACCGAGGTCACCGCCACCGGAGCTCTGGCAAGCCCTGCTGTCGCCTCGCCTTGAATCTGCCATCGGCATTATCAGCTTTTCCATGTCATCGCTAGACCTGCACCGCTGCCCTCCTACTCCGGCCGCCAGTGTCGCCCGTCGTCGTGGTTCGCCGGAGCCGGCCCCTCCTCGCCAAATCTACCACCCGGGGACCCCGACCCCGCCGGTCCTCGTGCCTTGCTGGAGCCGCCGTCGTGGCCTCCTAGCTTCGCTCCAGCGGGAGGAGCACGATGCCTCCAACCTCGCCCTCCCGCAGCGCCCTGCGTGGGACTCTCGCGACGTGGCCCACCAGGCCCACGTCGGCCGCATCTCCTCCAGATCCGGCTTGTTTAGGCCCACGGTGAGCTGCCCTAAAGCCCCACCCGAGGCGTGTTTTTTTATCCCCCGCCCATGTTAGTTAGCCCATTAGTGGCCATATTCGGCTCGTGTATTTTATTTCTGTAGCGCTACAAATTTGTGGAATTAACCCAGGAATTTTAAAATCACAGATTAGATGCATATTCTTAAAACGCCCGTAACTTTTAAACTATGCGTCGTATGTAAAAATCGTAGATATGTAAAATGTGTAGAAATTCGTGTAGATTAATATTTTCCAACTCACATGCATATTTAAAACTGTTATCTGTGATGTTTGCGTTGGTTTTTGTGACAACGTGTTAAATACGGTTTAGTTCATAGTTAATTAATCGTAGCTCCGTTGGAGTTGATCCATATAGGTAAATGGACTAGAACGATGAATAAAATCATGTGAAACACTTTGTTTTGTGGTTTAACAAACATAAAATATGTTGAGGACAAATCTGGACAGATTGCCAACTTTGTGCATGGGGTCGTTTCGGCAATGCTATATGTCGTTTCCGGCCTCATTTAAAATGCCCATATAGGTAGGTTATTTGTGCTTCACCCCTTGCCATGATTAACAACATTTCACATTGTTGTGTACATAAACAAGAGTGAACTAAATAATTCGTATGTGGAGTTTCGTCCATATGCAACTCGTTGCATATTGAGCTTCACTCAATGTGTAGTGTTTGATTGTTGTGAATTGCCATGCCATGCCTTGCATAATTGAAATGGGCATGCATCATATTAGGTTGTGCATCATATAGTGCACGTGCCATGGTGAAAATCGTGTGTTGATTCTTGTTTCCGATTTGCTCCTTCTTGATAGAGTCCGGATCTGCTTCGGAGTGTGAGGATCCGTTCGACTACGTCGGTTCATCCGCTTCACGGATGTGTTCTTCTTCCAAGCGGGATCAAAAGCAAGCTAAACATTTCCCTAGATACCATTACTATCATTGCCATGCTAGTTGTTTCGTTTCTGTCACTATGTCTCGCTGCCTACCAGTTGTTAAATGTTAGCCTCTCAACATTGTCATGAAAACCTTCAACCTGTTCACAACCTAGCAAACCACTGATTGGCTATGTTACCGCTTTCTTAACCATGTGTTAGCGTTGCTAGTTGCAGGTGAAGTTGCTTCCATGTATTAACATGGGTTCCTTGTTATATCACCATATTATTGCTAATTAATTTCATGCACCTATATACTTGGTAAAAGGTGGAAGGCTTGGCCTTCTAGCCTGGTGTTTTGTTTCACCTTTGCCGCCTTAGTTTCGGCTATCGGTGTTATGTTCCATAAATGAGCGCTCTTAACATGCTTGCGGTTGTTATGGGGCCCCCTTGACTTTCGTTTTGGGATAAAGCTGGTCTGGCAAGGCCCAACGTTGGTACTATATTTTCCCAACAGAATAATTCTATTAATACTGAAAACATAGGGCGTCATGAACCTGAGGAGTAATTCAACATAATAAAGGGGAGCCAGTGATAGTCCAAAATAAAGCACTGTGCGGGGCCACCCGGGGCAACTCGGGGATTTTGATTTGGCCTTCGTACGCGTAGCTTATCCGTTGTGTCCTGAGAACGACATACGCCGGGCGGCTTTCATGGACTTGTTTTACCTTTCTCAAGCGTCTCGTGCGTGGGATTCCGAGGGTACTTTGGGCTATCTCGATGTTGAGGTTTTCCAATAGGAACGCGAGGAAATCACGGGTTTTCCTGATCGAGATTATTCCGTCGCAGCGTGTGGTAGTTTGTGATGTACTAGTTGGAGCACCCCTGCACGGTTAAATCTTTCGGAAAGTCGTGCCCGCGGTTATGTGGCAAACTTGGACACTTTGCTTCACATTCGATTCTAGATAACTCGAAGTAAACTTAATTAAAACTTGCCAACTGTGTGTGTAACCGACACTGTCTCTTTCATGAGCTCCTTCTCCGATCGAGGACATGGTGGGGTTATGTCTGATCTAAGTAGGTGCTCAGGATCATTCATTTAATCATTAGTAGCTTACGTCCGTTATGTGCAGATCAACCCCCTCTTCTTTTTGTACTCGTAAGTTAGCCACCTCAAATAAATGCTTAGTCGCTTGCTACAGCCTCACCACTTAACCATACCTCACCCATTAAGCTTTGCTAGTGTTGATACCTTTGGAAATGAGATTGCTGAGTCCCCTGTGGCTCACATATTACTACAACACCAGTTGCAGGTACACGTAAAGAGTTACTTTGATGTGAGCACGCTGATTGTGCTATTTGGAGTTTCTTCTTCTTCTTCTTCTTCTTCTTCTTCTTCTTCTTCTTCTTCTTCGATCTAGGATGGGTTCCAGGCCGGCAGCGTGGGATAGCAAGGATGGACGTCGTTCTTTTATTGTTTATTTTCATCTGTAGTCAGACCTTGCTCTTCTTCATGATGACTGTATGTTGTTGTATTAATGTCAACTTGATGTAGCTTGTGGTGAGTGTAAGCCAACTCCTTATACTCATCTTTTAAGTACATGTACTTGTAACGATATCCATTCTTTCGAAACGACGAGATGCGTTGCTATCCCTGTCGAAGCCCTCATGCCAAAATAAGGATAGGACCGTATCTTGGGCGTTACAAGTTGGTATCACAGCAGTACGGACTTAGGAGCCCCTTTGATTGATCGAACTTGGCCGAGTCGAGTCTTGTGATTCTAGTTATATATCGGAGAGCAGGATTCTTTTTTCTCATCTTCTATGCTCTGGTGAGGAATCTTGACATAATAATTTTAATTCTACTCCTCTTCTCACTCCAAATTTTTTTAGGATCGCGTGGATATTTTTGGAATCTATATGATGTTGATGTGACGGAGTTGTGACTTGCACTACTAGGGAAAAGCCTAGCAGTAACGCGGGTTTTAGGCGTATTAGTAGTGCGGGCTCCCGCGCTACTGATACAGTGCTACAGCTAACCTTTAGTAGTAGCACGGGTCCGCCCGCGCTACAGCTAAAATGTAGCAGTAGCGGGTGTTTGCCCACGCTACTGCTCTACGTGCGTAGAGGTAGCGAACTTTACATAAACACGTTGCTGCTATACATGCGTAGCAGTAGCGATCTTTACATAAACTTGCTGCTGCTATACATGCGTAGCCGTAGCGAGCTTTACTAAGCCGCGCTATTGGTAGGGGTTTTTGATTTTTTTTTCTACATATTTGTTTTGTATTTGAACAGGCTTTATACAATAATCTTTAGCACATACAAATGTCATCATCATACACATACAAATGTAATCATAGCATATACATACAAATAGTCTCATCAAATCATGTCATCATCATAATCATCATCGAACACAAAGTGGTCTCTCGTCATCAAATCGAAAATAGCGATACAAGTCTCGAATACTTGCAACTACATCGTCATCCATCCAAACAATGATATACACGAGAAGAGATATCACTATGAGTGAGAGCGGAACTATGCAATTATGAGGCGACGGTTATGAGTCCTCTCTCGCGCTAGCATGTACCTCAAGTAACTAGTTTTTGCTTCTTGTCTGCTTTTGAAGCCTTTATGGCTGGCACCCGAGACCCCCTCGACTTGCGCCTGACACTCAGGGCACTCGTCGTACACTCCTGGAACCTTCCCTTGGTACACGACGTAGCACTGCTTCTTCGCCATCAAGAATCTAGGTACCTATTAGAGATGCATCTTCATCAAGAGAATGGGCAATCATATGCAACAAAATATACTTGAGCAACACGGAAAAGAAAAGGTTAGCAACTAGATGCAACGTATAGTAAACAGATAAATAATCAACGCAGTTTCATCATACGCAAACTAATTAACTAGAATTACGCAAGTCATCGTACCCAAACTAACAAAGTAGCATTACGCAAGCTCGGTAGGGACCGTGGACATCACAAAGTTTCATTGCTATAGAAACTATACAAGTTCAACCAAAACATATAGTAAATCACTAGAAGTTCCATCTTTCCAAATCATCGAGGATGCACCCTAGCTTCACGAACAGCGTGAGGTCCCAACGTTGCATGCCTATGCGAGTTCGGACGACAGCTTGTGATATCCCTCTGTATGCGAAGGAAGTCATCTCTAAGTTTATAATCGGCTTCTCCATGAGATTCTACCCACTTGCGGATATGATCATTGTTTCTGCCTGTCATGCGAAGCTTTTGGTAATCCCTTCTGAGCTCCATCATAAAATGTAGGAGGTAGAATCCATCTTCTTGCTTGGTTTTGGGATGTGGATGCAACATAAGTTAGTTTTATGATAGAAACCCTTCTTCTTGTTCCTTTATCTCCTGATCTGCACGTAGCCACCCCTCAAGCTAAAGCCTTGGAGAGTGTCATCTAGAATATTCATTACATGGGTGTGGTCCTTCTTCTCGTAGTTTCTGGTAGGGTCGAAATACATGACATGGGTGAATCGTGGGTAAAGAACGATAAGGACGGTGTGCCCGTTGCTGCGGGGAAAAAGCACCTCAAATTATTCTCCATTTTAGCGAGAAGGAATGATTGAAATGTACGAAAGGGTTGTTCGGCACTGACTTACTTTGGATGATAAGGCAGGAGGACAATTTCCTGGTCCTTATTTTCTACCATGAAGTTTTTCAGGTACTCCCTAGCAGTTTTATGCTCAAAGTCATCGAGAGTCAAGGAGGACTTGTGCATATAGTATGGATCCGCCACACAAATTTGAGAGACTTCTACTCTCTTCATGATGGAGCTCATATGTAGCGCAAAAAGGTGGATGATTGTACCATCGAGCTGCCTTGTCAGAAACGTCTCGAAGATATGCTCAAACCACAAGAAGAACACCTCCGCGGGTCGTGTGTCGGTGTAGCACTTCCCCTCGGCCACACGAGCCGCGCATGTCGGATATCGAGGATCCTTCGAGGCTAGTAGGCTTTTCTCAGTCGACAGCACATAGTCGTGCAGTCTCCTGAGATCCCCTGATATTGCCTCTAGTGGTTTCGGTGGTAGCATAGGCTTGACCGTGACATGGAACATGGTTGCACCTTTGATAGGTACGCGCTCTACAAAATCCGCCATCTCGCTGCTATGTGCTCTAGCTTGTTTGTAGGTAGGAAAGCCTCTCTTCCCCGGTCTCTTCCTCTCCTTTCTCTTGGGCTGACCTTCCAGACACTTCCTTAACCCCTGCCCCAGTGTTGTCAGGCTAAGCACTGTATGACCCTCAGCTAGTTGAGCCTGTGTTGAGGTGGCATCTTCACGCGTGTCCTATGAGGATTCCATGAAGAGATACTTCTTGCAATCCCTGCTAGGACATTCGTGCTCGGGCAAACCATCCATATCCTCATTAGCATGCTGATAGCCTGAGTCGTCATATGGCTGACTCATCATATCTAAGTCACCGGCATAGGCGTGTGTATTGAGGAACCAAAGAGGGTCTCGTCCATCTCCTCATCCATTCTTTGTTCTACGGGGGCGATTACATTAGCCACTATTGGACCCCCTTCATCATGTCGTTCGCCTCTCTCACCCGGCACTACACGCGCTGGTAATTGTGTAGGCGGGGTGATGGTGTTCATACCTGCTTGTTGATGTGTGGTTATTGGTGTGCTCTCGGCTGGCTCCATATGAAGAAGATTATATGGCCGTAGTAGCACACAACTCTTGCAGTTTCCACACCGCGGCCCGCGGCAGGGTCTCTTGGTCCTCTCCCCCTAGCCGTACTAGAGGAGGCAAATCCTTGTAACTCGATTTCACACTTAACAAGGTAACCCTGAAGAGCTCACCGGGCATCGGCTGGCTATGGAACGTGAGTTCCAAGGTCTTCGTTAGCACCGCCTTTCCCACGTCCACCTTCTGTCCTTTGATAAAGTAGAGTACGGTGCATGGGGTTTCATCGGCCTGCAAACATATGTTCGTGGCGTAAAACATCTGAAAGGCAATGAAAATGAAATATTCTTGATATATGTTGGTGCGACATGTAATTACCGTGAGGGCGTCAAGCTTAGCCATACACGAAGGCCCACCTAGCGCACCAGAGACTGATGACGGGCTGCTATGAGCGGGTGCGAGTGCGGGTGTGGGAGCAGGCACGGTTGCGTAAGCAGGTGATACTGCGGTGGTGTTGTTCACCGAGTTGCTCCTGACGAAACCGGGCATGGGTAAATCATGTACCGTCTTGTCTGGATTTTCCTTCGTCCACTTGATGATAGCAGGGATCAAGTTAGTAGGAAAATCATTTCTACACACATCTACAGCTGCAGCGACTTCTTGCTGTAGCAACTCATTTTTCTCCTCGGCTGCTTTTTTGTGTCCTCGGCTACTTTTTTCTAGAACACAAGCTTCACCTTTTTGTTAATGATGTCCGCCTGACTAAACTTCTTTTTCTGCTTCTTGGCCTCCGGGCCATCGTTGTAAAAGACCTTCCACATGGCATGGTCTCCAGCACCGTGCAGACGTCCATATTGCGTCCTTTGGTACAAAGGGAGTCCCTTAAGTTTGTTCGAGGCCCGGTTGAGAGGGGTGTCCCACTTGGACCTCATCGATGAAGACTGGCTTTCGGCTGCAAGCTAGTGTTGCTTCTCATGTAGAAGGAACGTGAACCGTTTACGAATTTGTGGTCCACTTGATGAGAAGCTAAATGTAAGTGGTAAAATAATATTTATAAGTATTCTAATAAATTTCCTTGTGATCGGGTCCATGTAAAAACCCGTCTTTTCCTTGTCCCACTTGTAGGAGGCCCTGAACTTCGCGAATCGTGGACTTCGCGAAGGGGTCTGGGATACTCGCGGCTTCACGTTCCGCGTCCTCCTTATCCCATATGGGCCTTTTGCCAAGGTATCCACGGCTTCCGAGGCGTTGGTTCCCCGTGTTCCTTTGATGAAGGCTCTTGAATTTCGCAGCCTTAGCCTTGGCTGCCTCGGTAGCGCAACTGTCTTTGAACTTTTGGAACCAATCTTCCGTAAGTGTCTGATTTTCCTCGAGAATCGTGGACAGGGGTTACTCATCCTCAATAGCTCGTTTCACCCTCTGTTTCTAGGAGGCCAAATAATTCTTGAACATACCCATGGTGTGATCCTTAATATTTTTCATCTTCGGATCATCCCATGGTTGTTCTATGCTATCATCCCGATCGGGGAACTTTAATCTCTTGTGCAACTTCGTTAGGAGCAACTACCTCAAATGTTCCTTACTCCTTAAGTCATCATCGTTGATGCTCACGCATTCCCGTAGGATACATCCTACTTGGTTCCCATAACACTTGCGAGGTTCTTCCGGCTCTAATGGTTCAAATTTGCTAGGGGCCATCTTTGTGATCACCACTCGTCCAATGCGGAGTTTGTTAGGTTTTCGTATCCTCTGCTTCTTCTGCTTCTTTTCGGTAGTAGCTTCAGCGCCGGTACCTTCCACGTCAGTATTTTCCCCGCTAGGACCTTCCCCGCCGGTCTCAGAGCCGCCAGCGGTGTCGGAGCCGTCGGTGTCGATGTTGGTGTCAGTACCATCATCGAGGCTGCTCCGCAAACCTTGACTCTGCTTAGCACAAAAAAAGTCGAGGTGCTGTTATTCACCCTCATAATCCATCTCGTCGGCATCATGGTTAGAAGGCTTGGTTTCTTCGTTGTTCGACATGTTTTCTATGATTAAGTCTCCTTTTTTAATTCTAAAACTATAATAAAATGAGTAATGATATAAAAAGCTCTATGGTTTCCCGTAATGCCGTTTGATTCCCGTCACACCAAATCCCGACACTCGATATGCCTACGTCTAGCACAAGTCATACCAAAATTCATGGGAAATTACGGATTGACCTTTGCAAAAAAAGGTAGACATATCGAGCGCCTGAAATTCACCGGAAGGCAAATGAATCAACATTTCGGGGAAACATAGGCCACTCGGATCATTTACCCTGCACATAACCATCATTTTCCACATATCACATGTCCAAAATATGACATGTTCAAATATGACATGTCCAAATTCCAAATATCACATGTCCAAATTCCAAATATCACATGGAAAAATCACATGTCCACATATCACATGTCCACTTCAAATTTGCATATAAGAGGAAGAAAAATATAGAACTTGAAGCAATATTTGGAACTAGTGTTAATCAATTCTGTTTTTTCTTTAAATAGCCTATATGGAACTTGAAGAAAAATTTGCAAACTAAGAACCTAATAAAAATTAACCTAAGTAACTTAACCTAAGAACCTAATAAAAATTAACCTAAGCAACTTAAATGAATTATCCTCAGCAACTTAACATAAGAACCTAATAGCAACAAGAACCTAATAACAATAACCGAACTAAATTAACCTAAGTAACTTAACCTAACTAAATTAACCTTTGCAAAGAGACAGAGAGAAAAGGAGGGCCGGAGGACTTACAAGGGGCTAGGGGAGATGTCATCAGCGAGGTGGAGCTCGGGGGAAATGACGGTGGCAAGGTGGAGCTCGGGGGAGATGCCAACGGTGAGGTGGAGCACCGGGGAGATGCCGGCGGGCGGGGAGCCGGAGGGCGAAGGGCGGTGACAGATGGGACGGAGGGCGATGGACGGTGCAGGGGTGACGATGGAGGGCGGTGGAGGGTGACGGAGTGCGGCGGAGGGCAACGGAGGGGACACGGACCAAATGGGGAATGGGGTAGAGGAAAGAATCAGAGGTAGTGGGGGTTATGTCAAGGTATCAGTAGCGCATTTTCCAAAAACGCGCTATAGCTACGGTAGCAGTAGCGTGATGACCCACAAGTATAGGGGATCTATCGTAGTCCTTTCGATAAATAAGAGTGTCGAACCCAACGAGGAGCAGAAGGATCTGACAAGTAGTTTTCAGCAAGGTAATATCTGCAAGCACTGAAATTATCGGTAACAAGTAGTTGTGTGGTGAAATGATTCGTAGCAAGCAACAAGTAACAACAGTAACAACGGTGCAGCAAAGTGGCCCAATCCCTTTTGTAGCAAGGGACAAGCCTGGACAAAGTCTTATAGGAGGAAAAACGCTCCCGAGGACACACGGGATTTTCTGTCATGCTAGTTTTCATCATGTTCATATGTTTCGCATTCGTTACTTGGAAAAGCATCCCACTTATGATTAACCCCTCTCGCAAGCATCCGCAACTACAAAAGAAGAATTAAGACAAAGTCTAACCATAGCATTAAACTAGTGGATCCAAATCAGCCCCTTACGAAGCAACGCATAAACTAGGGTTTAAGATTCTGTCACTCTAGCAACCCATCATCTACTTACTACTTCCCAATGCCTTCCTCTAGGCCCAAATAATGGTGAAGTGTTATGTAGTCGACGTTCACGTAACACCACTAGAGGAAAAACAACATACAACACATCAAAATATCGAACGAATACCAAATTCACATGACTACTATTAGCATGACTTATCCTATGTCCTCAGGAACAAAAGTAACTACTCACAAATCAAAATCATATTCATGACCAGAGAGGTAATGAGTAGCATCAAGGATCCGAACATAAACTCTTCCACCAAGTAATCCAACTAGCATCAACTACAAAGAGTAATTAACACTACTAGCAACCTTACAAGTACCAATCGGTGTCGTGAGACGGAGATTGGTTACAAGTGATGAACTAGGGTTTGGAGATGAGATGGTGTTGATGAAGATGTTGATGGTGATGAGTCCCCTCCGATGAGAGGAGTGTTGGTCATGACGATGCCGACGATTTCCCACTCCGGGAGGGAAGTTTCCCCGGCAGGATCGTCCTGCGAGAGCTCTTGATTCGTTCTGCTCAAGTTCCGCCTCGTGGTAGTGGCGAATCCTCCAAAAATCCTCCTCCTGATTTTATTCAGAACGAAACCCTTCATATAGTAGAAGAGGGGTGCCAGTGGGCCAACAGGGAGCTCACAAGCCCCCTAGGCACGGCTAGGGGGGTAGGCCGCGCCTACCAGGCTTGTGGCCCCCTGGTTGCGCTCCTCTAGCACTTCTTCAGCCCAGTATTTTTTATATATTCCCAAAAAAATCCACGTTGATTTTCACGGCTTTTGGAGTTACCCAGAATAGGCATCTCAAACTTGCTCCTTTTTCAGGCTAGAATTCCAGCTGCCGACATTCTCCCTCTTCATGTAAACGTTGCAAAATAAGAGAGAAAAGGCATAAGTATTGTACCGTGAAGTGAAATAACAGCCCAAAAAGCAATAAATATCAACATGAAAGCATGATGCAAAATGGACGTATCAACTCCCCCAAGCTTAGAGCTCGCTTGTCCTCAAGCGAAAGCCGAGCTCAATAAATATGCCCAGATGTTTAGGGAGAGAGGTGTCGACAAAACAAGATACGAACATGCAGGCATCATGATCATGATGAGAGCAACAATACTAACATATAATCTCTCATGCTAAAGTTACAATTCCTTCACAAAGTAAAGTATGGATCAAGAACCTTACTGAGAATTAGCAACCGATAGCTTTTAGTCATTGAAGCAATTGCAATTTATCACCACATCAGAAAGAGTCAAATAAGAGCTTATAAAGCAAATCCACATAATCAATCATCTTTTCGTTCTCTACAATTGCTACGACTTATGTGGTACTCATGAGATCAAAGTATCAGCTGAACACAGAGAAAGATAGGGGCTTACAGTTTTGCCTCCCAACTGCTTACCTCAAGGGTAATGTCAACAATAATAATTCATGAATGCTTACCTCCAAGCTGACATATGAATATAGATATTTCCCTAGCATATGACGTTAGCCAAGATAAAGGCGAAACAAGGAATTGGTGAAGATCACCATGACTCTTTCAAGGGCAAAACGTAAAGGTACAAGATAGGCCCTTCGCAGAGGGAAGCAGAGGTTGTCATGCACTTTTGAGGTTTGGATGCGTGTCCTCTTAGTGCGGAGGAACGTTACTTTATATTGCCTCCTATGATAAAGAAATTTATTATGCAGTCCGTCGCTTTTATGTCTTCCTCATCGCAGGTTTGTACAAAGCTTATTTTCCACACACTAATAGATCATACATATTGGGGAGCAATTTTTATTGCTTGCACCGATGACAACTTACTTGAGGGATCTTATGCAATCCATAGGTAGGTATGGTGGACTCTCATGGCAAAACTGGGTTGAAGGTTTATGGATGCACAAGTAGTATCTCTACTTGGTGCGGGAGTTTTGGCTAATATGAGGTGGAAGCAATCGTCACATGCTAAAGGATCTCTAATCATATAACATTGTTCGGAACCAAGGAAACACAATTCATTATGTTGTCTTCCTTGTCCAACATCTACTTCTAAGCATGTAATAGTTTAGTGAGTGTTCATAATCATAGATGGTGTCAAAAATGATGTATTTATATGTGGACCTCTCCTTCTTTATCACTTCCTATTAATTGCAACAATGACCAAGGTCTACGGTTGTCTACCCTCAACAAGTTTCAATCATCATTCTTTTTATATGTGAAGCCATCCCTTCCCATAAGATCATTACATGATCTTTCATGCTTTTGTTCTTTTCTCACTCTTTTGATCATGGCAAGAGACAAAGCCCTCAACTAAGACACTCTTTATTATATGGCTCACGAGCTCGAATACATCGGGGCTGACACAAAGCAAAACTCCAGACTAAAACACTAAGACTTTTATTCTACTAGAGAAAAAGAAAACTGAAAAAGAACAAACTAAAACAAAGGTAAAGGCAAAAGATGTGATGGTGATACGATACCGGGGCAACTCCCCCAAGTTCGGCACAAGCCAAGGGGATTGCCCATACCCATGCTCAGTTGTCTTCCTTTAGAGGTGATGGTGATGGCGTTGTTGCAACATGGGTTTGATCCTCCGTCTTCCAAGGCATAGGTGCTCCATCATGGAAAGATGAACGAGTCTCCGGAATCCTCAAATCTACAGCCAACCGTATTGATTAAATCTATACTCGTACTCACAGTTTTGGTTCTGCAGGTCATAGATCTAGGCTTGGAGGTGATCAATCCTGTCATAGATCCTGGAGAGGTGCTTCCCAATGTCATTGGCATCAATCTTGTGCTTGTTGTTGACCTCCGTTATCATCATGGGGTTGGCGTTTAGTCCACGCTCCACCATCCCTTGGCACTTGAAGACCTGTTGCTCCATTGCTTTGAGCCTCGCCTCCACTCTCCCGGTCTTCTTGGGCCCCTAAACATCACGGATGTGCAACATCCCCTCACGCATCTCGATAGATCGAGGGTGTTGCAGCACTCCCGTGAGGTAGGGATTGATGACCGTCTCGAAGATTTTGTCCTTGAGAGCTTTTGGGGATGTCATAGCAATCTAGATCTGCAACAGAAACAGGCTCAAAACGAAAACAAAGGAAATTCGCGTGATACGAGGGTCAGACCTTTCGGGAGAATATATAATGATTTTTTTTCAGACCATAAGGAGTACTCCGCGCGAAAACGGAGTCCGGGAGACACACGAGGTGGCCACAAGCCCCCACGCGTGGTCAGGGGGTGGCCCCGTGTCTAGCAGGCTTGTCGCCTCCTGACGCGCTTTCCGGACTACGTCCAATTTTTCTATTTTTTCAAAAATTCCAAAACGGAGAAAAATTCCTACTGGAAAAGTTTTGGAGTTTGTTTTCTTACCGAATCACATACCTCTTCGTTTTCGGAGTCTGAAACAGGCTGATAAATATCCCTTAGGTATTCTTCCGGAGTTATGGTATTGATGATATTGCTTTCAACATTTATGGGAGTACCTGAGATATAATGCTTGATTCTCTGCCCATTTACAACTCTCGGACAATTACCTTCCATGTTGTTCATCTTGATAGCACCGGAACTATATACTTCCTCAACAATATAGGGACCTTCCCATTTAGAGAGAAGCTTGCCTGCAAAAAATCTTAAAGAGAATTATATAGCAAGATATAATCACCTACATTGAACTCACACTTTTGTATCCTCTTATCATGCCACCTCTTAACCTTTTGTTTGAACAACTTGGCATTTTCATATGCCTAAGCTCTCCATTCATCAAGCGAGCTAATGTCAAATAACCTCTTCTCACCAGCAAGTTTGAAATCAAACTTGAGCTCTATGATTGCCCAATAAGCTTTATGCTCTAGCTCAAGAGGTAAATGACATGCTTTACCGTACACCATTTTGTAAGGAGACATGCCCATGGGATTCTTATAGGCAGTCCTATAAGCCCACAGTGCATCATCGAGCTTCTTAGACCAATTCTTTCTAGACCTGTTGATAGTCTTTTGCAGAATTAGTTTAATCTCTCTATTGCTTAGCTCTACTTGACCACTGGACTGAGGGTGATAGGGGGGCACAATTCTATGGTTCACATCATACTTAGCAAGCATTTTACGGAAAGCACCATGAATGAAATGTGAACCACCGTCGGTCATCAGATATCTAGGGACTCCAAATCTAGGGAAAATTACTTCTTTAAGCATCCTGATAGAAGTGTTGTGATCAACACTACTAGTGGGGATAGCTTCTACCCACTTACTGACGTAGTCAACAACATCTAGGATACGAGTATACCCGTTGGATTCTGGAAAAGGTCCCATATAATCAAAGCCCCAGACATCAAATGGTTCAATGACAAGTGAATAGTTCATAGGCATTTCCTGACGTTTATTGATATTACCTATTCTTTGACATTCGTCACAAGACAAGACAAACTTACGGGCATCCTTGAAGAATGTGGGCCAATAGAAACTTGATTGCAATACCTTGTGTGCAGTTCTATCTCGGGCATGGTGTCCTCCGTAGGCCTCGGAGTGACACTTCTGGAGGATCTGTCCCTGTTCATGTTCAGGTACACAACGTCTAATAACACCATCTACTCCTTCCTTATAAAGGTGAGGATTATCCCAATAGTAATGTCTCAAGTCAAAGAAGAATTTCTTCTTTTGCTGGTATGTGAAACTAGGTGGTATATATTTGGCAACAATATAGTTTGCATAATCAGCATACCACGGTGCACTACGTGAAGTATTGATGACATTCAATTGCTCATCGGGAAAGCTATCATCAATAGGTTGTGGGTCATCAAGAATGTTCTCTAACCTAGACAAGTTATCTGCTACGGGGTTATCAGCACCCTTCGTGTCGACAACGTGCAAATCAAATGCTTGTAGCAAGAGAACCCATCTGATAAGTCTAGGTTTAGCGTCCTTCTTCTCCATGAGGTACTTAATAGCAACGTGATTTGTGTGAATAGTGACTTTGGAATCAACATGTAAGACCTGAACTTTTCACATGCAAACACGACTGCTAAAAATTCCTTTTCCATAGTGGCATAGTTTCTCTGGGCACTGTCTAGAGTTTTACTATCATAGTGAATAAAATTCAACTTGTTGTCAACTCTTTGCCCAAGGACAACACCAACAACATAATCACTAGCATCACACATGATTTCAAAAGGTAAGTTCCAATCATGCGGTTGAACAATATGTGCAGTTATCAAAGCCTTCTTAAATATTTCGAAAGCTTCCTCACAATCATCGTCAAAAACAAAAGGAATATCCTTTTGCAGGAGATTGGTAAGAGGCCTAGAAATCTTAGAGAAGTCTTTAATGAACCTTCTATAGAAACCAGCATGACCAAGGAAACTTCTTATACCTTTGATATCTGTGGGGTATGGCATTTTCTCGGTCGCATCAACTTTAGCATTATCGACTTCAATACCTCTTTCAGAAATTTTATGTCCTAAGACGATGACTTCATTAACCATAAAGTGGCACTTCTCCCAATTGAAGACAAGTTTGGTGTCTTTACATCTCTTCAAGACCCGATCGAGGTTGCTGAGGCAATCATCAAAGGAAGACCCGTAAATGTAGAAGTCATCCATGAAAACCTCAACAATCTTTTCACAAAAGTCAAAGAATATAGCCATCATACATCTTTGAAAGGTGGCAGGTGCATTACATAAGCCAAAAGGCATACGTCTATAAGCAAAGGTACCGAAAAGGCAGGTGAAAGTGGTTTTCTCCTGATCGGATTGTGCAACTGGTATTTGGGAGAAACCAGAATAACCGTCTAGAAAGCAGAAGTGTGTGTGTTTAGACATTCTTTCTAGCATTTGGTCGATAAAAGTCAAAGGGTAATGATCTTTCCTAGTGGCTTTATTCAATTTCCTAAAATCGATCACCATTCTATAGCTAGTAATAATCCTCTGTGGGATCAACTCATCCTTATCATTACGGACAAAGGTAATGCCTCCCTTCATAGGGACGCAATGCACCGGGCTCACAGAATCACTGTGAGCAACAGGATAGATAATACCTGCTTCCACGAGCTTTAGTATTTCTTTTCTCACTACTTCTTTCATCTTAGGATTTAATCTCCTTTGATGATCAACAACTGTTTTGGAATCAAGATTAGTTTTAATCTTGTGCTGGCATAGAGTGGGACTAATGCCCTTAAGATCATCAAGAGTATATCCAATAGCAGCACGGTGCTTTCTCAGAGTTTTTAGTAACTTCTTTTCTTCATGCTCTGAGAGGCTAGCACTAATAATAACATGATATATCTCTTTTTCATCAAGATAAGCATACTTAAGAGTATCAGGCAACTGTTTAAGCTCGAACACAGGATCACCCTTTGGTGGGGGTGGATCCCCAAGAAGTTCAACACGCAAAGTTATTCTTAAGAATAGCATATTGTTCTAAGACAACTCTATCTATCTCATCCCTTTCATCCATATGCATATCATTTTCATGCTCAAGGAAGTATTGCTCTAAGGGATCAGTAGGAGGGACGGCAATAGAAGCTAAGGCATTAGTTTCATCCTTACTAGGCAACTCTTTTTCATGAGGTTGTCTACCAAACTTGGAGAAATTGAACTCATGTGACACACCTTCAAAGCCAACAGTGACAGTTTGCTTCTCACAGTCAATATGAGCATTGACAGTATTGAGAAAAAGTCTGCCAAACATGATAGGACAAAAGCTATCTTGAGTGGTAGAAAGAACGAGGAAATCATCAGGATACTTCGTTTTAGCACACAAGACTTCAACATCCCTAACAATTCCCAGAGGGCAGATAATATCTCTATTGGCAAGCTGAATAGTGACATCAATAGGCTCTATCTCAACAGGTGCAATCTCGTCTTTGATTTCATCTTATAAGGATTGAGGTATTACACTAATACTAGCACCCACGTCACATAAACCATGATAACAATGATCTCCTATCTTAACAGAAACAACAGGCGTGCCAACAACAGGCCTATGTTTATCTCTAGCGTGAGGTTTAGCAATTCTAGCAGCATCTCCACATAAGTGAATAGTATGTCCCTCAACATCATCGGACGGGAGATCTTTGATAATAGCAATGCTAGGTTCAACTCTAATTTGCTCAGGGGGTGTATGTGTTCTAATGTAGCCTCTACGTATCACAGTTGAAGCTTTAGAATGATCCTTTATCCTAACAGGGAAAGCTGGTTTCTCAATGTAAGTACTGGGAACAATAGGATCATTATAGGCAATGACTCTCTCTTGAACTGGATTGGGTTTAACTACATTGACTTCTAAGGGAGGATGATATTTAAACCACTTCTCTTTGGGGAGATCAATATGAGCAGCAAATGATTCACACAATGAAGCTACTATCTCAGAGTCAAGTCCATACTTAGCGCTAAAATCACAAAAAGTATTTGTTTCAACAAAGGATTTAACGCAATCAAACTTGAAATTCATACCTGACTCCTTACCTTCATCAAGCTCCCAATCTTTTGAGTTGCGTTTAATTCTCTCCAATAAATTACATTTGAAGTCAATATCTCTCTTCAAAGAAGAACCATTACAAGAAGTGTCAAGCATAGTGCGATCATCATGAGAAAGTCGAGCATAGAAGTTCAGAATGATAATTTCTCTCGAGAGCTCATGGTTGGGCATGAATGTAACATTGAGTTAAGCCTCCCCCAAGCTTGAGCGATGCTTTCTCTGTCATGAGGCCAAAAATTATAAACATAATTCCGATCACGATGTACTAGATGCATAGGATAAAACTTTTGATGGAATTCCAATTTCAACCGATTGTAGTTCCATGATCCAGTATCATCACATAGCCTATACCATGTCAACGCCTTATCCCTCAAAGATAAGGGAAAGACCTTCTTCCTGACCTCATCCTCGGGCAAACCTGCAAGCTAAAATAAACTACAAACTTCATTTACATAGATTAGATGCAAGTCTGGATGTGATGTTCCATCTCCTGTAAAAGGATTAGCCAGCAGTTTCTCAAGCATACCCGAAGGAAATTCAAAGCAAATATTTTCAGCAGGTGCAGCAGGTTGAGGAGCAACTATTTGTGCTTCCGTTCGAGGTGAAGATACCCCGAACAAGCCCCTCAAAGGATTAGTTTCCATAGTGACAAGTGACCATAAATTTCAGCACACTATATGAATGTTTCCTTACCAAGTTCCACTTACCAAAGGCGGTTCACTCCCCGGCAACGACTCCAGGAAAAGAGTCTTGATGACCCACAAGTATAGAGGATCTATCGTAGTCCTTTCGATAAGTAAGAGTGTCGAACCCAACGAGGAGAAGAAGGATCTAACAAGTGGTTTTCAGCAAGGTAATATCTGCAAGCACTGAAATTATCGGTAACAAGTAGTTGCGTGGTGACATGATTCGTAGCAAGCAACAAGTAACAAAAGTAACAACGGTGCAGCAAAGTGGACCAATCCCTTTTGTAGCAAGGGACAAGCCTGGACAAAGCCTTATAGGAGGAAAACGCTCCCGAGGACACACGGGAATTTCTGTCATGCTAGTTTTCATCATGTTCATATGATTCGCGTTCGTTACTTTGATAGTTTGATATGTGGGTGGACCGGCGGTTGGGTACTGCCCTTACTTGGACAAGAATCCCACTTATGATTAACCCCTCTCGCAAGCATCCGCAACTACGAAAGAAGAATTAAGACAAAGTCTAACCATAGCATTAAACTAGTGGATCCAAATCAGCCCCTTACGAAGCAACGGATAAACTAGGGTTTAAGCTTCTGGCACTCTAGCAACCCATCATCTATTTACTACTTCCCAATGCCTTCCTCTAGGCCCAAGTAATGGTGAAGTGTTTTGTAGTCGACGTTCACATAACACCACTAGAGGAAAAACAACATACAACACATCAAAATATCGAACGCATACCAAATTCACATGACTACTATTAGCATGACTTATCCCATGTCCTTAGGAACAAAAGTAACTACTCACAAAGCATAATCATATTCATGACGAGAGAGGTAATGAGTAACATCAAGGATCTGAACATAAACTCTTCCACCAAGTAACCCAACTAGCATCAACTACAAAGAGTAATTAAGACTACTAGCAACCTTACAAGTACCAATCGGAGTCGCGAGACGGAGATTGGTTACAAGTGTTGAACTATGGTTTGGAGATGAGATGGTGCTGATGAATATGTTGATGGTGATGAGTCCCCTCCGATGAGAGGAGTGTTGGTGATGACGATGGCGATGATTTCCCACTCCGGGAGGGATGTTTCCCCGGCAGGATAGTCCTGCTGGAGCTCTAGATTGGTTCTGCTCAAGTTCCGCCTCATGGCGGCGGCGAATCCTCCGAAAAGCCTCCTCCTGATTTTTTTCAGAACGAAACCCTTCATATAGCAGAAGAGGGGAGCCTGTGGGCCAACAGGGAGCCCACAAGCCCCCTAGGCGCGGCCAGGGGGTAGGCCGCGCCTACCAGGCTTATGGCCCCTTGGTTGCGCTCCTCTGTCACTTCTTCCGCCCAGTATTTTTTATGTATTCCCAAAAAATCCACATTGATTTCCACGGCTTTTGGAGTTGCGCAGAATAGGCATCTCAAACTTGCTCCTTTTTCAGGCCAGAATTCCAGCTGTCGGCATTCTCCCTCTTCATGGAAACCCTTAAAATAAGAGAGAAAAGGCATAAGTATTGTACCGTGAAGTGAAATAACAGCCCAAAAAGGAATAAATATCAACATGAAAGAATGATGCAAAATGGATGTATCATAGCGTGTTCCGGGAAAACGCGCTACTCCTAACACCACTAGTTATAGCGCTTTTTCAAACATGCGCTTTTGCTATTGTTTTTCTTTTTTCTTCTTTTCTTTTGTTTTTCTTTTTTTCTTCTTTTCTTTTACTTTTAGTTTCTTGTCTTCTTTTCATTTTCTTTTCTTCTTTTCCTTTTTTCCAAAAGCCGGAACGAAGGGAAGCTGATACAACGTATGTAACTAAGGCGATATATATTGCATCATTTGAGCCATAACAGTTTAATGTGCTATACAAAATAAGAACATACATATTACATCATTTTACCCATATTGGTTATGTGGGCATACAAAATAGGAACATATATATATTACATCATTTGATCAATAACGGTTTCTCAGCTTCGACATTTTCATTTTTGAGTGAGCTTCTTTCCCTTCTTGTTCGTTGACGAATAATTGAGCCCCTCATTGTGACTTTTCCTTTTCCATGGAGTACGATATTTCTTAAGTAATGTAGTATTGATTCTTCTTTTGACGTATACTTCATCGTCATCGTTATCTTCCATCATTGGGTTGTCGTACTGGTCGTAGTCTTCCTCGTTAGCGACTCCATCCATTACAATGATGTTCCTTTTGCCTCGCCTCACGACAGCATGACTAGGATTGCTCGTGTCGGTTATGAAGAAGCATTGTGTCACGTGCTTAGCGTGTACCCATGGCTCGTTTTTTGGGATGACGTTCACCATAGTGCTCTTAGCGTCGGGCATAGTCATGGTAGTGAAATAATGATATTTTCTTTCGACATTCTTAGCCCATCTGACACGAAATATCATCGTGTTGTGCAGTCCAGAGAATTCAAGCTCCCAGATCTCCTCGACCCTTCCGTAAAATCTCTCAGTTGCGTCATTGCCGCTGCCGGTCATGCATTCCATCGTTACCCCTGACTTCTTAAAATCACTGTTCATATCTTTCGCCTTCGTGTTGAGTGTGTATCCATTGATGTCGTACGCCTGATAGGTGGTGAGGTTGGGCGAGGGGCCATGTTCTAAGGCGTATATGATGAATCTGTCCTTAGAGCCCTCTTTTGGGGGATTATTAAGAATATGCTCTTTGAACCAATACAGGAAAGTGGAGTTGTGCTCTCTAGTAACTTCGGTGTCCGTCCTGCATACCCACCGGTCACGATACTTCTTTGTGATAGTTTGTCTGTGCAGTGTCACGGAAGGATCTACCTGATCTAGGTGTTGTAGCAATACCAAGTTTGCTCTGTCAAAGTCGTTGTGTTGATCTGAGTAGGCCACATGCAGTTCCCTATGACCGTTGGACTGACCTTCTCCTTCGAGCCACCCAACGTGCTTGTTAACAGGAAAGCCAACAGCAGGCGGATGGTGTGCGTCATATAGAAAATTCTCGCAGAAAAAGATGCACTCTTGTGTCAGGTATCCCTGGACGATGCTTCCATCCAGACGGGACATGTAACGAACGAATCCTTTTGATGACCCCATTCATCCTCTCGAACGGCATCACTTTGTGCAGGAATGACGACCCCAAGTCTATTATGTTGTCCACAATATGGACACATAGATGCACCAGGACGTCAAAGAACGCGGGCGGGAAGTACATCTCAAGCTCAGTTAGTATCACAATGATCTCTTCCAGTATACTTCGGAGCTGCTTCACACTGCTCGACTTTCAAGAGATGACGTCGAAAAAGTTGCAGAGAACAATAAGCGTGTCACGGACGTGCTTGACCATTATCCCTCTAAGTGCAACAGGTAGTACATGCGTCATCATCTCATGACAGTCATGGGACTTCATCTTGCTGAACCTTTTCTTCTTCGTGTATAGAAATCTGCTTGTCTTCCCACAGTAACCGGAACTAACTTTGATTCCGGTAAGGCACTTGAAGAATTGATCGATATCAGCCAGACTTAAGGTGAAGCAAGAAGGGGGCAATAATCCTCTTCCTTCACTTTTTTTCCTTCTTCTCCCGCTCCTCTGTCTCTGTCTCCTCTAACTTTTTATGGCGCGACATGTGCAGATCTGCCCTAATTATCTAATCTTGCCAGTCTTTTCTTGCCTTCAGCCCATCCTTCGTCTTATCCGGCATGTTCATCAGTGTCGCAAGCAAACTCTCAAGTATATTCTTACATATATGCATTTGATCAAGGCAATGAGGCGTGTCAAGTTTGTGTTAGTACTCCAAGTCCCAGAAAACAGACCTCGTCTTCCATACCTTCAGCAGCAGCTCCGGCGCCTTTTTCATCGTCTTTCTCTGCACGGGGCACTGTTCGCAGTTTTTCAACTGCTCATCGATTTCGGCGCCGCTCCCCTTACATGGAGGTCCTCGATGCTCAGCCTCACCATTGAATAGATCTCCATGGTTTCTCCACAAGTCTTCCTTCTCGAGCCATCTTCGATGCCCCATGTACATGATTTTCCCACACCCTTTATCTTTTGTTCACGTTAGCTGCTTAGATGTAGTATCATCCATGCACCGCGTGCATCTGCAATATCCATGGCACACCTGGCCTGCGACATATTCGTAACCGAGATAGTCATGCACCGTCGTGATGAGTGCGACTTTATATAGAAATACTCGCCTTTGCTGGTGTCCCATGTCTTGGCCCGTGTTTTCCATAACGTGTCTAACTCCTCTTGAAATACCCCGAGATACAAATTAATATTATTTCCTGGTTGTTTCGGCCCTTGAATCGGCATGCTCATGTGTATGTACTTCGACTTCATGGACAACCAGGGGGAGGTTGTACAACCATACAAACACGGGCCATCTGCTATGGTTGGTGTTCTGGTTGCCAAATGGATTCATGCCATCGGTACACACGCCGAGCACGATATTACTTGCATCACATGCGAAATACCTATATTCGCCGTTGAACGCGTTCCACTCGCTTCCATCCACGAGGTGTCTCAGCTTCGGATCATCTCCATCGTCGGGCTTTTCCCTCTCCACGTGCCAACACATGAGCTTTGCTTCCTTGGGATCTACAACATAACGTTGCAGACGGGGAGTGATCGGTAAGTACCATACAACTTTCTGGGAGATTTCTCCCCGGCCTTCTCGTATCGATAAGCATTCACACCGGACAACTTGTCTTTTCTGTGTGCTCATTCCGATAAATTATGCAATCTTTGATGCATGCAGGGTATCTAACGTGTGGCAGATCAAGATGGCACACAATCTTCTTGGCCTCATCCACACTAGTAGGACATAGACTCCCCACAGGAAGAACATTCTTTAGGCACTTGAGAAGCTCATCGAGGCTAGTGTCGTTCCATTCGTTTCTAGCCTTCGTTTTCAGGAGTTCGGGCATGAAACTCAAGCAGGTCACCTCGGGATCGCAACCATCATACAATGAAGTGTTCGAGTCTGCCACATGTTGCTCCAGCTTGGCCTCCTCTCTAGAAGCAGCTCTATTAGTACTCGTCTCCTTGCGAAGCGGTGCTTGAACATGAGGGTCCCACAGAAATGAACATACTACTGACAAAGTCTGCGGCGTGGAGTCCATGTTTTCTCTGCCACCATTTCTGACCCCTTCTCCGCCGCCATGTCCGGCCCCTTCCCCGCCGCCATGTCCGGCCCCTTGCCCGCCGCCTTGTCCGGCCCCTTCTCCGCCACCATTATCGGTCATCCATTCGTCTTGCCCCGTGTCGTCATTGCCTGCCCCGTCGGTGTCCTCCTCCTCATCATCCTCATCTTAAATTATCCACCGAGTATAGCCATGCATGAAACTAGTCATGAGTAGGTGCGCCATCACACGACCATCGTCATAGGGGTTGAGCCAAACTCCTCCTTTGCATCTACGACACGGACATAAAATCTTTGTCCGGTTATTTTCTTTCATGTCCTGCACCGCTGACCGCAACCACGTGTCCACCATCGTTCCACTGGCCATCATGAACGCCTTTACGGTAATAACAAACAAATTGATTATAAAAATGCATGCATGCATCAAAGTCATACACTACTAGGAAAAGGGCTAATGGTGCACCACACAAGCAGTACGCCACTACTATATAGTAGTGGCGCACCATGTGAGTTGTGCCATTAGTGTGATGGACACTAATGGCGCACCACACACTCAGTGCGCCACTACTATATTTTTTTAATTTTTATTTTTTTGCAAAACTACTAATGGCGCACCAGTAGCTGGTGCGCCATTAGTAACCAGGGTTACTAATGACGCATCTGTTAGTAGTGCGCCACTACTATAATTTTTTTTGGGGTTTTTTTTGCAAACTACTAATGGCGCACCATAGCTAGTGCGCATTAGTAACCAGTGTTACTAATGGCGCATCTGTTGGTGGTGCGCCACCACTATTTTTTTTTGCAGAACTACTAGTGGCGCACCAGAGGAGGTGCGCCATTAGTAACCAGGGTTACTAATGGCGCATATGTAGGTGGTGCGCCACTAATATAATTTTTTTTTTTGCAAAACTACTAATGGCGCACCACCACCCTCGCCGTCGAGCACCCCCTGCACCCTCCCCGCTCCACCGCCGCCGAGCACCCCCCGCACCCTTCCCCGCTCCACCGCCGCAGACGACCCCCCGCACCCTTCCCCCGCTCCACCGCCGCCGAGCACCACCGCACCCTCCCCCGCTCCACCGCCGCAGCCGACCCCCCGCACCCTACCCCGCTCCACCGCCGCTACCGACCCCCCGCACCCTTCCCGCTCCACCGCCGCCGATGACCCCCCGCACCCTTCCCGGCCCGCTCCACCGCCGCCGCCGCCGACCCCCCCGCACCCTCCCCTGCTCCACCGTCGCCGACGACCCCCCGCACCCTTCCCCGCTCCACCGCCGCCGACGACCCCCGCACCCTCCCCTGTCTCCTTGCTCGGTTCCCCCGAACAGAATCGGCCGAGCGCACCACCCACCCCTCCCTCCCCCCCGAGCGCCATTGCTATCCAAAAAAAATAATATTACTAATGGCGCACCTCTTTGGGGTGAGCCATTGCTATCCAAAAAGAAGATTACTAATGGCGCACCTCTGTGAAATGCGCCATTGCTATATAAAAAATATTTACTAATGGCACATTGCATGGGGATGCGCCATTGCTATCAAAAAAATCTAATGGCACACCGCTCCGGGGTGCGCCATTGCTAACCGGCAGTGCCTGCCTCGGATCTGGTCCCCCGGATCCGCCCCGGATCCCGTCCCCCAGACCGCCCCGCTCCGCTGTGCCTGCGCGCAGCCCCGGATCTCGTCCCCCAGATCCGCCCCGCCTCTCCGGCCCAAGCTCTCCAGGAGGAGGAGGAGCATCCGTCCTCGGGCAGCGGGATGGAGGGTCACAGAGGAGGAGCGCTGCTGCGGGAATCGCTGGGCCGGAGCTAGGCGGCCACGTACGTCGTCGTCTCCATCCTCGGCTCCTTCGACAGCCGCCTCTCCGCGCTCGACGCTGCCATGCGCCCCATCCAGCTCCACACCCACGTCGTCCGCACCGCCCACAAGAACATCGACCGCACCCTCCGCTCCATTACTTGTAGCCATCTCTCGACGCTTCGGCGCCTCCCACCTCGGCGCCCCCGCCTCAGCCGCCAGGACCTTCGGCGCGTCCCGCCGACAAGGATACGGTGATTTCCCAGTACCTTGGGTGATGATTGCTCGGCGATCTTTTCTCCAAAATCTCGCTCGTCTTGTGAGATTTGGCGCGTCTGGGTGTTCTTTATGCCGTTCTTGGCATGTTTCTTGTGCCCAGCTGGTGGGGATTTAGAGTTCTTGGCTGTAGGATCTCGAGCACCCCATTTGTGCTGGAGCTGGAAAGAAATTTTTACAAGTAATGCTCTGCCATTTTGCAGGATGAAGGACGGGACGATGAGGATTGGCAGGAGGTGGAAGATGATGAGGTGAAAATTTGTGTTCCCTTGCTGCTAGTTCACTTGAGTTGTCTGTCCAATTGTTCTGAACCTAGAGGATTGAAGGATGCGGTGAGTCCTCATCGGCCCCTAGCATCTTCCTCATGTGCAAATGCAAACCTCTTTGAGCAGCAGCTTCTCCATATTTTGACACCTCTTATGCTCCACCTGTCCTGCACATTTTCCTCGCTCTTTCATGAAGACCTAGAAATGCAGAAATCTGCTAAAAACAATTCTCCTTGCCTATACACAATATGATGTTTTTTATCTATTTCAGGTCGTCTTTTGAATTACATCAGATTGATCTTTGCTATTTATGGGCAATGTGCCAGAAGCCAATCTCTAAAAGAAATATGTATGGGCCATATGATGTTTATTTTTCTACGTATTTAATATTTGTAATGTCAATATATCATATAAAATCATTTTCCCTATGCAGAAGTAGGCCGGTTTATGCATGTTTTCTTCGAATTTTCTGTATCCAAGCATGTTCTAACATGTAGAAATACCTGGCTTACAACTACAACCGCAGAGAAATAGCATAAAAATTCTGTCTTTTTTCATTGATCATGGTTCATATTCTTGCATCATTCTACTTTTAAGAAAAGGTACACAAGAAGCCCTCAGCTGGTTTGCGATCCAATTAGGACACTTCTGTGTGTGCAGGACAACCCCAACAATCAGTGTTCCCCATTCTATGTGGCGGCGTTTATCTTGAAGAACGGATGAGCCATATAACCTAAGTTGCTGGAGTGTGAGAACTATTAAGATGATTTTAGTTGATAAATATCACCATGCACGGCTGTACAATGCGCACAACATCATCATGCACACGGGGATGGCAGCCCATAGCTCTACCTCCATGGAAAATGTGTAGGTGAGAGATAACTAATTTATCTGCGTGCTCAGTTGAAGCACGACAATCCAGCAACAACAGCACGAGGTGATGAGTTTTTCAGCTTTGTACTTCCAAATTTGCAAGTCTATTGTATACTGAGCATACCCTTTTTGTTCCAACTTCACGTACTCCGGCGCGTCAACACAACTTTGCTTCCTCCTGCTTGGGAAAGTGTTTTATCAACTTGCTTTTTTGTAGAAAGTGATATCTACTTTTTATTTCTTGCACAACATAATTTGTGGGGCTTTCATAGGGTATGCAAACTTATAATCAGAAAAAAATCAAAGCCATTCATAGTGTCAAGATGAGTAGTATGATGCTATATGCTGAAATCAGTTTTGTTCCTTAGATGATATACTATATAATGTGTCTCACCATGCCGACCAAACTTAACACCGAGCTAATAAATTAACACAAAATCCACTGGATTAATTGTTTTTTGTTCAAAATTTCTATGTTGTGTCTTTTCTCTAACTAATTCTGTTTTTAGAATGCTGCTATGGAGATCCTAACTGAAGACCAGCCATTTTGGTGGCTACGCTCACTCCATCAGTTATATTATTTAAATCTACTATTGTATTTAGCTCTAAAAAGGTCGAGCGATATGCGATGGACATACAATGTGCTCAATGTATCTACCTATCTGCTATTTTGCTGTATTTTCTTAAGTGTACCAGAGGAAAAACTTTTGCCATATCAGTTCACTTTGTTCAATGATTTTCTGGCTCCTTTGCTCTTGCCTATAACTTATTAATCATATTTTGGATCTCAGTTTAGCAGAAGAAAACTTTTCTATGATGGATTAACTGTGCCCATCGTCTGCATACAGAAAATTGTTGTATTCGTAGAAGAGAAAGAAAATATCATCAGTTTTTGCAACACTTACACAAACATTATATAGCACCATTTCAGCACCAATTTAATACTAAAAGTTACACACCCATATGTAATGTATGCCAAGATAGCAATCACAGAACAATATCATATAGATTGCTTTTTCCTCTCTGCTTCATCATGCTCACATAGGGCAATTGAGTTTTTTTTTGCTTAAAATAGGCTGAAAATTGGTTTTCTTGGTTCAACTCAGCATGTTTGTGATATGCGGGTATGTCAGCTATTCTCATTCCTCCTTTTTCATTTAGATCATTTTTCTCCACCAATTCACATTTTTATGTTCCCGTGTAGTATACACTCTATTTAATTGGTTTTATAGCACTGCCAGTACTTTGCACTAGACAAAAATATAAACCGCACACTGAACAAACAAGGGTTGAAGAAATATGTTGATAGGACAACTAGCACTGATCTTTGTCCAAAGGGATTAAAACGACGTATGCTCTTGCAATGCATTCCTTTATTTAAAGCTAACTTAAACCAATGAGAAATGTAAACTCTTAGTATGCCACTCCAAATTAATATCTAATGTTATAATACTCATGATATATAGATCATTGTTGTCTTTTAAGAATCTTCATCACAGATATAGGAGTAACAATGAAGTTATACTTTTCATCATTCATACATATTTACATTACAATGTGCTTTTTATAAATCTGATTCATGTTGTATGCATCAATGAGCTAATGTCGGTACCTTCTGGGTCATCATGGCGAGACAGAGTCACAATTTGTTGGACGTAAGAATAATTCTTTGGGTCACACCTGTTTTATTTTCCAGCTTAATTTATATAGTACAGTCAGGTATGCACATGACTTAGTTTTAATTGGACAACAGATTTACTACGCGGCCTGCTTGCGCGCCCTTAATACCACTGCCACCCCTTCTCCTACTTCAAAGAAAAAACAACACACAAATATGCATGGACTCAACCTCGGGCGCGGCGTGTCGCCGCGCCTACTGCCTGCTAGTTGTTATTATGTACACCAAACAAGGGTTCAACTATGCTCTGGGGAAGCCGTGGTTGGCCGAATTGCTCTATGTTGACCTCTCCATTAGCAGCTTGCTAGTATCGTGGTGCTGCAAGTGTCTCATTGATTCGGGGAATGAGCTTGGTATCAGGACATACGTTTTGCTCTTCCTCAATTAGGGTGAGAGTGTAGAGTCAAAGCAGGGTAACAGGGAGAAGGCCATTTCTAGGATGTCATATATGGATGCTATAGAATTTTGGATGTATGGATGCTATGGAACTATATGTATATATGGATGCTATGGAATTTTGGATGTATGGATGCTATGGAATTTTGATATATGGATCATGAAATTTGTTATGCAACTTTGCATATAGGTTATGTGTTGTGGATCAGTAAAACTATTAGGCACATATTATGTATTATATATATATGTTATGTGTTGTTGAATTTGTGGTTTTGAAACAAAACATATATATGCTAGAATACCAGATACTAATGGAGCACCATGGGCTATACTAATGGCACACCTAGGAGGCATACTAATGGCGCACCTAGGAGGCATACTAATGGCGCACCTCGGAGGCATACTAATGGCGCACCTCGGAGGCATACTAATGGCGCACCTCGGAGGCATACTAATGACGCACTTGAGAGGCATACTAATGGCGCACCTGGGAGGCATACTAATGGCGCACCTGAGAGGCATACTAATGGCGCACCTGGGAAGCATACTAATGGCGCACCGTGAGCAATACTAATGGCGCACTGCCTGGTGCGCCATTAGTATACCAGATACTAATGGCGCACTTGTGGTGCGCCATTAGTAAAAAAATCTAATGGCGTGATGCTAGTGGCGCACCTATAGTGCGCTATTAGTAGCCAAAATAGGTGCGCCATTAGCAAGCCTTTTCCTAGTAGTGATACAAAAAATTCGGCATGACCTTCCCTAAAAATAGGACATATAGAGTTTGCCCGGAATTCGCCGAGACAAAAAGAAATTGTGATTTCGGCAAAACATAGGCAACTCACAAGCACAATTCGGCGGCAACTCATGCCACACACAAAATTTCCATCATATCGCCCGAGATCGAGCATGGTAATGATGATGTCGATGGGTGTCGCCACACACAACTATGGAATGATCAAAAGTGGAAAAAGATCTTCTTGACAAGGCTAAATCTAATTAGGGAGGTATATAGGTCACTTCACTAAATGCTAGATCTACCTACCTAGCTAGTTTGGGAGGAGATGAGTTCAACTAGTGGAGCGGGAAGGAAAAAGAGAAAGGAGATGCATAATGGAGGTGGTGTAGTTAGCTAGGAGTAATAAAGAGAGAGAAAGATAGGTAGAAGACGGAGAGTAATGGGGTGGCAGAAGTAGTGAGTAAGAAGAAAAGTGAGGGAGAGAGGAGGTGGGAGCTTGGGGAAAGTGAAGGAAGAGAGGATGGGTGAGGGGGAGGGGGAGGAAAAGGTGGTGGTTGTGGTCTAGCAGTAGTGTTGGGTGTAAAACACGCTGCTGCTAATAAGATATCAATAGGGTGCTTCCGGCAGACTCGCTACTGCTAACCGGGGCCCGCCATGTGCCAGGTTCAAAATTAGAAGTAATGCCCTGCGAAAAATGAGCGCTACTGCTATTACAGTAGCAGTAGCACGTTTATTGCAGGCGCGCTACTACTTACACTACTGGAATCCAGAAATTTGCCGTCAGCCAGTTCTTTACCGTCTGCTGGCTGACGGCAAAGAACCTCTTTGCCATCAGTTGACACAATACAGACGGCAAAGAACAGACACATGGCAAAAATACTATTTGCCATGTGTGGGTCCTTTGCCGTCTGCCAGCGGACGGCAAAGAGCCCCAGGGCAGACGGCAAAGGGGACGCGTGGGCCCCATGCCTGCCGCGTCCGAAATCCGGGCCCTTTGCCGTCCGCTGGCCTTTGCCGTCAGCCTTAAGGCCCTTTGCCGTCTGCCTTACGTCCCTTTGCCGTCGAGGGGCGGACGGCAAAGGGGCCTCCCTATAACGGCCGTTACCCCCCACCTCGCTCACTGTCTCTCTCTCTCTCTCTCACCCCGACCACTCTCACCCCTGCCGGCGAGATCCCCTCCCCGCGGCGAGCCTACCCCCCGGCGAGCCCACCCCCCCGGCGAGCCCACCCCCCCGGCTACCCCCTTCCCGCGGCGACCCACCCCCGCCCCCTGCCGCCGCCGCCCCCTGCCGCGCGCCGCCCCCTGCCGCCGCCCCCTGTCGCGCGCCGCCCCCTGCCGCCGCCCCCTGCCGCGCGCCGCCCCCTGCCGCCGCCGCCCCCTGCCGCCGCCCCCTGCCGCGCGCCGCCCCCTGCCGCCGCCGCCCCCTGCCGCCGCCCCCTGCCACTGCCGCCCCCTGCCGCCGCCCCCTGCCGCCGACGCCCCCTGCGGCGAGCCCCCAGCCGCGCGCCCCCGTGCCGCCGGCGCCCCCTGCCGCCGCCCCCTGCCGGTGAGTTTTTTTTGTTTTTTTTTTAAAAAAGTTAATTACTTTAGTTAGTTTATTAGGTTAGTTTTTTATTATATATAGGGTAATTTAGTTAGTTAGTTAGTTAGTTAGGCTAATTAGGTTAGTTAGTTAGGTTAGAAGAAAAAAAGCAGAAGGAAAAAAAGCAGGAGAAGAAGAAGAAGAAGAAGAAGAAGAAGAAGAGGAGGAGGAGGAGGAGGAGAAAAAAGAAGAAGAAGAAGAAGAAGAAGAAGAAGAAGAAGAAGAAGAAGAGAGGAGGAGGAGGAGAAAGAGGAGGAGAAAGAAGAAGAAGAAGAAAAAGAAGAAGAAGAAGAAGAAGAAGAAGAAAAAGAATAGAAGGAGAAAAAGAGGAGGGGGAGTAGGAGGAGAAAAAAGAAGAAGAAGAAGAAGAAGAAGAAGAAGAAGAAGAAGAAGAAGAAGAAGAAAAAGAGGAGAGAGGAGAAGAAGAAAGAAGAGGAAAAGGGAACCCCGGCACCCCGAAACTGACCCTCGACCCCCGACCCCTGACGCCCGACGCCACTGACCCCCGACCATCGACCTCCGACGCCACTGACCCCCGACCCCCGACCCCCGACGCCACTGACCCCCGACGCCACTAACCCTCGACCCCCGACGCCACTGCCCCCGACCCAGCCCCTCGGCCCACGACTCCCGACCCCCGACGCTCGACGCCACCAACCCCCGACCCCCGAGGCCACTGACACCCGACGTCACTGACCCTGGACCCCCGACGCCACTAACCCTGGACCCCCGACGCCACTAACCCTGGACCCCCGACGCCACTGACCCCCGACCATCGACCTCCGACGCCACTGACCCCCGACCCCCGACCCCCGACGCCACTGACCCCCGACGCCACTAACCCTCGACCCCCGACGCCACTGCCCCCGACCCAGCCCCTCGGCCCACGACTCCCGACCCCCGACGCTCGACGCCACCAACCCCCGACCCCCGAGGCCACTGACACCCGACGCCACTAACCCTGGACCCCCGACGCCACTAACCCTGGACCCCCGACGCCACTGACCCCCGACCACCGATGCCACCGACCCTCGACGGCACTGACTCCCGACGCCACTAAGCCCCGACCCCCGACACCTCTTCTGCCTTCTTTTGAACGAGAAGGTGCTTTTCGGCCTTCCAGAGGCCCACGGGGTCATAGTTTTGAAAATTATGAGTTAGGTCACATATTTTCCGATCATGTTAATTATAAAAACATCGTATTTGTGTTGATCGGGTGAATTTCAATGTGCAGTTGTTCGACGACCTCCACGTGCGTTGGACGTTTGTTGGTGAGCACAAATGACTTCTCCTCCTACCCCCTTAATTTGCTCTGTCCCGGTCTTCGTGCCGATGAAACTTGCTATCTATAGGTTTCTTCAATCATGAGTATGCGTGACCAGTATGCGTCTCCCGTTCGAAAGGGCGACATCTATAAATATGCATTTCTTTGCATATTTATAACCGCCATCCTTTCGAATTGTCCAACATTATCCATGGACAGCCCGAGTATGTGTAGATTTGGTTTGTTTTCCCGTATGCTGTGCTCCGGATCCGATGCGGAATTTCGTCAGTGCCTCCCCTGTTGTTCTCCGGGTACACATCCTCTCTGCTTATTGCCGAGACGTGTATCAGGAGAACAGCGGGGAGGTGCTGCCGAAATTGTGCGTCGCATCTGGAGCAGAGCATGGGAAAACGAACCCAGTCTACACATACTCGGGTGGGATTAGGACCTATCTTTACCTATTAGCGTGTAAGTTGCATGGACGTAATAAAACTGACAAACTTGATTAGCGTATGAATATAGATGATGAATTATGTATTTATTTCTTGTGCCCCCATAGGTAGCTAGGCAACATGAGTGATCGTGCTTGGATGTACACTGGTCACCCTAGTCAGAAAGACATGACCCATGAATGGTTAACAAAAACCAGGGGGTTTGTGAGAGCCGCATTTGCAAATGGCCAGCAAAAAACATGGTGCCCCTGTCCCAACTGCGACAACTGGAAAAAGCAGACAGAGTTTGAAATGGGTAAACACTTGCAGAAGTGGGGTTTTACGCCTAATTATACGGTGTGGACTTTTCATGGTGAGTCTGACCAACGTGCCAGAGCTGAGGTGATTCGTCGTCGCACCGACGAGCATGGTACCGGGATTGAAGACATGGTGCAAGACTTTGATGATGCTCGGGATTCGGACGATGAGATGGAGGAATCTGCAAAGGCCTTCTATGAAATGCTGGAGTCTTCAAAACGTCCTCTCCACGAGCAGACTGAGCTTTGTCAGCTGGATGCCATCGCGCAAGTAATGGCTCTGAAGGCTCAATTCAACCTAGGCAGAGAATGCTACGACGCGATGATGACGATATTTGGACGCTTTCTACCCAAAGGCCATGTACTGCCTGCAAACCTGTACCAGTCAGAGAAAATCCTCCGTGTACTAAAGATGCCCTATGAGAAGATACATGCCTGTGAGAATGGATGTGCCTTATTTAGGCTTGAGTATGCGGCCTTGAACTATTGCCCCATTTGCAATTCTTCCAGGTATATTGTGGTAGACAACGGCATGGGTGAGAAGAATCAGACCAAAATCCCCATTAGTGTTCTTCGATATCTGCCAATCGTACCAAGACTTCAACGTCTTTTTATGGTCGAAGAGACGGCCAGACAGATGACATGGCACAAATTGGGCAAAAGAACCGAACTAGATGCGGATGGGAACAAGATGCTGGTACACACTTCAGATGGTTTTGCGTGGAGGCACTTCGATGCATTACATAAGGATAAATCGGAAGATCCAAGGCAACCTAGAGTTGCCATCAGCACAGATGGGTTCAATGTGTATGGTATGACGGCAGCACAATACAGTTGTTGGCCTGTATTTGTCATTCCACTAAATTTGCCACCCGGAGAGATTATGAAAAGAAAGAACATTTTCCTGACGTTGATAATTCCAGGGCCCAACTATCCGGGGAAGAATATGAATGTGTACATGCAGCCGCTTAAGGATGAGTTGCAAGAAGCCTGGGATAATGGGATCAAGACCTACGACGCGGCTACCAAAACAAATTTCAAAATGCATGTGTGGTACATGTACTCGACGCATGATTATCCGGCGTTTGCGCTATTCGCTGGCTGGTGTGTGCATGGAAGGTTCCCGTGCACCACATGCAAGGCAGCTCTTCAGTTCCGTTGGCTGCAGGCTGGTCGCAAGTATTCTTGCTTCGACATGCATAGACAATTCCTGGATCCTGACCATAAGTTCAGAAAAGACAAGAAGAATTTCATCAAAGGTAGAGTTGTCAAAAACACTGCACCAGCTGCGTTGACAGGCCAACAGACCCTTGATCAGTTAAACGCTCTCGAGCCCGATCCTTTGCGTCCAGGATACTTCAAAGGGTATAATACGGAACACGCCTGGACTCACAAGTCATGCTTATGGGATCTCCCTTACTTCAAAGACCTCCTTTGCCCACACAACATTGACGTGATGCACACTGAAAAGAATATTGCGGAGGCCATTTTTGGTACATTGTTCGGCATAGAGGGGAAGTCAAAAGATAATCCTAAGGCTAGAATCGACCTGGAGGCTCTATGTGATAGACCGTTGCAAAACTTGCGACAACGGAAAGGAAAGCAAAGCATAGCGAAGCCAAAGGCATGGTTCAATCTTGAAAGGCCAGCTATGAGGGAAATGCTATTGTGGGTGAAAATGCGGTTGATGTTCCCCGATGGGTATGCTGCGAATCTAAAGAGGGGAGTGAGTCTTGAGAAATTGAAAATATTTGGGCTCAAGAGTCATGATTGGCACATATGGATTGAGCGGGTAATGCCGGTGATGTTGCGTGGCTTTATCCCTAAGGATGAATGGATAGTACTGGCAGAGCTGAGCTATTTCTTCCGTTCTCTTTGTGTGAAAGAACTATCGCCTGGCGTGCTAGATGAAATGGAAGAGTTGGCGCCGGAGTTGGTCTGCAAATTAGAAAAGATCTTTCCACCGGGCTTCTTTAATCCAATGCAACATTTGATTTTGCATCTCCCGACCGAGGCAAGAATGGGGGGGCCCGTTCAAAATCGATGGTGCTACTCAACTGAGAGGATGCAGAAGACGCTTCGAGCTAAGTGTAAAAATAAACGTAGAATTGAAGCATCGATGGCCGAGGCATTCATTACTGAGGAGGCGGCAAACTTCGTGACAGCACACTACGAAGCCAAAAATTATCATTTGCATAACCCGAAGCCTCGGTACAATGATGGCGATCGAGAAAAAGTTCGATCCAACCTCAGCCTATTCAAAGGTAAGCTCGCACCATCCGGTGCTTCGAAAGGAAAATCGTTGGATGTCGAAGAATGGCGGACCATTTCATTGTATATCTTCACCAACCTAACAGAAGTGCGGCCGTACATCGAGTAAGTTCTCGGTAATTTATTGTTCCGCAACTTCTAATTGCTTTGAACCACTCTTATTCCCGGATATTTGATATAGTCGATACGTCGCCGAATTCTCGGATGGAGCGGTCATCGAAAAGGATTCCGTCGAAGAGTATGAGCTTCTCGCAAAGCATGGAGGCGACTATCCTGGTTTCATCTCTTGGTTCAAACAAAGGGTAATTAATTACCATTAAGGGCCCATTTGACTTATTGGTCTAATTTGCGGCTAATGCATCCATTCTTTCGTATTAAACTTGTAGGCTGATGCAGAGTCTATGGACGCCGAGTTGAGACAAGTCGCTAATGGTTTTGACTATAAGGTCCGTTCATTTGACAAATACAACATCAACGGGTATCACTTTCGTACCTTTGGCAAAGAGCTATCTATGCCCGACCTAAAGACTACAAATTGTTCTGTCTCTGCTATCGGCGAAGGAGACACCGAGTATTATGGAAGGGTTGAAGCAATTTATGAACTTCTATTCTATTGTGAAAACCCACCGACCGTCGTAGTATTCAAATGTTATTGGTTTGAGCCGAGGGAGACTAGAAGGACTCATGAACATATAGGACTAGTCGAAATCAACCAAAACACCCACTTAGATGTTCCCGATGTCTATATTACGGCTCAACAGGCGACACAAGTTTTCTATCTACCGTGGGCCTGCCAAACTGATCCAAATCTCAAAGGTTGGGATGTCGTTTATGAAGTGCCACCACATTTTAGACCACCTACCCTCAATGAAGAGGATTACGAACCTCACATTAACCCAGACACATATGAAGGAGAATTCTTCCAAGAAACACGTATGTCCAAGAAACGTTTCAAGAACCGCTCTACTTCACCCCAGAACATTGAAGTAGACAGCGACAGTGAATCCGTCTTAACCCCTGAGCCCGAACAGGAAGAGCTGGAAGAAGAAGAGGTTACTGCTGCGGATGACCTGTCACTTCTTGACCGATTACATAATGGTGGCCTTCCACATGTTCTTCTAGATAGTGATGATGATGATGCATTTATTGATGATAGTGATGATCATGATGCATTTATTGACCCCGAAGCATATATAGACGAGGACGATTGTTATTAGTTCATGTCAGGTATTCAACTATTATACTATATATAAATTTTGAGTTCATGTTAGGTATTCAACTTTTATTAGTCATGTTGGTATTTATGTTGTACTAATTTCATTTACTCTTTGTCATGACAGGTGTTGAAAGATGGTGAGAAAGGGTCGAAAGCATGCCGCGGCTGCTTCTTCGTCGGCGGGTGATGGGATGGGTACTTCCATTCCTGCCTCGCCTCTTCGGAGAGTGTTGCTCTCTACTATGCAAGGAGCGGCCCCCGTGAGAGGAGGTCGACCACCCGCGAAGCCGAGAGGCACTAAAGGTACACGTTGTATTCATGTTGGTATTTATGTTGTACTCATGTTGTATGCATATTGGTATTTTATTACTCATGTTGGTATTTATGTTGTACTAAAGGTACACGTGGCCGCGGGAGAGGTAGGGCTACACGGTCTCCGCCACCACCCCAAGCTGATTCACCTGAGCACAGGAGGACTTCTATGGTGGATTCGTCTGAGGTGGAGGCTACACGGTCTCCGGTTCACGAGCCTCGGGTCGACGAGCCTCAGGTCGACGAGCCTTTGGCCCACGAGACTCGTGTCCCAGAGGCTTCCTTCCACACGACTGCGGAGCACAGCAGGGATGAGGGTACGTCCCAAGAGACCCAGTGGGATACCTGGCCTGAGCCAACTGGCCATGCTGGTAGCGACGAGGAGCTGGGTGAGGGGGATACCCAGTGGGATACCGTCTACCAGCGTGGTAGTTCGGGGCTCCCGCTCGTGCCAGCGACCCCCGACCAGAGGTGGTCGATTAGGCCAAATGGGGACAAGTAAGTTAATTTACTCTTATTTAACCTTTTGCCTTCGCGTTTTCTCAAATATCTAACGTTTTGGCTTCAATTTGTCATACTGTAGGGGTTGGATTGTTGCCAAGGGTGTCCGCAAGCCCAACAGCGTCCTCGGTGTTCTTTGCCGTCAAAACTTCCCAGGGTTTGTTACGTTGCCCGGTCGGGAGCGAGAGGTAGGGATGACCTGGGAGCACTACTTGGGTGCCCCGGCCCCGCCGGAGGTGGAGATCGACGGTGTTTTGTGTGACACGAGGGCGGACATGGTGATCCGAAAGTTTTGGGTAATTTCTCTTTCACACAATTATAAATTAACCATAGCTATTTATTGTACTAATCGGTGTTGTCTCGTTTGCAGACCTTCTACAGGTGTGAGGAGGGATACGAGGACGACGCGGCAAAGGTTATCGAAACCGAATGTCGCCGCCTACTTCAAAACTTTCGGCACGAGGCTCGGGTGCAGGCTGTTCGAGACTACTATGCCACGCGGCGTATTAGGATTGATAAGGCGAAGTGCCGTGATGCTAAGATGGAGAAGGAGCATTACATGAAGGTAATTACATATTATTAAGGCTTTGTAGTTAGTTTCCTTGATTTGGTTCTTACGCACTCAATTTTCTCTTTATTAACTTAGGTGCCCCCGAGATGGTGTGTGGATAAGATGGATTGTTGGGAGGCCTTGGTGGACCAGTGGTGCTCCGAAACGTGGGAGACCAGCCACAACAACGCCAAGGAGAGGCGTGGCAAAATGGTTGGCGTGCCACACCATCAAGGGAGCGTCAACTTAATCCAATTTGGCGAGAACTGGGTATGTGGTTTGCTTCATGCCTCATGCAATTCATTCTTAATGCTATCTTGAGCCCTTTACCAATACAATTTTCTGCTCTCTCTCTTTTAGGCGCGTCACAATAAGACGGAGGCGCCACAGATGTACGACCTTTATGCGATGGCCCATACTGCCTCGTACAAGAAGGTCAAGGCATTCTCTCAGTCTGACCTCGAGCATCCAGAAAACTTCACCAACATCTCCTCCCACGACAAGATCGTGAAGTACAGAGATCACGGGAAGGCGAGGAAAGGGGAGGACTTTAACCCGAGCGAGGGGCCTATTGATCCAGAGCTGGTGATGATAGCTGGCAATGGGAGGCCCCATGGCTCGCTCGCCATTGGAGACGGCCTTATACGTTGTCCTAGCACTCTCCGGCAGATAAAGGCACGCCAAACGAGCTCTTGTCCGGAGATAACACGTCGTCCACGGCCAGTCGAGCTCGCCATCGAGGTTAGTTTAATGGACTCAACTATCTTTCCGCATTATGTTGTGCGTTGGAACCAATATGATTACATTGCTAACAATGAGTTGTGTTGCAGGCTGCTATTCAGAAAGAGAGAGCGGCAATGCAGGCGGCTATGGCGGAGAAGGATAAGGAAATTAGGGAGCTGGAGGAGAGGACGACTGCATTGGTGGAGGCGGAGAGGGCACGGAATGAAGCGTCTACCAGGGCCATATACGAGCTCTTCGTGGTAAGTTTCTTCTTCATGTTATTTCAAATCTTGCATTTGAATGTCCGTTTCATTAATAAATAAAAAGTTTGACTTGTCGAAACCAAATGTACAGTCTATGTGCGAGAAGAACGGCCAAGTCCCTCCGCCGATGCCAGTCATTAACGTGGCGGGGACGGTGAGTTTCATTTCAGTGGAGTGATCTTAAGAGTGTCCTCATCCTAACTACACATTGCAAACGATGTTTGGTGCAGAATATGTCCCGAAACGCATCGCACGACCCTTCTACAGTCGAGCCTTCTCCAGGGCGGCCTTCTCCAGGTGAAACAAGCCAGAGCCACCGTGCTTCACCCTAACTTAGGTATGTTATTTCTAGTGTTTTAATAAAAAATAGCTAGACTTCCATCTAATGACATAATTAGCTTAGTTAGCTGCAAAATAGCTAGACTTCCATCTAATGACATAATTAGCTTAGTTAGCTCCAAGAAGGAGGAGAGGGAGGAGGAGAAGAAGAAGGGGACAAAAGGATAAGAAGAAGAAGGAGAAGAAGGAGGAGAGGGAGGAGGAGAAGAAGAAGGGGACAAAAGGATAAGAAGAAGGAGAAGAAGAAGGAGAAGGAGCTCCCGCTCCTTCTCCTTCTTCTTCTCCTTCTTCTTCTCCTTCTTCTCCTTCTCCTCTTCCTTCTCCTTCTCCTCCTCCTCCTCCTCCTCCTTTTTCTTCTTCTTCTCCTCTTCCTCCTCCTCCTCCTTCTTTTACTTCTTCTTCTCTTTCTCTTCTCCTATAGTTAGCTAGGGTTCCACCTAAATGACATAATTAGCTTAGTTAGCTCCAAAATGGCCTATTTAATAATAAATGACCTATACTTAGCTAATTATCCTCGAAATGACATAATTAGCTCCAAAAAGGCATTCTTAGCCAATTTAGCCCGAAGAAGGGGACAAGAATAGAAAAAGAGGAAAATGAAAGCAAGGAAGAGGAAAAAGGAGAAGAAGAAGGAGGAGAGGGAGGAGGAGAAGAAGAAGGGGACAAAAGGATAAGAAGAAGAAGGAGAAGAAGGAGAAGGAGAAGGAGAAGGAGCTCCCGCTCCTTCTCCTTCTCCTTCTCCTTCTTCTTCTCCTTCTTCCCCTTCTTCTCCTTCTCCTCTTCCTTCTCCTTCTCCTCCTCCTCCTCCTCCTCCTTTTTCTTCTTCTTCTCCTCTTCCTCCTCCTCCTCCTTCTTTTATTTCTTCTTCTCTTTCTCTTCTCCTATAGTTAGCTAGGGTTCCACCTAAATGACATAATTAGCTTAGTTAGCTCCAAAATGGCCTATTTAATAATAAATGACCTATACTTAGCTAATTATCCTCGAAATGACATAATTAGCTCCAAAAAGGCATTCTTAGCCAATTTAGCCCGAAGAAGGGGACAAGAATAGAAAAAGAGGAAAATGAAAGCAAGGAAGAGGAAAAAGGAGAAGAAGAAGGAGGAGAGGGAGGAGGAGAAGAAGAAGGGGACAAAAGGATAAGAAGAAGAAGGAGAAGAAGGAGAAGGAGAAGGAGAAGGAGCTCCCGCTCCTTCTCCTTCTCCTTCTCCTTCTTCTTCTCCTTCTTCCCCTTCTTCTCCTTCTCCTCTTCCTTCTCCTTCTCCTCCTCCTCCTCCTCCTCCTTTTTCTTCTTCTTCTCCTCTTCCTCCTCCTCCTCCTTCTTTTATTTCTTCTTCTCTTTCTCGTCTCCTATAGTTAGCTAGGGTTCCACCTAAATGACATAATTAGCTTAGTTAGCTCCAAAATGGCCTATTTAATAATAAATGACCTATACTTAGCTAATTATCCTCGAAATGACCTAATTAGCTCCAAAAAGGCATTCTTAGCCAATTTAGCCCGAAGAAGGGGACAAGAATAGAAAAAGAGGAAAATGAAAGCAAGGAAGAGGAAAAAGGAGAAGAAGAAGGAGGAGAGGGAGGAGGAGAAGAAGAAGGGGACAAAAGGATAAGAAGAAGAAGGAGAAGAAGGAGAAGGAGAAGGAGAAGGAGCTCCCGCTCCTTCTCCTTCTCCTTCTCCTTCTTCTTCTCCTTCTTCTCCTTCTCCTCTTCCTTCTCCTTCTCCTCCTCCTCCTCCTCCTCCTTTTTCTTCTTCTTCTCCTCTTCCTCCTCCTCCTCCTTCTTTTACTTCTTCTTCTCTTTCTCTTCTCCTATAGTTAGCTAGGGTTCCACCTAAATGACATAATTAGCTTAGTTAGCTCCAAAATGGCCTATTTAATAATAAATGACCTATACTTAGCTAATTATCCTCGAAATGACATAATTAGCTCCAAAAAGGCATTCTTAGCCAATTTAGCCCGAAGAAGGGGACAAGAATAGAAAAAGAGGAAAATGAAAGCAAGGAAGAGGAAAAAGGAGAAGAAGAAGGAGGAGAGGGAGGAGGAGAAGAAGAAAGGGACAAAAGGATAAGAAGAAGAAGGAGAAGAAGGAGAAGGAGAAGGAGAAGGAGCTCCCGCTCCTTCTCCTTCTCCTTCTCCTTCTTCTTCTCCTTCTTCCCCTTCTTCTCCTTCTCCTCTTCCTTCTCCTTCTCCTCCTCCTCCTCCTCCTTTTTCTTCTTCTTCTCCTCTTCCTCCTCCTCCTCCTTCTTTTATTTCTTCTTCTCTTTCTCTTCTCCTATAGTTAGCTAGGGTTCCACCTAAATGACATAATTAGCTTAGTTAGCTCCAAAATGGCCTATTTAATAATAAATGACCTATACTTAGCTAATTATCCTCGAAATGACCTAATTAGCTCCAAAAAGGCATTCTTAGCCAATTTAGCCCGAAGAAGGGGACAAGAATAGAAAAAGAGGAAAATGAAAGCAAGGAAGAGGAAAAAGGAGAAGAAGAAGGAGGAGAGGGAGGAGGAGAAGAAGAAGGGGACAAAAGGATAAGAAGAAGAAGGAGAAGAAGGAGAAGGAGAAGGAGAAGGAGCTCCCGCTCCTTCTCCTTCTCCTTCTCCTTCTTCTTCTCCTTCTTCCCCTTCTTCTCCTTCTCCTCTTCCTTCTCCTTCTCCTCCTCCTCCTCCTCCTCCTTTTTCTTCTTCTTCTCCTCTTCCTCCTCCTCCTCCTTCTTTTATTTCTTCTTCTCTTTCTCTTCTCCTATAGTTAGCTAGGGTTCCACCTAAATGACATAATTAGCTTAGTTAGCTCCAAAATGGCCTATTTAATAATAAATGACCTATACTTAGCTAATTATCCTCGAAATGACATAATTAGCTCCAAAAAGGCATTCTTAGCCAATTTAGCCCGAAGAAGGGGACAAGAATAGAAAAAGAGGAAAATGAAAGCAAGGAAGAGGAAAAAGGAGAAGAAGAAGGAGGAGAGGGAGGAGGAGAAGAAGAAGGGGACAAAAGGATAAGAAGAAGAAGGAGAAGAAGGAGAAGGAGAAGGAGATGGAGCTCCCGCTCCTTCTCCTTCTCCTTCTCCTTCTTCTTCTCCTTCTTCCCCTTCTTCTCCTTCTCCTCTTCCTTCTCCTTCTCCTCCTCCTCCTCCTCCTCCTTTTTCTTCTTCTTCTCCTCTTCCTCCTCCTCCTCCTTCTTTTATTTCTTCTTCTCTTTCTCTTCTCCTATAGTTAGCTAGGGTTCCACCTAAATGACATAATTAGCTTAGTTAGCTCCAAAATGGCCTATTTAATAATAAATGACCTATACTTAGCTAATTATCCTCGAAATGACATAATTAGCTCCAAAAAGGCATTCTTAGCCAATTTAGCCCGAAGAAGGGGACAAGAATAGAAAAAGAGGAAAATGAAAGCAAGGAAGAGGAAAAAGGAGAAGAAGAAGGAGGAGAGGGAGGAGGAGAAGAAGAAGGGGACAAAAGGATAAGAAGAAGAAGGAGAAGAAGGAGAAGGAGCTCCCGCTCCTTCTCCTTCTCCTTCTCCTTCTTCTTCTCCTTCTTCCCCTTCTTCTCCTTCTCCTCTTCCTTCTCCTTCTCCTCCTCCTCCTCCTCCTCCTTTTTCTTCTTCTTCTCCTCTTCCTCCTCCTCCTCCTTCTTTTACTTCTTCTTCTCTTTCTCTTCTCCTATAGTTAGCTAGGGTTCCACCTAAATGACATAATTAGCTTAGTTAGCTCCTAAATGGTCTATACTTAGCTAATTTCTCTCCGAAATAACCTATATATACACTACTTCATCTAGTATTATTTTTCTAACTTTCTTATTTGTCATTTTGCAGATTACCTTCACTTCATGGGAAGCTTGGTTGATGGAATGCTTGAAGACGATTTCTTGTACCATGTGTTGTATTGAAACTATTGTAGTATATGAAACTTTGTATGCACGTGGATGAAACTAGTGTAATATATGGTTTGGTACGGATGTAACTTCCATAATATGTATGCACTATGGATGAGAGTTATTTTAATATAGTTATGAGTACGGAAAGATATTTATTTATGTCAAATATATATATATCCTGATTATTGTTAAAAATGCTGGATATAACAAAAAACAAATAAAAAAGGGGCTGGTTCCCCTCTTTGCCGTCTGCCCCCGCATGGCAAAGGGGGGAGGCAGACGGCAAAGGGGGGAATCTGCCCCCCCTCTCTCCCCTCTTTGCCGTCTGCCACCACATGGCAAAGGGGGGGGAGGCAGACGGCAAAGGGGGGAATCTGCCCCCCCTCTCTCCCCTCTTTGCCGTCTGCCACCACATGGCAAAGGGGGGGGAGGCAGACGGCAAAGGGGGGAATCTGCCCCCCTCTCTCCCCTCTTTGCCGTCTGCCTACACATGGCAAAGGTCGGGAGGCAGACGGCAAAGGGGGGAATCTGCCCCCCCTCTCTCCCCTCTTTGCCGTCTGCCACCACATGGCAAAGGGGGCGGAGGCAGACGGCAAAGGGGGGAGGCCTCCGTTAACACTTAACGGGGACGTTGCAATATATGCCGTCCCACTTATTTTGCCGTCCGCCCCCTCATGGCAAAGATTCTTTGCCGTCCGCTTTGTGAAAGCAGACGGCAAAGAGCCTCTTCACCGGATTTTTTTTTACCGTCTACTTTGCCGTCTGCTGACCGACGGCAAATCCTTTGCCGTCCGTGGTAGCCCCCTTTGCCGTCCGCCTTGGCGGACGGCAAATTTCTGAATTTCAGTAGTGTTAACCTCGCTTGGCGGGAACGGTTGGGCAACTTTACTAGTAGTGTTGTTCTAGCGAGACGCGCTACTGCTAATTCTGTAGTAGTAGCGCCGCATTGTTACGCGCTCTTCTGCTAATTAGCAGTAGCACCCCTTCTTTTCAAGTGCTACTTCTAAGATTCTATGTATAAGGTTTTATCTAGTAGTGTTGGTACCTCTTGTCTGACTTGATTTCTTCTGGGAATTGAACTCCAGAGGATTCTTGGGCACATCGTTAGCATTCAGATTTTTTAGTATCTCACGACAGAGGTTGTTCGGAATTGCTTCAATACTAGTGGGGCCGAGAGGAGTTTGGCTTCCCCAGTACTGGTGCAGATAGGTCTAGATGTATCTCCACACTTAGCATCATTGTGATTACGAGGGTCTGAGATAGATGAGGTTCCGAGATTCTGGTTATGTGTTGACATATGTGATACACTTGACGGGTTAGATGCTAGGAGTTGAGTGATGAATTGTCTCCTTGTATCTGTGGACCCGGTTGCATGACTAGAAATTTCGGGAGTTCTTAGGTGCGAATTCAAGTAATTACTTATAGGACAATCTTCCAACATATGCATGATGTGTTCGGTGCAGCTACGTTGTTGACGATGACGTTGGCGATGATGGTACGAAGTAGACGAGGCTTGAGGCGGCGATATGCAGCACCACCCGACTTTCTAGGCAGACGACCCGTTGTGGAAGCACCGAGCACTCGCGCAGAGCGCTTCCCAAAAACCTAATTCGCCCTCTCTCGTACAGGATCACAAAGGCAACTGGTTCCGGAGACCTGCTCTCCCGTTCGTAGTTGGACGCCGGCGCTCGGGATGAGGTAGACTACGATGGCGGCACAAGTTGTTGGACGAGGCAAAACCCTAGATGTTTTTCGGTATGTCCTTGGCCGACTACGATAAGCAGTATATATAGGAGGACCAAGGTCGGTTCCGTGTCACGACCACGTCTCAAACCGACTTGGTTTCCAAGTCGTATACTTACCGGACAAGAAATTCTCAACTTGTCTGCCAAGACATAAAAATAAAACGACAAAAGGTAGTCTCGCCCCACAAGGCATCGGACCGGAATTTGGCGGACAATTCCCGCGCATGTCGCACGTATGCGCCGCCCCACCCAGCCCGGCCAGGCGAGGCGGGCGAGCGCACGCGTGTGGTTCTCTCCTTTCTCTTCTCAACACACTTGGAGTGGTGGGGAGAACTCACTATATAAAGAGGTCCAACACTTCCTCCACTAACGGTATGGGACTAAACTTTAGCACCACCACACCACCACTTGCCATTTTATTCATTGGCCCAATTTGAGATTTCAGAATTTTGTAGATGGGCCAAGCCCATTAATTCTAACATTCCCTTTTATTTCCCTTTGTTTAATCCCAAAGTTTTTCTTTTACACTTTGTAATGCAGGTTTCACTAGACATACACAGGGGTTGCTCGGTTCTTAAGGTGTGAAGCTTGCCTTTTTGTGATCTGGTCAGTTTTTGTTCCTGCTAGGGTACTCAATTTCCTTGTTTCTATACTAGAGCATGGCGTTGATTCAAAATCTCGCTAACTTTGGTGCATAGTTAACCCTTTAAAACAATGGCAAGATTGATATGGAGGTAACTCAACTGGAGTTTAAATTGATTGTTGGTTGTTATGATTGGGCCTGTTATTAAAGCCTTTTCTATACATGACTTGTGGGTTATATGCAATATCTTTTTTTTGTGCTACACTGTTGTTGTATTCATTATGATGGCCAAACTATTAGTTTCGTCAATTTCCGGTGTATTATCAAGGCCTCATGGTTGTTGTGCCCTAAAGAGGCACGGGAAAGTTCTTTTGTAATACTTGTTACCTCATACGTCATAACTAGATGAATGAGAAAACAATTAGCAACTAGAGAGGTTCAGGAATCTTAACAAAATATTATGTCTTAGTTCTTCTATTAAAATATCTACTCCCTTTGTCCCAAAATAAGAGCAACTCTAGCGGACCCCGCATCCCGCCCTAACCCGCAAAATAACAGCCAAAGTGCGGGCCGGGGCGAAAAATCTGCCCGATCAGACCCCGCATCTCGCCCCGGCCCGCAAATATTTTTGCGGGGCGCGGCAAAAATTCTCCCCAACCTCTAGTTTCACGGGCCGGGAGGCCGACCCGAGTTCAACTTCTATCTGCAACAAGATTTGGCGAGAGGGACATTTCCATGCGGCCTTTCCCGCTCCCCCACCCGCCGCCACCGCTGCCTTGCCACCGCACGCTCTGATGCATCCTCCGCGGCCGTCCTTCGCTGCCATGGACGCCTCCTTGCTGCCCCCCATCGTTGTCGAGGTCGCGCATGCTCCTTCCCCTGATCTCGTCGCCGGCCATGTTGGCCCCGCCGTCGCTCAAGCTAGGTCACCAAGGCCGCGGGAGTCAAGAGGAAGAGGATTCAGGCTCCTCGTTGAAGCAAGTACGCAATGCACTTTCAAGTGGGACCGTTGAATCCGACTATGTGAGTTTGTTTTGCCTTTGTTCAAGTTGTGTGTAATCATATTTGTATCATGAGAATTGATTACATCACTTTTTTCACATTGTGTAGGACAAGATTGTCCAACATAGATACAAAGACATGGAAGCTTCGGAAGGCAAATTCTTCAAACTAGAGCATTGTTGGTAGTTGCTCCAAACGTGCGAGAAGTGGAAGTTGATCGACAAAGAATCTTTCTTGCTCGCCGAAGAGAACAAGATCATGTCAATGAACCGCGATGACATGGATGACCTCACCAAAACATGGCATGATATGGCAAGGAGAGAGATCTTGAAGAGGAGAATGGAAGACTCTCCTCCATATGGTGGCATGATATGGCAAGGAGATAGATCTTGAACATGGCATGATATGTCAAGGAGTGAAGATCGACCAAGATGATGCAAGACCCTCTTTTGCATTTGTCGTACTGAACTTGGCTTTTATTTCCGTGTAAAATTGTGTTATATTTGTTTGAATTTGAACTTATTTGTGAGAACTTATGTCAAATGCGATAATTGAGCGTTTTCTGTTTTTGGGGCGACGCGGTCGTGTCCGAACAGACCCGACAAAAGCCGACCCGTATAAAAGCATATTCGGCGAATATACTTTTATACGGGTCCGTTTGGGGGGGGGGGTCTGCATCCATGCCAGGCCGCGCCGGCCCGCAAAAGGTGTTTAGCGCAAACTGCAAACGTGTTTTGCAGGCCGACATTATGCGGGGTCTGCTAAAGTTGCTCCAAGTGTCTCAAGCTAAGTACAACTTTATAATAGAGCTAGTACAAAGTTGAGACACTTATTTTGGGACGGAGAGAGTAGAAGTTTATACATATGTTACTTTTTTTTCCTCATAACTCATAACTAGATGAATGAGAAAACAATTTTATACTCTATGATATGTGCGTCGCACGTGCAAGCTTACTAGTATGACTTAAATGGAAAAGGTGACTCTTTATTCGATCCTTTAGGAATAATGCATGGGAAAATTGTAAACCATGGCTAGATAAACATAGCAAGATATTTGGAGTCTCTGGAAATTCAAATCACTCCATTTGGAGTTGATTTGAATCCTTTAGGGACTTATGCAAAATGGGGTTTTCATAGTTCATTTGAATTCTAATTTGAACAGTATAGAAAACTTTGCAAGAAAAATGTGTCAGATATATTTTTGGAAAGAGCATGATTTTAGAAGAATTTAGGATTTTGATCATCAAATTTAGATAACCTATAAATTCTCTATGAATTTTTATATTTCCACAAAAACAAAAGGAGGAAGATTATACCTGAATGGTTATACCATGCACAATCGCAAAACAGCAGGTGGGTCGGCCCAACAACTCAGCCGTGCGCGTAGAATGCCACTTCGAAGGCATACTCCCGAGAGTACGTTTTCCACGTGCGAAAACTACTTCTGCCCAAAGTCGCGTCCACTTAAAACAACCGGGCCGTCCGGTGTGCTGCTAACAGGAAGGGCTCGCTGGTAGGCTTATCTTCCTCCTCCCTCCGACGGTGACAGAGGAGACCCCTGCGGTGTTTCCCGATGCTACCGGACACCGTTCCTGGTGATCCCGCCATCGGTGAGCTCGGGGCGATGCATCGCATCCACTTGGATGTCGTTCGCCAGCCGGGGAGGGCGATGGTGGCGATGGCCTAGCTAGCCGCGAAGGAGACCTTCGGATGCCGCTGCCCTTGTGCGCATGGAATCTCCGAGGAGAAATGAAGGTGCTATGGGGCTTCACAATGGTGGTGTGAGGGCAACCGAGTGTCTAGGGAAAGAGGGGGAGCTTGAAGATGCAGGAATTTGATCGGAGGCCGACGGAGGGGCCCTCGGCCTTGGACGAAAGGAGAGGGCGCAGGGAGAGTTGTGGGTGGTCCGGGGTATCCTTGGAAGGGACTGGGTTGGACTAGGGGTGTTCAGGGTGCTCGAAGGAAGGTAAACGGAAGAGGACAATGAACAGGGGCTTGTGTGGCCACCGTGATGCTCTCGGGCACCGATAACGCGCATGACTAGGCTCCTTTGCTGCATCCTGGCATCAGGGAGGGGAGTGAGAGATTGAGAGAGGATCCTTGGTACGTTCAGATGCTTTGTCGAGTCCGGGCGAGAGCTACTAGACAAGGTTGCTCAGCACACCATCGCTGTTGCAAGTTAATGGTGTGGTCACCAGACCATGCCGTCTCTAGAATGACATTTTTGTCGGCGAAAGCTATCTAGTGTGTGAGGCATGCATGCTATAGTGCACTAGTGAGGTTTGGATCTATATGTGGCTGGGTAGAAGTGATCTCTACACAAGGTAAGGTTGCATCAACAAACTTCGGGGCCAGATCAGGGTTTTTTTACTGATGTTCATAAGTGGTAAAAAGTTGTGTGGTGGTCTAAGGCATGGAAGAAGTACATTGTCAAGCCCTAAGTTTTGAGCATAAGTAAAAAGTTAGGGCCAACAAAAACTTTTTCTCTGTGATGTGATAATTGAACTGATTGCCTTTTTTGCTTGCTTGTTTGATTGTGTTTTAAATCACAAATATTCTCCTTCTCTCTAGACTCATCTCCTCGATCCAAATCTTTTCCCAATTACCATACCATGTGCATAGTACCTAAAACTATTTTTATTAAATATTATTTTACTAAAAAGCTTTTCTTTAATATAAGTTTCCAAAACCCCATGAATTAAGGTTTGTACTATAAGTCCTCAAATTACGGTAGATGGTTTGCCCCAAAGATTTTAATTGGATCCTATTATCAAAAAGACTTCTCAAGACCACAAAATTATTATTTTAAGAGATATTTTCCTATTTTAATTGAATATCTTATTCTAAGGCCAGAAATGGTCTGTTGTGAAGAAAAATATTTTTATGCTTTCAAAATATTTGAGAAAAATTAGGGAAGCGAAGTGGACATATAATGTCCATATATTAGAGTTTCAACACATGGTCATATTCAAAATATTGGACAAAACCCTCCAAAACCTTTTCTTCCTATTTCAAGCTTTTGAAATATTTCCATAGGATATATTGTCAAATGATTCTAGGAAAATTCTAGCAAGTCACATAGGATATATGTGATGATGTTGGCAAGTTTCATCCCAATCCAAATATATTTGATTCACCGAAATATTCCAAAACCCTCTATGTAGAGAACCAATCTTGAGCAAGTCTACATTGTAAAGTTTCTTCAATTCTTGTCAAACTTTGCAGGAGTGATCTAGTCCCCAAATAATGATGCTACACAAAGTGGTGTATGAGGGGGAATAGATTTACTTAGCTAGATCTATAGAAACCTGATTCTGTTGATTTATAGGGTTTTTAAAATTTACATAGACAAGTTTCCTCAAATGAGCCCCAAAGTTGTTGACCCTCTCATTTTTACCTTTCATTTCCTCCTCTTAAGTTCAATATCAAATAAACGACCAGAATTTTCCCAAAACTGCATCAAACACCTTCTAGTGATTTTCGAAAGTTGATGATTTCACCACTTATTTGGTTCTCCTTGTGCTGAAACCTTTACCGCACTTCACCCTGACCCCCACCTACCTCGAGTAACTTGCTTGGCGCCCGCATCCATTATTTCATGGGTGAAACACCCACTTGCACCCTTTGGACAGCCCCATTTCTCTCTTCTCTCTCTTCTCTATCCCACTCATGGCCATTCCACAGCATCCAAATCACCTTTTGATTTGTTTACTCCCTCCTGCAGCAAGTGGACATGAGTGGTCGCGCGAAAGCGAGTCAGTGGCATGCCCATGCCGGTCAAAAAGTCGCTCTGGAGCGTGCTACAGGATAGGCCGAGGGTTGACCTCGCGCCTTGCCCATGCCCCTGGCCACCTCGAGGCCCTCCCTTGCGCCAGGCAAGGCGCCTCGGTGTCCGCGACACACCACCATGTCAAGAGGCACCTCTACCCCCTCTCTCTCACCCTGTCCAACGCGTGCCCAGTACCTCCCCGCTCGGCCAATGCATGGCCTCGCACGTGCTAGCGCCAATGCCAAGATGCACCAGTTGTCTCTCCCCCTGGACTCCTGTACCATCCCCACGAGAACCCTCGGCTCACACCCTCCTACTATAACGCTCGATAGCGCCGTTGCTACGGAGCCCGAGCCCCCTATCTATGGTGCACCAGCACCCCTGCTATAAGAGCCCCCCCACCCCGAGCTTGTTCTCTCCCCTCTATTGGCTCCCTCCCACTCCTAATTGCACTCCTACCTCACCAGTTCGACCTCAGAGAGCCCGGTGCTTGGGATCGATCAGAGCTCCGCCGTGTCGGGACTCCCTTGACCTTCGGGGATGACCCTCCTCCGGGGCTCCTTTCTCTTCCTTTGATCCTCCCTCTCCCCTTTAACTCGTTCCCCCCTCTCTCCCACATGGATTTATGTAGGAATTATCGTGTTCGACGTCGCCTAGGATAGCTCCGCCGCGACCCTGGCTCCTCCGGCGACTCCCTCCACCTCTACCGAAACGGCAGCTCGGCACTGACTCCACTCCTGTCCTCACCTACGCTTGCCATGGCCTAAAACCTCTCTAGTGAGCCCGCCGGCCTCCTTGTCACGAGGTTGGAGATTACACGCAGCCCCGCCTGTCATCCTCACCTCTCTCTCCCTCGCCTCTCTGTTATTTTTAGCTGGGCACCGCCTATCAGGTTTAAAACCAGGAAGGCATGCACGGTAGCTTGCCTCGGTTGTCTTAGCTGGCTGGGCCTGACTCGGCTGGGTGTTTAGACCGAGGGGCAATAGTTCCCCTTTCGCTTTTCTATTTTCTTGCATTTTCCAAAATTCCTCCTCAGTAAAATATGATTCCAAATTTAATAATTCCACATTCTAAAAAATTGTAATGTTCCAAACTATTTATGGTGCCACTTGTGCAGTTTTTGAAAAAAAAATTATACACTCTTTTATTTTGAAACCTTGTTTTGTATATTTTACCTCTGTGTTAAAATGCTTTTTTACCACTTTTTGCATTGTAAAACTAGAGGAGATTTTTAGGAATGATTTTTTCCTGGTTTTGGCCATGGCCTTATTTTTAACGTTATAATTGCGAGAATAGATTGAGATTTTTACAAAGGAGTTGCACCAGAAGACTTTGAAGGCCCGAGAGACTTTGTTGATCCATGTAATTAACCCTTTGACCATGTCTAAGAAAGTATTTTTATGCATGTCATATAGCACTTCATTATGTTGCATTGAATCATGAATCAGTGACCCCGAGGTGGGTTACCACCATTACTAAACTCATTGATACTTGCACTGAGCATGACTCTACCTTCCTATGAGGGTTGTGCGGGTGGGGAGTAGTTAGGATGCTAGTAGTTGCAACGCTAATGGGTTAGGGAAATGCATGGTGTCGGAAAATAAATGATTTCAAAGACTATTAGAAAATTCCGTCGGGTGCCACTAATGCCCGAGGGAAATGGTGTTGAGTTAGGTAACCAATTGACAAAGAAGTGGTGTACAACGACAAGTGGTGTGTGTGTTTTCGAAAAAAGATTAGATTTAAGATTTTCTAACCGTCCCAACCTTACATGTGCAATCATGATACCCCTTTATGGGACGGGGCTTTGTTGATTACCTTGGTCGATGCTAGTAGGGAGCCCTCAAAACTAGTGGCGGGAGAGCCGAGTCACTCTCTCGATATGGGGTTGTGCCTAGTAGGGCGACCATGGGCTGTTTTCGCAGACACCAGGCACACCGTTTTGTCCCCTCAGGGATGGTACGATCTTGAGCGAGTCTCGTATGATGTACATGATGAGGACGTGACCAACAAGTGGACTCTTTGTTTTGTGTCGCCAAGGGAAAGGCATTGTCCGGGTACTTACCTTGGGTATGTGTTATATCGTGAGTCATGGATGACAAGGAAGTTCCTCGAGTCTTGTGGGTACAACGCAACCTCCACATAGTGTAAAATTATTCAAATTACCTAGTCCACAGTCATGGACAATTGGTGGTCCTACTTAGACTATGTCCAGATGTTTTGACAGACTTGGTGTGTGTGTGTGAGAAAGATGAAACTTGAGCCAAGTTAGATGATTTGAAACGATGAAGGAACATGAGATGTTCAACCCCTGCTTATGATGATATCTATAACTTGTTCGTATGGATATCTGAAACGTGTTGATGCATGCTTATACAAGATGATTGATCATAACAATGCGCTCAAAACTAGCTTTCTGCAACTTACCTACTTAGTGCTATATCATGAATTGTTATTGCCTTGTTCCAAACATGGGTTGCTTGCGAGTACATTCAAAGTACTCATTGGCTTGCCACTAGTTATCTTATTGGCCAGGCATGAGAGAATAGGATATGGTGAATATTACACTAGTGCAGAAAAGCGTAGCTATAGCATGGCCAAAACGGCCTTGCTGGCGTAGGCACCCAACACCACCAACATCGCACCACTATTAAGAAATAGTGCTGGCATTTGCCACGACGCCAGCAGTATTTGGCATCTTTGTGGTGTGCCGAGTATCCAACGCCAACACTAATATATGCATGTACTAGCATTGCATCTTAGTGTGACGCAAGCAATTACATTTTTAGATTTAAACGAAATTTGTATAGCAGCGCTATCAAGCAAAAATAATAGCATACTCAAAGTTTAGAACAGTAATTTAATAGTACAATTCAAATACCATAATCTAAGTTCAACGGTACCCATTTATTTGACATTATTCAGAAAAGTATATAAAGTAGTTAAATAACACAAGAACACAAGTTCAACAAAACACGAGGTGGCAAATGTAAGCCTACTAGCTAGCTAACTCGACATTATGGCAGGCGGAGTCAACATCGTAGTGTGGAGTAAGTGGACCATCATCATTGCTGCCAGCAGGATTGTAGTAGACCATGATCTCGTCATGATCGTAGTCAAGGTAGAACGTGGCTCTCTTCCCAGCTTCCATCTTGTAAGCAGTCCAACCAGGGCAACCGAAATAGCTGTGAGTTGGCTCATTGGTGACAAGACAGTTTAATCGTTGGGCATCAGCATCTTCATGAGGGTGCATTGGAATCTGACGGTTGCATCAAGCGGAACTCAAAACTTCCTTGAGAAGTCATGCCTTGCCCCGCAAGGGATGACCTGAGTAAAATTGGAAAAATAACTAGATAGGCAATGTCAGCCACAACCGTACCATATGATACTCAAACAAAAAATGTTGAACTAAATCATATATTTACCGTCTTAGTGATGAAGTATTTCGAAAGATCAATGAAGAACTTCCTATCCTTCTGGAATCTCAAAGCACCATAGTTCTTACATGGGGTATCCATTTACTAGTATCAATATCGTTGATCAAAGTAAGCATAGACATTAAACTAAATAACTAACACAACAAAATAGAACATATACTAGTAATTAAGCAATTCTACAAACATTTCACGGTTCAAACATATAATAACATGCATAAAGTTAAAAATTCAATTCATAAACGAAATAGCTAGCTATATAGTACTACCTCCATCATCTAGCAAGCTCCTCGGGAGAGGGGCCGGCCTCGTGGTCGTCCCTACAACGACACTGTAGTGGTTGCACCTCCTCCTCCTCCTACTACTATGCCTCGAGGTTATCCCAATCTAAGAGATCCTCCTCTATGCACTTCCTCATAGCATACTAAAGGAGCATCATCTTGTTGGTCTCTAAGAGTTCCTCATCTCTCGCAAGCTCCATCACTAATGGGTCGATCAACTATTGCTCGGCCTCGAGGTTCTCCTTCTACTCAGACCTAAAGCATATCCTTATGTTCTCCGGCGCGAGAATTATGCGTACTCACATCAATCAGAGAAGTTAAGAATTGGAGTTTCCTTATGATACTCAACAGCCTTTGCATTGTGGACATGCACCGCTAACTCTAGGGTATCCCACTGTCCAAGCAGGTGGACGACATTGTCCTTCATGATGGTTTCATAGTACTTAGTGCCCTTCTAACGCACACCACAAAACTTCGGAACCATCTGACTGTACCTGCAACACCTATATATATACAATGTAGACAAACGTAATTACAATTACCCTAACAAACTACACTACACAGCTACACTAAAATCTGAAACTACAATTACCCTAAAAAAATACACTACACAATTACACTACAATCCGCACTACACCAATATACACTAAATTCTGAAAATATAGAACTACCATAGAATATGCGCTATACAACTACCCTAAAAATTTACACTACGTTCTTACACTACGTCCACAGCTACACTAAAATCTGAAACTACAATTACCCTAAAAAGTTATATTACACAACTACACTACAATCTGCACTACACAATTGTACACTAAATCTCAAACTAAAAAACTAAACTAAAATCTGCACTATACAACTACCCTAAAAATTTACACTACGTTCTTACACTACGTACACAACTACACTAAAATCTGAATCTACAATTACCCTAAGAAATTACACTACACAACTACACTACAATCTGCACTACACAACTATACACTAAAATCTGAAACTACAAAACTACACTAAAATCTGCACTATGCAACTACCCTAAAAATGTGCCATACATTCTTACACTATGTACACAACTACACTAAATTCGACACAACAATTATTCACCGACGATGGAGACGACGGGGCTGGAGGGTCCTTGACGGTGGTGGTGGAGAATAAGGCAATGGAGACCATGAAGAGGGGACAACAACGAAGACCACAACGAGGGGACGACGACAGAGATGACAATGGCGTTGGAGGCGAGGGGATGACGGGTCCTTGATGTGGAGGCAGTGGAGGAGCGGAGACGGCGACGGCTAGTGGAGCTGGAGCCAATGATGGTGGCGGTGGGGAGTCTGAGATGGCGACGACGGTCAGGGCCTTGGTCGTTGCCGGTGGCGGCAGAGTCGGTAAGTGGGATTGATTTAGGGGTGTTTGGGTGGGGAATAGATCAGGTGTGTATATCGGTGGTTGGATTTGACAAGCGGTGGTGTGTTTGGTAGCGTTGGCACACGTGCTCAACTCCATTTGCTATGTATTTTATTGTAATTTATTATTTGTTACATTATTTATTTCATTCATTATGATTATTATTTTTGTGAATATATATGCAATATTAAAATAAAAGTTTAAAAGATAATATATATAGATGAGAACAACATATATTTCATTAATTAATCTGGTCTACTTACATATATGCATTACATAAGGATAATTTAAAATAAAAATTACAATTTACTACTAAATCTAGACTAAGAACGTCATCAACGTGATGACGGCCATGAGAAGAAATGATGACATCGATCCAGCTGGGAGAAAAAGGCCAAACATGCAACCGACTAAAAGTGCATATCAAAGCATCTTGAATTTCTTGATTTTGCCTTGCATCAGATCGTTCTTGAGTTGCATCTCATCTATCTGTCATCTCGGTGGTTAAATGGAGTAGTCAAGCAACTTTGTTACGTACTTCTAGATGACATCAACCCATATCCATGTGAAGCAATATTTTCCCTCTCTTTTTTGTGGATCACAATATATATATACACATATTGATGTGAGCGACACTAGACGAGTTGAATTATGCAAATTATCTGAAAATAGATTAAGATTATTTTTGGTCATATATGTACCTTTCCATGGTTGGTGCAAATCTAGAACTCTCGCTCTAGATTCCATTCTGTGTGTGACATATGCTTATCAACAGGGCATCGACAGCCGCAGAGCAACACAGGTCCAGTATCTTCGATGCTGGTGGCGTAGCTGTCGGAATGAACGGAAGTCATGCTGCTGTGGCAGGATGATTTGCCAGATAGGGCTTGCTGCATGGGTCATGGGGAGCTCATGGCATAGCTAACAAGGACAAACGGGAGCACGACCAGGGCGGAGGAGTCCCAAACTTTCGACACGCTTCGTTGAGATGGGTCCATAACTAAGAGGACCAATAATTAGTTAGGGAGAAGAATTGGAATTGCATGTATTTTTAGAACCAACAGACACTGGTTTATATAGGCCAAACTTAGTGCTGGCGTTCACGAGTAACGAATGAAAACACCATATAATATATCTATGGCGTGGCAGCACGTGCAACGTCAGCAATATATTTCAAATGGTCAACTAAGCATGGCCCACATTTCGGTGGCGTTCCGCTCTGAGTCCACGCCAGCGCTAACTACACAAAACTGGTGAACCAATTCGTCAAATTCAATCGCTATTTGAAAAAATAGTGCTAGCATCACGTCAAATTTGGGCACCACCGACGTAAGTTGTGGCTAGCCATTTCTCCACTAGTGTTTCCTTGGTAACATATGTGCGAGCTATGACTCTTCCTAGTCAAAATGCATGAAGGGTTAAGGTAGATGCCATGGGTTCACACTATCGTTGAAGATTTTCGCTGCAAATATATGAAGGCTTGGCCATAAAGGACATATTCGAGTAAAAACGGTACGTAATGGATGTAATACTCTCGTTATTCAGTTTTTGTGTGTTGAGTGAGCATTAATCTCTGGGATCACTGTGCACGTACATTCAGTGATCCCGACTTATGAGTCAGGGTAACCATAGAGCTGGTATCAAAGCCATCCTAACTATAGGAAGCCCTTAGTTAGCATGGACGTTAGTTAGGACATGAACTAGCCTTCATATCACAGAATCACATGCAAAACTTATTGTACTCACTACAAGAAATATGCTCATACATGACGTTCTTTAAGATGACATTGATGAATTCATCATAAATCTATGAAGATTTCATCCGAGATTATCGTAAGCCATTTGAGGGGATCAAATCTACATATAAATTATGATGATGTGAGTCAAAAACGTCGTAACTGTATAATATTACATCGTCATAACTTTTATGGCGATTATAAAAATGTCATGACATGTTCTAACTATGTTGACATGTCACTCGTGGGCCCATTCTATCCCACTCCATCCTAGTTTGTGAAGCAACCTACTATTCTGTCATTCGAAAAATTCTCGAAAAATTCTCATAAATACTTCGGATCATATATTCCTCAAATATGTGAAAACCCGTCCTTACATAGTTCAAAAATAATTAAGCAATATTCATTTTCCTATTCTGTTCAGAATGGCACTTTGTGATGGAAGTGCTATTTCTATTTCTTTGATTACTCTCATATTTTTTGGGCACTCTTTCCTATCCAAATCGTTGCCTCATGAAAACTTTCGTAACGATTTTCCTAGGAAATTGTCCTCAGCAAATTTCCAAAGTTCGTGTTCAGCTAACACCTTTGTGAAGGAAGTACTAGATAGGAATATCATGATGAGTTGAATTTTTTCCACATCGTCTATGTGCCCAAAACATAGCTCTCCACAATGTTTTTGCCCCATCTAACAATCCATGTGAGCTCATCATCCAATCTTTGTTTCTGGTAATATTTTCATTTTGTGAAGAAAATACATTTTATATTGCTTTATAATTGATGAAAATTTACCACGGGATGAAATTGACCATATAACCTCACTCCACTAAATTTTAGCTCATTTAATTCAGCCAGCTTCCCTCAATATTTTGCCCAATATTTTGTTCAGTAGAGAGCATTGTGAAGGAATTACAATTTTTGTTTATCCAAATTTTATGAAATTTTTACAGTGCCTTAATGTGCCCAAATTATCATCCTCCTCCAAATTTCAGCTTAATCCAATCATCTATGTGAGCCCAGTTTCAGTTACCATTTTCTGTCCAAATTGGCACATTGTTAAGGAAGTGTCACACTGACATGACCAAATGGTATAATTTTTTTACAGTGCCTTCATATGCCCAAATTAACGTCATACACCAAATTTCAGCTCAATCCATTCATTCATTTGATCCCAGCTTCAACATCCATATTTGTGTACAGTGTGTTACTTTGCAAAGCAAGTGCCACCTAGATTCATCCATTTGAGCTAAAAATTTGCCAAGAGAGTCTCCTTAGTAGATGATAATCCTCAGCCAAAATTTAGGCCCATTGTTTACGTGCATTACCCGCACTGCTAATCAAACACTTGGCTGCTAATTCATGTTTGAGCTTAGTTCAGTCTCCTCGTGAGATTCTTCTATTATACCCTTCTTCCTAAAACCTATCGAGGGATTGTCCAACCAACCAGACATGCCTATTCCACCCAGAACGCGTGGCAACGCAACGGTCAGGCGGTGACCATGCGGCTGGCATGAAGTTCACGCGCTCTGGAGTTGGGGCCCTCGACCACCATCCAAATTTCGATGTCAAGCCACCACACCATGTATTTCTGATTAAATAGATACTTATCTAGCTAAAAATTATTTTTGAGAAAAATAAAGAGCAAACTATGATGCAACTTCAATTCAAATTTAACCCGCTTACACTTGAATCGACATAAATTTGTCTTTTTCACGAGAGGTGGATAAAAGCTTTTAACACCCAACCATTTTGTCAATTGTACATTAAATATGAACTAGTATTTTAGAAAAATGATTTGATCCAATTTTGACACAAATATATGGTAGGTCCTTCACAAAACAATTCATTTTGGGCACTTGAAAAATGGAAAATGATTTTTACATACAAGGAAAATGAAAACTTCCTTAATCAACATTGTTTGCCATTCCAATATGCACCCTTGTGCATAATATTATATCATTTCAACAAACTATGTCATGAATGTGGCCATAAGATTGATCATTTGCCCTGAAAGCCATGAATCTTCACACATGATAGCCCATTTCTAAGAACACTTTTGAAAAATAATTGCCGTATTACAAGTTTACTATTTTTCATGGTAACTTTTTCACATAAATAACACAATGCAATGGTTTTCCATTTTTTTATTTTTTCATGGCCATTTCAAAATGCGGTCAAAACAGCGGGTATGACCATTCCTACCTACTGGTTGAATCTTGGAAATATTTTGGTGTTTCTGTGATTAAATAGATACTTGTGTACCTACAAATGATTTTTGGGAAAAAATAAAGAGCAAACTATAATGCAGCTGCAGTTCAAATTTGACCCGCTTCTAGTTGATTCAACGAAAATATGTCTTTTTCACGGGAGGTCGATAAAAGCCTTTAACACCCAACCATTTTGTTAATTGTACATTAAATATGTCCTAGTATGTTAGAAAAATTATTTGCTCCAATTTTGAAACAAATATATGGTAGGTCCTTCACAAAAAAACTCATTTTGGGTACTCGAAAAATGGAAAATGAATTTACGTACAAGGAAAATGAAAACTTCCTTACTCAACATTGTTTTCTATTCCAATATGCACTCTTGTGCATAATATTATATCATTTCAAGAAACTATGTCATGAATGTGGCCATAAGATTGATCATTTGGCTTGAAAGCCATGAATCTTCACACATGATAGCCCTTTTTCAGAACACTTTTAAAAATTATTGTCGTATTACAAGTTCATTATTTTTCCTCGTAACTTTGTCAGATATAATGACACAATGCAATGGTTTTCCATTTTTTTGTTTTTTTGTTGAATTTTTCATGGCAATTTCAAAATGCGGTCAAAACAGCGGGTATCACTGTTCCTACCTAGTTGTTGAATCTTGGAAATATAATGATTTTTCTCTGATTAAGTAGATACTTGTGTACCTAGAAATGATTTTTGGGAAAAATAAAGAGAAAACTATAATGCAGCTGCAGTTCAAATTTGACCCGCTTCCAGCTAATTCAACGAAAATTTGTCTTTTTCACGAGAGGTCGATGAAAGTCTTTAACACCCAACCATTTGGTCAAATGTACATTAAATATGTCCTAGTATGTTACAAAAATGATTTGGTCCAGTTTTGCAACAAATATATGGTAGGTCCTTCACAAAAAAACTTATTTTGGGCACTCAAAAAATGGAAAATGAATTTTCCGTCAAAAAAAATGAAAACTTCCTTCGGCAACATTGTTTGTCATTCCAATATGAACCCTTGTGCACAATATGAGAACATTTGATAAAACTATACCATGGATGTGGCCATAAGATTGATCATCTCGCTTGCAAGCCATGAATCTTCACACATTATAGCTTATTTTTGAGAATACTTTTTAAAAATAATTGTCATATTACAATTTTATATTTTTTCTTGGTAGATTGGTCACATATAAGGAGTGCTTGATCACATTTGGAAATCATATCTCATTTCAAATTTCATCATAAAATAGGATTTAACATTAATATGATAAAATAAATCCTCAAACAACAAGGGAAAAATGTTGCACACCTCGCAAAAATTCCAAAACTTTTGATGTATGATAACAACATCACCCCCAAGTTGGTGTCGACCCCACTTTGAAACCTGAACCGAAAAAAAATTCTTAAATGATCTTTTGTTTTGTGAAATTTTTCAACTTGTTCAAATAATTCCCAAGTTTTTTTGTGGATATGTATAATATTGCATGTTATTCAATGGAGTAAGTCACAAAATGTGTCTAAGATAAAATGGTGCTAAAATCAATTAAAACATATGTTTTTTAATAAAATAGAAATTAAAAATATTAAAAATGAAAAATAATAACCCCCCCCCCCCAGTTGAACTGCGCCTAGGCCCACTAGGCTAACCGGCCCAACCAGCCAACCGGCCAGCCCACCCCACCACGGGGTATATCTCCACTGCCCCGAAACCCTACCCACTCCCCCACCCCCGATTCACTCTCCCCTCTCTTTCCCGATCCAGATTGGATCGGGGCAACCGACGCCGCCCCGCGCCGCCGCACCCGCAACCCCACCGCACCGCCGCCATGACCGACGCGCCGCCCGCTCCCGCCGGCGACTCGCCGTCGCCGCCGCAGCAGCCAGAGAGCGGCGGGTCCATCTCCTCCATGGTGGCCTCCTCCGCGTCCTCCGCAGCTGCCACGGACACCGACTTCACGCACCGGGGCGAGGCCTTCGGGGCTGACGCGGCCATCGCCGCCAGGTCCGCCGTTGACACTGCCCACGCCCACGCTTACTCCTCCGCCATCGCCGCGTCTGGCGCCGCCAACGCGACCATGGCCGGCACACTCGCCACCGTACCCACCCTCACCCAGGCCACCCTTTCCTATGATCTCACTGAAATTTTCTCAGGCTCGGGTTGATTTGTATTTGTCTCTTGATGCAGGGAGAGCTGGAATGGGTGAAGAAGGAGTACTTTGCTCGTGAGCTGATGTCGTTGGGCAAGATCAAATGTGAGCAGACCGTGTGCTACAAAATCGCATATCTATGGACGGATCAACATGCGTAGCTTGGGTCAGATGAATGTCTAATGGCAGGACTTTGATGTCTTGTTGGCACATTTTTTGCGATGTATGTGTTGAAATCGAGTGTTGATTGTCAGTGCCTTTGCACAGGGTGTCATCATGGCCATCGAGCATCGAGGCATTGCTGCAGGCTTAGCCACGGTTGCAGGAATCGTGCTGCTCAAAAGTAATCTCTCCTTGGAGCCCATTTTCTTTGTGATGTTATGTTGGATGAGATTCAATTGTTGTATTAGATATTAGAATCTAATTGGTCGTGGCTTGCTATTCATAAAAAATATGATACCTGCATGCGAAATGGTTTGCACAATATTTACTCTTCTAGAGGATAATGAGTTTTAGTTGTTTGCGAATAGTGCCACATGTTGAACCATTTCCCCCTGTATCTTGAATGAGGATCTAAACTTATTTTTCATTTCTCACAGTTAACTCTAATGTCTTGATAGTGCAGCAAACCAGTTAACTGTGCCCAACTTATGCGTCCAACTTAAATTATTGTGCACATATCCTTTTCCTATAGGATCAGGTTATATCATTGTATTATTCACTAAATACGGGATTGGGTGAATTATATGAAACCTTCTCTAAAATTCAGTTCAAATTATCCAACCTTTAATGTGTAGGAGTAGTTTCTACCATTTCACGGCACGAATTACAAGGTTGTTGATTCAGTGGAAGTTTGCAGAGGGTGTACAAATTACAATGTATGCGTCTCCTATGCTCCATGTAATTGATCGAGGTTCTAGTTATTAATAGAAAAACAATGAATTGCATGCACATTCTAAAACCTGCATGTGAAGCTATATCATTAAATTATTGTTTTGTAGTACTCATCCGAGAAGAGAGCAATTATCTGTATGATGTTGCTGTTCCCCACTAATATAATATTTAGTGATTGTTGTGAGTCACTAGTATTCACTAATAACAATCCCTTGTTTTGGTTTTTCTATTGTTATTTATGCATAGTCTGCCTACAAGTTAACATGTTAGAATTTATTTTGTTCCTAATCATATTGTTTTATAACATGCAGATGGTGGCCTTCATTCTTGTTTTGTTGCGAGCTCGAGGATGAAGAAGTCACAAGAAGCAAGGCATGCCACATCATGCAAAATACTCAAGTGAGGAAACCACTCAAGATAGAACAATTGTCTATTTGCTCCTTTCATGGTTGTGTACCGGATGTGCTTCCTTTCCAAAATGAGAGGAGAATCAGTTCCTCTTGCTAGGAATTTGAGCTCGTTTCAGCACTTGGTAAGGAGATTTTTTCCAAAATGAGAGGAGTTTTAGATCAAGGTGTCCTCTTTACAGCTGAACAAGTTGTCCTGGTTCTAAGTTCTTTCTTTGTAGCACACTGTTATATGATAGGACTTGGTTTGGTAGCAGATTTTGTGATAGGACTTGGTTTGGTAGCAGATTTTGTGCACGTGGTTGTGTAATTTTGTACCAGATTGTGCTACAGGTTTGGTAGCAGATTTTGGTTGTGCTACAGGTTTTAGCTATATTATCATATCTTGAAATGTGCTTCAAATTTTGTGGTGTGGGCTGTCATTTAGAGATGCTTCAGATTTATGTGTATGGGCTTCAAAGTTGTATGGGCTGTCATTTATAGATCCATTAACAGCATAAAATAAAAAAGTTGTTGAATTCAAAAATGAAAAAGGCCAAAACTGAACTGGACCAAATGTATTTGGGCACTAAAAGGCCAGGGCCCAAGTTATAATGATGAAAACAATTTCGAAAAAATTACTAGAAGTGGCTGTAAATAGGCTAAGGCCCCAAAAGAAGCCCAATAAGACAAAGCCCAATAAAATAAAACCAGCCCATGTGATCAATTGAAATGGGTTGGGCTGATTTCGGCCATGACATTTTGATTTCGTTGTAATTTTGCCATGTAGGACTGCCACGTAGGATTGGGTTAGATTGCCAACGACGATTTAGGATCGTCGTAAAGGTTACGACGATCCAGGAATCGTCATAAAAGTTACGACGATTTCGATCAAAACATCGATACTGTCAGTTTTTGATGCTTCGTTTATCGTCGTAAATTAAAAAACGTGACAATGTAGCGACACAAATATAGCGTCGTGTATTAGCATATTTATTGTAGTGACTTCTTTGCTCTTCTAATCTAACCAACTATAGACCTTTATACTCATCCTTTCTTGTCATATTAACCCTCCTCTGACCATCCTGTAGATGGTCGACGCTCCCATGAGACTCCTCGTGATTGGATTCCCACCTCCTCTAAGAGACTGCCTCCACCAATGCCACTATCATTCAGAGCAAATGGACACCCTGCATCAGCTGAACAATGGCGAGCTCGAAATCGAGTTCTATACCAAAGTGGTTGTACCAGACTACTGACCACACCATAGTATGTTCCTTGTTGGACCGCCTATGTCAAACCACACCATAGTATGTTCCTTGTTGGACCGCCTATGTCAACTAGGGACATGGCTATTGAGCAGGCAGCCTACGAAGCCCTTCTCCATCCTCAGGACCTTCTCCCAAAAATGAAGGAAGGACACGATACCCACCACCTACCCAGCAAGAGTGGATTAGGATCCCCTGCCCAAGTTATAAATTGCCTAGAAGACAAAGACCTGACCCTAAAGATCCAAGTCTGCATCACTAATGCGTCATATCACCTTCTTCGTTACCTTACTGAAGAATTCCTCAAGTCCTACAAGGATTTCCCTTCACTCCTACACCTCCACTGCTCGAGAAGAACAAGGTGGTTGAGCAAGAACAACATATTGCTTCCGTGCAAGACTACGACACCAACAAAAAGTAGCTAATTGAAGAACTTCAAAAACATCGCAACCAAGCCCCGCGCAGAAGGCATAGGAATATATTTCCATATCCACCGCGTAGAGGGCCTTCTTCGCAACACCGATGTTATAACCCAATGATGGATAATAACCTTTTTGCTCCTATCACATGCCACAGATGTGGAGAATATGGGCATATTGTTAAATGGTGTTCCAACAAGCAGCCTACTGATGCATACCCACTAGTGCCCCAGGAGGACGTAGAAGCTGAATAATGAGCGTCCTTTCCCTGAAACATGAAGCAATGCATGACTTCTTGAGTCAGAGAACCCCTAGGGTAGGACGACTCGTGTATCCCCTATCCGAAGTTGAGTTTGTGTAATGGTTCATATGGAACCATGTTGTGTGTTGCTTGTTTTTGTCTGTTTGTGTTTTGGTATAAGTCACACTTTTTCCCTATGCAACATGTACATGACTATGCAGCCTATCTTATCTTAATGAATGTGTTAGTCCTTTCAGCACTTGTTTGATTACACCTACCAACCCCCTTAGGCACTCCCCTCCATGCCACTTTTCTCTCTCACCTTCCTCAACAAATGAATAGCAGCAAGACAAGATGCACCAAGGATCCACCTTGCGGAACAACTAGCACTGAAGACTTTGATTACAACGTACCCAACCAAGTACAACCCTAAAGAACTATGCTTTTCCCTAAAGATTGGAAACCATCCCTAGACCAACTTAGACCTCCCAAGCTACCCCATCACAAACTTTTGATCACATGTTTAATACGCGGGTTTGCCACAACACCATTGAGCTTTGATAGCTCCTGCTTAGCCCTAGGTTCTGTTGGAAATATGCCCTAGACGCAATAATAAAGTGGTTATTATTATATATATTTCCTAGTTTATGATAATTGTCTATTATTCATGCTATAATTGTATTAATCGGAAACCATAATACATGTGTGAATATATAGACCACAACATGTCCCTAGTGAGCCTCTAGTTGGCTAGGTCGTTAATCAATAGGTGGTCATGGTTTCTTGATCATGGACATTGGATGTTATTGATAATGGGATCACATCATTAGGAGAATGATGTGATGGACAAGACCCAATCCTAAGCATAGCACTAGATCATATTGTTCAACTGCTAAATATTTTCTAATGTAAAGTATCATTTCCTTAGACCATGAGGTTGTGAAACTCCTGGATGCCGTAGGAGTGCTTAGGGTGTATCAAACATCACAACGTAACTGGGTAATTATAAAGGTGCACTACAGGTATCTACAAAATTGTCTGTTGGGTTGGTACGAATCGAGACTAGGATTTGTCGCTCCGTGTGACAGAGAGGTATCTCTGGGCCCACTCGGTAATGCATCATCATAATGAGCTCAATGTGACTAAGGATTTAGCCATGGAATGATGTGTTACAAAACGAGTAAAGAAACTTGCCGGTAAAATGATTGAACAAGGTATAGGATAGTGACGATCAAATCTCGGGCAAGTGTCATACCGGTAGACAAAGGGAATTGCATACGGGATTGATTGAATCCCCGACATCCTGGTTCATCCGATAAGATCATCGTGGAACATGTGGAAGCCAACTTGGGTATCCAGACCATGTTGTTGGTTATTGGCCGGAGAGATGTCTCGGTCATGTCTGCATGTTTCCTGAACCCGTAAGGTCTACACACTTAAGGTTCGATGATTCTAGAGTTGTTTTGGGAATAGTACATGTGGTTACCGAACGTTGTTTGGAGTCCCCGATGAGATCTTGGATGTCACAAAGAGTTCCAGAATTGTCCGGAGGTAAATATTCATATAGAGGAAGTGGAGATTTTTTCGCCGGAAATGTTTCGGGGATCATCAGTATTGTATCGGGACCACCGGAAGGGTTCCGGGGGTCCACCGATAGGGGCCACCAGCCCCGAAGGGCCACGTGGACCAAAAGTGAATGGGAACAAGCCCCTAGATGGGCTGGTGCACCATCCACCAAGGCCCAAGGCGCCTAGGGCAGCAAACCCTAGGGCGTGGTGGCTGCCTTGGGTGGCAAGCCAACCCTCGGGAACCGCCCCCTGCTCCTCTAGGGTTGGCCGTCGCACCACCTATGGAAACCCTAGGGTGGTCGGCCCCCTCTCCCTACCTCCTATATATAGAGAGGGTTTTGGGAGGGCTGCACAGACCTTTCACACCTCCCCAAGGCGCATCCCTACCTCTCCCTCTTATCATCCTCCACGGTGCTTGGCGAAGCCCTGTCGGAGAACTGCATAGATTCACCGTCACCACGCCGTCGTGCTGCCGGAGCTCTCCGTCAACTTCTCCTCTCTTCTTGCTGGATCAAGGTGAAGGAGACGTCACCGGGCTACACGTGTGTTGTACGTGGAGGCGCCGTTGTTCGGCGCTTAGATCAGAACCTTCGGCGATCTGAATCGCTACGTGTACAACTCCATCAACCGCGTTCATAGTCTTCCGCTTAGCGATCTTAAAAGGTATGAAGATGCTCTACAACCTCTCTCGTTTCTAGTTTCTCCTAGCTAGATCTTGGTATGACGTAGGAATTTTTTGAATTATTACTACGTTTCCCAACAATGGCATCCGAGCCAGGTTCTATGCGTAGATTCTATGCACGAGTAGAACACAAAAGTTGTGGGCGAAGATTTCATCAATTGCTTGCCTTTACTAGTCCAATCTTTTTTCGGCGGTATTGTGGGATGAAGCAGCCCAGACCGACTTTACACGTATGCTTACGTGAGACTGGTTCCACCACCTGACATGCACTTGTTGCATAAGGTGGCTAGCGGGTGTCTGTTGATGACCCACAAGTATAGGGGATCAATCGTAGTCCTTTCGATAAGTAAGAGTGTCGAACACAGCGAGGCGCAGAAGGATCTGACAAGTGGTTTTCAGCAAGGTAAAATCTGCATTAACTAAAATTGTCGGTAACAAGTGATTGTGTGGTGAGATGATTCATTGCAAGCAACAAGTAACAAAAGTAGCAACAGTGCAACAAAGTGGCCTAATCCTTTTGTGGCAAGGGACAAGCCTGGACAAAGTCTTATAGGAGGAAAAATGCTCCCGAGGACACACGGGAATTTCTATCATGCTAGTTTCATCATGTTCATATGATTCGACTTTGTTACTTTGATAGTTTGATATGTGGGTGGACCAGCGCTTGGGTACTGCCCTTACTTGGACAAGCATCCCTCTTATGATTAACCCCTCTCGCAAGCATCTGCATCTACGAAAGAAGAATTAAGACAAAGTTTAACCATAGCATTAAACTAGTGGATCCAAATCAGCCCCTTACGAAGCAACGCATAAACTAGGGTTTAAGCTTCTGTCACTCTAGCAACCCATCATCTACTTACTACTTGCCAATGCCTTCCTCTAGCCCAAATAATGGTGATGTGTTATGTAGAAGACGTTCACATAACACCACTAGAGGAAAAACAACATACAACACATCAAATTACCGAACGGATACCAAATTCACATGACTACTATTAGCATGACTTATCCCATGTCCTCAGGAAGAAAAGTAAATACTCACAAAGCATAATCATATTCATGACCAGAGAGGTAATGAGTAGCATCAAGGATCTGAACATAAACTCATCCACCAAGTAACCAACTAGCATCAACTAGAAAGAGTAATCAACACTACTAGCAACCTTACAAGTACCAATCGGAGTCACGAGACGGAGATTGGTTACAAGTGACGAACTAGGGTTTAGAGATGAGATGGTGCTGATGAAGATGTTGATGGTGACGAGTCCCCTCCGATGAGGGGAGTGTTGGTGATGACGATGGCGACGATTTCCCCCTCCGGGAGGAAAGTTTCCCCGGCAGGATCGTCCTGTCGGAGCTCTAGATTGGTTCTGCTCAAGTTCTGCCTCGTGGCGGCGGTGAATCCACGAAAAAGCTCATCGTTGATTTTTTTCCAGACGAAACCCTTAATATAGAAAAAGTGGGGGGAAGTGGGCCAGCAGGTTCCCACAAGCCCTCATGGCGCGGCCTGGGGGGGGGGTGGTCGCGCCGTGTAGGCTTTTGCCCAACCCGTGGCGCCCCTCTGGCACTCCTTCGGCCCAGTATTTTTGATAAATCCGGAAAAAAATCCTCGGTGATTTTTACGGCGTTTGGAGTTGTGCAGAATATGTATCTCAAGTTTGCTCCACTTTCAGGCTAGAATTCCAGTTGCCGGCATTCTCCCTCTTCATGTAAACCTTGCAAAATAAGAGAGAAATGGCATAAGAATTGTACCGTGAAGTGAAATAACAGCCCAAGAAGCGATAAATATCAACATGAAAACATGATGCAAAATGGACGTATCAACTACCCCAAGCTTAGACCTCGCTTCTCCTCAAGCGAAAGCCTAGCTCAATAAATATGTCCACATGTTTTGGGAGAGAGGTGTCGACAAAACAAGATACGAACATGCATGCATCATGATCATGATCAGAACAGCAATACGAACATATAATCTCTCATGCTAAAGTGATAATTTCTTCACAAAGTAAAGCATGGATCAAGAACCTTACCAAGAAGTAACAACCGATAGCCTTGTAAAGCAATTGCAATTTATCACAACATCAGAAAGAGTCAAGTAAGAGCTTGTAAAGCAAATCCACATACTCAATCATTCTTTCGTTCTCTACAATTGCTACAACTCACGTGGTACTCATGAGATCAAAGTTTCAGCTGGACACAGAGAAAGATAGGGGCTTATAATTTTTCCTCCCAACTGCTTACCTCAAGGGTAATGTCAACAATAATAATTCATGAATACTTACCTCCAAGTTGACATATGAATATAGATCTTTGCCAAGCATATGACGTTAGCCAAGATAAAGGTGAAATAAGGAATTGATGATGATCACCGTGACTCTTTCAGGGACAAAAATTAAAGTTACAAGATAGGCCCTTCGCAGAGGGAAGCAGAGGTCGTCATGCGCTTTTGAGGTTTGGATGCGTGTCCTCTTAGTGCGGAGGAACATCACTTTATATTGCCTCCTGTGATAAAGAACTTTATTATGCAGTCTGTCGCTTTTATGTCTTCCTCATCACAGGTTCGTACAAATCTTATTTTCCACACACTAATAGAACATACATATTAGAGAGCAATTTTTATTGCTTGCACCGATGACAACTTACTTGAGGGATCTTATTCAATCCATAGGTAGGTATAGTGGATACTCATGGCAAAACTGGTTTGAAGCTTTATGGATGCACAAGTAGTATATCTACTTGGTGCGAGAGGTTTTGGCTAATATGAGGTGGAAGCAATCGTCACATGCTAAGGGATCTCTAATCATATAACATTGTTCGGAGCCAAGCAAACACAATTCATTATGTTGTGTTCCTTGTCCAACATCTACTTCTAGGCGTGCAATACTTTAGTGAGTGTTCACAATCATAGATGGTGTCAGAGATGATATATTTATATGTGAACCTCTCCTTCTTTATCACTTACTATTAATTGCAACCATGACCAAGGTCTACGTTTGCCTACCCTCAACAAGTTTCAATCCTCATTCTTTTTATATGTGACGCCATCACTTCCCATAATATCATTACATGATCTTTCATGCTTTTGTTCTATTCTCACTCTTTTGATCATGGCAAGAGGCAAAGCCCTTCAAGTAAGACACTCTTTATTATATGGCTCACGAGCTCGAATACATCGGGAGTGACACAAAGCAAAACTCAAGACTAAAACACTAAGACTTTTATTCTACTAGAGAAAGTGAAAACTGAAAAGGTAAACTAAAACAAAGGTAAAGACAAAAGATGTGATGGTGATATGATACCGGGGCAACTCCCCCAAGCTTGGCACAAGCCAAGGGGATTGCCCATTCCAATGCTCAGTTGTCTTCGTTTGGTGGTGACGGTGGTGGAGTTGTTGCAATCTTTGACTCCAAGAGGGCCATTAATCTTTGGTTTATACCTTGGAGATCTGTGATATGTTTTTCCAGCAAAACAACTTCACGAGTGAGACAAGTATTGCGAGCATGAGTTGTTTCACAAAACCTCAAGAGTTCAATCAAGGATGGAGACAGTAGGTGGAGGTAGGGTTGAAGGAAATCCACTCCTTCAACTTCTTCCTTGTTGAGCACATATTGCACTTCGTCCCATGCCTGATCCTTCTCCTTAGCTTTGCCCTTGGTTTCTTGAGGTAGCCTTTCCTTAGACTCCATGACCCCCATCCTTTTCAGATCAGCATGAACTTCTCCATAGATTTAACGGAGATTGCTCTTCCCCACGGATTCCTGGGACGACATATTGCTCTAAATCCGCGGCAGAAAACAGGCTCAAAACGAAAAACAGAAGAGATCTGCATGATGCAGGGGTCAGACCAAACGGAAGTATATATAATGATTTTCTTTCAGATGAGAAGGAGTACCCCGCACGAAAACGGAGTACGGGAGGCACACGAGGTGGCCACAAGCCGTCACGGCGCAGCCGGGGGTGGGCCTGCGCCGTGCAGGCTTGTGGCCTCCTCGCGCACTTTCCGGACTACTTCCAATTTTTGTATTTTTTCAAATATTCCAAAACGGAGAAAATTTCCTACTGGAAAAGTTTTGGACTCTATTTTCTTACCGAGTCACATACCTCTTCGTTTTCGGAGTCTGAAACATGGTGATAAATATCCCTTGGGTATTCTTCCGGAGTTATGGTATTGATAATATTGCTTTCAACATTTATGGGAGTACCTGAGATATAATGCTTGATTCTCTGCCCATTTACAACTCTCGGACAACTCTCGGACAATTTTCTTGATAGCACCGGAATGATATACTTCCTCAACAACATAGGGACCTTCCCATTTAGAGAGAAGCTTGCCTGCAAAGAATCTTAAACGAGAGTTATATAGCAAGACATAATCACCTACATTGAACTAACGCTTTTGTATCCTCTTATCATGCCACCTCTTAACCTTCTCTTTGAACAGCATGGCATTCTCATATGCATGAGTTCTCCATTCGTCAAGCAAGATAATGTCAAATAACCTCTTCTCACCGGCAAGTTTGAAATCAAAGTTGAGCTCTTTGATTACCCAATAAGCTTTATGCTCTAGCTCAAGAGGTAAATGACATGCTTTACCGTACACCATTTTGTACGGAGACATGCCCATGGGATTCTTATAGGAAGTTCTATAAGCCCACAGTGCATCATCGAGCTTCTTAGACCAATTCTTTCTAGACGTGTTGACAGTCTTTTGCAGAATTAGTTTAATTTCTCTATTGCTTAGCTCTACTTGACCACTGGACTGAGGGTGGTAGGGAGACGCAATCCTATGGTTGACATCGTACCTAGCAAGTGTATTACGGAAAGCACCATGAATGAAGTGTGAACTAGCGTGGGTCATTTGGTATCTAGGGACTCCAAATCTAGGGAAGATAACTTCTTTCAGCATCCTGATAGAGGTGTTGTGATCAACACTACTAGTGGGGATAGCTTCTACCCACTTAGTGACATAATCAACAGCAAATAGGATATGAGTGTACCCGTTGGATTTTGGAAAAGGTCCCATATAATCAAAGCCCCAAACATCAAATGGTTCAATGACAAGTGAATAGTTCAGAGGCATTTCCTAACGTTTGCTAATATTACCTATTCTTTGACATTTGTCACAAGACAACACAAACTTACGGGCGTACTTGAAGAGAGTGGGCCAATAGAAACCTGATTGCAATACCTTGTGTGCAGTTCTATCTCCCGCATGGTGTCCTCCGTAGGCCTCGGAGTGACACTTTTGTAGGATCTCTCCCTGTTCATGTTCAGGTACACAACGTCTAATAACACCATCTACTCCTTCCTTATAAAGGTGAGGGTCATCCCAAAAGTAATGTCTCAAGTCAAAGAATAATTTCTTCTTTTGCTGGTACGTGAAACTAGGTGGTATATATTTTGCAACGATATAGTTTGCATAATCAGCATACCACGGTGCACTATGTGAAGCATTGATGACATTCAATTGCTCATCGGGAAAGCTATCATCAATAGGTTGTGGGTCATCAAGAATGTTCTCCAACCTAGACAAGTTATCTCCTAAGGGGTTATCAACACCCTTTTTGTCGACAACGTGCAAATCAAATTCTTGTAGCAAGAGAACCCATTTGATAAGTCTAGGTTTAGCATCTTTCTTCTCCATGAGGTACTTAATAGCAGCATGATCAGTGTGAATAGTGACTTTGGAATCAACTATGTAAAACCTGTACTTTTCACATGCAAACACGACTGCTAAAAACTCCTTCTCCGTGGTGGCATAGTTTCTCTGGGCACTGTCTAGGGTTTTACTTGCATAGTGAATAACGTTCAACTTCTTGTCAACTCTTTGCCCTAGAACAGCACCAACAGCATAATCACTAGCGTCACACATGATCTCAAAAGGCAAGTTCTAATCAGGTGGTTGAACAATAGGTGCAGTTATCAAAGCCCTCTTAAGTATTTCGAAGGCTTCCTCACAATCATCGTCAAAAACAAAAGGAATATCCTTTTGCAAGAGATTGGTAAGAAGCCTAGAAATCTTAGAGAAGTCTTTAATGAACCTTGTATAGACACCAGCATGACCAAGGAAACTTCTTATAGCTTTGATATCTGTGGGGTATGGCATTTTCTGGATTGCATCAACCTTAGCCTTATCGACTTCAATACCTCTTTCAGAAATTTTATGTCCTAAGACGATGCCTCCATTAACCATAAAGTGACACTTCTCCCAATTCAAGACAAGATTAGTGTCTTTACATCTTTGCAAGACTCGATCAAGGTTGCTGAGGCAATCATCGAAAGAAGACCCGTAAGCGGAGAAGTCATCCATGAAAACCTCAACAATATTTTCAGAAAAGTCAGAGAATATAGCCATCATACATCTTTGAAAAGTGGCAGTTGCACTACATAAGCCCAAAGGCATACGTATATAAGCAAAGGTACCGAAAGGGCAGGTGAAAGTGGTTTTCTCGTTATCAGATTGTGCAACTGGTATTTGGGAGAAACCAGAATAACCGTCTAGAAAGCAGAAGTGTGTGTGTTTAGAAAGTCTTTCTAACGTTTGGTCGATAAAAGGCAAAGGGTAATGATCTTTCCTAATGGCTTTATTCAGTTTCCTAAAATCGATCATCATCCTATAGCTAGTAATGATCCTGTGTGGGATCAATTGATCCTTATCATTAGGGACAACGGTAATGCCTCCTTTCTTAGGGACGCAATGCACCGGACTCACCCAATCGCTATGAGCACCATGATAGATAATACCCGCTTCCAGAAGCTTTAGGATTTCTTTTCTTACTGCTTCTTTCATCTTAGGATTCAATCTCCTTTGATGATCAGCAACTGGTTTGAAATCAGGATCGGTTTTAATCTTGTGCTGGCATAGAGTGGGACTAATGCCCTTAAGATCATCAAGAGTATATCCAATAGCAGCATAGTGCTTTCTCAGAGTTATTAGTAACTTCTTTTCTTCATGCTCTAAGAGGCTAGCACTAATTATAACAGGATATACCTTTTTTTCATCAAGATAGGCATACTTAAGAGTATCAGGCAACTGTTTAAGCTCGAACATAGGATCACCCATTGGTGGGGGTGGATCCCCAAGCAGTTTAACAGGAAGATTATTCTTAAGGATAGGATATTTTTCTAAGACAACTCTATCTATCTCATCCCTTTCATCCATATGCATATCATTTTCATGCTCAAGCAAGTATTGCTCTAATGGATCAGTAGGACGCACGACGATAGAAGCTAAGGCAATAGTTCCTTACTAGGCGGCTCTTTTTCATGATGTTGTCTACCAAACTTAGAGAAATTGAACTCGTGTTACACACCTTCAAAGCCAACAGTGACAGTTTGCTTCTCACAATCAATATGAGCATTGACAGTATTGAGAAAGGGTCTACCAAATATGATGGCACAAAAGCTATCTTGTGCGGTAGCAAGAACGAGGAAATCAGCAGGATAATTCGTTTTACCACACAAGACTTCAACATCCCTAACATTTCCCACAGGGCAGATAGTAACTCTGTTGGCAAGCTGAATAGTGACATCTATAGGTTCTATCTCAACAGGTGCAAGCTCGTCTTTAATTTCATCGTATCAGGATTGAGGTATTGCACTAACACTAGCACCCACGTCACATAAACCATGATAACAATGATCTCCTATCTTAACAGAAACCACATGCATGCCAACAACAGGCTATGTTTGTCTCTAACGTGAGATTTAGCAATTCTAGCAGCATCTTCACAGAAGTGAATATTATGTCCCTCAACATCGTCGGACAGAAGATCTTTGATAATAGCAATGCTAGGTTCAACTCTAATTTTCTCAGGGGGTGTAGGTGTTCTAATATAGCCTCTACTTATCATAGTTGAAGATTTAGAATGATCCTTTATCCTAACAGGGAAAGGTGGTTTCTCAATGTAAGCACTGGGAACAACATGATCATTATAGGCAATGACTTTCTCTTCAACTTGAGTGGGTTTAGCTACATTGACTTGTAAATGAGGATGATATTTGAAACACTTCTCTTTGTGGAAATCAATATGAGCAGCAAATGATTCGCACAAAGAAGCTACTATCTCAGAGTCAAGTCCATACTTAGTGCTCAAATCACTAAAGATATTTGTCTCAACAAAGGATTTAACGCAATCAAACGTGAAATTCATACCTGACTCCTTACCTTCTTCAAGCTCCTAATCTTCAGAGTTGCGTTTAATTCTCTCCAATAAATTCCATTTGAAGTCAACATCTCTCTTCATAAAAGAACCGGTACAAGAAGTGTCAAGCATGGTGCGATCATCGTGAGAAAGCCGAGCATAGAAGTTCTGAATGATATTTTCTCTCGAGAGCTCATGATTGGGGCATGAATATAACAATGATTTAAGCCTCCCCCAAGATTGAGCGATGCTTTATCTGTCACGAGGCCCAAAATTATAAATATAATTCCAATCACGATGTACTAAATGCATAGGATAAAACTTTTGATGAAATTCCAATTTCAACCGATTGTAGTCCCATGATCCAGTATCATCACATAGCCTTTACCATGTCAACGCTTATCCTTCAAAGATAAAGGAAAGACCTTCTTCTTGACCTCATCCTCGGGCAAACCTGCAAGCTTAAATAAACCACAAACTTCATATACATAGATTAGATGCAAGTCTAGATGTGATGTTCCATCTCCTGTAAAAGGATTCGCCAGAAGTTTCTCAAGCATACTGATACGTCTCCATCGTATCTACTTTTCCAAACTCTTTTGCCCTTGTTTTGGACTCTAATTTCCAAGATTTGAATGGAACTAACCTGGACTGATGCTGTTTTCTGCAGAATTGCCATGGTGTTGTTTTTGTGCATAAATGAAAGTTCTCGGAACGTCCTGAAAATTTACGGAGAATATTTCTGGAAAATATGAAAAATACCTGCGCAAAGATCCACCGGAGGGGATGGGCCAGTGGGCCACAAGCCCTGTAGCCGCCGCCCCCTGGTGGCGGCTAGCAAGCTTGTGGGGCCCACGTGGCTCTGCCGCCGCCAAACTCAGCTCTATAAATTCACTTTCGTCCCAGAAAAAATCAAGAGAGAAGATTTCGTCGCGTTTGTGATACGGAGGCGCCGCCACATCCTGTTCTTCATGTGGAGGGCAGATCTAGAGTCCGTTTTGGGCTCCGGAGAGGGGAAATCGTCGCCATCGTCATCATCAACCTTCTTCCCTATCCAATTCCATGAAGCTCTTCATCGTTCGTGAGTAATCTATCCTTAGGCTCGTTGGGCGGTGATGAGTAGGATGAGATCTATCATGTAATCGAGTTAGTTTTGACGGGGATTGATCCCTAGTATCCACTATGTTCTGAGATTGATGTTGCTACTACTTTGCCAGGCTTAATGCTTGTCACTAGGGCCCGAGTGCCATGATTTCACATCTGAAATTATTATGTTGTCACCAATATATGTGTGTTTTAGATCCGATCTTGCAAGTTGTAGTTACCTACTATGTGTTATGATCCGGCAACCCCGGAGTGACAATAACCGGAACCACTCCCGGTGATGACCATAGTTTGAGGAGGTCATGTGTTCACCAAGTGCTAATGCGTTGGTCTGGTTCTTTATTAAAAGGAGAGCCTTAATATACCGTAGTTTCCTTTTGGACCCTGCTGCCATGGGAGGGATGGACAATAGATGTCATGCAAGTTCTTTTCCCTAAGCACGTATGACGACACACGGAATGCATGCCTACATCACATTGATGAACGGGAGCTAACCACATATCCCTCCGTGTTATAACTGTAGCATGATGAATATCATCCAAACAAATCACCGACCCATTGCCTACGAGTTTGTCCCACTTCTGTTGTTACTTGTTTTGCTCTGATGCTGTTACTACTGTTGCTACTTGCTACTGCTGTCACCACTACTGTTCCTTGCCACTTCTGTTACTCGTTACACTGCTGCTACCTGCGACAATACTTGTTCGCACAATGTTGACGGGAAAGAATATTTCCCGTCCACGGGCAACTTCTGGCGCCATTGATACAACCATTAGGAATAGTCTATCGTCAACAGATCGTTTCTGGCACCGTTGTTATCATACTACTTTGGTGCTGATACTTTGCTTGCAGATACTAATCTTTCAGGTGTGGTTGAATTTGACACATGCATTTTGGGTTGAATACTTGAGAGTATCCTCTCACTTCCTGTCTGGTGAACTAACAAATTTGGGTTGAATACTCTACCCTCGAAAACTGCCGTCAACCCACGCGCTGGTGGGCCATTGCAAGATAATTGCTAATTGTTGAGCAACTAGGAGGAGTTTTGGCTCCGTTGCCGCGGAGGCATCAAGTCAGGAACACATCAACGTCATTTCTCTAGTGCCATTGTTGGGGACTGCTAGCAGCATTTTTTCTCGCGCCGTTGCCGGGGAAGGAGATTGCTATATTCTCTGAGTCACATGGGATTTATATCTGCTAATCACTATGAAGAATCTGAAAGATCCAAAAACCAAAGTCTTGCCCTCAACTACGAGGGGAGGTAAGGAACTGTCATCTAGCTCTACACTTGATTCACCTTCAGTTATGAGTAAGTTTGCGGCATCACCTCCTGCTAGAAATCTTGATATGTCGCTTGTGCTTGATGATGCTTATGATGCTACTGCTAGAGATGCTATGCCTGATACTGCTAGAGATGTTATGCCTGATACTGCTAAAGATGCTATGCTTGATACTGCTAGAGATACTACTTTGCCCGATGTGCCACTAGGGGTATTCCTTGATGCTCATATTGCTAGAGTTACTGCCAATGCTCGTGATGCTTCTGAAACTGCCGATACTATTGAGATAGAACCTGCTTTTGCTCCGGCTAGATATAGCTCTCCTAGATATGAATTGCCTGATATACCTGAGGGTTATGTTATGGTGGGAGAGATAGCTGAGGATTTTCTTGCGTGTAAGGATGCCTATGACGCTGAGAAATTACTTCTCAAGTGGAAGGAAAAATCTCTGAATGCTAGGATGAAATACGACCCGAAGTTTGCCACTTCACCTATCTTTATCACCGATAAGGATTATGAATTCTCTATAGACCCTGAGATAATATCTCTAGTCGAATCCGATCCTTTCCACGGTTATGAGTCTAAGACGGTCGTAGCCCATCTTACCAAACTACACGATATAGCCACCCTTTTCACTAGTGAGGAGAAGATCCGCCACTACTATATCCTTCAGTTGTTTCCTTTCTCTCTAAAGGATGACGCTAAAGCCTGGTTCACTTCTCTTGCTCCTAGATGTGTGAGTAGTCCCCAGGATATGGTCTATTACTTCTGTGAGAAATATTTCCCTGCCCATAAGAAGCAAGCTTCCTTGCAGGAAATATACAACTTTGCTCAACTCAAAGAAGAGAGTCTCTCACAAGCTTGGGGGAGGCTAATCCAGCTATAGCAGGCTTTGCCTAACCACCCTCTTAAGAAGAACGAGATACTTGATATCTTCTATAACGGACTTACCGATGCATCTAGAGACCACCTAGATAGTTGTGCCGGTTTTGTTTTTAGGGAACGAACTATAGAACAAGCTGAGATTCTACTGAATAACATCTTGATCAACGATAATGCTTGGACTATTCCCGAACCACCTCCTAAGCTGACTCCTAAGAAAAGAGGTATTCTATTCCTCAGTCCCGAAGATATACAAGAAGCCAAGAAATATATGCAAGAGAAAGGCATTAGATCTGAAGATGTCAAAAATCTACCACCTATCGAAGAGATCCATGGTCTCGATAACCCGATACAAGTAGTAGAAGTGAATTCTCTGCGTAGGTTGGATGATAGTGATATTCCTTTTGACAAACCTGCTAGCCTATGCTTTGATGAATTTGACAATTTTTTTGCCAAACAAAAGAGTTTCAATGATTATGTTAGCAGACATTTGGAACAATGTACTCGTATGCTTAGTCATTTAAGTGCTTGTGTAGACAGAAAGTTCAATGATCTGAAGCTTCTAAGTAAACATGCCTCTATGATTACTACTTAGGTAGAACAAGTACTTCAAGCTCAGAATGACTTGCTCAATGAATTAAATGAAAACTCTATCACAGTCATTACTGGAGGAGGCAAAATGACTCAGGAACCTTTGTATCCTGAAGGCCATTCTGAGAGAATTGATCAAGATTCTCAAGGAATTAATGCTGATATACCCAGTCATCCTAAGAAGAAGAAGGATGATAGAAACCTACATGTCGGTTCACCAAATACTGTCACACCTGAAGAACCAAATGATATTTCTGCGTCTGATGCAGAAACACAATCTGGTGATGAACATGAACATGGTGACAATATGGACAGTGATGTTCAAAATGATGCTCAACCTAGCAATGATAAGGATGTGGAGATTGAACCTACGGTTAATCCTGATAACCCACAACCTAAGAGATACGATAAGAATGACTTTGCTGCTAGGAAGCATGGTAAATAAAGGGAGTCATGGGTTCAGAGACCTATGCCCTTTCCTCCTAAGCCATCCGAGAAAAAGGATGATGAGGATTTTGAGCGCTTTGTTGAGATGATAAGACCCGTCTTTCTGCAGATGCGGTTAATTGATATGCTCAAAATGTCTCCGTATGCCAAGTACATGAAAGATATCGTGACTAATAAACGGAAGATACCAGATCTTAAGATCTCCACCATGCTTGCCAATTACAATTTCAAAGGTGGAACTCCTAAAAAACTTGGTGATCCCGGAGTGCCCACTATACCTTGCTCCATTAAAAGAAACTATGTAAGAACTGCCTTATGTGACCTTGGAGCCGGTGTTAGTGTTATGCCGCTCTCTCTTTATCGTAGACTTGAACTGGATAAGTTGACACACACTGAAATCTCTCTGGAAATGGCCGAGAAATCAACTTCTTTCCCTATCGGCATTTGCGAGGATGTGCCTGTTGTGGTTGCTAACACCACCATCTTAACAGGCTTTGTTACCTTGGATATTCCCAAGGACGATGCCATGGCTGTCATCCTCTGAAGACCCTTTTTAAATACTGCAGGGGCTGTTATAGATTGCAACAAAGGCAATGTCACTATCCATGTCAACGGTAATGAGCATACAGTGCACTTTTCGAAGAAACGATATTAAGTACATTGCATCAATGCTATCGAAAAAAATTCATCGATTCTTATTGGAAGCTTTGAATGCCCTATTACTCGTGTCAAGATGAAGTATGATTTGCTTGTTGGGGAGATATATATCCCCATTGAGGTGACTTAGTGGCTATTCGACAATTCTCTGTTTCCTCTTGCGATTCGAAAAGGCTTTGTCATGAGGATTTGATCAACCCCATTGACGGATTTCTTTCGATGACCATGAAATGGATAAATCAAAGAGTCACATACCTCTGTTTTAAGCTTTCACTTTCTGTTGCTTAGAAGAAAAATGATAGATTTAGTTTAGTTTTCCCTGCATCATGTTTTAGCGTCTCGGAGAAAAATACCCTGAAAATAAAAGTTCTCCGATGGTCCTGAAAATCTAGTATGATTTTTTCTGAAATATTGGAAAAATACTGGGACTAAGAGCTGGCCTGGGGGCCACACGAGTGGGCCACAAGCCCTGTAGTCGCCCCCCTGGTGGTGTCAACCAAGCTTGTGGGGCCCACATGGACCCCCTCCACTCATTCCAGCTCCCATCCTCTTCTTCTTCCTCCATAAAAAATCTTTTGGCAGCTCAAAACCGTGTTCTTGCTCATTTGGCTGTGATTTTCGATCTCCTTGCTCAAAGCACCATTCTCCGAACCGTTTTGGGGAAATTACTCCTTGGTAAGTGACTCCTCCATTGGTTCAATTAGTTTTTGCTCTAGTGTTTTATACTTCGCGTATTCTTGCTACCTTGGTGACCCTGTTCTTGAGCTTGAAATGTTGATTTTAGCTGGTCCCAAGTAGTTTTTGCGCGTGATACGGTCTTTAGGCACTAGTAGGAGTAGTTGCTACGAGTTGGGTTAATCCTTACTCACTTTTCTTTCGAAGTCTCTAAAATTTCAGAATTTTTCAGAGGTAGAAAAAGGAAAAGATGAAGAGGTTTTTGAGAGGCTCTTCAAGACGTAACCCCAAGGAGGATGAGAAGAACCACCCCAAGTTCGTGGTTCCTCGAGTCACAGAAGTTTGAGCGTGCGAGTGGCCAAGTGATGAATTTTTGCGCGTCGCCGGGCTTTATGAAGACTTTGATTACTTGGTGGAGAACGCAGGTCTTACCGCGTTCGTTGAAGATAAGTCCTCACAATACCTCCTCCTCACCAATATTTTCGTTCAAAGCTTCAACTTTTATCCGAGGAAGAATCCTCCCATGGTTGAGTTCATGTTATACGACATCCCCCAGTGCATGACACTACAGGATTTTTGCAATGTATGCAAATTACCTTATGTTGGGGATATTCGTGACCCTTGTCCACGGGACTTGGAGGATTTCATATGTACTATTGCTGTTGGAGAGGAGAGAGGAGTGTCGCACACTAGAATTGCTAGCATACATTTTCCTGTGCTTCGGTACTTCTCATTATTTGTGGGAAAATGCTTGATTGGCCGTGGGGAGGCTGGATCACTTAGCTCTCTAGAACTTGCGGCTTGCGCGAAGGCCTTTATAACGATAAGACTTATAGCCTGGGTGCTATAGTAGCCCAGCGGTTGAACACAAACCATTCCAAGGGTGTCCTCTATGGAGGTATTTATGCTGCCCGTCTTGCCAGACACTTTGAGATACCCGTTAGACTGTGAGAGGAAGGAGAGATGCTTCTTCTTGAGAAATATCTGGATTATGACAGCATGGTTCGCCATGATTTTCTGGATAGAGATGCTAGTAGACGGATGATTTATAACCTGGTATTTAGTCAGGGTACTCGAGAGACTATTACTTTGCGTGCTCCTTCTTTGTTTGATCTTCATGCAGGCAGGTACACTATTATGCCCTCGGCCATCTACACATATTGGGGCTTGGCCCAACCACAGGTGCCCTTGCCCGAGCCGCCAGTTGAGTACCAGACGCTAGTTTATCAGTGGGAGCCAGGGGAGATCACACACAAGTGGCATCCGTAGTCCGCTCCTGAGTATCCCGGAGCTGGTTATTTCTCGCCTTGGGAGTAGACCAAGCTAGGCCAAAAGTCTAAGCTTGGGGGAGTACGTGTTCTCACCGACTTTACATTCATGCTTATGCTTTCACTTTCTTAGCCGGTGTTTACACTTTGCCACTGTATTATCCATGCTAGTTTATTTTTGTTTTCTTGTTTTCTTGTTTTGTGTCCTTTTGAGAAAACCCAAAAAGATTTTCCTTTCTTCTTTTGCTTGTTGGGAGTTTTCCCGTGTAAATAGTTTTCTTTTTCTTTGGGTCAAGCTAGAAGATGTTGGTTACAAAGTTTAGTGGCTCTTGCAGGCATACCTGTTTAGCTTTCAAAGAACCATATTACTTTCTCTTCTCCTTTGTGTTTGCCTGCAGATTTTAGCTTAGTCCAATGCATGAGCACTTTTATTATTGTTCACATCGTTCGATCGTGCAAGTGAAAGTCAATAATAATGATATATGATGAAGTGACTGAGACTAGAAAGGCTGGTATGAACTCTATCTATTTTGTTTTTGTAAATATGACTAGCTTGTCGTCCCAGATTCAGCTTTGTTGTGAGAGAACCATGTTTGCAATGACAACTTAGAGATCATAGTTCCTGATGCCATGCTTATTTAGCTGAGAGCTTATAATGCTTCGTCTTGAATGCCAACATAGATTTTGAGATGACTATGATGTAGTATGATACGATGGTATTCTCCTTCGAATGATACAAATGGCTTGACTTGGCGCATGTTCATGCATGTAGTTGAAACAAAATCAACATAGCCTCTATGATGTTCGTGTTCGTGGTGATTTATATCCTGTTCATGCTTGCACTCAATGTTAGTCAAACTCATTGCATCTTGATGACTGTTGTCGCTCTCTAGTTGGTAGCTTCCCAGTCTTTTGCTAGCCTTCGCTTGTACTAAGCGGAATACTGCTTGTACATCCACTTCCATAAACCCAAAAGTTTTTCCCTGAGAGTCCACCATACCTACCTATTTGCGGTATCTACCTGCCGTTCCAAGTAAATTTGCATGTGCCATTCTCTAAACCTTCAAGAAATAACCTGTTTTGCATGCCCGAACCGCTCATGTGGTGACAGAGGGCTATTGATATCTTCCATGTTAGGCGTGTTATCCTCGACATGTGTTTATTCACTATCATTCACGAGAAAGGGGCCGATAATTGGAATGCCCAGTTCCACGCCTAAATCAAAAACATAACTGTAAAACAAGACTCCCGCCGGATTGATGTTAGTATGGACGGTACCCGAGGGTTCGGCTATCCGTGGAGTGTGATTGATTGGTGGTGGGGAGTTAAAACTTTACTTTTCTGTTTGGGAACCACCTGTAGCATGAGTAGCTTGGAAGATATTGAGAAATCTTGCTCATTGCCTTGACAATGAAAGCATGCCATCCAAAATTATTATCTCTGTTTTCAAAGCTTGAGCTCTGGGACCTCTGCAAATCAATGCTTCCCTCTGCGAAGGGCCTGTCTATTTATTTTCCTGTTGAGTCATCCTCTTCTTGTATAAGCATCAATTAGAGAGCACCTCTGTCATTTTTATGCTTTGCTTTTGATTGATATTGAGTATGACTATGACTGGATCTTCGTTGCTATGAATTACAATGTTTAGTCAGCCCTTGATCTTTGAAAGTGCTCTGCATTTATGTTTTGTGGTCTCACAAAGAGCTAGCGAGATACCACCTATTTATGTTGCTTCATGCTTGTTTTGATTGAAGTGTTGCTATATGAAACTCATTATTATTTGCTCGCTAGCTGATTATGCCATTGATATTAGTTTACCGTGAGACCTTTGTGTCACTTGCTTATGTGGTTAACTTGTGATCTTGCTGAAATTTTGGTTATGAGTTAGACATAGTTGCAACAACAAGATCAATCAGAGTTTGTCAAAGTTTTTCTTTCTCTTTCAGTTTGTCAACTGAGTTGCTTGAGGACAAGAAAGGTTTTAAGCTTGGGGGAGTTGATACGTCTCCATCGTATCTACTTTTCCAAACTCTTTTGTCCTTGTTTTGGACTCTAATTTGCATGATTCGAATAGAACTAACCCGGACTGACGGTGTTTTTAGCAGAATTGCCATGGTGTTGTTTTTGTGCAGAAATGAAAGTTCTTCGAACTTCCTGAAAATATGAAAAATACTTGCGCAAACATCCACCGGAGGGGATGGGCCAATGGGCCACAAGCCGTGTAGCCGCCGCCCCCCTGGTGGCGGCTAGCAAGCTTGTGGGGCCCACGTGGCTCTACCGCCCCCAAACTCAGCTCTACAAATTCACTTTCGTCCCAGAAAAAATCAACAGAGAAGATTTCGTCGCGTTTGCGATACGGAGGCGGCGACACATCCTGTTCTTCATCTGGAGGGAAGATCTAGAATCCATTTTGGGCTTCGGATAGGGGAAATCGTCGCCATCGTCATCATCAACCTTCTTCCATGAAGCTCTTCATCGTTCGTCAGTAATCTATTCGTAGGCTTGTTGGGCGGTGATGAGTAGGATGAGATCTATCATGTAATCGAGTTAGTTTTGACGGGGATTGATCCCTAGTATCCACTATGTTCTGAGATTGATGTTGCTACTACTTTGCCATGCTTAATGCTTGTCACTAGGGCCCGAGTGTCATGATTTCAGATCTGAAATTATTATGTTGTCACCAATATATGTGTGTTTTAGATCCGATCTTGCAAGTTGTAGTTACCTACTATGTGTTATGATCTGACAACCCCGGAGTGACAATAACCGGAACCACTCCTGGTGATGACCATAGTTTGAGGAGTTCATGTGTTCACCAAGTGCTAATGCATTGGTCCGGTTCTTTATTAAAAGGAGAACCTTAATATCCCGTAGTTTCCTTTTGGACCCCGCTGCCACGGGAGGGATGGACAATAGATGTCATGCAAGTTCTTTTCCCTAAGCACGTATGACGACACACAAAATGCATGCCTACATCACATTGACGTACGGGAGCTAGCCACATATCTCTCCATGTTATAACGGTTGCATGATGAATATCATCCAAACAAATCACCGACCCATTGCCTACGAGTTTGTCCCACTGCTAGTGTTACTTGTTTTGCTATGCTGCTGTTACTACTATTGCTACTTGCTACTGCTGTCACCACTGCTATTCCTTGCCACTGTTGTTACTCGTTACACTGCTGCTACCTGCTACAATACTTGTTCGCATGACGTTGATGGGAAAGAACATTTCCCGTCAACGGGCAACTTCTGGCGCCATTGACACAACCGTTAGGAATAGTCTGCCGTCAACAGATCGTTTTTGGCACCGTTGTTATCATACTACTTTGCTGCTGATACTTTGCTTGCAGATACTAATCTTTCAGGTGTGGTTGAATCTGACACATTCAACTGCTAATACTTGAGAGTATCCTCTCACTTCATGTCTGGCGAACCAACAAATTTGGGTTGAATACTCTACCCTTGAAAACTGCCGTGAACCCACGTGCTGGTGGGTCATTGCAAGACAATTGCTAATTGTTGAGCAACTCGGAGCAGTTCTGGCTCCGTTGCCACGGAGGCATCAAGTCAGGAACACGTCAACAACATTTCTCTAGTGCTGTTGCCGGGGACTGCTAGCACATACCCAAAGGAAATTCAAAGCAAATATTTTCAGTAGGTGCAGCAGGTTGAGGAGAAACTATCTGTGCTTCCGTTCTAGGTGAAGATACCCCGAACAAGCCCCTCAAAGGATTAGTTTCCATAGTGACCAGTGACAATAAATTTCAGCACACTATATGAATGTTTCCTTACCAAGTTCCACTTACCAAAGGCGCTTCAATCCCCTGCAACGGCGCCAGGAAAAGAGTCTTGATGACCCACAAGTATAGAGGATCTATCGTAGTCCTTTCGATAAGTAAGAGTGTCGAACCCATCGAGGAGAAGAAGGATCTCACAAGTGGTTTTCAGCAAGGTAATATCTGCAGGCACTGAAATTATCGGTAACAAGTAGTTGCGTGGTGAGATGATTCGTAGCAAGCAACAAGTAACAAAAGTAATAACGGTGCAGCAAAGTGGCCCAATCCCTTTTGTAGCAAGGGACAAGCCTGGACAAAGCCTCATAGGAGGAAAAACGGTCCCGAGGACACACGGGAATTTCTGTCATGCTAGTTTTCATCATGTTCATATGATTCGCGTTCATTACTTTGATAGTTTGATATGTGGCTGGACCGGCACTTGGGTACTGCCCTTACTTGGACAAGCATCCCACTTATTATTAACCCCTCTCGCAAGCATCCGCAACTACGAAAGAAGAATTAAGACAAATTCTAACCATAGCATTAAACTAGTGGATCCAAATCGGCCCCTTACGAAGCAACGGATGAACTAGGGTTTAAGCTTCTGGCACTCTAGCAACGCATCATCTACTTACTACTTCCCAATGCCTTCCTCTAGGCCCAAATAATGGTGAAGTGTTATGTAGTTGACATTCACATAACACCACTAGAGGAAAAACAGCATACAACACATCAAATTACCGAACGAATACCAAATTCACATGACTACTATTAGCATGACTTATCCCATGTCCTCCGCAACAAAAGTAACTACTCACAAAGCATAATCATATTCATGACCAGAGAGGTAATGAGTAGAATCAAGGATCTGTACATAAACTCTTCCACCAAGTAATCCAACTAGCATCAAGTACAAAGAGTAATAAACACTACTAGCAACCTTACAAGTACCAATCGAAGTCGCGAGACGGAGATTGGTTACAAGTGATGAACTAGGGTTTGGACATGAGATGGTGCTGATGAAGATGTTGATGGTGACGATTCCCCTCCGATGAGGGGAGTGTTGGTGATGACGATGGTGACGATTTCCCCCTCCGGGAGGGAAGTTTCCCCGACAGGATAATCCTGCCGGAGCCCTAGATTGGTTCTGCTCAAGTTCTACCTCGTGGCGGCGGCGAATCCACGAAAAAGCTCCTCCTTGATTTTTTTTCCAGACGAAACCCTTCATATAGCAAAAGAGGGGGGCAAGTGGGCCAGCAGGTTGCCCACAAGCCCTCATGGCGCGGCCTGGGGGGGGGGGGGTGGCCTCGCCGTGCAGGTTTGTGGCCAACCCCTGGCGCCCCTCTGGAACTTCTTCGTCCCAGTATTTTTGATAAATCCAGAAATAAAATCCTCGTTGATTTTTACGGCGTTTGGAGTTGCGCAGAATAGGTATCTCAACTTTGCTCCACTTTCAGGCCAGAATTCCAGTTGCCGTCATTCTCCCTCTTCATGTAAACCTTGCAAAATAAGAGAGAAAAGGCATAATAATTGTACCGTGAAGTGAAATAACAGCCCAAGAAGCGATAAATATCAACATGAAAACATGATGCCAAATGGACGTATCATCTGTCTCTCACACTTTAGTTGAATTGGATTCGATGAAAAGGGTCCTTATGAAGGGTAAATAGCATTGGCATATCAACGTTGTGGCTGTCACGTACGTAAGAAGCGTTCTTGCTAGAAACCCAAATCAGCCATGTAAAACTTGCAACAACGATTAGAAGACGTCTAACTTATCTTTGCAGGGTATGCCATGTGATGTGATATGGCCAAAAGGATGTGATGATATATATGTGATCTATGAGATTGATCATGTTCTTGTAATAGGATTCACGACTTGCATGTCGATGAGTATGACAACTGGCAGGAGCCATAGGAGTTGTCTTAATTTATTGTATGAGATGCAACGCCATGTGATTACGTTACTATATTGCTAACTGTTAGCTGTAGTAGTAGAAGTAATAGTTGGCAAGACGACTTCATGAAGACACAATGATGGAGATCATGATGATGGAGATCATGGGGTCATGCAAGTGACAATGATGATCATGTCGCGCCCTGAAGATGGAGATCAAAGGCGCAAGATGATAATGGCCATATCCTGCCACTATATGATTGCATGTGATGTTTATCATGTTTCTATATCTTATTTGCTTAGAACGACGGTAGTAAATAAGATGATCCCTTCACTAAAATTTCAAGAAAATTGTTCCCCCTATGTGTGCACTGTTGCGAAGGATCATTGTGTGGAAGCGCCACGTGATGATCGGGTGTGATAGATTCTAACGTTCGCATACAACGGGTGTAAGCCAGATTTACTCACGCAAAACACTTAGGTTGACTTGACGAGCCTACCATGTACAGACATGCCCTCGGAACACAAGATATCGAAAGTTCGAACATGAGTTGTGTCGAGATACGATCAACATGGAGATGTTGACCATTGATGACTAGTCCGTCTCACGTGATGATCGAACACGGCCTAGTCGACATGGATCATGTATCACTTAGATGACTGGAAGGATGTCGATCTAAGTGGGAGTTCATTAAATAATTTGATTAGATGAACTTAATTATCTTGAACTTCGTCTGAAAATGTCTTTACAATATTGTAGATTCAATGGCCAACGCTCATGTCAACTTCAATTTCAACGCGTTCCTAGAGAAAACAAAGCTGAACGACGATGGTAGCAATTATGCGGATTGGGCTCGTTATTTAAAGCTCATCCTCACTGCTTCCAAGAAGGCATATGTCCTTGATGCACCGCTAGATGACCCTCCCGTTCCCGCGGCAGCCCAGGACGTTATGAACGCCTGGCAGTCGCATAGTAATGACTACTCTCTAATTCAGTGCGGCATGCTTTACAGTTTAGAACTGGGGCTTCAAAGGCGTTTTGAGCAACATGGGGCATATGAGATGTGCCAAGAGCTGAAACTGGTTTTCCAAGCTCATGCCTAGGTCGAGAGATATTACGTCTCCGACAAGTTCTTCAGCTGTAAGATGGAGGAGAATAGTTCTATCAGTGAGCACATACTCAGAATGTCTGGGTTGCACAATCGATTGTCTTAGCTAGGAGTTGAACTCCCGGATGACACGGTTATTGACAGAATCCTCCAGTTGCTTCCACGTAGCTATAAGGGTTTTGTGATGAACTACAATATGCAAGGGGTGGAGAAGACCATTCCCGAGTTGTATTCAATGCTAAAATCAAGAGAGGTGGAAATCAAGAAAGAACATCAAGTGTCGATGGTGAATAAGACCACCAGTTTCAACAAAGTCAAGGGTATAAAGAACTTCAAGAAGGACGGCAAAGTAATTTCCGCTCCTGGTAAACCAGTTGCTGGGAAGAAGCCAAAGAAAGAACCCAAGCCTGAGACTGAGTGCTATTACTGCAAGGGAACCAGTCACTCGAAGCGGAACTGCCCCAAGTACTTAGCAGATAAGAAGGCCGGCAACGTCAAAGGTATATATGATATACATGTTATTGATGTGTACCTTACCAGTGCTCGTCGTAGCTCCTGGGTATTTGATACCGGTGGTGCTGCTATCGTCGGCACGCTACCTCTACATCTACCTTCGGGATTATTTTTAAACCTCAATAATTGTTATTTAGTACCAGCTTTGAGCATGAAAATTGTGACTGGATCTCGTTTAATGCGATATGGCTACTCATTTAAATCTGAGAATAATGGTGTTCCATTTATATGAGTGATATGTTTTATGGTCATGCCCCGCTGGTAAATGGTTTATTCTTAATGAATCTCGAACGTGATGTTACACATATTCGTAGTGTGAGTACAAAAAGATGTAAGGTTGATAATGATAGTCCCACATACTTGCGGCACTACCGCCTTGGTCATATTGGTGTAAAACGCATGAAGAAACTCCACACGGATGGACTTTTGGAGTCTCTTGATTTTGAATCATTTGACACATGCGAACTGTGCCTCATGGGCAACTTGACAAAGACACCGTTCTCTGGAACAATGGAGCGAGCAACCAACTTGTTGGAAAAAATACATAACGATGTATGTGGTCCAATGAGCATTGAGGCTCGTGGTGGCTATCGTTATGTTCTCACTCTCACTGGTGACTTAAGCAGATATGGGTATGTCTACTTAATGAAACACAAGTATGGAACCTTTGAAGGGTTCGAGGAATTTCAGAATGAGGTAGAGAATAAACGTGACAAGAAAATAAAGCTCCTATGATCTGATCGTGGAGGAGAATATTCGAGTCACGAGTTTGGCACGCACTTAAAAAAATGTGGAATTGTTTCACAACTCACGCCGCCTAGCACACCTCAGTGTAATGGTGTGTCTGAACATCGTAATCGCACTTTATTGGATATGGTGCAATCTATGATGTCTCTTACTGATCTACCGCTATCATTTTGGGGATATTCATTGGAAACTGCCGCATTCACTTTAAATAGGGCACCGTCTAAATCCATTGAGAAGACACCTATGAATTATGGTTTGGAAAGAAACATAAGCTGTCGTTTCTAAAAGTTTGGGGCTGCGATGCTTATGTGAAGAAACTTCAACCTGAGAAGCTCGAACCCAAAGCGGAAAAATGCGTGTTCATAGGATACCCTAAGGATTGGGTATACCTTATATCTTAGATCTGAAGGAAAAATCTTTGTTTCCAAGAACAAATCCTTTCTAGAGAAAGAGTTTCTCTCGAAAGAGGTAAGTGGGAGGAAAGTAGAACTAGATGAGGTAATTGTACCTCCTCTCGAACCGGAGAGTAGCGCAGCACAAGAAAATGTTTTTGTGGTGCCTGCACCGACTAGAGAGGAAGTTAATCATGATGATCATGAATCTTCAGATCAAGTTGCTACTGAACCTTGAAGGTCCACAAGGACACGTTCTGCACCATAGTGGTACGGCAACCCTGTCATGGAAATCATGTTGGACAACAGTGAACCTTCGAACTTTGAAGAAGCGATGGCGGGCCCGGATGCCAACAAATGGATTGAAGCCATGAAATCCGAGAAGGGATCCATGTAAGAGAACAAAGTGTGGACTTTGGTGGACTTGGCCGATGATCGGCGAGCCATAGAAAATAAATGGATCTTTAATAAGACTGCGCGGATGGTAATGTGACCATCTATAAGGCTCGACTTGTCGCTAAGGCTTATCGACAAGTTCAAGGAATTGACTACGATGAGACTTTCTCACCCGTAGCGATGCTGAAGTCCGTCCGAATCATGTTAGCAATTGCCGCATTTTATGATTATGAAATCTAGCAAATGGACTTCAAAATGGCATTCCTGAACGGCTTTCTTAAGGAAGAATTGTATATGATATAGCCGGAATGTTTTGTCGATCCTAATAATGATGACAAGGTATGCAAGCTCCAACACTCCATCTATGGGCTGGTGCAAGCATCTCGGAGTTGGAAGATTCACTTTGATGAGGCGATCAAAGCGTTTGGGTTTGTACAGACTTATGGAGAAGCCTGTATTTACAAGAAAGTGAGTGGGAGCTCTATAGCATTTCACATATTCTATGTGGATGACATATTGTTGATGGGAAATGATATATAACTTTTGGAAAGCATAAAGGCCTATTTGAATAAGTGTTTTTCAATGAAGGACCTTGGACAAGCTGCTTACATATTAGGCATCAAGATCTATAGATATAGAACGAGATGCCTCATTGGTATTTGACAAAGCACATACCTTGACAAGATATTGAAGAAGTTCAATATGGATAAGGCCAAGAAGGGGTTCTTGCCTGTATTGCAAGGTGTGAGGTTGAGCACAGCTCAACGCCCGACCACGACAGAAGATAGAGAAAAGATGAGTACCGTCCCCTATGCTTTAGCGATAGGCTCTATTATGTATGTCATGCTGTGTACCAGACCTGATGTGAACCTTGCCATAAGTTTGGTAGGGAGGTACCAAAGTGATCCACGAGTGGATCACTGGACAGCGGTCAAGAATATCCTTAAGTACCTGAAAAGGACTAAAGATAAGTTTCTCGTTTATGTAGCTACTGAAGAGCTCCTCATAAAGGGTTAAGTTGATGCTAGCTTCAGCACAGATACGGATGACTCCAAGACACAAACTGGATACGTGTATATATTGAATGGTGGGGCAGTCAACTGGTGCGATTGCAAGCAAAGCATCGTGTCGGCATCTACATGTGAAGCGGAGTACATAGCTGCTTCTGAAGAAGCACATGAAGAAGTCTGGATGAAGGAGTTCATCATCGACCTAGGAGTGATTCTCAGTGCGTCGGGCCCGATTACTCTCTTTTGTGACAACACTGTAGCTATTGTCAATGCCAAGGAGCCCAGTTTTCACAAGAAGACAAGGCACATCAAGCGCCGCTTCAACTCCATTCGTGGATACATCCACGATGGAGATATAGATATTTGTAAATCGCATACGAATCTAAATGTTGTAGATCCTTGACTAAACCTCTTCCATGAGCGAAACATGATCAGCACCAGAACTCTTTGGGTGTTTGATACATCACAATGTAACTAGATTATTGACTCTAGTGCAAATGGGAGGCTGTTGGAAATATGCCCTAGAGGTAATAATAAAGTGGTTATTATTATATAAATTTCCTAGTTCATGATAATTGTCTATTATTCATGCTATAATTATATTAACCGGAAACCGTAATACATGTGTGAATATATACACCACAACATGTCCCTAGTGAGCCTCTAGTTGGCTAGCTCATCGATCAATAGATGGTCATGGTTTCGTGATCATGGACATTGGATGTCATTGATAACGGGATCACATCATTAGGAGAATGATGTGATGGACAAGACCCAATCCTAAGCATAGCACTAGATCGTATTGTTCATCTGCTAAAGCTTTTCTAATGTCAAGTATCATTTCCTTAGACCATGAGATTGTGCAACTCCGATATACCGTAGGAGTGCTTTGGGTGTATCAAACATCACAACGTAACTGGGTGATTATAAAGGTGCACTACAGGTATCTCTGGAAGTGTTTGTTTGGTTGGTACGAATCAAGACTTGGATTTGTTGCTCCATGTGACACATAGGTATCTCTGGGCCCACTCGGTAATGCATCATCATAATGACCTCAAGGTAACTTAGGATTTAGCCACGAGATGATGTGTTACGGAACGAGTAAAGAGACTTGCGGTAACGAGATTTAACACAGTATAGGGATACCAACGATCGAATCTCAGTCAAGTGTCATACCGGTAGACAAAGGGAATTGCATATGGGATTAATTGAATCCCCGACATCGTGGTTCATCCGATGAGATCACCGTGGAACATGTGGGAGCCAACATGGGTATCCAGACCCCGCTGTTGGTTATTGGCCGGAGAGATGTGATACGTCTCCAAAGTATCTACAATTTTTGATGGTTCCATGTTATTATCTTGTCTACTTTGGATGTTTATATCTTTTTTGAGACTAACCTATTAACTCAGTGCCAAGTGCCACTTCCTGTTTTTTCCATGTTTTTGACCCTTTTCAGAGAAGAATATTAAACGGAGTCCAAACGGAATAAAATCTTCAGAATGGTTTTTTCCAGAACAGAAGATACGCAAGGAACTTGAGAACCAAGGCAAAGGGTCCAGGGGGAGGCCACAAGCACCCTAGCCGCGGCCTGGGGGGCGCGCCTAGCAGGCTTGTGGGCCCCCCGTGGCTCCTTTGCCCTACTTCTTCTGCCTATAAATTCCCTAATAATCTGAAACCACGGGAGAAAGCCACGAAAATACTTTTCCGCCGCCGCAAGCTTCGGTCTTCGCAAGATCCCATCTGGGGACCGTTCTGGTTCCCTGTCGAAGGGGGGACTCGGCCACGGAGGGCTTCTTCATCAACACCATTGCCTCTCCGATAATGCATGAGTAGTTCACCACAGACCTTCGGGTCCATAGCTAGTAGTTGGATGGCTTCTTCTCTCTCTTGGATCGTCAATACAAAGTTCTCCATGATCTTCATGGAGATCTATCCGATGTAATCTTATTTTGCGGTGTGTTTTCAAGATCTGATGAATTGTGGATTTATGATCAGATTATCTATAAATCTTATTTGAGTCTCCTCTGATCTCTTATATGCATGATTTCATATCCTTGTAATTCTCTTCGAGTTGTGGGTTTCGTTTGGCCAACTTGATCTACGATTCTTGCAATAGGAGAATAGCTTGCTTTTGGGTTCATACTGTGCGGTGTCCTCACCCAGTTATAGAAGGTGTAGCGAGGCAAGCATCGTGTTGTTTCCATCATGGTTAAAATATGGGGTTTATATCTATTGCATGAATTTATCCCTCTACATCATGTCATCTTGCTTAAGGCGTTACTTTGTTTGTTATGAACTCAATACACTAGATGCATGCTGGATAGAGGTCGATGGGTGGAGTAATAGTAGTAGATGGAGAAAGTATGGGTCTACTTGTCTCGGACATGACGCCTATATGTATGATCATTGCCTTAGATATCATCATTACTTTGCGCAGTTCTATCAATTGCTCGACAGTAATTCGTTCACCCACCATAATACTTGCTATCATGAGAGAAGCCTCTAGTGAACACTATGGCCTCGGGTCTACTTCACATCATATTTTCAGCTCTACACTTTTACTTTGTTGCACTTTCCGCCTTCCGATCTCACCTTGCAGTTAACCGTGAAGGGATTGACAACCCCTTTGTAGCCTTGGGTGCAAATTTGCTTGCTTTTGCGCAGGTACTTTGGAGACTTGCCTTGATACTCCTACTGGATTGATACCTTGGTTCTCAAACTGAGGGAAATACTTACTTCTACTGTGCTGCATCACCCTTTCCTCTTCAAGGGAAAAACCAACACAAGCTCAAGAGGTAGCAAGAAGAATTTCTGGCACCGTTGCCGAGGAGGATCAAGTCAAGAATAATCTCTCGTCAACGTGCCAATTTCTGGCGCCGTTGCCGGGGAGTATCTAGTCAAGAATAGTCTTCCTTCAACGTGTCAATTTCTGGCACCAGGGACTATTCTAAGTGAGGCTTATCCAAGTAACTGCCGCAAACTCATCTCTTGCATTTACTTTTTTGCCTCTCGTTTTCCTCTCCCCCACTTCTAAAAAACAAAAGTTTACAAAAATATTTTCCTTTTTTGTTTGCCTTTTTTCGTTTGCCTTTCCTTTGCTTGTGTGCTATGTGCCTTCAATATGCTTGCATCTTCGCTTGCTGAAAATCAATTGATATGGATCCTCATCCACTTGCTAATCTCTTTAAGAGATCCAATTATGTTGAACCATTTGCTAGTGAGTTGAGTGCACTTGACTTTCTCTATGGAGTTTTGCTTGAGATGCGTGAATCTGAAAATCGTGATGAAGAAATTTATGAGGTGATTCACGAGGACTCCTTGAATGAAAAGCATGATTGCAATGATTTCATTATAAATTCTATTAACGACAATCATGCTAAAAATATGCAAAACCCTAAGCTTGGGGATGCCAGTTTTGCTATGTCCACTACTTGTTGCAATGATCATAATTGGGGTGATAATTTTTCTTATGATCTTGAAAATTTGTTTAACCCTCGTGATGATTATGATATTTGCAATAATATTGAAAGTGGGTTTGGAGAAGTCATGACTTTAGTTGATGATAATCCCACTATATTTGAAGAGCGTCAACTTTGCATGCATGTGGATCATGAAAAGAAACTTTCATGTTACCAAATTACCTCTCGTTATGTTGAGATTGCTATTGTCCCTTTCTTCTTCCTAGCATTTGGTAACTATTGGTTGTCTTGACAATCTGTTTTCCTATAAAATGCCTATGCATAGGAAGTATATTAGACTTAGATGTGATTTTCACATGCTTTATGATGCTCTCGTTGTGGTTCAATTCTTGTCTGTTGTGTGAGCATCATTGAATTATCAAATGCCTATCTAAGGGCGTTAAACAATAGCGCTTGTTGGGAGGCAACCCAATGAATTTATCTTTGCTTTTTTTGTTCTGTCAACAACATCATAATTCTGTTATGATTGTGATTTTTGTGTTTGTGCCAAGTAAAACCTGTATGACTAGTTTTGGTGATGGTTTTTTGATCTTGCTGGAAAACACAGAAACTTTGTGCTCACGAAATTATTTTTAATTGCTATCAACAAAGAGCTTTGGAGTTGATTCTTTTTTGTTCTGGTTGATACGCCAATTGCCCTAATTGTCATAATTGTTCAGAATTTTTGAGATAACAGAAGTATACAAAGTATACAGATTGCTACATACTGGTCTATTTTTGAGAGAATCTGTTTTTGTTGTGTTGATTGCTTATTTTGATGAAACTATGGATAGTATCGGGGGTTACTAGACATGGAAAAGTGAGCATACAGTAATATAACACCAATATAAATAGAAATCAAGTTTGCTACCGTACCTAAAGAGGTGGTGGTTGGTTTTCTTATGCTAGTGATATCACGAGTTTCTGTTTAAGTTTTGTGTTGTGAACTTTTCAAGTTTTGGGTGATATTCTCATGGACAATGGGATAAAGAGTGGAAAGAGCTCAAGCTTGGGGATGCCCAAGGCATCCCAAGAAAATTCAAGGACACCAAAAAGCCTAAGCTTGGGGATGCCCCGGGAAGGCATCCCCTCTTTCGTCTTCAATCCATCGGTAACGTTACTTGGAGCTATATTTTTATTCACCACATGATATGTGTTTTGCTTGGAGCGTCGTGTATTATCGGAGTCTTTTATTTTTGTTGTGTCACAATCATCCTTGCTGCACACCTTTTGAGAGAGACATGCACTCATCGTGAATTTGCTAGAATACTCATTGAGCTTCGCTTATATCTTTTGAGTTAGGCAATTTAGCTCGCATGTGCTTCACTTATATCTTTTGAGCTAGATAACTTTGCTCTAGTGCTTCACTTAGATCTTTTTAGAGCATGACGGTGTCATATTTTGGAGAAATAAGAACTCTCGATCTTCACTTATATCTTTTTGAGAGTGCTCTCTCTGAGTAACTTGGTAATTGGCTTGTGCTATGAAAGTAGTCCTAAAGATGATAGGCATCCAAAGAGGATATAATAAAAACTTCCATATTCATTTGAATTGATTATAAAGAGAAGTTTGATTCCTCTCAATTAGTTTTGAGATATGGATTTGGTAATATTAGAGTTATGTTAGTAGGGTGTTGTGAACCTAGAAATACTTGTGTTGAAGTTAGTGATTCCCGTAGCATACACGTATGGTGAACCGCTATGTTAGGAAGTCCGAGCATAATTGATTTATTGATTGTCATCCTTTGTGTGGCGGTCGGGATCGCGCGATGGTTAACACCTACCAACCCTTCCCCTAGGAGTATGCATTTAGCACTTTGTTTCGATTACTAATAAAACTTTCGCAGTAAGTATATGAGTTCTTCATAACGAATGTGAGTCCATGGTATAGATGCACTTTCACCTTCCACCATTGCTAGCCTCTCTAGTGCCCCGCAACTTTCGTCGGTGCACAAACCCACCATATACCTTCCTCAAAACAGCCACCATACCTACCTATTATGGCATTTTCATAGCCATTCCGAGATATATTACCATGCAACTCTCACCATTCCATCTCATGACTTGTGCCGTCACTTTCATATGGCCATTGCATGATCGTAAGATAGCTAGGGAGATGTTTCAACGTCATACGCTAAGTTAGATCGTTGCACATCCCGGTACACTGCCGGAGGCATTTCCTATAGGGTCATCATTGTTCTAAGCATTGAGCTGTGAGTAAATAAAAGTGTGATGATCATCATTATTAGAGCATTGTCGCATGTGAGAAAAAATGAAAGAGGCCAAAGTTGCCCACCAAAAAAAATGAAAAGAGGCCAAAGAGCCCAAAAAAGAGAAAAAGAGAGAAGGGACAATGCTACTATCTTTTTACACACTTGTGCTTCATAATAGCACCATGTTCTTCATGATAGAGAGTCTCTCGTTTTGACACTTCCATTTACTAGTGGGAATTTTCATTATATAACTTGGCTTGTATATTCCAATGATGGGCTTCCTCAAAATTGCCCTAGGTCCTCGTGAGCAAGCAAGTTGGGTGCACGCCGAGTCGATGTGACCATCTCCTCCTTTTTGCCTCACAACCTCCACCACACTCTATTCCACCTATAGTGCTATATCGATGGCTCACGCTCATGTATTGCGTGAGAGTTGAAAAAGTTTGAGAAAGTGAGAGTGCAAAAACAATTACTTGGCCAATACCGGGGTTGTGCATGATTTAAATTCGTTGTGTGGGGATGATGGAGCATAGCCAGATATATGATTTGGTAGGGATAACTTTATTTGGCCTTGTTATTTCAAAAGTTCATGATTACCTTGCTAGTATGCTTGAAGTATTATTGTTTTCATGTCAATAGCAAACTATTGTTTTGAATCTTACGGATCTGAACATTCATGTCACATGAAAGAAGTTGCATAGGACAAATATGTTAGGTAGCATTCCACATATAAAATTCAGTCTTTATCACTTCCCTACTCGAGGACGAGCAGGAGTTAAGCTTGGGGATGCTTGATACGTCTCCAACCTATCTATAATTTTTGATGGTTCCATCCTATTATCTTGTCAACTTTGGATGTTTTGTATGCATTTTATATATTTTTTGGGATTAACCTATTAACTCAGTGCCAAGTGCGAGTTCCTGTTTTTTCCGTGTTTTTGACCCTTTTTAGAGAAGAATATTAAACAGAGTCCAAACGGAATAAAATCTTTGGAATGATTTTTTCCTGAACACAAGATACGCAGGGAACTTGAGAACCAAGGCAATGGGTCCCGGGGGAGGCCACAAGCCCCCTAGCCGTGGCCTGGGGGGCGCGCCTACCAGGCTTGTGGCCCCCCCGTGGCTCCTTTGCCCTACTTCTTCCGCCTATAAATTCCCTAAAAATCTGAAACCACGGGAGAGAGCCACACAAATAATTTTCCACCGCGGCAAGTTTCTGTCTCCGCAAGATCTCATCTGGGAACCGTTCTGGTTACCTGCCGGAGGGGGATTCGGACACACAGGGCTTCTTCATCAACACCACCTCTCCGATGATGCGTGAGTAGTTCACCACAGACGTTCGGGTCCATAGCTAGTAGCTAGATGGCTTCTTCTCTCTCTTGGATCTTCAATACAAAGTTCTGCATGATCTTCATGGAGATCTATCCCATGTAATAATCTTTTGCGGTGTGTTTGTCGAGATCCGATGAATTGTGGATTTATGATCAGATTATCTATGAATCCTATTTGAGTCTCCTCTCATCTCTTATATGCATGTTTTCGTATCCTTGTAATTCTCTTCGAGTTGTGGGTTTCATTTGGCCAACTTGATCTACAATTCTTGCAATGGGAGAAGTGCTTGGTTTTGGGTTCATACCGTGCGGTGTCCTCACCCAGTGACAGAAGGGGTAGCGAGGCACGCATCATGTTGTTTCCCTCAATAGTAAAAAGATTGGTTCTATATCTATTCCATGAATTTATCCCTCTATATCATGTCATCTTGCTTAAGGCGTTACTTTGTTTGTTATGAACTCAATACACTAGATGCATGCTGGATAGCTGTCGATGTGTGGAGTAATAGTAGTAGATGCAGAAAGTACGGGTCTACTTGTCTCGGACGTGATGCCTATATGTATGATCATTGCCTTATATATCATCATGACTTTGCGCGGTTCTATCAATTGCTCGACAGTAATTCGTTCACCCACCGTAATACTTCCTATCATGAGAAAAGCCTCTAGTCAACAATATGGTCCCCGGGTATACTTCACATCATATTTTCAGCTCTACACTTTTACTTTGTTGCACTCTCTGCCTTAAGATCTCACCTTGCAGTTAACCGTGAAGGGATTGACAACCCCTTTGAAGATCCGCCTTAAGAGGTAGAAAGATGTCTCGGTCATGTCTGCATGTTTCCCGAACACGTATGTCTACACACTTCAGGTCAATGACGCTAGAGTTGTTATGAGAATAGTACATGTGGTTACCGAAGGTTGTTTGCAGTCCCGGATGTCACTAGGAGTTCCGGAATGGTCCGGAGGTAAAGATTCATATATAGGAAGTGGATATTTGATCGCCGGAAAGGTTTCGGGGATCATCGATATTGTACGGGGACCACCGAAAGGGTTCCGGGGGACCACCGGGAGGGGCCACCAGCCCTGAAGGGCCACGTGGGCCAAAAATGGATGGGAACCAGCCCCTACATAGGCTGGTGCACCACCCACCAAGGCCATGGCACCTAGGGCAGCAGACCCTAGGGCTTGGTGGCTGCCTTGGGTGGCAAGCCACCCCATAGGGCGCCGCCCCCTCCTCCTCTAGGGCTGGCCGCCGCACCACCTAGGAAAAACCTAGTGTGGCCAGCCACCTCTCCCTCCCTCCTATATATAGAGAGGATTTTGGGAGGGCTACACAGACCTTTCACACCTCGCCAAGGCGCGGCCCTACCTCTCGATCTTCTCCTCCTCCGCGGTGCTTGGTGAAGCCCTGCCGAAGAACTACATACCTTCACCATCACCACGCCGTCGTGCTGTCAGAGCTCTCCCTCAACTTCTCCTCTCTCCTTGTTGGATCAAGGTGAAGGAGACGTCACCGGGCTGCACGTGTGTTGAACGCGGAGCTGCCGTTGTTCAACGCTTAGATCGGAATCTTCCGCGGTCTGAATCGCTACGAGTATGACTCCATCAACCGCCTTCATAGTAACACTTCCGCTTAGCGATCTTCAAAGGTATGAAGATGTTGTACAACCTCTCTCGTTGCTGGTTTCTCCAAATAGATGTTGGTATGACGTGGGATTTTATTTGAATTATTACTACGTTTCCCAACAGGTTCATTGTGGGACTAGTGATTATAGTAAACAACACATTTCATCCTTAAGCCAGGATCGAAACTATGATGCCATTGGAAATTAGTTGAGGATTTATGACTAGTAGACAAATGAGTAAATGTCTAGGACTCTTTGGTGGATTACGATATTCTCATAGTGATGGGTGAACTTGGTGGATTAAATTTGATAGAGTAGCATGACTTACTTCTCCGTTGAGTAAATTGATATTTAGTAGGACAACCGAGAATCACACGTTGAAAAATCATGGTGGTATGATAACTTGATTCTGACAAGTAATGGTCATAAATTGATGATGTTACAGTAGTGGCATGAAGGAACTAGTAGGAATTCTCGTCGGACATGAGATTTGGAATTAAATAGGTGATCCTCATAGAGTGTTGGTGTTAAGAAAAACTACATGGTTCGTACTAATTTGAATTTAGTCCAATGATCTTTATCATGATACCATGTTCCTTGGTGGATGATAAGATAGGGAATTGGATGTTGTCGGAGTAATATAAGCTTGAACCAGGAGTTTACTTAGTTATGATATTGGTAGTTCGTGGATATACCATGATAATAGTGCTTTCAATGATTTGTGGATAATAGGATTTCTAGGAGATTATGTAGAACTCAAGAGTTATTGGATTTGTACGTGTCATGGGTCATGTAATGATTGATGACATTTACACACCACTTGACTGGATTTGTAGGAAGGAGATAAAATCTTGGATTGGTATACTACGTGTCTCCTTGGCATGGAGATGTGGCGCCTTAGACCTTGGACATATTAGTTGAACCCTTGGATTTTAGTGTGCTATTTAAGCCTATTAGCTTTTATGCTTTACCGAGGATTTTTACATAGGGATACACATGACTTAGCTATGGTATACATATGAGGATATGGGTTAGTCCTTCTCTCAAATCATGGAGATATGTATAGAAAGAGTGATGTTTGAGCCGACTTATAAGAGATGATATTTTCAAATGTTATTGGATGATTTTGTTTGGAGAAATATGTAGGACTATTAGAATCTAAGAATTATGCTCAAGGATAAGATGATAGACGTTCACTCACATCCTAAGCTCCTTGAAACCCTAAAGCTTTACAGAGCCATAATATGATCGGATTATGATCTGGGGTCGTGTCTGTACGTCATTAGACTATGGCCAACACTCCACCTCGAACACTACCAGTCATATCCATGAGGAAGGTGGACATGAAGAACTAGATTACGAAGGACCACAAAACCCTCAACTAGTGACCACCCACAACAAGTGCCCGCTCCTCTAACATATTCCATGAACACAAATTGTATGTGATACTTTGGAGAAATATGTTGTTGTTCTCATGGATGACATGCTTATTTATCCATGGAGAGTAATGAACACCTTAGTCCTATTTGGATAAGCCCAAGAAGCATCATTTTCCATTCTTCTCAAGTGTAAGGTTTTACCTTGAAGAACCAGACTCCTCGAAGCACCCTCGAAGCAGCAGAAGACAATCCTATCAGGCAAGATGAATAACTTCTATAGTTGGGAAACCATGATGATGAAGAAGAGGCAAGATAAGTGAACTACCACTCCTCTTCGAGCTACATCAGCGAGAATATGTCAAGAAGCAATGACGTTCATGCACGATGAAGCCTTCGGACATCAACTTAAATTACAGAGCCCCGTTTTGGCCCAATCAAGGACGTCAATCCTACCTGTATCATGGTGAAACCACTTTCAAAGGTGGTTCGCCCCCCTTGCCGAGTCTCAGACCTTGGGGGCTGGATAGCTGATCCATGCATTCGATAGTCAGTAATCTAGGACCCCTCAAAAACTCTCCTAGGTGGTAGCACCCATTTTAACACAAAGACTCTAGAATTAGTCTTAGGGATGAGACACAACCCATACTTTTTTACAAGTAGCTACGAAGAGGCTAGAAGACCAAGCATCCGAAGACACACGGGAAACATGCATCCTTAACAATGAAGACAAATGAATTAAGATGAATGAAGAACTGTCCTAGGCAACTTACTCAAGCAGAAGAACTCGACAAGAAGCCTATGAGGATGCGCGTCAACACTGTCAATATTGAAGATCACCAACTTTAAGGAAGTCAAGGATTTTCGCACCTATGAGAAGCTACACCAAAACCTTGACCTTCTTTATCTAACACGAGACATCTAGATGTCGCTGGCCAACATGAGCAAGCCCACGACCAGCACATAGACACACTGTTTTGCCACGTATTCTGACTTTGGAATACACACGCAAGCGAGACCCATGCCCGAACCTTGTTCACCAAACCCTTGACCTTTCCTCAAGCCTAGCATATTGCAAGAACCTTGTTCACTGTTAGACGAAGCCAAGTGAAGTATTTGAAGTTTTATCATCAAGCACTTCAAGATCCACTAGAGCGATCACATCGAAGGAGGAGCAACCAGGGAACGTGAAGACTACCTCAAACCCAGATTTGTGTAGCTCTCCAACGCCTAGCTTAGGAATCTCGGTGATGAGATTCTTGTAGGAGGTAGGTGTGTCACACCCTCTGTTTTCCCTTATATTACTAAGTGACGATAGCTCAGAAATTCTGTCCAACAAAAACTTTTTATGTGTAATGTCATGCTTGAACTGATTTCCTTCTTGCTTGCTTGTTTGCTTGTGTTTTAAATCAAAAAATTATCCTTCTCTATAGACTCATATCCTTGCTTCAAATCTTTCCCCAATGCGTATACAATGTGTATAGGACGTAAAACTGTCTATATTAAATATTGTTTTGACCAAAAAGATTTTCTTTAATTTAAGTTTCCAAAAAGCCTTGAATTGAGGTTTGTACTACAAGTCGTCAAATTAGGGTAGATGGTTTGCCCAAAGATTTTATTTGGATCCTATTATCAAAAACACATCCCAAAACCGCAAACATATAATTTTAAAAAAAATATTTTCCTATTTTAATAAAAATACCTTATTCTCAGGCCATAAATGGTATTTTGTGAAGGAAAAATACTTTTATGGTTTCAGAACATTTAAGAAAATTTAGGGAAGCTCAATGGAATATATTGTTCATATATAAGAGGTTCAACACATTGTCATGTTCAAAATATTAGACAAAACCCTCAAGAACCATTTATGCCTATTTCAAGCTTTTGAAATATTTCCATAGGCAATATTCTCCAATATTCTAGGAAAATTCTAGCAAGTAACACATGATATATGTGATGATCTTGCCAAGTTTCATCCCAATCCAAATTGATTTGATTCACCAAAATATTCCAGAACCCTTTTTGTCCAGCACTAAACTTGAGCAAGTCTACATTGTCAAGTTTCTTCAATTGCTCTTAAACTTTGCAGGAGTGATCTAGTCCCCAAATAATTATGCTCTTAAATTAAGTGGTGCTTTAGGCGGAATAGATTTGCTTAGCTAGATCTATAGAAACCGGATTCTATTGTTTTCTAGAGTTTTCAAAGTTTACATTGTAGACTTTCCTCAAATGAGCCCAAACTTGTAAAACCTCACATTTTACCCACAATTTCATCCTGTTAAGTTTCATCTCCAATGAAGCAACAGAAGTTTCCGAAAACTGCATCAAAGACCTTGCGGTGATTTCCCAAAGTTGCTGATTTCACTACTTATCTGGTTCTCCTTGTGCTGACACCTTTACCACACTTCACCTTGACCCCCACCTACCTCCAGTAACTTTCTTGGCGCCCAGCTCCATGATTGCATTGGTGAAACACGCACTTGGACCGTTTGGACAACCCCGTTTATGTCCTCTCCCTTCTTACTCCAAGTCATGGCCATTCGAGAGCATCCAAAGCTCCTTTCCAGTTGTTTACTCCCTCCTGCAGCCATTGGACACGAGTGTCCGTGCCAGAGCGCGTAAGTGGCATGCCCATGCCGACCAAAAAGCCGCTCTAGAGCACTCTTAGCCACCTAGAGCCCCTCCATTGCGCCAGTCGAGGTGCCTCAGCATGCGCGACACGCCATCGTGTCGGGAGCCATTTCTCTCACCCTACCCAGTGCGTGCCCGACGCAGCCCCGCTCGACCAATGCATGGCCTCACACGTCTGAGCTCTAGGTCCAGGACACACCTCTACTCTCTCCCTGGTCTCCTACAACACCCCAACGAGGACCCTAGGTTCACTCCCTCCTCCTCTAACGGTCGCCAGGATCATTCCCGTGGAGCTCGAGCCCCCTGTCCATGGTGTACCGGGGCCCCTGCTATAAGAGGACCACGAGCTCATTCTCTCCCATCTATTGGCTCCCTCCCACTCCTAATTGCACCCTACCTCACCATTTCGATCTCACAGAGCCTGGCGCTCGGAATCGACCGGAGCTCCGCTGTGTCGGGACTCTCTTGATCTCCGCGTATGGCCCTCCTCCCGTGCTCTTTTCTCTTCCTCTGATCCCCCATCTACCCTCTAACTCGTTTCCACCTCTCTCCCACACGGATTGATGCAAGAATCGTCGGGTTCGACCTCGTCCAAGGCAGCTCCGCCATGGCCCTCTCCATGCCATCGATCTAGGAACTTTCGGCGACTCCCTCCACCTTCACTGAACAGCGACTTGGCGCTGACTTCATTCCCGCCCTCAGCTCTGATCATCATGGTAGGAAACCTCGATGATGTGCTCGCCGGCCTCCGTGTCATGAGGTTGGATATGCCAGGAAGGCCCTTCCTATTAGCCTCACCTATGTATCCCTCCCATCCCTGTCGCTGTCATCCGGGCCCCGCCTGTTGGGTTTAAACCCAAGCAGGAGCGTGGGCTGGCTCTCGTGGGTCGGCTTAGCTTGCTCGGCCTAGCTCGTCTTGCTGTTTTGGCCTCGGGCAATAGTTCCAAATTTCCTTTTTTTATTTTCTGCCATTTTCCCAAATTCTTCCTGGGTAAAATATGAGTCCAAATTTAATAATTCCACTTTCTAAAAATTTGTAAAATTACAAACTATTTATTGTTGCCACTTGTGCAGTTTTTCATGAAAGTTGTATACACTATTTTATTTAAAATCTTTATTTTAAATATTTTCAATCTTTTGTAAAATGCTTTTTACCACTTTTTGCATTTCAAAACCGGAGACTAGTAATTTTTACTACACTAATGATCACCCTAGTATTATACAAAAATGGGTGGACATTTTTAGGATTGACTTATTTTCCCTGTTTTTGCCGTGGTCTCATTTTTACAGTTATAATTGCGATGATAGGTTACGTTGTTGATAAAGGAGTTGGACCAGAAGACTTTGAAGACCTTGGAGTCTTCGTTCGGCCATGTAAGCACCCCTTTGACCATATCGAAGAAACTATTTTTATGCATGTCATATGGCACTTCATTCCGTTGCATTGAATGATGAATCGGTGACCCCGAGGTGGGTTACCGTTGTTACGTTCCTTATTTATAATTGCACTCAGCATGACCCTACCTTTCTATGAGGGTGGTGTAGGTGAAAAGTAGTTAGGATGCTAGTAGTTGCTAGGCTAATCGGATAGGAAAATGCATGGTGTCGTAAAAGGAATGATTTCAAAGACTTTTCTGAAACCCCATCGGGTGCCACTAATGCCCGAGGGAAATAGTGTTGAGTTAGGTAACCACTTGAGAAAGAAGTGGTGTACCAAGAGAAGTGGTGTGTGTGTTTTCGAAAACAGATTAGATTTAGATTTGCTGCGGGTCCCAACCTTACATGTGCAATCATGATACCCCTTTACGGGGCGGGGCTTTGTTGATTACCTTGGTCGATGCTAACAGGGAGCTTGCATTACAAGTGGAGGGAGATCCGAGTTACTCTCTCAATACGGGGTCGTGCCTGGTACGGCGACCATGGGATGTTTCCACAAACACCGGGAACACCATTGTGTCCCCTCGGGGATGATACGATCTTGAGAGAGTCTCGTATGATCTACATCATAAGGACATGGGATAACGTGTGGACTCTTTGTTTAGTGTCCCCGGGGAAAGGCATTGTTTGGGGGTTACCTCATGTATTTATTATACCACGAGTCGTGGATCACACAAAAGTTCCCCGAGTCTTGTGGGTATCGCAAGCAACGTGTGCAGAGAGGAAAACTATTCGAATAGCCGTGTCCATGGTCATGTATAGTTGGTGTTTCTTCTTAGACTATGTCCAGATATTTTCACAAAGTTGGTGTGTCTGATAGAAACATGAAACTTGAGCCAAGTCACATTACTTTACTGATGAAGGAACATGAGATGTTCATCCCCTGCTTATGACTTGTTCATTGGTATATCTGCAACCTTTTGATGCATGCTTTCACAAGAGATCGATCATGATATTGCACTCAAAGCTACCATTTTGCAACTTACCTACTTAGTGCTATATCATGCATTTCTGTTGCCGTGTTCGAAACATGGGTTGCTTGTGAGTTTATTCAAAGTAGTCATTGGCTTGCCAATGGTTATTTTATTGTCCTGGCCTGAGAGAAGATGGAAGATTACCTTGGTGACGTACGTGCGAGCTAAGACACTCCCAGTCAGAATGTGTGTAGGGTTAAGGCAGATGGCATTGGTTCACGCTATCATTGAAGATTTCTGCGGCAAATATACGAAGGCTTGGCCAAAAAGGCCATATTTGAGTAAAAACCGTACGCAATGGATGTAAGACTCTTGTTATTCAGTTTTTGTGTGTTCAGTGAACATTGTTCTCTGGATTCACTGTGCACATACATTCGGTGATCACCACTTACGAGTCGGGGTCCCCACATACATGTCCACCAAATATCGATCCTAGGAGACAACTATACAAGGGTACTTGTAGTTCAGGGCTACATGTGCTGCCATAACCTAGGTTTTGATGATTTGCTCATATTTTTCACATGATAATGTCAGCTTTGGGCTTGGTTTGATGCATTGTAATGCAAAAGGTGTTGTCAAATAATTTGGGTGCAAGTACAAGCACAGAATGGAAGGAGAGGGGAAAGAAGAGGTGATGTCATGGTGAAAAGAGAGGGAAAGTGCGGGAGTTACCCTACAAATAATTGAGTAGAGGCCATAGCAAAGTTATTGTAGATAGAAGGGGGATATACATGTTGTGGTAAAAATTTGAAAGCAAGGGGATTATCTTTTGGGTCACCATTACTTCTCCACAAGCTTATGTCACAAGGTGTTTTTTTTCGGTCCTAGGGCATCTAGTGGTATCCAATGGCCTTGATATTTACCAGTAGTAAACGATAAGACCAATTGGTCCCGGTCACAAATTTCTAGTGCATTTGAAGGAAGTACCTAATATAATATTTGCAAATTCTAGAAATCAATAGAAACAAATTTCTATAGATCTTATAATGCTAAGCTATTCTCCTTTCTGCACCACTTGGTGTGGTGGCATCGTTAGGCTATTAGAGCATGCCCACAAAGTTTGAGATCAAATTTGGAAATGAATAAAAGGGGTTTGGGGGCATTTAGGTGAACCATACTAATTTAAATTGAGATGAACCTTGGCAACATCAACACATGAGGCACATGTGACTTTATAGAATTTTCTTGGATTTATTTGAAAATATTTCTTATAGAAATATTTCAAATACTTAAAATATCCAAAAAGTGTTTTGGAGGGTTTTGTCCAATATTTTGAACATGGTCATGTGTTGAAACTCATATATATACGGTAAGTACGTGTCCAGTGAGTTTCTCTAAATTTCCTCAAATATTTTGGAAACATAAAAATAGTTTTCCTCCGTAAAAGACCGTTTTTGGATTTAGAAAAAGGCATTTCAATAAAATACGAAAATAAATTATAAAACAATATATTTTGTGGTTTTGGGAATTTTTAGAGGTAATAGGATCCAAATAATATATTTGTGGAAAAATATGCTCCCTAGTTTGAGGACTTGTAGTACAAGCCTCAATCGAGGGGGTTTTGGAAACCTATACCAAATAAAAGCTTTTAGGCCAAAACTGTATTTTGTAAAAAATATTTTTTAGGTCCTACACAGATGGGATGATCGTTGGGCAAGGATTTCGATCAAGGAGATGAGTCTAAAGAGTAGGAGGGTTTTTGTGAACTAAAACACAAACAAGCAAGCAAGCAAATAGCAATCAAGTCAAGCATCACCAGAAACCAAAAAGTTTTCGTTGGTCCTAATTTTTTTATCTAGTTAACTTAGTCAAGAGAGGAAAAACAGAGAGTGTGATAGAATGGAGGGTACCCGACAAAACTAAGTCGTTGGACTTGCTTGCAGACGTCTCCAGCATCCTCATCGACGTCTAGTACAAGACCATGAAGGAGAAGCTGGCCGATGCTGATCACATGCGCTGGCAGAGGATGCCCCTATCCAAGAAGCACATTGAGTACACAACAAAGGATGCTTACATTGAATACGAGATATGGAGTAGCATCACCACCAACACCAAGGACGGATTTCACCTTGCTAGGACCTGGCCAGAGTGGTGAAGATGCAGATGGTGCGAGCGAAAAAAGCATATAGACAGATTGCGCTCTAATCATCATAGATTACTAATCACATTCGCTTTATATCAAGTCTGTGGGGTTGCTTTTGTTAAACATAGGTTTGCTTATCATGTGGTTTGCTTTGTAAAAATTTATTTGTTTATAGTACGAACAAATTTATTTCTAGTATATTATTGCATTTTTCCGTTACAATATACTACAGTTCTTTCCTGAAATATATGAAGTGCACAAATATAAACGTATCATAGTTAGTATGTCAATCGGTCACTGCAAAACAATTGTTGCGCATGGCTGTCCAGAAAATATACACAAGCAGATCACAAATGAAAATGAATGATGTGAACAAAAGTTCATGAAAAAGCATGTAGTGTTGTGCACTTCCTATATTAAAGATAGAGAATACACACAAAATAGACTAACAAAGTTGCACGCAAAATAAAAGAAAGATGACCACCCAGGTGCGACCTGGCCCCAATGAGTCTCGTATTAATTGTACACAAGCTAGTCTGGTTATAGCCACGATGCGTGAGAACAAGTGCACGAGGAACCATAGTTTGTGGGTGTGGACTGATAACACACAAGTATAGGGTGTCAATCGTAGTCCTTCCGATAAGTGAGAGTGTTGAACCCAACGAGGAGCAGAAGAAAATGAGAAGTGGTTTTCAACAAAGTCATTTCTACAAGCACTGAAATAGTGGTAACAAGTTGTTTGATAGCAAGATAATTGTAACAAATCACAAGTAGCAATAGTAACAATAAGCCCAGCAAGGTAGCCCCATCCTTTTGGGGAAAATGACAGGACAAAACATTTTCTTATAACAGGCAAAGCATTCTTGAGGACACACGAGAATTTCATCTAGTCACTTTCGTCATGTTGAGTTAATTCCCGTTCGGTATTTTGATAATTTGATATGTGGGTGGGCCGGTGCTTGGGTGTTGTTCTTACTTGAACAAAACTCCCACTTACGATTAACCCTTTCGCAAGCATCTGCAACTATGGCAAAAATATTAAGAATAAATTCTAACCATAGCATTAAACTTAGGGATCCAAATCAGCCCCTTACGAAGTAGTGTCTAGACTGGGGTTTAAGTTTCTATCACTCTCACAACCCACACTCTAATTACTACTCCACAATGCATTCCCTTAGGGACAAAATATGGTGAAGTGTTATGTAGTCGACATTCACATAACACCACTGAGGGAATCACAACATTCATATAATCAAAATATCAAACGAATATCAACTTCACATGACTACTTGCAACATGTTTTTTCCCATGTCCTCAAGAACAAAAGTAACTACTCACAAGTGATGAACATGTTCTTGATTCTTCCACCAAATAAACCATAAAGCATCAACTCCAAGATGTAATAAACACTACTAGTGACACCCCAGGTACCAATCCGAGGTTCCGGTTCAAGATTGAGTACAAGAGATGAACTAGGGTTTTAAGAGGAGATGGTGCTGATGAAGATGTTGATGAATATGGGCCTCCCCAAGGTGAGAGGGTTGTTGGAGACGGTGATGGCCTCGATTTCCCCCTCCGATAGGGAAGTTCCTTCGGCGGAATCGGTCCGCCGAAGGGAAAAAGTGCTCCAGCTCAGGTTCCGCCTCGAGACGGCGGCGCTTCATCCCAAAAGTCTTCTCCTTAATTTTGTAGTGCGAAGGATAATTTATACCAGAACATGGGCACCATAGGTGGGACAGGTGGCCCACTAGACATCACGCCGTGCTAGGGGTGCCTCGCATGCCCTAGTTCCTAGTGGCCGCTTGGTGGCCCCCTTTCGACACTTCTTCGTTCTTGTATTTTTTTATTATAAAATAAATCTCTATAAATTTTCAACCCAATTTGAGATGTGCAAAATAGGTATATCTGATGTAGCATTTTCAGGTCTGGAATTCCATCTGCCGGCATTCTGCCGCTAGATGTAAACCTTGCATATTATGAGAGAAAAGGCACAAGAATTACTCCACCAAGTGGCAAAATGCATAAAAACTCTATAAATAATAGTATCAAAACATGATGCAGAATGGACGTATCAACACCCCCAACTTAGATCTCACTTGTCCTCAAGCGAAAGCCGATAGCAAAAAAAAATGAGCACATGCTTTGAGAGAGAGGTGTTGATAAAAACAAAATACGGACATAGCAACATCATGCTCAATATTATAACAACAAATAAAACTATATAGAATACTTCGTCACAGCATTTTCATCATATAACTTTTATCATAAAGGCTTCTTATAAGAAAGTAGCAATTCATCACAACATTGAAGTATGAATCATAAAATCTATTGAAAACTATAAAACTATATTCTCGGTCAACTTTGCAGCACAATTCATCATATTTTTACGGAAGGGACACATTACAGAGATTTTAAGAAAGTCTACATACTCAACCATCGTTTAGTCTTCTATGATTGCTAACACTCACAACATACCTATGAGAAAAAGGTTTCAACAGGACACATAGAAAGATAGGGTCTTATAGTGTTGCCTCCCAACGTATTCCCCTCAAGGTTGATGTTAATAATAATAACTCATGGCCACCCACATTTAGCTGGATATATATGTTTAGATCTTTCCCCACCACATGATTTTTGCCAATGTGAAGATAAAGGAAGTAGAGGGAAATACTTTGACTCTTGCACAAAAATAAATACAGAAAGGTAAAATATAGGTCATTTGGAGAGGGAAGCAGTGGTTTTCATGCGTTTTTTGGTTGTATGCTAAATGTCTTAGTGCAAAGGAACATTAAGTTATAATGCGGTTCTGATGGCAACCTTTATTTTGCAGTTTGTCGTTTTTTTATCGCCATCACAAGTTTGTACAATGCTTAATTTCCCTTACTCTAAATGATCAAACATGTTTAGAAGAAAATTTTATTGCTTTGTGCACTGATGACAACTTACTTGAAGGATCTTACTCAATCCGTAGGTAGGTATGGTGAGCTCTTGAAACATGGGTTTGGATTTAAGGTTTTGGATGCAGAAGTAGTATCTCTACTTAGTACGGAGTTTTGGCTAGCAAAGGTATTGGGCAAGCACCACATGTTAGAGGATCTATAACAATATAACTTGTACGTGAATGTGAACAAGAATAAATCATTACATAGTCTTCCTTGTCCAATGTCAACAGTTTTGTCATATTATAATTAATGGGGGCTCACAATCACAAAATATGTCAAGGATTAGTGTATTTGCGTGTAAATATTCTATTCCCTTATTAATTCTTTCAAGTGTTGCATTACCGGCCAATGCTATGTTTGTCACCCTTCAACAAATTTTACCACTTATAATTTTCCTTGTGTGATTTCACTACTTACTATAAGACTGGCATATGATTTTTTTTCATTATTTTCCTTTATTTTGATTGCAGCAAGAAAGTAAAGAAGGAAAACTCAAACTAAACTTGATTATATAACTCTTACTCGATTACATAGATACATAGATAGATCAGGAAACTAGCACTCAAAAGAAAAATATTGAACTAAATTATTATTTGACTAGATCATGAATTAACTAAAGATCAAACTAGCATGGGTAAAGATAAAGAAGGGTGATGGTGATACGATACCGGGGCGCCTTCCCCAAGCTTGGAATAAGACAAGGGGAGTTCCCATACCAGTCTACTCAAGTCTCCTTCTTTGGTCATGAAGATGGAGGTGGTGGTTGTGTGTTTTTCTTCTCCAACTTACGTATGAGGCTAAAATTGTCCTCCCTCGGACCCTCATTCTCCATCTCTAGATATAATATCATATCACATAATGCCTCTTTGCTCCCCTGCAGAAAATGGGAAGGGATAAATTGGACTTTAGGTTTGTACTTGTTGGGGAGGCTTGACTTTTTGAATTCCACATGCATATCTCCAAGTTGAGGCAATGGATCTTCCTCTTCCTTGGAGCTATCCCCCTTTTCTTCTTTCATATATGTGTCTTCCTCCTATATAGTCCTGCCATAATGATCCACCTCTCTGTAGACCTTAGGGTTCATGATGAAATCAACGACGTAGCTGTCTCCCTCCGAATCTTGAGACAACATAAATTCATATCTACGAGGAAAAATAGTTCAAAACTAGAATAGAGGATTTCTCTGTGGTACTCAGGTCAAATCATACGGAGATATATATAGAGAGAATTTTTATGCAGGGGAATATGTGTTCCACAAGAAAATGGAGCTAGGAAGGTACCCGAGGGGCCCACTATACATAGGCCGCGCCAGGGGGCTTGGCTCGCCCTCGTGTCTAGTGGACACCTGGGTTGCCTTCCGGTGTTTTTCCCGGCTTCCTAATTTTTCTAAAATTCCAAAACAGCCAGAAAGTATTTTACGTATTTTTCTGATCCTGTTTACTTACTGTATACATAGCTCTTCCTTTTAAGGGTTCTGGAGTGTTGTGGAAGGTTTTTTTAACGTATTGCTCCGGTGTCATGGTTTGGATGATATTTGTTTCAACATTAATTGGTGTACCTGACATATAATGCTTTATCCTTTGTCCATTAACCACCTTCGGGTTAGTGCCTTCGGGATTATTGATCTTAATAGCTCCAGACTGGTAAACTTCAATGATATATGCTCCTTCCCATTTGGATATAATTTTTCCACCAAAGAATCTCACACAAGAATTGTATAGTAGAACATATTCACCAACTTTAAATTCTCTCTTTTGGATTCTTTTGTCATGCCATACTTTAACCTTTTCTTTGAATTGTTTGGCATTTTCATAAGTTTGGGTTCTCCATTCATCTAATGAGCTAACATCAAATGACCTATTTTCACCCGCAGGATTGAAATCATAGTTCAGTTCTATAATTCCCCAATAAGCTTTATGTTCTAACTTAAGAGTTAAATGACTTGCTTTCCCATAAACCATTTTGTAAGGAGACATACCCATAGGATTTTTATAAGTTGTTTTGTAGGCCCACAATGCATCATATAATTTCTTAGACCAATTCCTTCGCGACCCATTAAGAGTCTTTTGCAATATTAATTTTATTCCTCTATTTGTTAATTCTACTTGACTACTAGACTAAGGATGATAGGGAGATGCAATTCTATGGTTAACATCATATCTGGCAAGCATCTTATGAAAAACACCATGAATAAAATGTGAAATACCATGATTCATTCAATATCTAGGAACTCCAAAACATGGGAACAAAACTTCCTTAAGCATTTTAATGGAGGTGTTATGAGCAGAACTATTGGTTGGAATGGCTTCTACCCATTTAGGGACATAATCAACAATAACCAAAATATTTGTATACCCATTAGAGAAAGGAAATATCCTATATAATAAAATCCCCAAACATTAAATGGTTCAATAACAAGTGAATAATTCATAGGCATTTCCTATTGTCTACTAATGTTACCAATTCTTTGACATTCATCACAAGAGAGGACAAACTTACGAGCATCTTAAAATCAGTAGGCCAATAAAATCCAAACTGTAATACCTTACGTGCAATTCTATCTCCCGCATGGTGTCCTCCATAAGCCTCAGAGTGACACTTCTGAAGGATTTGCTCCTTTTCATTCTCAGGTACAAAAAGTCTAATAATACAATCTACTCCCTCTTCATAAACATGTGGGTCATCCCAAAAGTAATGTCTTAAATCAAAGAAGAATTTTTTCTTGTGTTGACAGGTGAAACTAGGTGGTATGTATTTAGCAACAATGTAAGTAGCATAATCAGCAAACCACGGTGTATTATGAGAAACATTGACCACATCAAGTTGTTCATCAGGAATGCTATCATCAATAGGTAGTGGGCCATCAAGAACATTTTCTAACCTAGACAAGGTATCAGCTACGGAGTTCTCAGCTCCTTTCCTATCAATGATATCAAATCAAATTCTTGTAGCAAGAGAACCCACCTAATAAGTATAGGCTTAGCATATTTGTTTTCCATAGGATATTTAATAGCAGTATCATCAGGGTGAACAATTACTTTAGAATCACCAATGTAAGATCTCCATTTATCACAAGCAAATACAACTGGTAAGAATTCGTTTTTAGTGGTAGCATAATTTATCTCGGCATTGTCTAGAACTTTACTATCATAATGAATGACAATTAATTTCTTATGAACTCTTTCTCCTATAATAGAACCAACACCATAACCACTAGCATCACACATAATTCCAAAAGGCAAGTTCGAGTCAGGTGGCTGAACAGTAGGTGTAGAAGTTAAGGCTTTCTTAAGTGTTTCGAAGTCTTCTACACATTCCTCATAAAAAAATGAAAGGAACATCCTTTTGTAATAAATTAGTAAGAGGCTGAGAAATTTTAGAGAAGTCTCTAATAAACATCCTATAGAAACCAACATGACCAAGGAAATTACGGATACTTTAATGTATTTTGGGCATGCCATCTTCTCAATTGCATCAACTTTAGCCTTATCCACCTCAATACCCCGTTCAGAAATTTTATGACCCAAAGCAATACCTTCATTCACCATAAATTGGCACTTCTCCCAATTCAATACAAGGTTAGTTTGCTCACATCTCTGCAAAACTTGACCAAGGTTTCTTAAGAAAACATCAAAACAAGTTTTTCAATGGAAAAATCATCAATGAAGACCTCAACAATCTTTTCACAAAATCAGAGAATATAGAAGTCATACATCTTTGAAAGGTAGAAGGTGCATTGCGTAATCCAAAAGGCATACGTCTATAATCATAGGTTCCAAAAGGACAAGTAAAGGTTGTTTTCTCTTGATCAAGGTGTGACACTGGTATTTGAGAGAAACCAGAATAACCATCTAGAAAACAAAAATGTCTGTAGTTTGATAATCTTTCTAGCACATGGTCTATGAAAGGTAAAGGATAATGACCTTTTCTAGTAGCTTTATTTATTTTTCTAAAATCAATTACCATTCTATAGCGAGTCACAATTTTTTGTGGAATGAGTTCATTTTTATCATTGGGAACAAAAGTAATACCTCCTTTCTTAGGGATACAGTGAACGGGACTTACCCATATACTATGAAATATGAGATAAATTATACGTGCTTCCAGAAGCTTTAATATTTAATTTCTTACAGTTCTTTCATTTTGGTATTTAGTCTTCATTGGTGATCAACAACGAGTTTAGTATCATGTTCCATACTAATCTTGTGCTGACAAAGAGTGGGAGTAATGCCCTTAAGATCATCAATAGTATACCCAATAGAAGCTCGGTGCTTCCTTCAAGTTTTTAATAACCTTTCATCTTCATGCTATGTAGGGTTAGCACTGACAATAATAGGATATATCTTCTTTTCATCAACATAAGCATATTTCAAAGTGTCAAGTAATTGATTTAATTCAAACTTAAGATCACCCTTGGGTGGAGGAGGACCTCCTAGAGTTTTAACAGGAAAATTGTGTTTAAGGATGGGTTTGTGCTCAAAGAACATACTATCTATATCATTCCTTTCATGCATATGCATATAATTTCATGGTATAGCCAATATTGTTCTAACGGAAATAGAAGCAAGACCTATTACTTCATCTTTACTATGCAATTCTTTATCATGGGGATGCTTACTAAAATTGGATAAATGAAACTCATGAGACATACCACCAAAATTAACACTGACAGTTTCCATTTTGCAATCTATTTGAGCATTGATAGTGTTCAAGAAGGCTCTAGCAAATACCATGGCACAAAAATTATCCTGTGGTGAGCCAAGTACTAGAAAATCAGTAGGGTATTTTACTTTTACACAAAAGACCTCAACATCTCTAACAATCCCAAGTGGTGTGATGGTGTCTGTGTTAGCCAGTTTAATAGTAACATCTATGTCTTCTATCTCAGCGGATGTTATCTCATGCATAATCTCTTGATATAAGGTAAAAGGGATATCACTAACACTAGCACCTATATCACATGAACCATGATAATAATGATGTCCTATTTTGACTGAAACGATATGGACGCCAACAATAGGTCTATTCCTATCTTTAGTATCAGGTTCAGCAATTTTAGCAGCTTCATTGTAGAAATAAATAACATGCCCATCAATATTTTCTACCAACAGATCTTTAACCATAGCAGTACTACGTTTTATCTTGATTTTCTCAGAGGGTTTGGTTGTTCTAACATAACTTTTGCTAACCACAATTGAAGCTATAGGATGTTCCTTTATCCTAATAGGGAAAGGTGGTTTCTCAATATAAGAAGTAGGCACAACTGGGTCAACATTGTAAATGAAACTTTCAGCTTCAACTTTAATTGTTTCCTCAACTTTTTCTTTAGTAGGTGGATCACATTTAAACAATTTCTCTTTAGGGAGATCAACCTGAGCAGAAACTGTTTCACAAAATGAGGCAACTATCTCAGAGTCAAGTCCATACTTAGTTCTAAAATCATTGAAAGCATCGGTATTCATAAAAGATATAACACAATCAAACTTAGGTTTTATACATCACTCTTTACCTTCGTCGAGCTCCGAATCTTCAGAGTTGCGTTTAATTCTTTCCAAAAGATCCCACCTGAATTTGATAGTCTTCTTCGTAAAAGAACGAGAGCAAGAAGTATTCAGCATGGTTTGATCATTACGAGAAAGCCGAGCATTAAAATTCTAAAAAATAGTTTCTCTCGAGAGCTCATGATTGGGGCATGAATATAACATCGACTTCATCCTCCCCCAAGCTAGAGTGATACTTTCTCCTTCACGAGGCCAAAAATTATAGATAAAATTCCGATCACGATGAAAAAGATGCGTAGGATAATTGTTTTGGTGAAACTCCAATTGCAAGTGATTCAAGTTCCAAGATCTTGTGTCATCACATAGCCTAAGCCATCTCAATGATTTCCCCCCCAAAGTAAAGGGAAACCTTCTTCTTGACTTCATCTCTGGATGAACGTGCAAGCTTAAATAATCCTCAAACTTCATCCACATAGATTAGGTGCATATCTGGATGTTTTGTTCCATCTCCTGCATAACAATTAGCCAGTAGTTTCTCTATCATACTGGAAGGAATTTCATAGTAAACATTTTCAGTAAGTTCAGCAGGTTGAGGGCAACTCCCGGTGTTTTTGGTCGAGGTGATGATACCCCAAACAAGCCCCTCAAAGGATTACTTTCCATAGTGACAAGTAATAGTAAATTTCGGAATGTAATATAATTTTTTCCGTTACCAAATTCCACTTACCAAAGGCGCTTCACTCCCCGGGAACAGCGCCATAAACGTGTCTTGATGACCCACAAGTATTGGGGGTCAATGATAGTAATTTCGACAAGTAATTGTGCACACCTGGCCCCAACTAGTCCCGTATTAGTTGTGCACACGCATAGATACATACACATGCTTGTCTGTTAATAGACACGGTGCATGAGAACAAGTGCACGAGGAACCGTAGTTCATGGGTGTTGGAGTGATGACCCACAAGTATAGGGGGTCAATCATAGTCATTTCGATAAGTAAGAGTGTCGAACCCAACGAGGAACGGAAGGAAATGACAAGTGGCTTTGAGCAAGGTAATTTCTGCAAGCACTAAAATAGTGCTAACAAGTTGTTTGATAGCAAGATAATTGTAACAAGTGACAAGTAGCAATAGTAACAATAGGTCCAGCAAGGTAGCCCAATCCTTTTTTGCAAAGGAAAGGCCAGAACAATTTCTTATAATAGGCAAGTGACAAGGGCACAACGGAATTTCATTTAGTCACTTACGTCATGTTGGGTTAATTCGCTTTCAGAATTTTGATAATTTAATATGTGGGTGGACCGGTTCTTGGGTGCTTTTATTACTTAAGAAAACCTCCCAAATAAGATTAACCCTTCCACAAGCATCCACAACTATGATAAAAGTATTAAGAATAAATTCTAACCATAGCATAACACTTAGGGATCCAAATCAGCCCCTTACGAAGTTGTGACTAGACTAGGGTTTAAGTTTATGTCACTCTCGCAACTCACACTCTAATTACTACTCCACAATGCATTCCCTTGGGCCCAAAATATGGTGAAGTGTTATGTAGTCAACGTTCACATAACACCACTAAGGGAATCACAAAATTCATATCATAAAAAATATCAAACGAATATCAACTTCACATAAATACTTGCAACATGATTTCTCCCGTGGCCTCAAGAACAAAAGCAACTACTCACAAGTGATAAAGATGTTCATGGTCAGAGAGGTATTATATAGCATAATGAATCTGAACTATGATCTAGCACCAAATAAACCATAAAGCTTCAACTACAAGATGTAATCAACAATACTAGTGACACCCCAGGTACCAATCAGAGGTTCCAGTACAAGATTGAGTACAAGGGATGCACTAGGGTTTTGAGATTAGATGGTGCGGATGAATATCTTGATGAAGATTGGCCTCCCCAAGATGAGATGGTTATTCCTGCTCATGATGGCCTCGATTTCCCCCTCTGGGAGGGAAGGTCCTCCGACGAAATCGTTCCGCCGGAGGGCAAAAGTGCACCTGCCTTGATTCCACCTCAAGACGACAGTGCTTCGTACTGAAATTCATCTCCTTAGAGTTTTAGGGTGAAGGAGAATTTATACCAGAAGATGGGCACGAGAAGTGGGCCAGGTGGCCACTAGACATCTGGCCGCGCGAGGGGTGCCTCGCGTACCCTGGTGTCTAGTGGCCACTTGGTGGGCCCCTTCCGGCACTTCTTCGTTCCAGTATTTTTCATTTATTCTAAAATAAATCTCCATTAAGTTTTTGCCCAATTGGAGATGTGTAGAATAGATATCTCTGGTGTAGCGTTTTCAGGTCCAGAATTCCATCTTCCGGCATTCTCCCACTTGATGTAAACCTTGCCAATTATGAGAGAAAAGGCATTAGAATTACTCCACTAAGTGGAAAAATGCATAAAAATGTTGTAAATAATAGTAACAATACCTGATGCAAAATGGACGTATCATTGAGCAGCGAGCGCCATGTGTAAGCGTCCAATAAGTGTCACGGGGAGTTCGAAAGGAATACGTCGCGAATGCTTATAAACAGGCCGCGCTCGCTCTCCATGGGTGAGGTGGGACTAAAATTTAGGGTCGCCGCCCTAACGCAATGATAAGTTGCCTTGCTGGCTAATATGTCCCCGATGTATCTATAATTTTTATTGTTCCATGTTATTATATTATCATTCTAGGATCTTTTTGAGTAATAATTTACTAATTTATATTATTTTTTAGCACTAACATATTGACCGAGTGCCTAGTGCTAGTTGTTTTTTTCTGCGTTTTTTTACTCTTTGTGTCATAGTACCAAACGAAGTCTAATTGCCCTAAATCTTTTTATGATTCTTTGTGGACCAAAAGAAAATCTGGAAGCCACGGGAGAAGACTGGAGGCCACACGAGGGAGGCACAAGCCAAGAGGGGGCGACCAGGGGAGTCGGTGCACCCTCATGGCATGTCCCTCCATGGTGGCCCTCCTACCCCCGTTCTGTGGCCTATAAATTCACATATATTCCAAAAACCCTAAAGGGCATCCCAGAACACTTCTACCACCGCTGCAAGTATCTTTTCCAACGCGATGTCATCTGGAGCTCTGTTCTGGTACACTGCTGGAGCGGGATCAATCACTGAAGGCCTCTTCATCAGCCTTGCTGCGCTCATGATGATGGGTGACTAGTTCACCACATACCTACTGGTCCGTAGTTAGAACCTAGATAGCTATCTCTGTCTCTTTTGGTCTTTAATACAATGATCATCGCATCTTTGCTTTGATCCATCCGATGTAATACTTTTGTATGGTGCGTTTGTTGGGATCCGATGAATTGTGGGTTTATGTTCAGAATATTCATTAAAAGTGTCTGAATCACCACTGATATGATTATGATTCTTAATTTCATGATCATCATAGCTACGTAAATATCTCCAATCGATTGAATTTCTTTGGCCAAGTAGATTGATAGTTCTTGAGTGAGAGGGGTGCGTTGTAGTGGGTTCAACCCAATGGTTTTCTGTATCCCAGTGAAAGAAGGGAACAATATATGTATTTATGTTGTTTATACTAAGGATAAAATGATGGGGTTTGTTCATACCGATTGAGTTTACTTTGTCTACATCATGTGATTGTTCTCCAAGCATTAATCTGTTGTCATGAACCTAATACATAGAAAAGCAAGCATAGAAGTTCTCTTGAAGTGGACTAATAGTAGGAGGTGAAGGTAGGAGTCGACTTATTAGCTTATGGACGTGATGCCTATATACACATCATCATTGACCCGAACATCACATAACTATCCGCTTTTCTGTCAATTGCCCAGCAGTAATTTGTTTACCAACCGTATGTTGCTTTTATGAGAGATGCCACTAGGGAACACTATGTCCCCCAGGTGTATTCACTTATATATTTTCAAAACTTATCTTTACCTTGATGCCATTATTTGTCTTTTATTTTATTTTGCAAATAAAAATTATCTACTCTTATGTCCACACTTCATTTGCTTGTCAATAACGAGATCAAGCGGATTAACAACCCTCTTGCCCGTGTTAGCTACAAGTTGTTTGCTCTTTTGTGTGCAGCCGTTGGGGATGGTTGTGGATCAATGTTCCTATTGGTTCAATAAACCTTGGTTTCTTAACTGAGGGAAATACTTATGTGTATTGTGCTTCAATTGCCTGTTCCTCTTCATGGAAAACCCAGCGCAGATCACAAGTATTAGGAAGGATTTCTTGTGCAGTTACCAGGGAGTATAATCAACCTACTATCCAGCCACTTCACACCAAGTATCATTCCGTTATTCTTATTTTTATTTTCTATCATATTTTGCTTGCTCCATAAAAATCAAAAAAAAATTACATTTGCTAGTTTACTTGTTTGCTTGCAATAATCATGTTATCACACACGAACAGAAAATATAGACTTCTGGATCCATGTAAAGCATTCTACTTGGACCATCTTCGATCCTCTTGTGCTTGTTCTTAAACGCCAACTAGCTTAGTTGAGGGGAAATCATTAGATGAGCATGCTCATTTTGTGTGTCAGGGGTTGTCTCAAAGGGGAGACGCTTATGCCATCAAATAAAGTGTTTGATGTGCTATGCTCGGAATGTGTGGAAATTTATTACTGTACTTGTTGCTTTGAGAACCCTAAAAAACCCTCCCCCACCTATGTCTCTTTAATGATAATTAATTATTATCTTCCTATGCCAAGGGTGTTTATATTTACTATGCTTTCGACCAAATTGAAAATTTGTTGCTTTTAAGGGTGCTTATGAAATTGCTTATTTGGTTGAAATGTATGATGCTAGTTTCTACAAATCTGAAAAATTTCATACTTAAATATTGCTATTGAAACAATGCTTCTAATTCCTACGATAAAAAATTTACTGAGAGGATTCCTGCTACGTTGGAACAAAATTATAATTCCATTCTTTCATTTTTTATTATCCCCTCTTGATGAACATGATGCTTGGTATTCCTATGGCCATGATGCCAATATTGATGATGCTTATGCAGATGAACTTGCTATAGTTCCTTATGTTGAAAATTAAATTATTGCTATTGTACCCAAAAATAATGATTGCAATGATGTTACTATAAACTCTACTAATTTCAATTGTGCTAGTGATACGCAGAGTTACAAGCTTGGAGACGATAATTTCTTATGACCACTACTTATTGCAATGATCATTTTAGGGTGATGATATTTCTTTTTGTCTTGAAAACTTGTTAGAGCCTGATCATAAATATGTTATAGATAATAAGTTTTTTAATAATACCAATAGTGGATTTGGAAAAGTGTGAAGTTTAGATAATCCCACATATTCAGGGAGTGTTCAATCTTATGATTCTATTGAGAAAGGTGGGTTTGGAGAGGTCATCACTCTAGTTAATGGTGATCCTACTACCTTGGAAAATTGTAAAAGTTTATGCATGTGTATCATGGAGATAATATTTTATGTGTGAGCTATATTGTTGAATTTCAATATGATTGTACATGTAATTATTATGAGAGAGTAAATATGGTTATAGGAATTTTCATGATACTCACTTACCTCTCTTTCTGTTAAAATTACTAATGCTTCATTCTTCCTACATGCATATTCTAGACGCCTATAGTCTTGATAATTTGTTTACTTACAAAATGCATATGCTTAGGAACTATGTCAGACTTAAATATGCTTTTGACGTGCTACATGACGCTCTCTTTATGTTTCAATTATTATCTTTCTTGTGAGCGTCATTACCATCACAAGCCTATCTTAATGGCTTTAAAGACAAAGCTTGTTAGGAGTCAAACCAATACTTTCTCTTATTTTTAGTTAACGTGATTCTTGCCTTTGTAATGATTGTGATTTTATGTTTAAATTAGTGTTTGTTCCAAGTAAAGCCTTTGGTATGACTTGTATGATAAGTAGAATTGATACTGTGCAAAAACAAAAACTTTGACGTCGAGCGTAGAATTTGTATGATTTTACTAGAACACTTTTTAAGATGATTTCTTTACATAGTATTGCTATACAAATTCCAAAGATCGTGTATTTTTCAGAATTTTTGGAGTTACATAAGTGTAGGTTCTTTACACATCGTTACAGACTATTCTGTTTTAGATAGATTGTGTTTTTGCTTGCATAGTTTGCTTGTTTTGATGATGCTATGGATTTTACCGGGGGTATAAGCCATGGACAAATTAGAGTAAAATACCTATTTTGAAATAATGAAATATGAATCAGCTTATGATAGTAGCTAAATTATTTGGTGTGTTGCTTATAATAACGGATCTCATGAAGTTTTGTTGAGTTCTGTGTGATTGAAGTTTTTAAGTTTCAAGTTTTGGGTGTTATCACGATGGACAAAGGAATAAGGAGCGGCAACAGCCTAAGCTTGGTGATGCCCAACGGACCCCAAGGTAATATTCTAGGAAGACTGAAGCATCTAAGATTGGGGATGCCTCGGAAGGCATCCCCTATTTCGTCTCAATCCATCGGCATGTGACTTGGAGCTACATTTTTATTCATCACATGATATGAATTTTGCTTGGACTGTAGTTTGCTTTTGTTTATTTCAGTGTACTAAAATATGGTGTATTTAGTACCCAGACTTGTACACAAGCAGTAGCAGCCCCCGGATCGGCAAGACCCTGCACATCAGCACCAGCCCTAATACTCAACAAGCGAAGAAAAGAAACAAGGCCCCGGCAAGCCACCTTGACAGGAGGAGGGAAGCGAGACAGCAACCATGCCTCGCAAGGCCAATCGAGATCTCCGCCGCTGCACCTCATTGCTACTTCTCAAACAAGAGCGCCAGAAATTGACACGTTGACGGAGATTGGGCTTGCGTTTGTTTTTCCCTTGAAGAGGAAAGGGTGATGCAGCACAGGAGCAGTAAGTATTTCCCTTAGTTTGAGAACCAAGGTATCGATCCAGAAGGAGGGTCTCCTCAAGTCCAGAGTACCTGCGCAAACACAAACAAGCTTGCACCCAACGCTTCAAAGGGATTGTCAATCCCTACAAAATTGTTTGCAAAGTGAGATCTGAAGGCGGAAAGTGCAACGAAGTAAAAGGCGTAAGGCTGAAAATATGGTGTGGAGTAGACCCTTGGGGGCATAGTGTTCACTAGAGGCTTCTCTCAAAAATAGCAAGTAATACGGTGGGTGAACAAATTACTGTCGCGCAATTGATAGAACCGCGCAAAGTCATGATGATATCTAAGGCAATGATCTAGCATATAGGCATCACGTCCGAGACAGGTAGACCGATACTTTGTGCATCTACTACTATTACTCCACACATCGACCACTATCCAGCATGCATCTAGTGTATTGAGTTCATGACGAACAGAGTAACGCTTTAAGCAAGATGACATGATGTAGAGGGATAATCTCAAACTAATGATGAAAACCCCATATTTTTACCCTTGATGGCCACAACACAATACGTGCCTCGCTACCCATTCTATCATTGGGTGAGGTCACCGCACGGTATGAACCCAAAACCAAGCACTTATCCCATTGCAAGAATCATAGATCTAGTTGGCCAGACAAAATCCACAACTCGAAGAGAATTACAAGGATATGAAATCATGCATAAGAGAGATCAAAAGAAACTCAAATAAGATTCATCGATAATCTGATCATAAATCCACAATTCATCGGATCTCGACAAACACAACGCAAAAGAAGATTACATCGGATAGATCTCCATGAAGATCATGGAGAACTTTGTATTGAAGATCCAAGAGAGAGAAGAAGCCATCTAGTTACTAGCTATGGACCCGTAGGTCTATGGTGAACTACTCACGCATCATCGGAGAGGTCATGGTGTTGATGAAGAAGCCCTCCGTGTCCGAATCCCCCCTCCGGCAAGGCACCAGAACGTGCCCCAGATGGGATCTTGCGGAGACTGAAGCTTGCGGCGGCGGAAAGTGATTACGATGCTCCCCTGATTTTTTTGGGAATATTTGGGAATTTATAGGCGCAAGATCTAGGTCAGGGGACCTCCAGGGGGCCCACAAGCCTGCATGGCCTGGCCCCCCTGGCCGCGGGATGGGGTCTTGTGGGGCCCCTGGGGATCTTCTGGCTTGGCTCCCAAGTCTCCCGATCTTCTTCTGTTCTAGAAAAAAATCTTTTCAGGGATTTTCTTCCGTTTGGACTCCGTTTCAAAATCTCCTGTGAAAGGGGTCAAAAACATGGAAAAAACAGGAAACCGGCACTTGGCACTGGATTAATAAGTTAGTCCCAAAAAATAAATAAAAGGCATGCAAAACATCCAAAGTTTGACAAGATAATAGCATGAAACCATCAAAAATTATAGATACGTTGGAGACGTATCAAGCATCCCCCAGCTTAACTCCTGCTCGTCCTCGAGTAGGGAAGTGATAAATAATGAATATTTGATGTGGAATGCTACCTAGCATAGTTGTCCTTTGCAACTTCTTTCACGTGGCATGAATGTTCAGATCCGTACGATTGAAAACAATAGTTTGCTATTGACATGAAAACAGTAATACTTCAAGCAAACTAGCAAAGCAATCATGAACTTTCAAAATAACAAGGCCAAAGAAAGTAATTGTTTTCACACTCTTACTTTCTCAAACTTTTTATAACAATCACGCAATAGATGAGCGTGAGCCAGGGATATAGCACTATAACTGGAATAGAGTGTGGTGGTGGTTGTGAGACCAAAAAGGAGGAGATGGTCACATTGACTCAGTGTATCAATAGGCTATGGAGATGCCCATTAATAGATATCAATGTGAATGAGTAGGGATTGCCATACAAAAGATGCACTAGAGATATAAGTATGTGAAAGCTCAAGAGGAAAACTAGTGGGTGTGCATCCAACTTGCTTGCTCACGAAGACCTAGGGCAATTTTGAGGAAGCCCATCATTGGAATATACAAGCCAAGTTATAAAACGAAGATTCCCACTAGCATATGGTAGTGAAAAAGCAAGAAGCTCTCAATCATGAAGAACATGGTGCTAAAATGAAGCACAAGTGTGGAAAAAGATAGTAGCATTGTCCCTTCTCTATTTTTCTCTCATTTTTTTTATTTGCGCTCTTAGGCCTCTTTTTTTCTTTTCTCACCTTTTTTTTGGGCTCTTTGGCCTCTTTTTTTATTTCGTCACATGGGTCAATGCTCTAATAATGATGATCATCACACTTTTAGTTACTCAAAGCTCAAAGATCACAATGATGATGACTCCATAGGAAATGCCTCCGGTAGTGTACCGGGATGTGCAACGATCTAGTATGGTCACGCAATGGAAATATGAGAGTAACGACACAAGTCATAAGACGGAACGGTGGTAGTTGCATGGCAATATATCTCGGAATGGCTATGAAAATGCCATAGTAGGTAGGTATGGTGGCTGTTTTGAGGAAGGAATTTGGTGGGTTTATGCACCGGCGAGAATTTCGCGGCACTAGAGAGGCTAGCAATGGTGGAAGGTGAAAGTGCATCTATACCATGGACTCAACATTAGTCATAAAGAACTCACATACTTGTTGCAAAAGTTTTTATTAGTAATCGAAACATAGTGCTAAACGCATATCTCGAGGGGAAGGGTTGGTAGGTATAAACCATCGCGGGATCCCGACCTCAACACAAAGGATGACAATCAATAGGCCAATTATGCTCCGACTTCCTAACATAGTGGTTCACCATACGTGCATGCTACGGGAATCACTAACTTCAACACAAGTATTTCTAGATTCACTACACCCTACTAACATAGATTTTAATATTCCCGAATCCATGTCTCAAAACTAATTGAGAGGAATCGAAACTTTTCTTTCTACTCAATGCACATGAAGATGGAGGTTTTTGCATCCTCTTTGCGTACCTAGCACATTTGGGACTACTTTCATAGCATAAGCCAACTACCAAATCACGCACCGCCGTGCTCTAAAGATATAAGTGAAGCACAAGAGCAAAAGTATCTAGCTCAAAAAGATATAAGTGAAGCACTAGAGCAAAAGTATCTAGCTCAAAATATATAAGTGAGGCACTAGAGAAAAAGTATCTAGCTCAAAAAGATATAAGTAAAGCACCAGAGCAAAAGTATCTAGCTCAAAAAGATATAAGTGAAGCACTATGAGCATTCTAGAAAAATCACGATGAGTGCATGCCTTTCTCTCTCAAAAAGGTGTGCAGCAAGGATGATTGTGACACAACAAAAAGAAAAGACTCCTAAGATACAAGACGCTCCAAGCAAAACACATATCATGTGGTGAATAAAAATATAGCTCTAAGTAATGTTACCGATGGATTGAAGACGAAAGAGGGGATGCCTTCCCGGGGCATCCCCAAGCTTAGGATTTTTGGTGTCCTTGAATTTGGCTTGGGGTGCCTTGGGCATCCCCAAGCTTGAGCTCTTTCCACTCCTTATCTCTTTGTCCAAGAGAACGTCACCCAAAACTTGAAAACTTCACAACACAAAACTTAAACAGAAACTTGTGATAACATTAGTACATGAGAACAAACTACCACTTCTTTTGGTACTGTAGCAAACTTGAATTCAATCTATATTGATGATGGGCTACTGTATTCTCACTTTTCAATGGCTATTACCCCCCGATACTAACCATAGTTTCATCAAAACAAGCAACCAACCAAAAAAAAGAATCTGTCAAAAACAGACCAGTCTGTAGCAATCTGTATACTTCGTATACTTCTGCTACCTAATTTTTTTTGAAAACTTACGACGGTCTGGGGAAAAAGCATATCAATCAGAAGCAAAAAAGAATCAACTCAAAAGCGCTTTCTGAATAAAATGAGAAATCATGTTGTGAGCGAAAGGTTTTTGTCTTTTTCCAGCAGGATCAAACAACCATTACCAAGACCAATCATAAAGGTTTTGCTTGGCTCAAACACAAAAAGAAACACAAAAACACAATCACAACAGAATTATGAAAGTGTGGATGCAACAAAACAGAAAGATAAAAGATAAATTCATTGGGTTGCCTCCCAATGAGCGCTATTGTTTAACGCCCTTAGCTAGGCACAGAACCGATAGAATCACGTATCGTCGTCTTTGGTGCTCAAACAATAAGTGGTCCTCATCATGGGTTCATAAGGAAATCTTATTTTCTTTTAAGGAAAGTGTTCCATACCCTTCCTTAAAGGAAATTGAAATATAATATTCCCTTCCTTCATATCGATGATAGCACCAATAGTCCCTAGGAAAGGTCTACCAAGAATAATAGGGCATGTAGGATTGCAATCAATGTCAAGCACAATGAAATCCATGGGTACATAGTTCCTATTTGCAATAATAAGAACATCATTGATCCTTCCTATGGGTTTCTTGACAGTAGAATCAGCAAGATGCAAATTAAGAGAACACTCTTCAATCTCATTAAAACCCAGAACATCATATAAATACTTTGGAATCGCAGAAACACTAGCACCCAAATCACACAAAGCATTGCACTCATAGTTTTTGATTTTGATTTTGATGGTAGGTTCCCACTCATCATGAAGCTTTCTAGGCATAGAGACTTCCAATTCAAGTTTCTCTTCAAGAGCTTTTATCATAGCTTCGACGATATGATCGGTAAAGGCTTTGTTTTGGCTTTAAGCGTGTGGAGAGTTCAACATGGATTGCATCAAAGAAATGCATTCAATCAAGGAGCAACTATCATAATTTAATTCCTTGAAATCCACGGTAGTAATTTCATTACTACTCAAAGTCTTCACGTTTTCTACTCCACTTTTAATGCTTTTAGCATCAAGATAGATGGACTCTAAATCATTGGGGCACTTTTCAACCAAAGTGGATTCATATCCAGCCCCATAATCATTAGGTTTGACACAAGAAAAAAAGATTCAATGGGAGTCACACCAAGCACTTTAAGATCTTCGTGATTCTCATCACGATTTTCGGGTTTAGCAGCCATTTTATTGACTAAAGTAGCTTGCTTATCAGAAATCTGGCCCACTAGCTTTTCAATACGAGCAAACTAAGAATTCAGCGCAAGGAACTCTTTGGCCATATCATCAACTTCTCTACTCATAAAAGCCAAAAAATAATTTTGTTCCTTCAGCTCTCTACGAAAGTAACTATTATATTCAAACTGTGTAGACATGAAGCCTTTAACACTAGTTTCAATCTCTTCTAACTTCGCAAAGCGAGCATCAAAATCCCTTAGTGGGGCCATACGGGCTTTCGCAGGCAAGCAAACAAAGAGCGGGCGAGAAAAAGGGCGAACGAAAAGGCGAACGAAAAAGGCAAATTGGTGAAGTGGGGGAGAGGAAAACGGGAGGCAACTGGCAAACATAGTAAATGCAAGAGATGAGTTTGCGACACTTACTTGGATGAGTTCTTGACTTGGTCTTCCTCCCCGGCAACGGCGCCAGAAATCCTTCTGCTACTTCTCAAACAACAATGCCAGAAATTGACACGTTGACGGAGATTGGGCTTGCGTTGGTTTTTCCCTTGAAGAGGAAAGGGTGATGCAGCACAGGAGCAGTAAGTATTTCCCTCAGTTTGAGAACCAACGTATCGATCCAGAAGGAGGGTCTTGTGAAGTCCAGAGTACCTGGGGTTGTCAATCCCTTCAAGATTGTTTGCAAAGTGAGATCTGAAGGCGGCAAGTGCAACGAAGTAAAAGGTGTAAGGTTGAAAATATGGTGTGGAGTAGACCCTGGGAGCCATAGTGTTCACTAGAGGCTTCTCTCAAAATAGCAAGTAATACGGTGGGTGAACAAATTACTGTCGAGCAATTGATAGAACCGCGCAAAGTCATGATGATATCTAAGGCAATGATCTAGCATATAGGCATCACGTCCGAGACAAGTAGACCGATACTTTATGCATCTACTACTATTACACCACACATCGACCACTATCCAGCATGCATCTAGTGTACTGAGTTCATGACGAACAGAGTAACGCTTTAAGCAAGATGACATGACGTAGAGTGATAATCTCAAACCAATGATGGAGCCCCATCTTTTTACCCTTGATGGCAACAACACGATACGTGCCTCACTACCCCTTCTGTCACTGGGTGAGGTCACCGCACGGTATGAACCCAAAACCAAGCACTTCTCCCATTGCAAGAATCATAGATCTAGTTGGCCAGACAAAACCCACAACTCGAAGAGAATTACAAGGATATGAAATCATGCATAACAGTGATTAGAATAAACTCAAATAAGATTCATAGATAATCTGATCATAAATCCACAATTCATCGGATCTCGACAAACACAACGCAAAAGAAGATTACATCAGATAGATCTCCATGAAGTTCATGGAGAACTTTGTATTGAAGATCCAAGAGGGAGAAGAAGCCATCTAGTTACTAGCTATGGACCCGTAGGTCTATGGTGAACTACTCACGCATCATCGGAGAGGTCATGGTGTTGATGAAGAAGCCCTCCGTGTCCGAATCCCCCCACCGGCAGGGCACCTGAACGTGCCCCAGATGGGATCTTGCGGAGACAGAAGTTTGCGGCGGCGGAAAAGTGATTACGATGCTCCCCTCATTTTTTGGGAATATTTGGGAATTTATAGGCGCAAGATCTAGGTCAGGGGACCTCCAGGGGGCCCACAAGCCTGCATGGCCTGGCCCCCCTGGCCGCGGGGTGGGGTCTTGTGGGGCCCCTGGGGCTCTTCTGGCTTGGCTCCCAAGTCTCCTGATCTTTTTCCGTTCCAAAAAAAATCTGTTCGGGGATTTTCTTCCGTTTGGACTCCGTTTCAAAATCTCCTGTGAAAGGGGTCAAAAACATGGAAAAAACAGGAACTGGCACTTGGCGCTGGATTAATAAGTTAGTCCCAAAAAATAAATAAAAGGCATGCAAAACATCCAAAGTTTGACAAGATAATAGCATGAAACCATCAAATATTATAGATACGTTGGAGACGTATCAAGCATCCCCAAGCTTAACTCCAGCTCGTCCTCGACTAGGGAAGTGATAAAGAATGAATTTTTGATGTGGAATGCTACCTAGAATAGTTGTCCTTTGCAACTTGTTTCACGTGGCATAAATGTTCAGATCCGTACGATTTAAAACAATAGTTTTCTATTGACATGAAAACAGTAATACTTCAAGCAAACTAGCAAAGCAATCATGAACTTTCAAAATAACAAGGCCAAAGAAAGTTATCCCTACAAAATCATATAGTCTGGCCATGCTCCATCATCCTCACACAACTAATGTAAATCATGCACAACCCCGGAATTGGCCAAGTAATTGTTTTCGCACTCTTACTTTCTCAAACTTTTTATAACTATCACGCAATACATGAGCGTGAGCCATGGATATAGCACTGTAAGTGGAATAGAGTGTGGTGGTGGTTGTGAGACCAAAAAGGAGGAGATGGTCACATTGACTCGGCGTATCCATAGGCTATGGATATGCCCATTAATAGATATCAATGTGAATGAGTAGGGATTGCCATACAAAAGATGCACTAGAGCTATAAGTATGTGAAAGCTCAAGAGGAAAACTAGTGGGTGTGCATCCAACTTGCTTCCTCACGAAGACCTAGGGCAATTTTGAGGAAGCCCATCATTGGAATATACAAGCCAAGTTATAAAATGAAGATTCCCACTAGCATATGGTAGTGACAAAGCAAGAAGCTCTCAATCATGAAGAACATGGTGCTAAAATGAAGCACAAGTGTGGAAAAAGATAGTAGCATTGTCCCTTCTCTCTTTTTCCCTCATTTGTTTTATTTGGGCTCTTAGGCCTCTTTTTACTTTTCTCACCTTTTTTTGGGCTCTTTGGCCTGTTTTTTATTTATTTCCTCACATGGGACAATGCTCTAATAATGATGATCATCACACTTTTAGTTACTCAAACCTCAAAGATCATAATGATGATGACTCCATCGGAAATGCCTCCGGTAGTGTACCGGGATGTGCTACGATCTAGTATGATCACGCAATGGCAATATGAGAGTAACGACAGAAGTCATAAGACAGAACGGTGGTACTTGCATGGCAATATATCTCGGAATGGCTATGAAAATGCCATAGTAGGTAGGTATGGTGCCTATTTTGAGGAAGGAATTTGGTGGGTTTATGCACCGGCGAGAATTGCGCGGCACTAGAGAGGCTAGCAATGGTGGAAGGTGAAAGTGTATCTACACCATGGACTCAAATTAGTCATAAAGAACTCACATACTTGTTGCAAAAGTTTTTATTAGTAATCGAAACAAAGTGCTAAACGCATATCCCGAGGGGAAGGGTTGGTAGTTGTAAACCATCGCGCGATCCCGACCTCAACACAAAGTATGACAATCAATAGATCAATTATGCTCCGACTTCCTAACATAGTGGTAGGTGCATGCTATGGGAATCACTAACTTCAACACAAGTATTTCTACATTCACAACACCCTACTTACATAGCTTTTAATATTACTGAATCCATGTCTCAAAACTAATTGAGAGGAATCGAAACTTTTCTTTCTACTCAATGCACATGAAGATGGAGGTTTTTGCATCCTCTTTGGGTACCTAGCACATTTGGGACTACTTTCATAGCATAAGCCAACTACCAAATCACGCACCGCCGTGCTCTAAAGATATAAGTGAAGCACAAGAGCAAAAGTATCTAGCTCAAAAATATATAAGTGAAGCACTAGAGCAAAAGTATATAGCTCAAAAGATATAAGTGAGGCACTACAGCAAAAGTATCTAGCTCAAAAAGATATAAGTGACGCACTAGAGCAAAAGTATCTAGCTCAAAAAAGATATAACTGAAGCACTATGAGCATTCTAGAAAAATCACGATGAGTGCATGCCTCTCTCTCTCTCAAAAAGGTGTGCATCAAGGATGATTGTGACACAACAAAAAGAAAAGACTCCTAAGATAAAAGACGCTCCAAGCAAAACATATATCATGTGGTGAATAAAAATATAGCTCCAAGTAATGTCACCGATGGATTGAAGACGAAAGAGGGAATGCCTTCCCGGGGCATCCCCAAGCTTAGGCTTTTTGGTGTCCTTGAATTTGGCTTGGGATGCCTTGGACATCCCCAAGAGTGAGCTCTTTCCACTCCTTATATCTTTGTCCATGAGAACATCACCCAAAACTTGAAAACTTCACAACACAAAACTTAAACAGAAACTTGTGATAACATTAGTACACGGAAACAAACTACCCCTTCTTTTGTTACTGTAGCAAACTTGAATTCTATCTATATTGATGATGGGCAACTGTATTCTCACTTTTCCATGGCTAGTACCCCCCGATACTAACCATAGTTTCATCAAAACAAGCAACCAACCCAACAAAAACAGAATCTGTCAAAAACAGACCAGTCTGTAGCAATCTGTATAGTTCGTATACTTCTGCTACCTCAATTTTTTTGAAAACTTACGAAGGTCTGGGGAAAAAGCATATCAATCAGCAGCAAAAAGAATCAACTCAAAAGCGCTTCCTGAATAAAATGAAAAATTATCTCATGAACGAAAGGTTTCTGTCTTTTTCTAGCAGGATCAAACGACCATTACCAAGACCAATCATAAAGGCTTTGCTTGGCTAAACACAAAAAGAAACACAAAAACACAATCACAACAGAATTATGAAAGTGTGGATGCAACAAAACAGAAAGAAAAAGATAAATTCATTGGGTTGCCTCCCAACAAGCGCTATTGTTTAACGTCCTTAGCTAGGCACAAAAGCGATAGAATCACGTATTGTCGTCTTTGGTGCTCAAACAATAAGTGGTCCTCATCATGGATTCATAAGGAAATCTTATTTTCTTTCTAGGAAAGTGCTCCATACCCTTCCTTAAAGGAAATTGAAATAAAATATTCCCTTCCTTCATATCGATGATAGCACCAATAGTCCTTAGGAAAGGTCTACCAAGAATAATAGGGCATGTAGGATTGCAATCAATGTCAAGCACAATGAAATCCACGGGTACATAGTTCTTATTTGCAATAATAAGAACATCATCGATCCTTCCGATGGGTTTCTTGATGGTAGAATCAGCAAGATGCAAATTAAGAGAACACTCTTAAATCTCATTAAAACCCAGAACATCACATAAAGACTTTGGAATCGCAGAAACACTAGCACCCAAATCACACAAAGCATTGCACTCATAATTTTTGATTTTGATTTTGATGGTAGGTTCCCACTCATCATGAAGCTTTCTAGGGATAGAGATTTCCAATTCAAGTTTCTCTTCAAGAGCTTTTATCATAGCTTCGACGATATGATCGGTAAAGGCTTTGCTTTGGCTATAAGCGTGTGGAGAGTTCAACATGGATTGCATCAAAGAAATGCATTCAATCAAGGAGCAACTATCATAATTTAATTCCTTGAAATCCACGGTAGTAATTTCATTACTACTCAAAGTTTTAATGTCTTCTACTCCACTTTTAATGCTTTTCGCATCAAGATAGATGGACTCCGAATCATTGGGGCACTTTTCAACCAAAGTAGATTCATATCCAGCCCCATAATCATTCGGTTTGACGCAAGAAAACAAAGATTCAATGGGAGTCACACCAAGCACTTTAAGATCTTCGTGATTCTCATCACGATTTTCGGGTTTAGCAGCCATTTTATTGACTAAAGTAGCTTGCTTATCAGAAATCTGGCCCACTAGCTTTTCAAGATGAGCAAACTAGGAATTCAGCGCAAGGAATTCTTTGGCCATATCATCAACTTCTCTACTCATAAAAGCCGAAAAAGAACATTGTTCCTTCAGCTCTCTACGGAAGTAACTATTATATTCAAACTGTGCAGACATGAAGCCTTTAACACTAGTTTCAATCTCTTCTAACTTCGTTAAGCGAGCATCGAAATCCCTTAGTGGCGCCATACGAGCTGTAGCAGGCAAGCAAACAAAAAGCGGGCGAGAAAAAGGGCGAACAAAAAGGCGAACAAAAAAGGCAAATTGGTGAAATGGGGAGAGGAAAACGAGAGGCAACTGGGAAACAAAGTAAATGCAAGAGATGAGTTTGCGACACTTACTTGGATGAGTTCTTGACATGATCTTCCTCCCCGGCAACGGCGCCATAAATCCTTCTGCTACTTCTCAAACAACAGTGCCAGAAATTGACACGTTGACGGAGATTGGGCTTGTGTTGGTTTTTCCCTTGAAGAGGAAAGGGTGATGCAGCACAGGAGCAGTAAGTATTTCCCTCAGTTTGAGAACCAATGTATCGATCCAGAAGGAGGGTCTCGTCAAGTCCAAAGTACCTGCGCAAACACAAACAAGCTTGCACCCAACGCTTCAAAGGGGTTGTCAATCCCTTTAAGATCGTTTGCAAAGTGAGATCTGAAGGCGGAAAGTGCAACAAAGAAAAAGGTGTAAGGCTGAAAATATGGTGTGGAGTAGACCCTGGGGGCCATAGTTTTCACTAGAGGCTTCTCTCAAAATAGCAAGTAATATGGTGGGTGACCAAATTACTGCCGAGCAATTGATAGAACCGTGCAAAGTCATGACGATATCTAAGGCAATGATCTAGCATATAGGCGTCACGTCCGAGACAAGTAGACCGATACTTTCTGCATCTACTACTATTACTCCACACATCAACCGCTATCCAGCATGCATTTAGTGTATTGAGTTCATGACGAACGGAGTAACGCTGTAAGCAAGATGACATGATGTAGAGGGATAATCTCAAACCAATGATGAAAACCCCATATTTTTACCCTTGATGGCAACAACATGATAAGTGCCTCGTTACCCCTTCTGTCACAGGGTGAGGTCACCGCACGGTACGAACCCAAAACCAAGCACTTCTCCCATTGCAAGAATCATAGATCTAGTTGGCCAAACAAAACCCACAACTCGAAGAGAATTACAAGGATATGAAATCATACATAAGAGAGATCGGAAGAAACTCAAATAAGATTCATAGATAATCTGATCATAAATCCACAATTCATCGGATCTCGACAAACACACCGCAAAAGAAGATTACATCGGATAGATCTCCATGAAGATCATGGAGAACTTTGTATTGAAGATCCAAGAGAGAGAAGAAGCCATCTAGTTACTAGCTATGGACCCGTAGGTCTATGGTGAACTACTCATACATCATCGGAGAGGTCATGGTGTTGATGAAGAAGCCCTCCATGTCTGAATCCCCCTCCGGTAGGGCACCAGAACGTGCCCCATATGGGATCTTGCGGAGATAGAAGCTTGCGGTGGCGGAAAAGTGATTACGATGCTCCCCTGATTTTTTTGGGAATATTTAGGAATTTATAGGCGCACGATCTAGGTGAGGGGACCTCGAGGGGGCCCACAAGCCTGCATGGCCCGGCCCCCTGGCCGCGGGGTGGGGTCTTGTGGGGCCCCTGGGGCTCTTCTGGCTTGGCTCCCAAGTCTCCTGATCTTCGTCCGTTCCAGAAAAAATCTTTTCGGGGATTTTCTTCCTTTTGGACTCAGTTTCAAAATCTCCAATGAAAGGGGTCAAAAACATGGAAAAAATAGGAATTGGCACTTGGCACTGGATTAATAAGTTAGTCCATAAAAATAAATAAAAGGCATGCAAAACATCCAAAGTTTGACAAGATAATAGCATGAAACCATCAAAAATTATAGATACGTTGGAGACGTATCACTCATCAGGCTAATTATCAGCATCATCAGGTGTCGAGCACGCATGCGGTTAGGTGGGTCTTGTTAGAGGCATGTAGTCTTTTTTAGACACTCGTCCCGCCGCGTGTCAAGAAATTAAAAGGTAGCTGGGAAAACGACACGGAAGGAGTGGCAATCCTTTCACATAGAATCGCCAGGGCACAACCTCATGGAGCATTTAATGTGTCTCTATCTGTCCGTCATAGTTAGGTATAGGCCATTGTTGCTTCGTCGTTAGTTTTAGTAGTTAGCCGGTGGACTATTCTCCCACAAAAAGACCAATTTAGACACTTTGGTAACCCCTTGGACTATAAAAGCAGGGCCATGCTACGTTTAGAAAGGTCAAGACCCCTTTCATTCCATGTGTGTAGCTTCTGCCTTGAGCATCCTTGCCGGGAGAACACGTATGTATTGGGATAATCCACATAATCCACAAAACCCAGGTTGTAGGGTTTTATGCTTCGAGCGGCCCGAACTTGTCTAGACCACTGTGTATGCTGTTGTCGGTGATGCTCTATTTGCATCCATAATCCCTGCAGAACCATAGAAAACGGACCTCACTAGTCCCATGGATCATCGATTCAACCCTGACATCTTTGGTGCGCCAAGTACGGGGATTTGGTGTGGGAATCTTCTCCAACACAGTGTATCTTGTCAACCATCTTCATCAAGCTCCCATGGCGCTGAAGAAGACTAGGGGAGCGTCAAAAACCATTGCTTCTTTGTCCAGGCTGCCCACGCTGGCCGCTACGGGCGACGGAGGTGGGGACGGATGTTGCACTCTTCACGCTTGAGAGCGCAGCCATGACACTGCGCGGACCTCCGCAAATCGTGACCCGGACCCAGCCATTATGACATCCCACAATGCACCGGTGAAGTCCGGAGGCGGCACTCCGGTGGCGGTGGATGACACGGAAAACGACATGACTAACACCATGGTGCGTACGGCAGCGCGTACATCACGCACTTTGAAAGACCACCGCAATCAACGCCCTTGGGGAGGCGACCCCGACAGGTGTGCGGACAAGGGCCCCGCACACCAATCTCAGGGTGCATAGTTCCAACATCATCCATAACCTCCTGGTGAGAATGGGCAACAGACTATGGTGCGTGGAGGTGCTCCTTCTATCATTACCAAGAGTCAGAGCACCACCCATGCCTAGAATCGCTAAATGCCCAAAACTAGGGGCAGTCCCGGCGAAGGCCCAGCTATTTCTGAACTTTTTGCCTGCATCGGAAAACATGCAAGAGTGGAGGGAGACCATTCAAAGTCTACTAGGCTTCGCAAAACTTGAGACGCGGCGTAAACCTTGCACAGGCGTCAAGCAGCCCCAACAAGGCCTGGTACCGGCCGGTATCAGCGAAGCACCTACGATGCAATCGCCCCCACGACATCAATCAACCTGCAGGACCGACATGCAAGACGAGATGTCCCTTTACTCAATGGACCCACAGTTAAAGAAGTACCAATGTCAGGTCTTGAAGGACAGGCACAAGGACGACGCGCGCACCACGGTGAGAGCGACGGGAGACATCTCACCAATTGTAAAGTCGTGTTGATCTAATCATCAAAGAGCTATCAGAGGGAGCACCCAACATCCTACCTTACGAGGGGGGTGGTTCGTTGTTCACCTGCGAGCTAAGGCAAGTCCACTTGACTTCTAAATGAGCCTTGAAGACGGAGGTATCGGGCAAGTACAATGGCAAGATCAGTCCATTGGAATTCCTTGGAATCTACACCATAGTGGTGCAGGCTGCCTGGGGACGCGGCGAAAAGGTGCTCACCAACTACTTCGTGTTGGCGCTCAAGTCTAACGTGAGCAGTTGGCTGATGAACTTGATGGAGGGATCTATTTCCTCCTGGGCGGATCTATGCAATCAGTTTGATGGTGCCTACCATGGGGGTCACAAACTCCCGGGGCAGCCCAGTGTTGTGCATGAGACTCCTTAGAGAGACGATGAGACCCTCCCCAAGTATATCCAGAGACTTAGCTGTGTACACCACAACATCCCGGACATCCACCCTGCCATGGTGATTGTTGCGTTCCATACGAGTGTATGCAATAGCTGGATGTGTGAGGAGATGAGTATCAACAACATACGGGACGTCGCCAAGATCTACACTCTGGCCGCCAGGTGTGCGTGGGCTGAATAAGGAAGAAGAGTTCCAGGGGAGGACGGGGGTGAGGAAGTCGGCTCAAACGGCAGCAACAATGCATCCGAGTCCAAGGGAAAGGGTCGGAAGCACAACAAGAAGCACAAGGCCAAGGCAATTATGGCTATTTAAGGTGCCAATAACTTCACAGCCAGCAAGAAGGCAATGTCCGAGGAGCGTGGCAAGGAAGTTGTTGCCTACTCCGGAGACGACGAGGCCGCTGCGCAGGACCGGTAGGCCATACTGCAAGATTCACCTCACCAAGTGTCACAACATTACTGAGTGCCGCCAAGTGGACCAGCTTGCTGAGCAACAGAAGTAGGAATACGAGAGGCGCAACAAGGAGAAGGGCAAGAGTTGTGCGGGTGGACCCGTCAAGAAGAACCGTGTCAACCGCAATGGCAAGGCCAAGCATTAGAAGGAGAAACGTGCTCGAGGCCGAGACAAGAAATCCGACAACGAAGAAGCTGATGATGATGAGGGCGAAGAAGTATGTGAAGACCAAGATTTCCAGAAGGTTGTGGATCCTATGTGTGTCGACGGAGGGACATCTTTGCCCTCCTCCCACATGAAGCTCAAACAGTGGGCTCATGAGGTCAATGCGGAGGAACCAGCAGCAGAAGCAAGGAAACCCCTCAAATGGTGCAACAGTCCCATCATCTTTAACACCGAGGATCACCCCAACCACACCACTGTCGTCGTGTGTGTGCCATTGTTGGTCTCACCAATAATTAGCAACCTCAAGGGTACAAATATGTTTGTTGACAGTGGGACTGGTTTGAACTTGATCTCGCCTGACGTGATCAAGCTGCAGCAGATTCCCGACATGGATCTCAAACCGAGAAGGTCCCTACAGGGGGTCAACCTAGGGAAACTGTAACCCATGGGAAAGATAACTCTCACGTGACGTTTGGCAAGAAGTTCAAATTTAGGACAGAAAGGGTTACATTCTATGTAGCCAAGATATCTCTGTCATACATGGGATCTTGGGACAACCGGTATTGGCGAACTTCATTGCAGTGTCCCATCATGTCTACAACATAATCAAGATGTGAGGGCCGATGAGCTTCATCATCATCCATGTCGATAACAAGTACGCAGTCCTCAGCATTGAAAAGTTGTATCGGGAAGTAGTAGGAGCGTTTGCTAACAAAGCACCCGCTCCTGCTGGCGAACACCCAGGGAGAAGAGGGAGAGCAAGAAATATGGCAAGGACTCTGGTGAGGACTCCGGGAACCCCACCCCAGGGTGCTGTACATCCGTCAAGGTTTCACCGGAGACATCCTCTGCGAGGATCAAGAAGAATAAATTGACCATACTTGAAACAAAGCAAGTGGTTGCACGGGAAGTCGCCGAGGGAAGCACTTTCACCATTAGTGCCACCCTCGACAACAAATAGGAAAGCATGCTCGTCTGCTTCCTGCGTGAGAATGTCGACGTGTTTCCTGGAAACCATCCGGCATCCCTCGTGTTCCCAGGGAGGGGACCGAGCACCACCTCACCGTTTGTCCCCACACACACACACACCGTCAAGCAAAAGGTTCGAAAGCAAGCAACAGAGCGGCAAGAGTTCAATGTTGAGGAAATCAAGAAACTAGAAGCAGCAAGCCTTGTCAGAGGCATCCTCCACCCAACATGGGTGGTGAACCGTGTGGTAGTGCGCAAGGTGAACGGTAAGTGGAGGCTTTGCATCGACTTCACTAATGTCAACCAGGCTTTCCCAAAGGACCCCTTCAAATTTCCCCATATCGATCAGATAGTGTACGAAGCTACCAACTAGGAACGCCTGTCCTTCCTTGACGCCTACTCCGATTACCACCAGATTTTCATGGCCAAGGAAGATGAAGAGAAGATAGTGTTCATCACTCCTTATGGTACATACTGTTTCAAGCACATGCAATTTGTACTAAAGAGTTCATGATCAGCCTTCACGAGGGCTGTCATGATAGGTGTTGGTTCACAGTTGCACAAGAATGTAGAAGGCTACATGGACGACATTGTGGTCAAGACGAAGGACAAAGACATGCTGGTTCAAGACCCTTAAGAAACCATTCCTAATCTCTGGAACATCAACTTGAAGCTCAACCCTGAGAAATGTGTGTTTGGAGTGCCATCCGAGAAGTTCCTCGGTTTCATTGTGTCACAGCGGGGGATGGAAGCAAACCCCATTAAGATTGAAGCCATTGAGCGGTTGGCAGCTCTCAAGCGCGTTAAGGACGTACGCCGACTGGCGGGCTGCATCGCCGTCCTCAGGAGGTTCGTATCCAAGTCTGCAAAACAAGCCTTGTCGTTTTTTAAGATCTTAAAAAAGGCAGGACCTATGAAATGGATTCCCAAGGTGGAGGCTGGGTTGCAAAACTTTAAGAAGTACGTGTCATCTCCGCCAACCCTAGTCGCACTTAAACCCGAGGAACCGTCGTTTCTATATCTAGAGGCAATGAACCAAGTGGTTAGCGTTGCACTAGTGGAGGAGAGGGAAGATGAGGAAGACAAGGCAACAACCTTTGAGTTGGTGAATGACAATACATGGCCACCTGTGGCAAGCCAAGAAGTCGAAGGAAAAGATGCACCGCAAGAGGCCGGACGGTAGGTTGTGCAAAGAACATGATGGTGCAGCGACCAGTGTTGTCGGATCGATAGAATAGGTGTCTAGAGGGGGTGAATAGACTACTTGCATAAATTAAAATCCTGGCCTTTTCCCAATTTTAGTGCTTAGCAGATTTTAGCAATTCTAACAAGTCTAGTGGACCCTACACATGCGAGTCAACAAGTATGGAAGCAGAAAGTAAAGACTTTGAACATGAAGTAAGGAGTAGAGTTTAAGAACATCAAATGCAAAGAAGTTGACACGGCGATTTTTGCCATGGTTCCGATAGGTGGTGCTATCGTACGTCCATGGTAGTAGAGACTTCAACCCACGGAGGGTAATGGCTTCGAGAGTCCACGGAGGGCTCCACCCACAAGGGGTCCAGGAATAAGTGGCCTTGTCTATTCCACCACGACTTCCGTCCATAAAGGACAAGCGTCACTCATGGTATATCTTCACGAAGTAGGCGATCTCCTTGCCGTACAAACTTCTTGGTTCAACTCCACAACCTGAAGTAGAGGCTCCCAAGCAACAACGAACCAATCCAGGAGGCACCACCCTCCAAAAGGTAATATATGTGATACAACGATGATCTCCTTGCTCTTGTGCTTCAGAAGATAGTCTCCTCAAAACAAAATCACTCTCTCACAGATTTGGCATGGGTAGGAGAGAGTGATCTTGTGGAAAGCAACTTGGGGAGGCTAGAAATCAAGGTTCAAATGGTTGGAATGGAATCTCTTGATCTCAACACATGAGTAGGTGGCACTCTCTCAAAAAAATGAATCTGGCAAGTGTAAGTGTGTTTTCAGTCCTTTCTTTGTGAATGAGAGGAGGTGAAGGGGTATATATAGGCATCCTTGAAAATCCAATAGTTACAACAATATTGCCCAACTCGGTGACACCGATAAGAATCTCGGTTGCACCGATTTGCACTAAATGTGTCAAATTTTGAATTATTGGTTAGACCGATATAGGAATATCGGTGGTATCGATACGATGACCTAGACCAGTTTCCAAATCTCGGTGAGGCCGATTCCAAACTCGGAAATTCTGATTCTTGAAATCTTCTCAATAGAAAGTTGGTCACTGAATCTCGATGGCACCAATGTGAAAGTTGGTGGTACCAAGATGCTAGGGCTTGGCATAGGATCTGTCAATTGTAAAATCGGTAGGGCTGACTGGAAATGGTTGCTGGCACCGATTTTGCTGATATGGCTTTGGACAGAGATATTTCATGGGAGAATGGTTGAGTATTTTTGGTGGCTACCTCTAAGCACTTGAGCAACGAATACATCATAATACCTCACCCACTTTTAATATTATCGGCTTTCCTATGGACTCAAAGTGATTTCTCACAAATGTAAAATGTAGAGTATTCTTGCTTGAAGCTTGAACCAGTCCTATTCCTTTCCTACATCAAGGGGCTTCTCCTCACAATCCTTTAGCCATTGCTCTCTGAGGACTATACCTGAAATATACTAGGTAAAAGTGTTAGTCCAAGAGACAATGCATGTTGTCATGAATTATCAAAACCACCAAGGGAGCATATGTGCTTTCAATCTCCCCTTTTTTTAGTTGATGACAACACACAATCAAAGGTTCAAATAAAGATAGGCGTTAGAATATGACAACTTTAAAAGATACATGACTAGTACAAGCTCCCCCTAATTGTGTGCAATCCCTTTTTAAAGGATAGTCGCTTTGGGCTGCATGGGCACATACATGGTAGAAGGACAAGACAAGTCATATAGATCTTGGCTATATGCATCAAACATATGTGAATGAATAGCTTCCATGTTCAAGAATCACCCTTGCAAACAATATGTGCAAGAGAAAAGAGATCATCATGAACAAAGATATGATGCATATACTTAACTTGAGGTTCTTGAGCGTCTTAGAAGTAGAAGTACACTTGGGAAAACAAATGTTAGATAACACAAGAGTAATCTATTGTAAAGATGCAAAGAGCTTCAAAACTACCAAGATATGGAGAACATATGAGAAATCTACTTTGATGATAGATATGTCTCTAAGATTTTTTTAGAACTTTCTACCCTAAGGATGAATATGTAATAATTTCCTATCTCCCTGAATCATATCGTGTAGATATTGGGAGTAGGTAGGGTAAGACAAGTTCAATCCAAAGATAGTGGTAGTATGTAGATATTGTTTTATTGCTATCTTTCTCTCCCTTAATGGTATCTCTCCCCCTGAATGTGTAAGGTTTGATATATCTCCCCCTTTGGCAGGTCTCCCCTTAGGTAGACCTTCCTTTAGGAACATATATCTCCCCTCTGATATTTATCCCCCTTATGTAAGCTTATTGGAAGCTTTGATAGTTCTCCTCTTTGGCATTATTTTCCAAAAAGGTCACAGGGAAAGGGCTCATTCAGAGAAAGGGATCCTTGATTCTTCTCTCTTTGATATGGTTTCCTTGAATGTGACTTTTCTCCCCCTCAAGAATAGATAAGAGTTCCTTGAACTATCTCCCCTTATGTTAGGGATCCTGGATGTTGATCGATTTTATATTGTGGGATCATTGAGGATTTATCCCAGTAGACAAGTTTTCTCCCCCTTGAAAATTTTGGGAAACAAGATTATATTGTCCTTTGGTAAACACGGAAATATTCAATAAGAGCTTAGCACATAATAAAAATTGGGATCATTGATCATCTTTCTACCCCTTAGGAAAAATTTGAAAAAATATCTGAAAATCATAGGGAGTGACAAATTTTGGAGTCCCGAGGCATCATGGTTTGGTAGAACTGAGAATGATAATAGGCCTCTCGGAGAAATCGGTTGGACCGAGTTTCTTAGATCAGTGAGACCTAGTTGCAATGAAAATCAACTACTCAATTCAAAATAGGCACAAAATATCCATAGGTTTTGAAAAATAAAATATCCAAAGATAACTAGAAAAAAAGAAAACATATTATCATTATTTTTGTTTGGTTTTTAAAATATATACATACATATAGATGAGAGTTGTATGGTTCCAAGAAAGCATGCAAGGAAAATGTGAACCATACAAGAATCTCCATCTAGATGTAGGGTGGTGACTAGGTCACCTATATTAGAGTACACTGACTTGAGGAGTCAAGCAAAAATGCTTGATTATAGGTCATTCTCTTCGTTAAGCGCAAAATGGGGTTACCATTTTTCGATTAAGCTTTTTAATGTCTTCATATCACTTGCGTTGCTTTAACCCATGACTTGGTGCAAAGATTTATCGAGGATATGATTACATACCTTCGAATGATATTAATGACGTGGCATGTAGGTGAACTTGTTATGGATGCTCAAAGTTGATGAAGATCATCTTGAGTTGGTAGCTATCCTTGTCGTTTTAGTTCACTTTTCAACTACAATGGTTAGTCATGCAAGGAAGAACATAGTATATCCAAATGACATGAGTGAATTACATTATCATATAATTGTTAATGATATGATTTTGTTATCTTCGTCCTTCATCTCTGAAGAAGGGGTTGTTGATACTTGGCCATGACAAGATTGCTTTTGATCTGAGTTGATGGCAATCTTGTGAAGTGTAGTTCTTCCAAGTACAATGGAGCATAGTTTTCAAAGATATAAGATTGTATCAAATCAATGGCATCAACGAATAAATAATCAAGATCATGCCCTTGCATGCATCCGAGTGAGTCTAGCCCAAGGTTAAAGCATCAACGATTTTCAACTCACTCCTCAAATGACAAAATACTTTCTCATCAAGTGGTTTGGTAAAGATATCAACTAATTGTTTGTCCGTTAAAACATGGTTGAGATCTATATCTCCTTTACCAACATGATCACGAATAAAATGATGTCACACTTGAATATGTACTATTCAAGAATGTTGCACAAGATTATAGGTAATTTTAATAGCACTTTCATTGTCACACAATAATGAAAAATGTCTCACATGAATGTCATAATCCTTAAGAGTTTGAGTCATCCATAGTAATTCCGCACAACATGATCCAACAGCAATGTATTCCGCTTGGGTAGTAGATAAAGAGACCGTGTTTTTTTGGATGACCAAGACACAAAAGATCTCCCAAGAAATTGACATGTACCCAAGGTGGATTTTCTATCAACCTTGTCTTCGACATAGTACGAGTCAGAATAGCCAACAAGATTAAAATAAGATCCCTTGGGATACCATATGCCAAAGTTTGGTGTATGTATTAGGTATCTCACAATTCTTTTTACAGCGAATAGATGACACTCTTTAGGTGACGCTTGGAATCGGGCACATATGCAAGCACTCAACATGATATTGGGCTAGGAGGCACATAGATATAGCAATAAACCAATCATTGATCGATAAACATTTTGATCAACTGGTTTGTCCTCCTTAGTGAGGTAAACATGTCCACTAGTAGGTATGGGGGTTCTCATACCTTGGCACCCTTGGATGTTGAACTTCCTGATTAAGTCCTTGGTGTACTTGGTTTGATAGATAAACGTAACTTCTCTCGATTGTTTGATTTGCAATCCAAGGACGAATTTCAGACCGCACATCATAGACATCTCATACTTCTCTAAGATCAACCTTCCATATTTCTCACTAAAATGTGGGTTAGTAGAACCAAATATAATATCATCCACATATATTTGGCACACAAATAGTTCACCATTAACTCTTTTATTGAATAAGGTTGCATCAGTTTTACCAACCTCAAAACCTTTTTCAATGAGAAACTTTGTTAGGCATTTGTACCAAGCTCTAGGGGCTTGTTTAAGACCATATAAATCTTTACCAAGTTTGTAAACACGATTAGGTTTCTTGGGGTTCACAAAGCTGGGAGGTTATTTGACATAAACCTCCTCCTCAATTTCACCATTTGGAAAAGCACTTTTGATATCCATTTGGTAAAGAGTAATGTCATGGTGATTGGAGCGAGAACAATGCTAATGGCTTTAAGTATCGGAATGGGGTCATAGGTCTCACCATAGTCCATACCTTCTACTTACGCGTATCCTTGGTCTACGAGACGCGCCTTGTTGAGTAGAACTTGACCATCTTCATCTTGCTTGTTTCGAAACACCCATTTTGTACCGATGATGTTGTGCTCGTCCTCGGGCTTTTCAACAAGTGTCCATACATGATTCCTCTCGAAGTTGTGTAGCTCTTAATGCATGTCATTCACCCAATCCGTGTCTTGAAGGGCTTATTCTACCTTCATAGGCTTAATGCTAGAGATAAATGAATAATGCTTGCAAAAGATAGCTAAACAAGATTTAGAGCGAGTGATTCTCCCGGTTTGTATGTCATCGAAGATTTGATTCAACGGATGATCTTTGTCCACTCTTGCTCGAACTCATGATAGCTTCTTATTTTTGGATGGTGGAGCTTCTTCATCATCATCTTCTTGCTCGTTGTCGTTGATGGTGTCATCTCCTTCGGGTGGTGGTGAGGAAGGTTGAGGTGGATGATCACGATATACTTGTTCTTCTTTTTAGCAATGAGTTGATGAAGTACTCCATCACCTCCATGGGACGAATCTTGCCAATAGGTAAATCTTGGATGACTTCCAAAGGTTCCTTATATCCTAAATCATTTGGCAATTGTTCGACATGTGAACCATTAGATTCATCAAACTTCACATCTTCTATATCTTCAACTTTTCGAGTAGACACGGTAGGGGTGAGAGTTTCATCCTTAACCAAGTAGGAAACCTACGTGCGATTTAGGAGAAAATTTAGTGTGATGATGCTTATCAAGAGTGTAGCACTTTGATCCGAATACTCGGAAGTATCCAACTTGGGTTTTGTTACCGGTGAGTTGCTCGTATTACAGTTTTACTCAGAATCTTGTACAAGTAGAGTCGGTTTATGGCGCGACAAACTGTTTCCACGGCTTCTGCCTAGAAGTGTCTGGCGTCTTGTATTCATCAAGCATCATTGTGTCCATATCTTTGAGAGTCCGGTTCTTCCTGTCAACAACTCTATCTTGTTGAGGTGTGTATGTTGCCGAGAACTCATGCGAGATACCTTCTTCGTTAAGAAAAGTATCCACATTAGTGTTCTTGAACTCTGTTCCAATATCGCTCTAAAATTTCTTGATCTTCACTTCAAAATTATTTTGGGATTTACGAGCGAAGTTCTTGAAGATCTTTCGTACTAGCGACTTATCATTAATAAAGAATACCCACGTAAATCTAGAAAATCATCAACAATGACTAAACCCCATAAGGATTTCCACCGATCCTCTTGTAAGCATTGGGACCAAAGAGATCCATGCAAAGCAACTCGAGTGGCCTTCTTGTAGTCATTTTGTTCTTCATTGGATGACTTCCACCGACTTGATTTCTTGCTTGACAAGCACTACAAACTCTATATTTGTCAAAGATAACGTCTCTAACACCAAGAATATGATCAGCTTTGATAAGCTTGTCAAGGTTTCACAACCCAACATGTCCTAGCCTTCTATGCCATAACCAACCTTTAGAAGATTTTGCAATAAGACATGTATGGGGTTTGGATTTTTTAGTGAAATCGACAATCGATAGATCACCTTTGGAAAAACCAGTAAAGACCATGTTATGATTGTCGCTACGAAACACTTGGCAGTCAAATTTTGTAAATAGCACATTGAATCCAAAGTCTGCTAGACTAGATACGGAAAGAAGATTGTATCCAAGGGATTCAACAAGCATGACATTTTGAATGGAGCTATCATGAGATATGGCCACCTTACCAAGACCAAGTACCTTACCCTTGGAGTTATCTTTATAAGTCAATACCTTCAAGGTCCATGGTTTGGTGTGATCTCATGGGACATGTCTTTATCTCCGGTCATGTGATCGGTGCATCCACTATCAAGTATCCAATCTTTTCCTCCGTCCAGGTAGTCTCTAAGGTTCGCCATAAGAGTAAGGTTCCTCATGGTCTTCTCATACTCGATGTGAAACTCAACATCTTCATCGTAGTATCCATGCTCCACATTGTCATCGTTGGATGAAATATCCTCATCAATATAAACAAGAATTTCATAAGAATTTTGACTATGACAATGTTCATGTTTATGCATGCGAATGGCTTCAACAATTACATTGTTAATGATAATGACATCCCCTTTAGCACGCATGAGGTCAGGAAGCTCAAATAGGCATTTATCAAAATTAGGATCACTTGGCTTCATTTTGTGAAAGGCAATGCATTTATGGAAAATGCTATCAAGATTTTTTAGGGAATAGTAAGGATATTTTTTCTTTGATTTTTCCACAAAGTGTAAGCACACTCGAAATTTTGCAACTAATTAAGCACATTTCTTGGCAGTCCTCTAATGGGAGGCTCATAGGGATATTCAACATACTTGCGCAAATGGAATTCATCAAATGTATCAAGCATTTCATCTTTTCATTGTCTATAGTATTCCCCATCAAGAATAGGCACTTTTCAACTAATATTCCCCAAACTAGGCACATCCATCTTCCTCCAATGGTTCTTAAACCAAGGTTATGGAGACGTTTCTGTGATACCAATTGTCAGATCAATAATGGGTTGTCTAGAGGGGGTGAATAGACTACTTGCATAAATTAAAATCTTAGCCTTTTCCTGATTTTAGTGGTTGGTAGATTTCAGCAATTCTAACATGTCTAGTGCACCCTACACATGCTAGTCAACAAATACGTCAGCGGAAAGTAAAGACTTTACAAATGTAGTAAGGAGTAGAATTTAAGAAGATCAGACGCAACGAAGTTGACACGGCGATTTTTGGCATGGTTCCGATAGATGGTCTTATCGTACGTGCATGTTAGTGGAGACTTCAACCTACACAGGGTAATGGGTGCGAGAGTCCATGGAGGGCTCCACCCATAACGGGTCCACAAAGAAGCAGCCTTGTCTATTCCACCACGGCTTCCGTCCACACAGGACTAGCCTCACTCACGATAGATCTTCACGAAGTAGGTGATCTCCTTGCCCGTACAAACTTCTTGGTTCAACTCCAGAACATGAAGTAGGAGGCGCCCAAGTGACACCTAACCAATCTAGGATCCACCACCCTCCGAAAGGTAATAGATACGGTAGAACGATGAACTCCTTGCCCGTGTGCTTCAAAAGATAGTCTCCTCAACACTCAATCACTCTCCCACAGATTTGGCATGTGTTGGAGAGATTAATCTTGTGGAAAGCAACTTGGGGAGGCTAGAAATCAAGGTTCAAATGGATGGAATGGAATCTCCTGAAAAGAATGGAATCAAAAAAAGAATGGAATCTCTTGATCTCAACACATGAGTAGGTGGCACTCTCTCGGCAAAAAGAATCTAGCAAGTGTAGGTGTGTTCTGAGTTCTTTCTTTGTGAAAGAGAGGACACGGAGGGGTATATATAGGCATCCCCCAGAAATCCAACCGTTACATCATTATTGCCGAACTCGGTGACACCGAGAAGAATCTCGGTTGTACCGAGTTGCACAAAATGCGGCAACTTTTGAATTCTCGGTGAGACTGATATATGAATCTCGGTGGAACCGATAGGATGACCTAGACGAGTTTCCAAATCTCGGTGATACCGATTACAAACTCAGAAATTTTGATTCCTTAAATCTTCTCAACAGAAAGTTGGTCACTGAATCTCGATGGCACCGATGTGAAAGTGGGTGGTACCGAGATGGAAGGCCTTGCCATAGGATCTTCCAAGTGTAAAATTTGTAGGGCCGAGTGGAAATGGTTGGTGGAACCGATTTTGCTGATATGTCTTTGGACAGAGATATTTCGTGGGAGAAGGGCTGAGTATTTTTGGTGGCTACCACTAAGCACTTGAGCAACCAATACATCATAATACCTCACCCCTTTTAATAGTATTGGCTTTCCTATGGAATCAAAGTGATTTCTCACAATTGTAAAATGTAGAGTCTTCTTGCTAGAAGGTTGAGCCAATCCTATTCCTTTCCTGTATCAAGGGGCTTCTCCTCACAATCCTTTAGCCAATGCTCTGTGTGGACTATACCTGAAATATACTAGGTCAAAGTCCTAGTCCAAGGGACAATGTATGTTGTCATGAATTATCGAAACCTGCAAGGGGTATATGTGCTTTCAAGTGAACTTTGTGACCTCTCTCTTGCAGGGGGCTATATCAAGGTACTCCGGGATACAGAAACTAATCTTCGGCCTCTTCATGGCCTCCCGAAAGCTGCTCCACTACTTTCAATCGTACCACATCACCATCATCACCCACTACCCTATGTAGCTTATACTTATAAACTCGGAGGCAATAGGCATGATTTTGGAGATGTCCCTGGAGCTAGCGAGTTTTGATTTCAGTTTTGAGAGTACAACAACCATCCAGAGTAGAGCCCTGCTAGAATTCATTCCTTAATAGACGCCAACACAAGATGAACAAATCCCAAAGATGGCCCTTCACGGCAAGGAGGAGCCTCAAGAGTGGGTCCTGTACTTTGACGGGGCTTTCTTGCTGCAAGGCGCCTGTGTCGGTGTACTTCTTCTTGGACCTACTAGAGAGAACCTCAAGTACGTGATCCAAATGTACTTCCCGTGGGAGACATCGACGAACAACACAACAGAGTATGAAGGTTTTCTTGCTAGACTACGGATAGAGGCCGACCTTGGTATCAAGAAGATGATAGTCCGAGGTGATTCTCAATTGTTTGTTCGCCAAGTGACCAAATACTACCAAAGTCCTCTGATGGAAGCATACGTAAATGAAGTGAGGAAGTTGGAGGAATGTTTTGATGGTCTACAAATGGCACACATCCCTCGTGTAGAAAATGACATTGCCGACGACCTATCAAAACGAGCGGCTGAGAAGTCACGTGTGGAACCAGGCACTTTTGTAGTCCGACTTACTGAGCCATCCGTCTCAATATCAGATTGACAAGCCAAGAAAAGGAAGGTCAACTCCGGTGACTATTTCCCGGCAGAGCCACCTGTGGCCGCCAAGAAGGTTGCTAGGGGTGAAGGAACACCTGAAAGTGCGCAACTGGCTCTGGCAGGCCCAACTTCCCTTGTCGTAGAACACTGTGCTCCCATGTCAGAAGAAACGTCTTTGGTCCTTGTCATTGAGCCCTTGGCTCCGGTATGGGCGCAACAGACCTTCCAATTCCACCAAACTAGAGACCTCCATGAAGATCAAGAACTGGCCGAAAAGTAGCACGGCAATCAAGTATGTACCAGTTCATGGAAAACATTCTATACAGAAGAAGAAGAAATGGGATAAATTGACATACACCTGCCGGGAAAGAGGACAAAACATGTTGGTAAAGATACCCAGAGGGATATGTGCCTCCCACATTGTGGCGCGAGCCCGATTGGAAAGGCGTCCCGACAAGGTTTCTATTGGCCGAATGCCCTCCAAGATGCCTTGACGGTGGTGACAACATCTGATGCATGCCAATACCAAGCAAGGCAAAGACATTAGCCCGCGCAAGTCCTTAAAACCATATCTCTCTCCGGGAAGTAGTAACAGTGTCATCTAATAAAGTACTCTCTCCTACCAGCGGAACACCGGGCGAGAAGAGGAAAAAAGAAATATGGCAAGGACTCTCGCAAGGACACCAAGAAGCCCACCCAAGGGTGATGCACACACGTCGAGGATTCCCCAGATACATCCTCTGCCTAGAGAAAGAAGAATAAAGTGATCATCCTCGGGACGAAGCAAGTCGTTGCACGGAATACACTGAGAGCAGCACTTTCACCATTAGTGCCACCCTCGATAACAAATAGAAAAGCATGCGCATCTCGTTCCTACGGGGGAATGTCGGTGTGTTTGCCTGGCAACCATCTGGCATCCCCGTTGTTCCTAGGAATGTCATCGAGCACCACCTCGACGTATCTCCCCACACGCACACCGTCAAGTAGAAGCTCCGAAAGCAAGCATTGGAGCGGCAATAGTTCATTGTCAAGGAAATCAAGAAACTGGAAGCAGCAAGCCTCTTCAGCGGCATCCTCCACCCAACATGGTTGGCGAACCCTGTGGTAGTGCCTAAGTTGAACCGTAAATGGAGGATTTGCATTGACTTTATTAATGGCGAACCCCTTCTAGTTGCCGCGTATCAATTTGATTGTGGACGAAGCCAACAGATGCGAAAGTTTGGCCTTCCTTGCTGCCTACTCCTGGTACCACCAGATTTTCATGGCCAAGGAAGATGAAGAGAGGATAGTGTTCATCTCTCCTTGTGGTATGTACTGTTTCAAGTGCATGCCATTTGGACTGAAGAGTGCATGATCAACCTTTTACGAGGGTTGTGAAGATAGGTCTTGGTCCACAGCTGCATAGGAATGTAGAAGCCTACATGTATGACATTGTGGTCAAGACCAAGGACGAGCCCTGCTGGTTCAATACCTGTAAGAAACCTTTGCTAATCTTTGCAAGATCAACTTGAAGCTCAACCCTGAGAAATGCATGTTCGGAGTGCCATCCGACAAGTTCCTTGGTTTCTTTGTGTCACAACGCGGTATAGAAGCAAACCCCGTTAATATAGAATCTATTGAGGGGTTGGAAGCTCTAAAGCATGCTCAGGACGTACACCGACTGGCGGGCTGCATTTCCGCCCTCAGCAGGTTCATATCCAAGTCTGCGAAATGCTCCCAGCCGTTGTTTTAAGATCTTGAAAAGAGGCAGGTCCTATGAAATGGATTATTGAGGCGGAGGCTAGGTTGCAATACTTGAAGAATTACTTGTCGTATCCGCCAACCCTAGTCATACTTCAACCCGAGGAACAGTTGTTGCTATATCTAGCGGCAATGTACCAAGTGGTTATTGTTGCGCTAGTGGAGGAGAGGGAAGCTAAGGAAGAAAAGGAAACAACCCCTGAGTTGGTGAACGGGAAGACAGGGCCACCCCTAGCAAGCCAAGAAGTCGAAGGCAAAGATGCAGCGCAGGAGGCCAGACGACAGGTTGTGTAAAAGAAGATGATGGCGCAGCAACCAGTGTACTTTGTCAGCTCTCTCCTGCAAGGGCTATATCAAGGTACTCCAGGATACAGAAACTACTCTTCGGCCTCCTCATGGCCTCCTGGAAGCTACTTCACTACTTCCAACCGCACCACATCAACACGATCACCCACTTCCCACTGTATCTTATACTTAGAAACCCAGACGCAACAAGCACGATTTTCGAGTTCTCCTTGGAGCTAGCATGTTTTGATCTAAGTTTTGAGAGTACACAAACCATCTCGAGCAGATCCCTGCCATAATGTATTACTTAATGGATGAGAACGCCAGATGAAGAGCTCCCGGAGACGACCCTTCACGGCAAGGAGGAGCCTCAAGAGTGGGTTAGGTATTTTGATTGGGCTTTCTCGCTGCAAGGCGCCTGTGCCGGTGTACTGCTTGTTGCACCCACTTGAGAGCTACTCAAGTACGTCATCGAAATGCACTTTACGCGTGAGACACCGGTGAACAACACAACACACTATGAAGTTTTTCTTGCTAGACTACAGATAGAGGCCGACCTTGGTATCAAGAAGATGATAGTCCGAGGGAATTCTTAGTTGTTTGTTCGCCAAGTGAGGAAGTTGGAGTAATGTTTTGACGGTGTACAAATGGGGCACGTCCCCGTACAGAGAATGACATTGCTGACGACTATCAAAACGAGCGGCTCAGATGTCACATGTGGAACGAGGCACTTTTCTACTCCGACTTACTAAGCCATTCGTCGCAATATCACATCAACGAGCCAAGAAATGGAAGGTCAAGTCTGGCGACTATTTCCCGGAAGAGCCACTAGTGGCCGCCGAAAAGGTTGCCACGGGTGACGAAACACATCCCAGTGTGCAATTGGCTCCGGCCGGCCCAACTACCCTTGACATAGAACACTGTGCGCCCATGGTAGAAGAAATGCCTTTGGTCCTTGCCGTCGAGCCCTTGGCCCTGTTATGGGCACAACATATCGTCCAATTCGTCCAAACTAGAGACCTCCGTGAAGAGCAAGAACATGCCAAAAAAGTAGAATGTCGATCAAGTATGTACCAGTTCATGGACAAGATTCTATACAGAAGAAGAACAAATGGGGAAAATTTGAGGTACACCTGCCGGGATGAAGGACAACCACTGTTGGCAGAGATACACGAAGGGGTATGTGGCTCCAACATTCGGTCACAGGCCCATGTCGGAAAGGCGTTCCGACAAGGTTTCTATTGGCCGACTGCCCTCCAAGATGCCTTGTCGGTGGTGACAACATGTGAAACATGGCAATACCACGCCAAGAAAACACATTAGCGCGCGCAAGTCCTTAAAACCATATCTTTCTCCCGGCTATTCTCAGTTTGGGGGATCAACATAGTCGGGCGCTTCCCGTGTGCTACCGGGGGCTATCGACAAGTTCACAAAGTGGACTCAGGTGGAACCAGTGAGAAAGGTAACGACACTATTAGTAGTAAGTTTCTCAGAGGAATAGTCTATCGTTTCGACATACCCATTAGGGTCATCCCTAACAATGGCACATAATTCACCATCATCACCTTCATGCAATATTGCCAAGACATCGGCACCAAGACCTATTCTGCATCAGTTGCTCAACTAAGGAGGAACGGCCAAGCAAAGAGAGCAAACGCTGTAGTGTTGGAGGGCCTCAAGACTAGGACTTTCGACAAGGTTCAGAAGCATGTAAGGCACTTGCTTGACGAGCTCCCGACAGTTCTTTGGTCAATTAGAATGACACCAAATCGATCTACTAGCGAGACACCCTTCTCCCTCGTATACGGGGCAGAAGCTATGCTCCCCATCGAACTCGCATATGGGTCACTGATACGTCCATTTTGCATCATGTTTTCATGTTGATATTTATCATTTCTTGGGCTGTTATTTCACTTCATGGTACAATACTTATGCCTTTTCTCTCTTATTTTGCAAGGTTTACATGAAGAGGGAGAATGCCGGCACCTGGCATTTTGGCCTGAAAAAGGAGAAAAGTTGAGATACCTATTCTGCGCAACTCCAAACGCCATAAAAATCAACGAGGATTTTTTTCCGGATTTATAAAAAATACTGGGTCGAAGAAGCGTCAGAGGGGCGCCAGCAGGTGGCCACAAGCCTGCTTGGCCCGGGCATCCCCCCTGGCCGCGCCAAGGGGGCTTGTGGGCAGCCTGCTGGCCCACTGGCCCCCCTCTTCTCCTATATGAAGGGTTTTGTCCAAAAAAAAATAAAGGAGGATATTTTTCGTGGATTCGCCGCCGCCACGAGGCGGAACTTGAGGAGAACCAATCTAGAGCTCCGGTAGGATGATCCTGCCGGGGAAACTTCCCTCTTGGAGGGGGAAATCGTCACCATCATCATCACCAACACTCCTCTCATCGGAGGGGACTCGTCACCATCAACATCTTCATCAGCACCATCTCATCTCCAAACCCTAGTTCATCACTTGTAACAAATCTCGTGACTCCGATTGGTACTTGTAAGGTTGCCGGTAGTGTTGATTACTATTTGTAGTTCATGCTAGTTGGATTACTTGGTGGAAGAGTTTACGTTCAGATCCTTGATGCTACTCATTACCTCTCTGGTCATGAATATGATTATGCTTTGTGAGTAGTTACTTCGGTTCCTGAGGACATGGGATAAGTCATGCTATTAGTAGTCATGTGAATTTGGTATTTGTTCGGTAATTTGATATGTTGTATGTTTTTTTCCTCTAGTGGTGTTATGTGAACGTCGAGTACATAACACTTCACCATTATTTGGGCCTAGAGGAAGGCATTGGGAAGTAGTAAGTAGATGATGGGTTGCTAGAGTGACAGAAGCTTAAACCCTAGTTTATGCGTTGGTTCATAAGGGGCTGATTTGGATCCAGTAGTTTAATGCTATGGTTGGACTTTGTCTTAATTCTTATTTCGTAGTTGCGTATGCTTGAGAGAGGGGTTAATCATAAGTGGGATACTTGTCCAAATAAGGTCAGTACCCAAGCGCTGGTCCACCCACATATCAAACTATCAAAGTAATGAACGCGAATCATATGAACATGATGAAAACTAGCATGACAGAAATTCCCGTGTGTCCTCGGGAGCGTTTTTACTCCTATAAGACTTTGTCCAGGCTTGTCCCTTGCTACAAAAGGGATTGGGCCACTTTGCTGCACCGTTGCTACTTTTGTTACTTGTTGCTTGCTACGAACCATCTCACCACACAATCACTTGTTACCGATAATTTCAGTGCTTGCAGAATTTACATTGCTGAAAACCAATTGTCAGATCCTTCCGCTCCTCGTTGGGTTTGACACTCTTACTTATCAAAAGGACTACGATTGATCCCTTATACTTGTGGGTCATCAAGACTCTTTTCTGGCACCATTGCCGGGGAGTGAAGCGTCTTTGGTAAGTGGAACTTGGTAAGGAAACATTCTTATAGTGTGCTAAAATTATTGTCACTTGTCACTATGGATACTAATCCTTTGAGGGGCTTATTCGGGGTATCTTCACCTCGAACGGAATCTCAAAGAGTTTCTCCTCAACCTGCTGCACCTATTGAAAATATTTGCTTTGAATTTCCTTCGGGTATGCTTGAGAAACTACTGGCTAATCATTTTACAGGAGATGGAACATCACATCCAGACTTGCATCTAATCTATGTAGATGAAGTTTGTGGTTTATTTAAGCTTGCAGGTTTGCCCGAGGATGAGTTCAAGAAGAAGGTATTTCCTTTATCTTTGAAGGATAAGGCGTTGACATGGTATAGGCTATGTGATGATACTCGATCATGGGACTACAATCGGTTGAAATTGGAATTTCATCAGAAGTTTTATCCTATGCATTTAGTACATCGTGATCAGAATTATATTTATAATTTTTGGCCTCGTGACAGAGAAAGCATCACTCAAGCTTGGGGGAGTCTTAAATCAATGCTATATTCATGCCCCAATGATGAACTCTCAAGAGAAATTATCATTGAGAACTTCTATGCTCGGCTTTCTCATGATGATCGCACCATGCTTGATACTTCTTGTACCGGTTCTTTTATGAAGAGAGATATTGACTTCAGATGGAATTTATTGGAGAGAATTAAACGCAACTCTGAAGATTGGGATCTTGAAGAAGGTAAGGAGTCAGGTATTAATTTCACGTTTGATTGCGTTAAATCCTTTGTTGAGACAAATACTTTTGGTGACCCTTAGCGCTAAGTATGTACTTGACTCTGAGATAGTAGCTTCAATGTGTGAATCATTTGCTGCTCATATTGATATCCCCAAAGAGAAGTGGTTTAAATATCATCCTCCTTTAGAATTCAATGTAGTTAAACCCAATACAGTTGAAGAGAAAGTCATTGCCTGTAATGATCCTGTTGTTCCCAGTGCTTACATTGAGAAACCACCTTTCCCTGTTAGGATGAAGGATCATTCTAAAGCTTCAACTATGATACATAGAGGCTATATTAGAACACCTACACCCCCTGAGCAAATTAGATTTGAACCTAGCATTGCTATTATCAAAGTTCTTCTGTCCGATGATGTTGAGGGACATGATATTCACTTCTGTGAAGATGCTGCTAGAATTGCTAAACCTCACGCTAGAGACAAACATAGGCCTGTTGTTGGCATGCCTGTGGTTTCTGTTAAGATAGGATATCATTGTTATCATGGTTTATGTTACGTGGGTGCTAGTGTTAGTGCAATACCTCAATCCTTATACGATGAAATTAAAGACGAGATTGCACCTGTTGAGATAGAGCCTATTGATGTCACTATTCAGCTCGCCAATAGAGATACTATCTGCCCTGTGGGAATTGTTAGGGATGTTGAAGTCTTGTGTGGTAAAATGAAGTATCCTGCTGGTTTCCTCGTTCTTGCTACCGCATAAGATAGCTTTTGTCCCGTCATATTTGCCAGACCTTTTCTCAATACCGTCAATGCTCATATTGACTGTGAGAAGCAAAATGTCACTGTTGGCTTTGAAGGTGTGTCACATGAGTTCAATTTCTCCAAGTTTGGTAGACAACCTCATGAAAAAGAGTTGCCCAATAAGGATGAAACTATTTCCTTAGGTTCTATCGCCGTGCCTCCTACTTATTCTTTTAGAGCAATACTTGCTTGCGCATGAAAATGATATGCATATGGATGAAAGGGATGAGATAGATAGAGTTGTCTTAGAACAATATCCTATCCTTAAGAATAATCTTCCTGTTGAACTGCTTGGGGATCCACCCCCACCAAAGGGCGATCCTGTGTTCGAGCTTAAACAGTTGCCTGATACTCTTAAGTATGCTTATCTTGATGAAAAAGAGACATGTCTTGTTATTATTAGTGCTAGCCTCTCAGACCATGAAGAAAAGAAGTTACTAAAAACTCTGAGGAAGCACCATGCCGCTATTGGATATACTCTTGATGATCTTAAGGACATTAGTCCTACTCTATGCTAGCAGAAGATTAAGACCGATCCCGATTTCAAACCAGTTGATGATCATCAAAGGAGATTGAATCCTAAGATGAAAGAAGTTGTAAGAAAAGAAATACTAAAGCTCCTAGAAGCGGGTATTATCTATCATGTTGCTCATAGCGATTGGGTGAGTCCCGTGCATTGCGTCCCTAAGAAGGGAGCATTACCGTTGTCCCTAATGATAAGAATGAATTGATCCCATAGAGGATTATTACTGGCTATAGGATGGTGCTCGATTTTAGGAAATTGAATAAACCCACTAGGAAAGATCATTACCCTCTGCCTTTTATCGACCAAATGCTAGAAATGATGTCTAAAGACACACACTTCTGCTTTCTAGACGGTTATTCTGGTTTCTCCCAAATACCAGTTGCACAATTTGATCAGGAGAAAACCACTTTCACCTGCCCTTTCGGGACCTTTGCTTATAGACGTATGCCTTTTGGCTTATGTAATGCACCCGCCACCTTTCAAAGATGTATGATGGCTATATTCTCTGACTTTTGTGAAAAGATTGTCGAGGTTTTCATGGATGACTTTTCCGTTTACGGGTCTTCTTTTGATGATTGCCTCAACAACCTAGATCGAGTCTTATAGAGATGTAAAGACACCAATCTTGTCTTGAATTGGGAGAAGTGCCACTTTATGGTTAATCAAGGCATCGTCTTAGGACATAAAAATTCTGAAAGAGGTATTGAAGTTGATAAAGCTAAGGTTGATGCAATCGAGAAAATGCCATATCCCACAGATATCAAAGGTATAAGAAGTTTCCTTGGTCATGCAGGTTTCCATAGAAGGTTCATTAAAGACTTCTCTAAGATTTCTAGTCCTCTTACCAATCTCTTGCAAAAGGATATTCCTTTTGTTTTTGACGATGATTGCAAGGAAGCCTTCGAAATACTTAAGAGGGCTTTGATAGCTGCACCTACTGTTCAACCACCTGATTGGAACTTGCCTTTTCAAATCATGTGTGATGCTAGCGATTATGTTGTTGGTGCGGTTCTAGGGGAAAGAGTTGATAAGAAGTTGAATGTTATTCACTATGCTAGTAAAACTCTAGACAGTGCCCAGAGAAACTATGCTACTACGGAGAAGGAATTTTTAGCAGTCGTGTTTGCATGTGAAAAATTCAGGTCTTACATAGTTGATTCCAAAGTCACTATTCACACTGATCATGCTGCTATTAAATACCTCATGGAGAAGAAGGACGCTAAACCTAGACTTATCAGATGGGTTCTCTTGCTACAAGAATTTTATTTGCACGTTGTTGACAAGAAGGGTGCTGATAACCCAGTAGCAGATAACTTGTCTAGGTTGGAGAACGTTCTTGATGACCCACAACCTATTGATGATAGCTTTCCCGATGAGCAATGGAATGTAATCAATGCTTCACGTAGTGCACCTGGTATGCTGATTATGCAAATTATATCGTTGCCAAATATATACCAACTAGTTTCACATGCCAGCAAAAGAAGAAATTCTTCTTTGACTTGAGACACTACTTTTTGGATGATCCTCGCCTTTATAAGGAAGGAGTAGATGGTGTTATTAGATGTTGTGTACCTAAACAAGAACAGGGACAGATCCTATAGAAGTGTCACTCCAAGGCCGACGGAGGACACCATGCGGGAGATAGAACTGCACACAAGGTATGGCAATCAGGTTTCTATTGGCCCACTCTCTTCAAAGATGCCCGTAAGTTTGTCTTGTCTTGTGACGAATGCCAAAGAATAGGTAATATTAGCAAACGTCAGGAAATGCCTATGAACTATTCACTTGTCATAGAACCATTTGATGTCTGGGGCTCTGATTATATGTGACCTTTTTCAAAATCCAACGGGTATACTCATATCCTAGTTGCTGTTGATTACGTCACTAAGTGGGTAGAAGCTATCCCCACTAGTAGTGTTGATCACAACACCTCTATCAGGATGCTGAAAGAAGTTATCTTCCCTAGATTTGGAGTCCCTAGATATCTAATGACCGACGGTGGTTCACATTTCATTCACGATGCTTTCCGTAAAACACTTTCTAAGTACGATGTCAACCATAGAATTGCGTGTCCATACCACCCTTAGTCCAGTGGTTAAGTAGAGCTAAGCAATAGAGAGATTAGACTGATTCTGCAAAAGACTGTCAACAGGTCTAGAAAGAATTGGTCTAAGAAGCTCGATGATGCACTATGGGCTTATAGAACTGCATATAAGAATCCCATGGGCATGTCTCCGTACAAAATGGTGTACGGTAAAGCATGTTATTTACCTCTTGAGCTAGAGCATAAAGCCTATTGGGCAATCAAAGAGCTCAACTTTGATTTCAAACTTGCCGGTGAGAAGAGGTTATTTGATATTAGCCCGCTTGATGAATGGAGAACTCAGGCATATGAGAATGCCAAGTTGTTCAAAGAAAAGGTTAAGGGGTGGCATGGTAAGAGGATACAAAAGCGTGAGTTCAATGTAGGTGATTATGTCTTGCTATATAACTCTCGTTTACGATTCTTTGCACGCAAGCTTATCTCTAAATGGGAAGGTACCTATGTTGTTGAGGAAGTATATCGTTCCGGTGCTATCAAGATCAACAACACGGAAGGTAATTGTCCGAGAGTTGTAAATGGGCAGAGAATCAAGCATTATATCTTTGGTACTCCCGTAAATGTTGAAAGCAATATTATCAATACCATAACTCCGGAAGAATACCTAAGAGACATTTGTCAGCCTGTTTCAGACTCCGAAAACAAAGAGGTATGTGATTTGGTAAGAAAACAGAGTCCAAAACTTTTGCGGTAGGAAATTTTCTCTGTTTTAGAATATTTGAAAAAATAAAAAAATTGGAAGTAGTCCGGAAAGTGCGCGAGGAGGCGACAAGCCTGCCCGGCGCGGGCCCACCCCCTGGTCGCGCCGGGAGGGCTTATGGCCACCTCGTGCGCCTCCCGGACTCCGTTTTCGTGCGGGGTACTCCTTCTGGTCTGAAAAAAATCATTATATATACTCCCGTTTGGTCTAGCCCCTCCATCACGCAGATTTCCTCTGTTTTAGTTTCGAGCCTCTTTTGTGTCGCAGATTTAGAGCAAGATGTCGTCTCAGGAATCTGTGGGGGAGAACAATCTCCCCCAGGTTTATGGAGAAGCAAGTGCTGATCTGAAAAGGATGGAGGTCATGGAGGCTAAGGAAAGGCTACCTAAAGAAACCAAGGGCAAAACCAAGGAGAGGAATCAGGCGTGGGATGAAGTGCAATCTGTGCTGAACATGGAAAGAAGTTGAAGAAGTGGATTTCCTCCAACCCTACCTCCACCTAGTGTCTCCATCCTTCATTGAACTCTTGAGGTTTTGTGAAACAACTCGTGCTCGCAATACTTCTCTCACTCGTGAAGTTGTTTTGCTGGAAAAACATATCGCAGATCTCCAAGGTATAAATCAAAGATTAATGGCCCTCTTGGAGTCAAAGATTGCAACAACTCCACCACCATCACCTCCAAAGGAAAACAACTAAGCAAGGGTATGGGCAATCCCCTTGGCTTGTGCCAAGCTTGGGGGAGTTGCCCCGGTATCGTATGACCATCACATATTTTGCCATTACCTTTGTTTTAGTTTTCCTTTTTAGTTTTCTCTTATTCTAGTAGAATAAAAGTCTTGGTGTTTTAGTCTTGAGTTTTTCTTTGTGTCAACCCCGATGTATTAGAGCTCGTGAGCCATATAATAAACAGTGTCTTAGTTGAAGGGCTTTGCCTCTTGCCTTTATCAAAAGAGTGAGAATGGAACAAAAGCATGAAAGATCATGTAATGATCTTATGGGAAGTGATGGCTTCACATATAAAAAGAATGAGGATTGAAACTTGTTGAGGGTAGGCAAACGTAGACCTTGGTCATTGTTGCAATTAATAGGAAGTGATAAAGAAGGAGTGGTTCACATATAAATATATCAGCTCTGACACCATCTATGATTGTGAACACTCACTAAACTATTGCATGCCTAGAAGTAGATGTTGGACAAGGAAGACAACATAATGAATTGTGTTTGCTTGGTTCCGAACAATTTTATATGATTAGAGATCACTTAGGATGTGACGATTGCTTCCACCTCATATTAGCCAAAACTCCCGCACCAAGTAGAGATACTACTTATGCATCCATAAACCTTCAAACCAGTTTTGCCATGAGTGTCCACCATACCTACCTATGGATTGAATAAGATCCCTCAAGTAAATTGTCATTGGTGCAAGCAATAAAAATTTCTCTCTAATATGTATGATCTATTAGTGTGTGGAAAATAAGCTTTGTACGAACCTGTGATGAGGAATACATAAAAGCGACAGACTGCATAATAAAGTTCTTTATCATAGGAGGCAATATAAAGTGACGTTCCTCCGCACTAAGAGGACACGCATCCAAACCTCAAAAGCGCATGACAACGTCTGCTTCCCTCTGCGAAGGGCCTATCTTGTACCTTTACTTTTTGCCCCTGAATGAGTCATGGTGATCTTCACCAATTCCCTATCTCGCCTTTATCTTGGCTAACGTCATATGCTTGGGAAAGATCTATATTCATACATCAACTTGTGGGTAAGTATTCATGAATTATAATTGTTGACATTACCCTTGAGGTAAGCAGTTGGGAGGCAAAACTATAAGCCCCAATATTTCTCTGTGTTTAGCTGAAACTTTGATCTCATGAGTACCATGTGAGTTGTAGCAATTGTAGAGAACGAAAGAATGATTGAGTATGTGGATTTGATTTACAATCTCTTATTTGACTCTTTCTGATGTTGTGATAAATTGCAATTGCTTCACTGACTAAAGGCTATTGGTTGTTACTTCTCGATAAGGTTCTTGATCCATGCTTTACATTGTGAAGGAATTATCACTTTAGCATGAGAAATTATATGTTGGTATTGTTGTTCTGATCATGATCATGATGCATGCATGTTCGTATCTTGTTTTGTCGACACCTCTCTCCCTAAACATGTGGACATATTTATTGAGCTAGGCTTTCGCTTGAGGACAAGCAAGGTCTAAGCTTGGGGGAGTTGATACGTCCATTTTGCATCATGTTTTCATGTTAATATTTATCGCTTCTTGGGCTGTTATTTCACTTCACGGTACAACACTTATGCATTTTCTCTCTTATTTTGCAAGGTTTACATGAAGAGGGAGAATGCCGAAAGCTGGAATTCTGGCCTGAAAAAGGAGCAAAGTTGAGATACCTATTATGCGGAACTCCAAATGCCGTAAAAATCAACGAGAATTTTTTTCCGGATTTATAAAAAATACTGGGCCGAAGAAGCCTGCTGGCTGGCCACAAGCTGGCCACAAGCCTGCTTGGCACGACCACACCCTGGCCGCGCCAAGGGGGCTTGTGGGTAGCCTGCTGGCCCACTAGCCCCCCTCTTCTCCTATATGAAGGGTTTCGTCCAAAAAAAATAAAGGAGGAGCTTTTTCGTGGATTCGCCGCCGCCACGAGGCGGAACTTGAGAAGAACCAATCTATAGCTCCGGCAGGAGGATCCTGTAGGGGAAATTTCCCTCCCGGAAGGGGAAATCATCGCCATCGTCATCACCAACACTCCTCTCATCTGAGGGGACTCGTCACCATCAACATCTTCATCAGCACCATCTCATCTCCAAACCCTAGTTCATCACTTGTAACCAATCTCCATCTCGTGACTCCAATTCGTACTTGTAAGGTTGCTAGTAGTGTTGATTACTCTTTGTAGTCGATGCTAGTTGGATTACTTGGTGGAGGAGTTTATGTTCAGATCCTTGTTGCTACTCATTACCTCTCTGGTCATGAATATGATTATGCTTTGTGAGTAGTTACTTTGGTTCCTGAGGACATGTAATAAGTCATGCTATTAGTAGTCATGTGAATTTGGTATTCGTTCGGTAATTTGATATGTTGTATGTTGTTTTTCCTCTAGTGGTGTTATATGAACGTCGACTACATAATACTTCACCATTATTTGGGCCTAGAGGAAGGAATTGGGAAGTAGTAAGTAGATGATGGGTTGCTAGAGTGACAGAAGCTTAAACCCTAGTTTATGCGTTGGTTCGTAAGGGGCTGATTTGGATCCAGTAGTTTAATGCTATGGTTAGACTTTGTCTTAATTCTTCTTTCGTAGTTGCGGATCCTTGAGAGAGGGGTTAATCATAAGTGGGATGCTTGTCCAAGTAAGGTCAGTACCCAAGCGCTGGTCCACCCACATATCAAACTATCAAAGTAACGAACGCGAATCATATGAACTTGATGAAAACTAGCATGACAGAGATTCCCGTGTGTCCTCGGGAGCGTTTTTCCTCCTGTAAGACTTTGTCCAGGCTTGTCCCTTACTACAAAAGGGATTGGGCCACATTGCTACACCGTTGCTACTTTTGTTACTTTTTGCTTGCTACGAATCATCTCACCACACAATCACTTGTTACCGATAATTTCAGTGCTTGCAGAATTTACCTTGGTGAAAACCACTTGTTAGATCCTTCTGCTCCTCGTTGGGTTGGACACTCTTATTTATCGGAAGGACTACTATTGATCCCCTATACTTGTGGGTCATCAGTCACCTCGAGTACAGGCCTTTGACGAGGACCAGCAACAGTAGCTACAACAAGACGATGCCATGCTCCTCGAGGAAGATCGTCTCTAGGCCACAAAGTGCGCGCCAGGAGTGTTGTGGAATGGGACCTTGTTATTCAAAGGATTTAGTCCACGAAGGGATCCAACAAGTTGAAACCCAAGTGGGAAGGCCCTTACCGGGTAGGAAGAGTCACCAGGCATGGCAATGTCCACCAGAAGACCGAAGATGGGACCCCGATGCTGAACTCATGGAATATTGAGCATCTTTGCAAGCTCTACCCATGAGGCATGGTTATTGGTCTTTTCGTCCACCACTTTTCTAGAAGTCTCACGTGAAAGCATGTAGTCCTTTGTGCAAAGCCAAGTGATGACCCCGTGCGTAGTAAATAAAGCTAAGTATTATCCAACTTTTTATTAAAGTACATATTTATCTTATGTATTCTTGCATGAAGTGTTGTGCTCCCTCATTACGTATCCAAGGTGGATACGGGGCCGACAAGATTCCTAGCCTCCTCTATTAACTCTTATTTCTTTTTTATCAAAAGGAAGGGAAGCCCACCCCCACCCCCCCCCACCCCCCCCCCCCCGCACACATACAAGCCTATGGGGGGAGCATGACGGCAAGGACACCTACGAATGTGACAACAACCACCTAGTGGCAAGGGAACGACAAAATAAAAAAGTAAGTAAAAATTTCGCGCAACCCCATTGACACTCATGTGAAAAGACGTGCACGCGGAGGCCTTCATCATAATTGTTGCGCTCTTAACAGTTATGAGCTTACTAGACCCGCAAAGCAGCCGCGGTAAGGGAGACGAAGAGGTATTGTCGGCGGCGCCACCGCTGGGATACTAAGGACTCGATCCTTCCCACGGTGAATACGCGCCCCGGCAAGCGATGCGTATTTATCCTGTCAGAATTGTTCCTCACTTGGGCAGTCGCGGCAAGGGTAGTGGGACGATCCTACCGGTAACACATCGACAAGCGATCCCCAAAAGCGTAAGAAATGAGTGCGCAAGAGTGCGTCTTCAGGACATGAAAAGAGAGAGAAAAAGGAAGCATAGATTCTCATCGAAACACGATGAAAATATATAACAACTAACAGGGTAAACACCCAATGTTTTCTTCACATGTTTTCTTCGCGGGATTACATTAGGGGCAATCTAAACGCAAAAGAACATCTGCCATTACGATGCAGCGATTGATCCGGAAATGAAACACCACGAATGGAGCTCCATTCCCACGTCAATAACCCCATCTTGGGGATCCTGGATTCGGCACCAAGCGCGCCTAGTCGGAGTTCTCCTGCTTGATGCCGAAGATGCTGGCATTGTCATCGCTATCGCTAGAGGAGTCGTAGTCGCTGCCACTTGACCTCTCCACATAGCACACCAGACAAACACCGTACTCCCTGAAGAACTTCATGATAAGGGCGGCGGCGCCATCGAACTTGCACTAGAGGAGGTGCCCAGGGCCGTGGCCCCGGGACCGGGCGAACAACTTCCACCCCTGCGTCAGGAACATAGTACTCCCAGGGTTGAAGGCGACAGCCACCCAGACATGCCCATTATCGAAGTCGTCCGCCCGGAGCCACAGTCCTCGGGGACGGGTGCTTTCCACAACCTGCGCAAAGTGGTCAATGAGACGCAACCAGCTCCAGTGCCGACGAGGGAGCGCCACGATGAACTCCTACGCCACATCCCCTGCATGAATCCCCGCGTGGGGCTGTAGGATAGGTGTGCCTCTTCAACCATCGCGATTCGTAGCATCCTCCCTTCCTCGACCCCTGCACACCGTTCTTCTGCGAGAACTAGAAGCAACCCCTACTGCTGTCACCACAATTCTCATCGGGCTCGGCAGTATGCCCCTCCGTGGGGCATGGGACCCGCAAGACCACTCGTCATTCCAAGGATGACGCAATGGAGAATATGGAAAGGAGTGGAAGAGGGTGCTAGTCGTTGTGTTTGCAGGGGGCGTGAGTGAGCAGCTGGCGCACACTCCCCCTATTTATAGGGCGAGGGAGGAGAAGGGACTCGCTCTTCGTAACCCAAGGTGGAGGCATACTAGCGCACACTTAGCACCAGCGACCGCCCTCCTCATCCAATACAAGACCATGCATGCAAGATGCATCATCAATCGCAGGTAGAATTCACTAACGAGAGGTGAACGACCATCCCCCCACCGTCCTCTCTTTTTCCCTCGAAAAGGTATGGGAGATGACTAATCGCTGCACGACGCAACCGCTCGCTGTCAAGAATGCGAGCTTCGGCGACCACCCTTGTTTGCCAATGACACGTGACCTTTTGGGCGTGACTCCTCGAAGCAACCGCCTTTCTCCACCACTCCCACGACCCGTAGTAAATGCACGTTGTTGGAAATCAGTAAGAATCATCATTACCGCAGGGAAATGCGGTCGCGTGTGCATGTGCACTATTTTTTAGCCTAGCCCAACAAACAACACGGACACATGTGTGGCCTAGGCCTCGGGGCTACTGCCGGTGTACTAAAATATGGGGCTTTAGTACCTAGAATTATACAGAGGCAGCTGCAGCCCCTAGACTAGCAATACACTGCCGATCAGCACCATCCCTCGTACTACAACAATTGAAGACTACAAACAAGGCCCCAGCAAGCTACCTTGACGGGAGGAGAAAATCCAGACGTCAACCATGCCCGCCAAGGCCCCTCCATATATCCATCGCTCCACCTCATCAGGCTTATTGTCAGCATCAGCGAGGTATCGAGCGGGCAAGAGGTTAGGTTGGTCTAGTCAGAGGCATGCAACCACTTTAATGACACCCGTCCCGCAACGTGTCAAGCAAATAGAAGGTAGCTGGGCGAATGACACAGAATGAGAGGCAATCCTTGCTAGGGGAGCATCGCCAGCGTGCCACCTCATGGCACATTTAATGTGCATGTCTACATATGTCAAAGTTAGGTATTTCCCACTGTTGCTTCTATCAATACTTTTGGCAGTTAGCGATGGAGTATTCTCCCACAAAAAGTCCAATTTAGCCATTGTGGTAACCCGTTGGACTATAAAAGGAGGACCATATCTACTTTAGAAAGGTTGAGGCCCCGTTCATCCAGGGACGTAGCTTCTGCCCTTGAGCATCGTTGCCTGGTGAGCATGTCTATATTGTGATCATCCACATAATCCACCAAATTACAGGACGAAGGGTTTTACGCTCCAAGCGGCCCGGACCTGTCTAAACCCCCATGTACGATGTTGTCGGTGATGCTCTTTTTGCATCTGTAATCCCCATAGAACCATAGCAAAGGGACCTCATTGGTCCTATAGATCGTCGATTCAACCGCGATACTTTGATTTTATTTACTTAGTTTGCCACAATCAACATTTGCTGGACACACCTATTTGAGAGAGAGAGACCTTCATCATGATTTGATAGAATACTCTATGTTCTTGAATTATATCTTTTGAGCTTAGCAGTTGCTCAAGTACTTCGCTTATATATTTTTTAGGATAATGGCGTATAGATTTTATAGAAATAATTGCACTCTCGTTCTTCACTTTTGTTTGTTTGATATTTAATAAATAGAGACGGTAATTTGAATGGGTCATAAGGCTAGTACAAAAATAATAGGTATTCAATTAGTCATAATCAAAACCATCATGTACCACACAAAGAGAAATTGTGGGTTAATGATATTGATGTGGTAATATGAAAAAGGTGTGAGTGCATCATTGTTAATTTGTACAAGTACAGATATTAAGAGGTTTTAATTTCTTGTTTGTCTGAATGTTAGAAAGGCATGGTGGGGATGTGCAAGCATGTAGCGACCCAACTCAAAACGAGTCAAGCCTCTGTGTTTCTGTGCCATCCCTGGATCAGTATGCTGGCACACACAGTACATCAATGTATATATCAAAGTGCAATCACATGTAAATAGCGTAAAACTGATGTATACCTTAATTATTTCAGCAGAAGCAGTCAAGGGAGTGGAGTCCCAATAAACACCAACGGCAAGTTGAGTGTAGACCGTAACCCTGAATCGTACTCTTACTCGTCGAAGAAAAATATCTGCAACATAAGACGTTGTAGCCGTGTAGGTCAGCATATTGAATATGCCGGCAAGTCACATAAGAGAGGGGTGAAAAGTAATCATCTATACTATATGCATATATGGTAGGTGGGGCTATAAGTTTTTAGCGAAAAGCAAGTTTTCTCCTACATCATTAGAGGGCTAAAAGCAAAATGTTACTACATTGTTGGTTGTTAACGAGATGGTTCCGCCAACCAATTCTCGTACCCGAGTTGTCAATAATTCCCACATCAATATATTTAATGGTGTTGAGAAATCCAGATAACTTCAGTTCCTTTGGCTCAAGTTGTCCATGACCGTGGACACCGCTAATCGATTAGGTTTGAGTACTCTGCAGAGTTTTGCACACGTTCCCCACAAGATTTGATCGCCTCCGAGTATGACCTCGCACTTTAGGGTGTTTGAAGACCGGATGATCAAAACATGGTCTTTCAACGGGTCCCTCTGAATCCCTGTCGGTATCCATCCATTCCTACTGTTCTTCTACATCTGCTAGCACTGCCTGTCCAGAGTCGCCGCGTTGTCCAACCAAGCCAGAGCCCATAATGACTTGTGGCTGTGCAGGTAAGCCTTGGGTCTTGAAAATATCCGTCCGTCTCTTTGAGCCTGGGTGAAGCTTTCCGCAGGATGTCATGGCCGTCCCCAGCATCCCGGGCATCCATTGCGTTCTCCAGGGAGCCGATCAACCGTCCTTCACCCAGAGTTGCATTGCGTCCGAGGTCTTGAAAATCTTGTCTTAACCGGTCTTGATTATTTAATCAACCTCGCATCACTCGTGTTATGCACTCAACCGAAATCCCGTCTACTCAAGCATAGCAATATGAAATTTGTCGTCCCGAGGCCAAGTATCGGGGTTGTTGTGTGCCTACCACATGATACTACAATCTATACTAAAATTTCCAAGTACCTAAGCAGCATGCAATTGGGCATAGGATGGTAGAACTACGATGTATAAAACATAGGTGATAGTATGATCAAAGTGACTTGCCTGGTGATGTTGACGAAGAAGAATTTCTCGAGAAATAACTTGATAGACTACTCGTCACTCTCTGATGAAATCTATATAACAAACATACCATTCACATAAGCACCCATACTAGCAATCAAAACAAAAGAGAGAGCGAAATAGAATCCGAAAGAAACTTCAAATAAGACTAGGGAGTCTTCTACTATGTCAAACACTAAATAGTTTTTGTCTAACAGAAAATAATAACAAGGAACTAAGATATAAGTTTAACTAAGATAAAATAAAGTATTTTTCACAAAATTTTTTGAAAGTATTCCCAAACGGGATTTGAAACAATGCGGAAACCAATTGCAAGTTACTAAGGAACTAGAATTGATTTCGTGATAACAATTAAAATAAAATAAAAATTTGTTGCAAAACTACTGTTTAACTAACAGAAACAAAACATAATCTTTCTGAAATAATAAAGAAAATATTTTAAAACAAAAAAATAGAAAAGGAATTAGCCGAAATCCTAAAAGAGGTGAAACAGAAATTGTTTCAGATGAAACAGTGAGCTAAAATAGTCAAACAAATCTGAAATTTTTACCACTGATAAATAAGATCACTAGTGATCGGTACCAAAAGGAATCAAATTAAAAGCTATTTTTAAACTCATGGAATAAGCAAAACAAGTTTTACACTAAATCTGATCTAACTTATATTTTAAAATTTCAAACATAGACAAATTATATGTTTTTAAACACTACAGGAAATTTGCGAGCTACTGGAAAAAGAATCACTATGATTGGACTTCGGGATCAACAGTTATGGGCTAAACAAGGTTGGAACTTTGCTGTTTTTGGAATTAAACAGAAAAAGTGAATAATTGCTACAGACACGTGGCGCTCACTGATTGGCTAAGGGGTGTTTGCTGCATAGGGTAAACAATGGATGGCCGCTAAATAAGAAAAATGCTTCGGTTCACGTAACTGATGGACCGGTCCGTTTTAGGAAACCGAAGGGGTAAGTACCTATGTAATCTACACCGTAGATTATGGATCTAAGGGCTACTACATAAAAACAAAAAAGAAACAGGAGGGGGATGGAGCATTACCATGGCTGGAGTTGCTCCCGTGGCTGGCAATGGTGGCCGAGGTAGGGGTGGGGCTCCGGTGGGGTGGGTCGCCGGTGGGGAGGGGATCCGGCGGAGGGGGCAGCGAGGCGGAGGGAGGGCGGCGAGGTGGAGGGAGCCTACAGGTGGGGGGCGACGGGGAAGTTGCTGGCAGTGCTGCTGCTCGCTGGTTCCAGGGAGGGGCGAGGTTGCGGGGCGACGGGGTGGGGAGGGGCGGCGGTGGAGGGGGGGCGAAGGGGTGGCGGGGTGCAGGGGTGCCAGGGGGCGACGGGGGTGGCAGGGGGGGCGAGGCAGGGAGTGTACAGAGGGCTCCCGGAGCTTCGGCTCCGGCGAGTTTAAGGCGGGTGGCACGCGAGCTAGAGGCGAGGAGAGGGGGTGGTTTCAACGGGAATGGAATGAGGAGTCCATGGGGGTTCTTATAGAGGCGACGGGAGGCGCTGGGAGGGAATGTGCTTCGCGAATCCTGGAGGTGGGGATTCCTCTGTCCATGGAAGGCAAGTTCCTGTGACGTGACGGAGAGAGGAGGAAGAAGATCTTCCTGGGCCAGAGAAAAAAGGAAAGCTCTTCATGGGCGAGCAAGTCTTTCCAAAATAAAGGGATTCCTTTCCTATTTCTAAAACTAGTAAACTAAAACGATTAAAGGGGAATCAAATCAATTCGAAATAAAGAGTTTTTATATAGTAAAATTATTAGAAAAATAAAATATAGATGATGGGCATTTTTCCACGGCAGAAATAAAAACTTAAGAAAAAATTATTTTCACAAAATTGCCTAAAAGGTTTATTTTCTTTTGCAAATAAGTTTCAAATGACCCTCCAAGTTTGAGGGTTCAAATAACTTTCAAAATGCCCGTGGGTTCGAGGGTCATGTTCCTCCTCTCTAGAATGTATTTCCCGGCATTTCTTGCACGAAGAAAACGAATAGAAATGCAAAAGAATTCAAATGCAATTATCTCCGTTCAAATTATTTATAGTTGAAGAAGTCATGTCATCTTCTCTCTTTGCTTTTAAAAGATTGAATTTGAATTCATCGGAGAAGGGAAAAGTCATTTTATTCCCTCTCATTCAAAAGTTTCGAAAAGTTTCAAATTTCACACAAGTTTCAATCACTCAGGCAACCAACAAACAATCTAATAATAATTATATTAACATTCCAAAATTTATAATTTTGGGATGTTACAAACTACCACACTTAAAATGAATCTCGTCCTCGAGATTTGAAGGGGCTAGAAAGAAAAGGTTAGGGTTTGGGGGTCTTCTAGCAAATCTAGTCTCGTGCAAAGTGGGGTGATACCACACTTAAAATGAGAGTTACAGGTCACTCAAATTTTTAACAATCCTCTGGGGTCTTGGCATCTCGCTCGTCACACTCTTCTTGGTAACTTATTTGGTGAAGTTCTTCCATTATATTCATAATGTTTCCATCAAAATCGAGGGTTCTTCTGTTGATATAAGATTCTTCCGTCACTGGGTCTTCTTAACTGACAAGTCTCAAGGCGTCTTAGTGTTTGCCTTTGCTCCGTGGGTTCCCGGCTTCCTTCCTGAGCACATGTATTTGTGGTAGCCAAATTTCATACACTTGTAACATGTGACATGACTCGGGTCTATATCTGCAGAGATTTGGTTCTTCCGAGGGTACTTTTTCTTCTTTCCGGACTCCTTTGTTTTGGCTAGTTCTTCTATTTCAAGTGGATCAAACTCCACTTATTCCGTCGGGAAGTATCCCAGATACTCTTGGCTTCTCTTCGTGCAGTCCTGTGAGTAATGTCCTTCTTATCCACATGAGTAGCATGCGTTGGAGAAAAATCTGGCCAGACCTTGTCCATCAGGGTCTTCAATATTTTCGTTCATCACCGGCCCTTCTAGAATCTTCTTCTTGAGTGTTTCCTTCACTGCATCTTTCTGCTGCTGGACAACTTGTTGTACCTTGGGGTAAATGTGGCACTGAGCTAGGTAGTGGGTGGTTCCCTCACAAAGCAAACAAGTCACCTGACTACTTGGGCACTCCTCAGCTGGGTGATTTTCTTCACAATGAGTGCATCCATGCTTGTGTTCTTTCTGTGTGTGTCCTATTTCTCCACAGATCTTGCAAGCACAAGTCTTCTCCTTCGGATTAGCATAGCACTTCTGAATAAGTTGGGATCTTAACAAAGTCTTCTTGAATTCGTCCCAGGTTTCTGCTCCACTAAATCCTTGTATGGCATGGTGCATTTTCCACCAGATAGCAGCACTTTGGGTAAAGTACTGGAGAGCGTGTTCCACTTCACATTTCCTTGAGATCAAGTTGCTCCCGAAGTGGTTCTCCATGTTCTGAATCCATATTTCAGCCTCCAACTGGGTCATTGGTCCAGACACTACAAGTCCAGCTTCATACTCCATCTAGTAGGGTTGAGGTTTTGGGGATGAGACGGGTAAGAGAGGGAGGGAGATACGCACAATACAAACAATATTTTTGAGAATAGGTTTTAGTTGTGGCCGTCAGAAAACACACACCAATGACGGCTCACAAATCATCGTATCTAACGTGGGTATATAACAGGGGTTTGGACTTCTAATAAACATTGGAACGTTTCGGAGTCTTCGAGTTCTTCGGGTCTTGAGAGTCTTCAATTGGTGTAGCTTCAACTCCATGATGAAATCCTCTTTACTTTGAAGCGGGAGTCGGTTGATCCTTCACGTGGTCAAAGGGGAAAGGGCATTGTCTAACTATTTGAGGTGAGAGAGAACGTTTGATGAAATCAGAAGAGATGATAAGTAAAAGGTGTTATTGAAGAATTTTTAGAGAGATCCTATCCTAAGAAATTTCCAGTTTCTAGGGTCTCGTCCTACAGTCAACATGTGCTCTGATACCATTTCTGTAGCGACCTGACTCAAACGAGTCAAGCCTCTATGTTTCTGTGCTATCCCTGGATCAGTATGTTGGCACACACAGTACATAAATGTATATATCAAAGTGCAATCACATGTAAATAACGTAAAACTGATGTATACCTTAATTATTTCAGCAGAAGCAGTCAAGGCAGTGGAGTCCCAATAAACACCAACAGCAAGTTGAGTGTAGACCGTAACCCTGAATCGTACTCTTACTCGTCGAAGAAAAATATCTGCAACATAAGACGTTGCAGCCGTGTAAGTCAGCATATTGAATATGCCGGCAAGTCACATAAGAGAGGGGTGAAAAGTAATCATCTATACTATATGCATATATGGTAGGTGGGGCTATAAGTTTTTAGCGAAAAGAAAGTTTTCTCCTACATCAAGAGAGGGCTAAAAGAAAAATGTTACTACATTGTTGGTTGTTAACGAGATGGTTCCGCCAACCAATTCTCGTACCCGAGTTGTCAATAATTCCCACATCAATATATTTAATGGTGTTGAGAAATCCAGATAACTTCATTTCCTTTGGCTCAAGTTGTCCATGACCGTGGACACGACTAATCGATTAGGTTTGAGTACTCTGCAGAGTTTTGCACACGTTCCCCACAAGATTTGATCGCCTCCGAGTATGTCCTCGCACTTCAGGGTGTTTGAAGATCGGATGATCAAAACATGGTCTTTCAACGGGTCCCTCTGATTCCCTGTCGGTGTCCATCCATTCCTACGGTTCTTCTACATCTGTAAGCACCGCCTGTCCAGAGTCGCCACGTTGTCCAACCAAGCCAGAGCCCATAATGACTTGTGGCTGTGCAGGTAAGCCTTGCGTCTTGAAAATATCGGTCCGTCTCTTTGAGCCTGGGTGAAGCTTTCCGCAGGATGTCATGGCCGTCCCCAGCATCCCGGGCATCCACTGCGTTCTCCAGGGAGCCGATCAACCATCCTTCACCCAGAGTTGCATTGCGTCCGAGGTCTTGAAAATCTTGTCTTAACCGGTCTTGATTATTTAATCAACCTCGCATCACTCGTGTTATGCACTCAACCGAAATCCCGTCTACTCAAGCATAGCAATATGAAATTTGTCGTCCCGAGGCCAAGTATCGGGGTTGTTGTGTGCCTACCACATGATACTACAATCTATACTAAAATTTCCAAGTACCTAAGCAGCATGCAATTGGGCATAGGATGGTAGAACTACGATGCATAAAACATAGGTGATAGTATGATCAAAGTGACTTGCCTGGTGATGTTGACGAAGAAGAATTTCTCGAGAAATAACTTGATAGACTACTCGTCACTCTCCGATGAAATCTATATAACAAACATATCATTCACATAAGCACCCATACTAGCAATCATTCTAGCAATCAAAACAAAAGAGAGAGCGAAATAGAATCCGAAAGAAACTTCAAATAAGACTAGGGAGTCTTCTACTATGTCAAACACTAAATAGTTTTTGTCTAACAGAAAATAATAACAAGGAACTAAGATATAAGTTTAACTAAGATAAAATAAAGTATTTTTCCCAAAACTTTTTGAAAGTATTCTCAAACGGGATTTGAAACAGTGCAGAAACCAATTGCAAGTTACTAAGGAACTAGAATTGATTTCGTGATAACAATTAAAATAAAATAAAAAGTTGTTGCAAAACTACTGTTTAACTAACAGAAACAACACATAATATTTCTGAAATAATAAAGAAAATATTTTAAAACAAAAAAATAGAAAAGGAATTAGCCGAAATCCTAAAAGAGGTGAAACAGAAATTGTTTCACATGAAACAGTGAGCTAAAATACTCAAACAAATCTGAAATTTTTACCACTGATAAATAAGATCACTAGTGATCAGTACCAAAAGGAATCAAATAAAAACCTATTTTTAAAATCCTGGAATAAGAAAAACAAGGGTTAAAATAAATCTGATCTAACTTATATTTGAAAATTTCAAACATAGACAAATTATATGTTTTTAAACAGTACAGGAAATTTGCGAGCTACTGGAAAAAGAATCACTATCATTGGAATTCGGGATCAGGAGTTATGGGCTAAACAAGATTGGAACTTTGCTGTTTTTGAAATTAAACAGAAAAAGTGAATAATTGCTACAGACACGTGGCGCTCACTGATTGGCTAAGGGGTGTTTGCTGCATAGGCTAAACAACGGATGGCCGCTAAATAAGAAAAATGCTTCGGTTCACTTAACTGATGGACTGGTTCTTTTTAGAAAACCGAAGGGGTAAGTACCTATGTAATCTACACCGTAGATTATGGATTTAAGGGCTACTACATAAAAACAAAAAAGAAACAGGAGGGGGATGGAGCCTTACCGTGGCTGGAGTTGCTCCCGTGGCTGGCAATGGTGGCCGAGGTAGGGGTGGGGCTCCGATGGGGTGGGTCGCCGGTGGGGAGGGGATCCGGCGGAGGGGGGCGACGAGGCGGAGGGAGGGCGGCGAGGTGGATGGAGCCTGCATTTGGGGGGGCGACGGGGAAGTTGCTGGCGGTGTTGCTCCTCGCTGGTTCCAGGGAGGGGCTAGGTTGCAGGGCGACGGGGTGGGGAGGGGCGGCGGAGGAGGGCGGGGGCGAAGGGGTGGCGGGGTGCAGGGGTGTCAGGGGGCGACGGGGGTGGCAGGGGGGCGAGGCAGGGAGTGTACACAGGGCTCCCGGAGCTTCGGCTCTGGCGAGTTTAAGGCGGGTGGTGCACGAGCTAGAGGCGAGGAGAGGGGGTGGTTTCAATGGGAATGGAACGAGGAGTCCATGGGGGTTCTTATAGAGGCGACGCGAGGCGCTGGGAGGGAATGTGCTTCGCGAATCCCGGAGGTGGGGATTCCTCTGTCCATGGAAGGCAAGTTCCTGTGACGTGAGGGAGAGAGGAGGAAGAAGATCTTCCTGGGCGAGAGAAAAAAGGAAAGATCTTAATGGGCCAGCAAGTCTTTCCAAAATAAAGGGATTCCTTTCCTCTTTCTAAAACTAGGAAACTAAAACGATAAAAGGGGAATCAAATCAATTCGAAATAAAGAGTTTTTATATACTAAAATTATCAGAAAAATGAAATATAGATGATGGGCATATTTCCACGGCAAAAATAAAAACTTCAGAAAAAATTATTTTCACAAAATTGCCTAAAAGCTTTATTTTCTTTTGCAAATAATTTTCAAATGACCCTCCAAGTTTGAGGGTTCAAATAACTTTCAAAATGCCCGTGGGTTCGAGGGTCATGTTCCTCCTCTCTAGAATGTATTTCCCGGCATTTCTTGCACAAAGAAAACGAATAGAAATGCAAAAGAATTCAAATGCAATTATCTCCGTTCAAATTATTTATAGTTGAAGAAGTCATGTCATCTTCTCTCTTTGCTTTTAAAAGATTGAATTTGAATTCATCGAAGAAGGGGAAAGTCATTTTATTCCCTCTCATTCAAAGGTTTCAAATTTCACACAAGTTTCAATCACTCAGGCAACCAACAAACAATCTAATAATAATTATATTAACATTCCAAAATTTATAATTTTGGGATGTTACAAAGCATTTATATTCCTCGTTAAAATCCTAGTGTTGTTTCAGGTAGGAGGCGCACGATGGTTAACTCCTCCCAACCTCCTCCCCAGGGGCATCTGAGTAGTGCTTTGATTTGTGACAAAACTAATAAAACTTCGCAATAATTTTATGAGTTCTCAATGACTAATGTGAAACCATGGACATATATAATCTCACGTCCTCATATTTTGTTAGCCTCTTCGGTACCGTGCATTGCCCATTCTCTCCTCGACAATCGGTGCAAAATTCGCCGGTGCATCCAAACCCCGTGGCATGATACGCTCTGCCACACATAAGCCCTCTTATATCTTCCTCAAAAGAGCCACCATAATACCTCTTATGGCATTTCCATAGCCATTCCGAGATATATTGCCATGCAAATTCCACCGCTACATCATATGACTCGTTCGTTCATTATCATATTGGTTTGCATGATCATATAGAGCTAATATAGTATTTGTGGAAAAACCAACAATCATCATATTGCTGATACATATCATGCTAGATCATTGCACGTCCTGGTACACTACCAGAGACATTCATATTCAGTCATATGGTTTCATAGTTCTTAATATCAAGTTTTTATCGAGTTGTAAGTAAATAAAAGTGTGACGATCATCATTATTAGAGCATTGTCCCAATGAGGAAATAAAAATTGGGAAAGCCAAAAGAGCCCACCATAAAAAAGAATAAAAATGAGAGAGAGAAGGGACTTTGCTACTATCCTTTACCACACTTGTTCCTCAAAGTGGCATCTTGTTCTCTATATAGAGAGTCTCATGTTATGTCACTTTCATATGGTAGTCGGAATCACATTTTTAATGTTATAAACTTGGCTTGTATATTTCGATGACGGGATTCCTCAAATGCCCGAGGTCTTCATGAGAAAGCAAGTTGGATGCACACCCCACTTATATTTAGTTGAGCTTTCATACACTTATAGCTCTAGTGCATCAGTTGCATGTCGATCCCTACTCCTTGCATTGATATCTACCAATTGGCATATCCATTGCCCGTCGGTACGCCTAGTTGATGCGAGACTATCTTCGACAATTTTTACCATTTTGATATCTACCACCATATCATATTCCACCTTTATGATATGTCCATGGTTCACGCTCATGTATTGTGTGAAGAATAAAAAGTTGATGCACATTAGAAAAGTATGATCCAATTGTCTGAGTTGGACAGCGCGTTGCTTGGCACTTGTATTAATGTGGTGAAGACGGAGTCATGCCTTGCTAATATGATAGGATGAGTGGGGGTAAACATTCTTTTAGGATTGTATACTTTGAAAGATAGATGATTTTGTTGCTTGTACTTATAAATATTACTATGTTGATGTTTGTTAATTTATCATTTCTCAGTGAGCATACGTGCAAGAATTAAGGAGCAATGAAGACGGAGTCATGCCATGCTAATAACGGAGCATATGTGCTTATAAATATTACATATGGGGTAGCGTGTCACATAAAAAATTTTGTTTTTGTCAGTTACCTACTCGAGGAGGAGCAAGAATTAAGCTCGGGGATGCTTGATACGTCTCGGGCGTATCTATAATTTTATATTGTTCCATGCTATTACATTATCATTCTAGGTTTATTTTTGAGTAATAACTTACCAATTTATATTATTTTTAGCACTAACCTATTGACTAAGTCTGTAGTGTCAGTTGTTGTTTTCTACGTGTTTTTTACTTTTCATGTTTACAGTACCAAATGAGGTCCAATTGCCCCGGAAGATTATATGATTTTTTTCTGGACCAAAAGAAAACATGGAAGCCTCGGAAGAAGGCCCGAGGCCACACGAGGGAGGCACCCTGATGGCTTGTCCCTCCCTGGTCGCCCTAATACCCCAATTCTGCCGCCTATAAATTCACATATATTCCAAAGACCTTAAAGGGCATCCCAAAACACTTTTCCCACCGCCGCAAGTCTCTGTTCCGCCTCTATCTCGTCTAGAGCTCCATTTCGGCACCCTTCCGGGGGGGGTCGATCATGGAGGGCCTCTTCATCAATCTTATTACCTTCATGGTGATGGGTGAGTTGGGCGCCATAGACCTATGTGTCTGTAGTTAGTACCTAGATTTCTACATCTCTCTCTCTCTTTTGATATTCAATACAATGATCATCGCATCTTCGATTTGATCCATCCGATGTAATACTTTTGTATGGTGCGTCTGTTGGGATCCGATGAAATGTTTTTGAGTCACCTCTGATATTATTATGATTCTCAATTGCTTGATCATCATAGCTTCATAAATATCCCCGATCTGTTCAATTGCTTTGGCCAAGTAGATTGATAGTTCTTCCGTGAGAAGGGTGTGTTGTACTGGGTTTGTCCTGATGGGTTTTCTTATCCCAGTGATAGAAGGGGATAAGATATGTCTTTGTGTCATTTGTACTAAGGATAAAACAATGGGGTATATTCATATTGATTGGGTTTACTTTGTATACATCATGTCATTGTTCTCCAAGCATTAATCTGCTTGTCATGAACTTGATACATAGAGAGCAAAGCAAAGAAGTGCACTTGAAGTGGAGTAATAGTAGTAGGTGCGGGAAGGAGTCGGCCTATTTTCTCTTGCATGTGACACCTATTGTCGGTGCATTAAAGACTGGGGTCTACTGTGCCCCGGACTAGTGCGCGGACACCGGCAGCCCCTCCGCAACGGCAAGGCGCGTCGCTGGGGCTTAAGGCGAAAGCAAGCCTCAAAAGCCAGCAAGTACTGATTGCAAGCCCTGGCAAGCACTCGCTTGCTGGGAAGGAAGAAGAGACCCCAACAAGAGCTCCCTGTCAAGGAGATAGGCAATGTCACAACGAGACCCTCTCGCCGAGGAAGAAGGACTGAGCCCCGGCAAGCCACCCTTGCTGGGAAGATTGACAAGGCCCCGGCAGGCCATCACCTCCCTGCCGAGAGGAACAAGAAGAGCCCCGGCAAGGTAAACCTGTCGGGAAGGAAGAGAAGGCCCGAGGACAGGCGCGGCTGCTACTTCTCAAACAACAACGCCAGAAATTGACACGTTGACGGAGACTTGCTTGCGTTGGTTTTTGCCTCGAAGAGGAAAGGGTGATGCAGCACAAGAGCAGTAAGTATTTCCCTCAGTTTGAGAACCAAGGTATCAATCCAGTAGGAGAATCTCGTCAAGTCCATAGTACCTGCACAAACACAAAAGAGCTTTTAGCCAACGCTATAAAGGGGTTGTCAATCCCTTCAAGATTGATTGCAAAGTGTGATCTGAAGGCGGAAAGTGCAACAAAGTAAAAGTGTAAGGCTGAAAATATGGTGTGGAGTAGACCCGGGAGCCATAGTGTTCACTAGAGGCTTCTCTCAAAATAGAAAATATTACGATGGGTGAACAAATTATTGTCGAGCAATTGATAGAACCGCGCAAAGTCATGACGATATCTAAGGCAATGATCATACATATAGGCATCACGTCCGAGACAAGTAGACTGATACTTTCTGCATCTACTACTACTATTCCACACATCAACCGCTATCCAGCATGCATCTAGTGTATTGAGTTCATGACGAATACAGTAATGCCTTAAGTAAGATGAAATGATGTAGAGGGATAATCTCAAACCAATGATGAAAACCCCATATTTTTACTCTGGATGGAAACAACACAATGCGTGCCTCGCTACCCCTTTTGTCACTGGGTGAGGTCACCGCAAGGTGTGAACCCAAAACCAAGCACTTCTCCCATTGCAAGAATCATAGATCTAGTTGGCCAAACAAAACCCACAACTCGAAGAGAATTGCAAGGATATGAAATCATGCATAAGAGAGATCAGAAGAAACTCAAATAAGATTCATAGATAATCTGATCATAAATCCACAATTCATCGAATCTCGACAAACACACCGCAAAAGAATATTACATCGAATAGATCTCCATGAAGATCATAGAGAACTTTGTATTGAAGATCCAAGAGAGAGAAGAAGTCATCTTGCTACTAGCTATGGACCCGTAGGTCTATGGTGAACTACTCACGCATCATCAGAGAGGTCATGGTGTTGATGAATAAGCCCTCCGTATCCGAATCCCCCCTCTGGCAGGGCACCAGAACGTGCCCCAAATGGGATCTTGCGGAGACAGAAGTTTGCGGCGGCGGAAAAGTAGTTTCGATGATCTCCTGATTTTTTTCTAGGATTTTAGGGAATTTGTAGGCAAAAGACCTAGGGCAGAGGTGGCCCAGGGAGTCCACAAGCCTGGGTGGTGTGGGCTCCCCTGGCCGCGGCTAGGGGGCTTGTGGGGTCCCTACAGGCCCCTGAAAGGGGTCAAAAACATGGAAAAAGCAGGAACTCGCACTTGGCACTGAGTTAATAAGTTAGTCCCAAAAAATATAAAAAAGGCATACAAAACATCCAAAGTTTGACAAGATAATATCATGAAACTATAAAAAATTATAGATATGTTGGAGACGTATCAAGCATCCCCAAGCTTAACTCCTGCTCGTCCTCGAGTAGGGAAGTGATAAAGACTGAAATTTTGATGTGGAATGCTACCTAGCATAGTTGTCCTTTGCAACTTCTTTCATGTGACATGAATGTTCAGATCTGTAAGATTCAAAACAATAGTTTTCTATTGACATGAAAAAAATAATACTTCAAGCAAACTAGCAAGGTAATCATGAAATTTCAAAATAATAAGGCCAAGGAAAATTATCCCAACAAAATCATATAGTTTGGCTATGCTCCATGATCGTCACACAACTAATGTAAATCATGCACAACCCCGGTATTGGCCAAGTAATTGTTTTCGCACTCTTACTTTCTCAAACTTTTTATAACTATCACGCAATACATGAGCGTGAGCCATGGATATAGCACTATAGGTGGAATAGAGTGTGGTGGTGGTTGTGAGACAAAAAAGGAGGAGATGGTCACATTGACTAGGCGTATCAAAGGGCTATGGAGATGCCCATTAATAGATATCAATGTGCATGAGTAGGGATTGCCATACAAATGATGCACTAGAGCTATAAGTATGTGAAAGCTCAAAAGGAGAACTAGTGGGTGTGCATTGAACTTGCTTGCTCACGAAGACCTAGGGCAATTTTGAGGAAGCCCATCATTCTAATACACAAGCCAAGTTATGTAATAAAGATTCCCACTAGCATATGGTGGTGACGCAACGAGAGGCTCTCAATCATGAAGAACATGGTGCTATAATGAAGCACAAGTATGGAAAAAGATAGTATCATTGTCCCTTCTCTCTTTTTCTCTATCTTTTTTTGTTTGGCCTCTCTTTTTTTCCTCACACGGGACAATGCTCTAATAATGATGATCATCACACTTTTATTTACTCACAGCTCAAAGCTTGGAACGATGATGACTCTATAGGAAATGCCTCCAGGAGTGTACCGGGATGTGCAATGATCTAGCTTGGCGTATGACGTTGAAACATCTCGCTAGCTATCGTACGATCATGCAATGGCAATATTAGAGTGACGGCACAAGTCATCAGACGGAACGGTGGGAGTTGCATGGCAATATATCTCGGAATGGCTATGAAAATGCCATAGTAGGTAGGTATGGTGGCTTATTTTAGGAAGGCATATGGTGGGTTTGTGTACCGGCGAGGATTGCGCGGCACTAGAGAGGCTAGCAATGGTGGAAGGTGAAAATGCATCTAAACCATGGACTCACATTAGTCATGAAGAACTCACATACTTATTGCGAAAGTTTTTAATTAGTAATCGAAACAAAGTGCTAAACGCATACTCCGAGGGGAAGGGTTGGTAGGTGTTAACCATCGCGCGATCCTGACCACAACACAAAGGATGAAATCAATAGATCAATTATGTTCCGACTTCCTAACATAGCGGTTCACCATACGTGCATGCTACGGGAATCACTAACTTCAGCACTAGTATTTCTAGATTCACAACACCCTACTAACATAGCTCTTAATAGTACCAAATCCACGTCTCAAAACTAATTGAGAGGAATCAAGACTTCTCTTTCTACTCAATGCACATGAAGATGGAGGTTTTTGTATCTTCTTTGGGTACCTATCACCTTTGGGACTACTTTCATAGTATAAGCCAACTACCAAGTCACGCACCGTCGTGCTCTGAAAGATCTAAGTGAAGCACATAGAGCAAAATTATCTAGCTCAAAAGATATAAGTGAAGCACTATGAGCATTCTAGCAAAATCATGATGTGTGCATGTTTCTCTCTAAAGGTGTGCAGAAAGGATGATTGTGACACAACAAAAAGAAAATACTCCTAAGATACAAGACGCTCGAACCAAAACACATATCATGTGGTGAATAAAAATATAGGTCCAAGTAATGTTACCGATGTATTGAAGACGAAAGAGGGGGTGCCTTCCCGGGGCATCCCCAAGCTTAGGCTTTTTGGTGTCCTTGAATTTGTCTTGGGATGCCTTGGACATCCCCAAGCTTGAGCTCTTTCCACTCTTTATCCATTTGTCCATGAGAACATCACCCAAAACTTGAAAACTTCACAACACAAAACTTAAACAGAAACTCGTGATAACATTAGCACAAGAAAACAAACTACCACCACTTTAGGTATTATGGCAATCTTGATTTCTATTTATATTGGTGTTGTGCTACTGTATTCTCACTTTTCCATGGCTAGCACCCCCCTATACTAACCATAGTTTCATCAAAACAAGCAACCAACTAAAAAAATAGAATCTGTAAAAAACAGACCAGTCTGTAGCAATCTGTATACTTCGTATACTTCTGGTACCTCGAAAATTCTGACAAATTACGACTGCCTGGGCAAAAGTCATTTCATCCAGAAGCAAAAAGAATCAACTCAAAATCTCTTTCTTAATAAAAATGAAAAATCATCTCGTGAGCTAAAAGTTTCTGTCTTTTTCCAGCAGGATCAAACAACCATTACCAAGAGTAGTCATAAAGGTTTTGTTTGGCTCAAACACAAAAAGAAACACAAAAAACACAATCATAAAAGAATTATGATGGCGTGGACGCAAAAAAACAGAAAGAAAAATAAATAAATTCATTGGGTTGCCTCCCAACAAGCGTTATTGTTTAACGCCCTTAGCTAGGCATAAGGCGATAGAATCACGTATCGTCGTCTTTGGTGCTCAAACCATAAGTGGCCCTTATCATGGATTCATAAGGAAATCTTATTTTCTTTATAGCAAAGTGCTCCATGCCCTTCTTTATAGGAAATTGAAATCTAATATTCCCTTCCTTCATATCGATGATAGCACCGATAGTCCTTAGGAAAGGTTTACCAAGAATAATAGGGCATGTAGGATTGCAATCAATGTCAAGCACAATGAAATCCACGGGTACATAGTTCCTATTTGCAATAATAAGAACATCATTGATCCTTCCCATGGGTTTCTTGAAAGTAGAATCCGCAAGATGCAAATTAAGAGAACACTCCTCAATCTCATTAAAACCCAGAACATCACATAAAGACTTTGGAATCGCGGAACACTAGCACCCAAATCACACAAAGCATTGCATTCATAGTTTTTGATTTTGATTTTGATAGTAGGTTCCCACTCATCATGAAGCTTTCTAGGGATAGAGACTTCCAATTCAAGTTTCTCTTCAAGATATTTTATCATAGCTTCGACGATATGATCGGTAAAGGCCTTGTTTTGGCTATAAGCGTGTGGAGAGTTTAGCATGGATTGCATCAAGGAAATGCATTCAATCAAGGAGCAACTATCATAATTGAATTCCTTGAAATCCAAGGTAGTAATTTCATTACTACTCAAAGTTTCAATATCTTCTACTCCACTTTCAATGCTTTTAGCATCAAGATAGATGGACTCCGAATCATTGGGGCGTTTTTCAACCAAGGTGGATTCATATCCAGCCCCATCATCATTGGGTTTGACACAAGAAAACAAAGATTCAATGGGAGTCACACCAAGCACTTTAAGATCTTCGTGATTCTTATCACGAGAACACGCCTTTTTAAGCCATTCATGTCTAGCACGAATTTGGGCGGTTCTTTCTTTGCTCTCAATCATGGAAACACGCATAGCTTTCAAAGTTTCATCCATATTGATCTTGAGAGGAGCACATCTAACTTTCAAAGCATCAATATCACTAGAGATTCTATCAACGCTCTTAGCCAAATCATCAATCTTGAGTAGTTTTTCCTCTATGGACGCATTGAAAAAAATTGTGAGTTGATAAACTCTTTGATATTACTCTCTAGATCAGAGGGTAATCTATTGTAATTTCCATGAGTATTGTTGTAGGAGTTGCCAAAGTTATTAGAGGAGTTACTAGGAAAAGGCCTAGGAACATAGTTTCCTCTAAAAGCATTGTTGTTGCCAAAATTATTCCTACCAACAAAATATTGTGTGTGCCACTGAGAGTAGTTCGTCATGATATTGTCTAGGAGTTTCGTGGCTTCTCCCAACGTGATTTCCATGAATGTTCCACCTGAGTAGGAGTCCAAGATATTTCTAGAAGCGGAATTCAAGCCAGTGTAGAAGATTTGTATAATCATCCAAAGACTCAAGCCATGAGTGGGACAATTTCTAATTGTCAATTTCATTCTCTCCCAAGATTGTGCAACATGTTCATGATCAAGTTGCTTAAAATTCATGATATCATTACGGAGAGAGATAATCTTAGCCGGTGGAAAATACTTGGATATATAAGCATCTTTGCACTTATCCAAGAATCGATACTATTTTTGGGCAAAGACGAAAACCAAGTTTTTGCTCGATCTCGCAACAAGAAAGGAAAAAGCTTCAATTTAATCACATCATTATGCACATTTTTCTTCTTTTGCATATCGCAAAGCTCAATGAAGGTTTAGAGATGGGATGCGGCATCTTCACTAGGAAGGCCGGAAAGTTGCTCTTTCATAACAAGATTCAGCAACGCGGCATTAATTTCGTACGACTCCGCACTAGTGGCGGGAGCAATCGGAGTACTAATAAAATCGTTATTATTAGTATTCGAGAAGTCACAAAGTTTGGTGTTTTCAGTCATGGTCACTTCGAAAAGCAAGCAAGCACACAAGCAAACAAAGAGCAAGCGAGAAAAAGGGCGAATGAAAAGGCAAACGAAAAAGGCAAATTGGTGAAGTGGGGGAGAGGAAAACGAGAGGCAACTGGCGAACAATGTAAATGCAAGAGATGGGTTTGCGACACTTACTTGGATGAGTTCTTGACTTGATCCTCCCAGGCAACAGCACCAGAAATCCTTCTGCTACTTCTCAAACAACAGTGCCAGAAATTGACACGTTGAAGAGGAAAGGGTGATGCAGCACAGGAGCAGTAAGTATTTCCCTCAGTTTGTGAACCAAGGTATCAATCCAGTAGGAGAATCTCGTCAAGTCCAGAGTACCTATGCAAACACAAAAGAGCTTGCACCCAACGCTATAAAGGGGTTGTCAATCCCTTCAAGATTGATTGCAAAGTGAGATCAGAAGGCGGAAAGTGCAACGAAGTAAAAGTGTAAGGCTGAAAATATGGTGTGGAGTAGACCCGGGGGCCATAGTGTTCACTAGAGGCTTCTCTCAAAATAGCAAATATTACGGTGGGTGAACAAATTACTGTCGAGCAATTGATAGAACCGCGCAAAGTCATGACGATATCTAAGGCAATGATCATACATATAGGCATCACGTCCGAGACAAGTAGACCGATACTTTCTGCATCTACTACTATTACTCCACACATCAACCGCTATCCAGCACGCATCTAGTGTATTGAGTTCATGACAAACAGAGTAATGCCTTAAGCAAGATGACATGATGTAGAGGGATAATCTCAGACCAATGATGAAAATCCCATCTTTTTACCCTTGATGGCAACAACACGATGCGTGCCTCGCTACCCCTTGTGTCACTGGGTGAGGTCACTGCACGGTATGAACCCAAAACCAAGCACCTCTCCCATTGCAAGAATCATAGATCTAGTTGGCCAAACAAAACCCACAACTCAAAGAGAATTACAAGGATATGAAATTATGCATAAGAGAGATCAGAAGAAACTCAAATAAGATTCATAGATAATCTGATCATAAATCCACAATTCATCGTATCTCGACAAACACACCGCAAAAGAAGATTACATCGGATAGATCTCCATAAAGATCATGGGGAACTTTGTATTGAAGATCCAATAGAGAGAAGAAGCCATCTAGCTACTAGCTATGGACCCGTAGGTCTATGGTGAACTACTCAAGCATCATCGGAGAGGTCATGGTGTTGATGAATAAGCCCTCCATATTCGAATCCCCCTCCGGCAGGGCACCAGAACGTGCCCCAGATGGGATCTTGCGGAGACAGAAGCTTGCGGCGGCGGAAAAGTACTTACTATGATCTCTTTATTTTTTCTGGGATTTTAGGGAATTTATAGGCGAAAGACCTAGGGTAGAGGTGCCCCAGGGAGCCCACGATCTTGGGAGGCGTGGGCCCCCCTGGCCGAGCTAGGGGGCTTGTGGGGTCCCTGCAGGCCCCCTGCCCTGATTCTCACGCTTCCCGATCTTTTTCTGTTTCAAAAAAATTCTTTGTGGCAGTTTCGTTCCATTTGGACTACGTTTAAAATCCTCCTCTGAAAGGGGTCAAAAACATGGAAAAACAGGAATTGGAACTTGGCACTGAGTTAATAAGTTAGTCCCAAAAAATATATAAAAGGCATACAAAACATCCAAAGTTTGACAAGATAATATGATGAAACCATCAAAAATTATAGGTATGCTGGAGACGTATCACGGGCCCAAGGTGCCCTCCGTGGGGCATGCGAACGCCTCCACCGGCGAGCACGTCACCGGTGATCATTGAACCATGCGTCCGCTCGCACGCGAACGCAACACCCCGGAGTTGCCACGTGTGGGTACGTGTCCAACCCCCCTGATGAGGTCAGGGAAGTCTGTTGAAGGATTTAATGCACCCCTGACAAGGCAGTAACACTATAACTGTCGGTCGGCGTTGTTTCACTCTTGAAGCCACCGTTCACCCATTGAGCCACTGTGGTGACCCCTTCGCCTATAAAAGGAGGCCCGAGGCTTAGTACTAGGGGACTTTTGGCTTTTTGACCAATGAAAGGCTGTAAAAAGGATAGATCTACAGTAACCCAAAACAAATAACTAAACACATGCAGGAGTAGGGTTTTACGCACCACGCGGACTGAACCTGGGTAAAAAGATCTTGCCGGGCCCTGACTGTTGGTTCTGCTCTTGCTGCGACCCCTCTCCCCGCCAAACCAGCAAAAAGGGGACTGTTGAGTCCCTCACAGGTGTCGATCCTTCACCGACATCTTTGGCGCGCCAGGTAGGGGAGATCGCCGGAAGCAGGCCCGCGTCAGCGCCTCCCCGATCCAACGAGCCGCTCGTCGGCTCCAAGGATCTCAGTTCGCCGCTGCATCTTCCCTGAGTGGGAGGAAACAGTGGTTGGTCTGCCCGCGCAAGGGCCCATAGCGCCTCCATAGGTGCTATGCGAGTGCGAGTGCGAGCCCGGCCGACACACCTCCTTCGAACATCATGCTGTTGTCGAGGGCGTGACAGGGGGCTTCGGCCAAGCCGCCAACGCTTACTCCGACCGACGAACACCTCCGGAGTGTTGCATGGTCATGGAGGACGTGTCCGAGGCCCCGAACCGCCCCTTTATGCGCCCTCTGGCTCGCATTTCTCCTTGGAGCGCTGTGACGCCAGAAAGATGCGCTCGGGGGCTCCGCCAGCAAATCTCTTGCAAAAGATATAAGAAAGTGATACGCCCTAGCGTGCCTCTTTCCTTCAAAGTGGCCAAAGGCCACCGGCAAAAACCTCATCGGCAAGGAGGTCACTAGAGGCAACATCAGCTTGCCGGGGGTACGGATATTCCTCCCCGGCAGCACCTTCAGAATCTGCGACTAGGAATGCCGCGACGCGCGAGATAAGTACAGAGGCAAACCTCTTGCCGTACTTTTGATAGATTAGTTCATTCCTTTTGAAGCATCGACTTTTGTATGAGAACCCCGCGCACCGATGGACCTTGCTAGGATCAATGCACAATGACTCCGTTTTGAGCCTGTTCTACGACTTGAGCGGCCACAGAGCGCCCTTATCTCGTTTCGAACTCGCTCAACATTTCAGACGGCTAGGTAGCACCTTATTTCGCCTCGATCCACGCTCGACGATTTAGATGGTTGCACTGAGTGCGGCAAGGAGCCTTGCCAGTGACGACCTCCTCTATTGAGTTTTCTGAGGATCCGCTCCTCTAAGTACTCGCGACAACATAAGTCAAGCCGGCAAGCGTCTAGAAATTGCAAAGGAATAACCATACAAAATGAGACTCGAATAAAGTATGCATCTATTCATTTATTTGTGTGGATACATGTGATACCACTTACAAAGCATTGTTGTCCTACCCTAAAGACTCTGTCTTTTGACGAGGAACGACCTATGCGAAGGGAGTTAAGTTCAAGAAGACGAAAAGGTGGAGCCCGCGGCACGGCCAGGGCCGGCTCCCTAGGACCAGCACTGTGCTGACGAGAATGGGACCAGCCCCGACAAGCGCCACCTGGCCCCTCTGGCTTGATACCAGAGGGCAGGGCATAGGAAGGGGCGAAAGATCCGGAGTCCGTGAGGTGGCCCAAGCAGAGGGCATGGAGAAGTCAGAGCTTGCGGAGGTGCCTCCTCCTCGAACACGAGGCACTGAGGCTAGCTCCAGCAAGATACCCCCCTCGGGCGGGGGAGAGGCGTGAGCGAGCCTTGACGGCAGGGCCAGCGGTCAGTCAGAACCTGGGGAATCGTACTCCGACTTGACCGCCCCCCGGTATCCTGATCTGCCGAGGGCACCACTGCCGCTGATGTCCCCCTTGTCGCTATCGCTCAAGGAGGGACACTCGGCGCCACTCGAGCTCTCTTTGCAGCAGCCGAGATGCACACCTGTGCGCCCGTAAAATTTGATGGATAGCATATCTTCCTCCGCTAGCTTAAAGCGGAGGATATGTCCATCCTCGGGGCTGTGGGCGGGGGTGAAGGCTTTCCAGCCCCGCCCGAGCAACATGGAGTGGCGCTTTGGGTACTCCACGTGCACCTACATGGCACCGTGGGAGCAGCCGTGCGCCCGCAACCACAAGACAGGGGGCCTGGCAGACTCCATAGCCCTAGCGAAAGGGTGGGGGAGATGCAAATGGCCCCGCAGGACGCCGTGCAGCTCCACGACAAACTCCAGCGTCGTCCCGTCCGAGTGCCTGCCAAGCCCAGGGGAGGGCAGAGACGCTCGAGTAGCACTCTACCTCCCTCGGCCGCGTCCCCCGCGTCCTCGGCTCCTCGAGACTCTCCCGCCACGGTCGACGGGACTGCCACTGGCTGCGGCCCCTTAAGGTGTGGCATAATCTAAGCGGGAACTTGCCGACCTGGCAGCCGACGGAGGCCGGCCCTGTCCCCTAAGCATGGTTAGGGGCGGGTGCCACCGGTAAAGCTTAAAGAAACAAGAGAAGACAAGGCAATAGTGATACATCCCAAACATATCTATAATTTTTGCTTGTTCCATGATCTTTTGTGTGACATTGTTATATGTTTTGCTACACTTTTATATAATTTTACACATATTTGGACTAACCTACTAACTCAGTGCACCCAGTGCTAGTTTCTGTCTGCTGCTGTGTTTTTTGCAGGGACTTTTACCCAATTTTCCGAAGCCCCAAAAATCCCGAGAAAAATATATAAAAATCAGCATATCGGAAGCTTCCAGATCACCGAAGATGGGCCAGAGGGGGGGGCTTGGGTCGTCCAGGCGACCTCCTGGCGCGGCCTACCCCCTGGCTGTGCCAGCAGGCCTCCTGGGCGGGCCCCACCTCCTCTGGTGCCCTACTTTGGCTCCTATTTTTACCCCCGTGGAAAAAAACGTTGATGCCCGAACCCTTTTCTCCAGAAACAATTCCGATCTCCGCCGCCATCGCCAACAAGTTTCGAGGGACCAGAATTCCTATGTCGGCACCCTGCCGGGACAGGGAAGTGCCCTCGGATTCATCTCCATCGACGTTGCTTCCTCCCTCCATGAAGTGGGAGTAGTTCCTCCTCGGTGCTGAGGTTTTCTACACTAGCTATGTGGTTAATTCTCTCTCTCATGATGTGATTTTGATTGTGATCATGGGCTATGTTAATCTAGGATGATCCCATGATGTTTCCCCTTCTTCTATGTATTAGATTGATGTACTTACTTGATATCATCTAGTATAATCCCTGAGACCATGGTGACAGCGGTCTATTGGACATGGATTAGAAGAATATTTTCATGAGTGATTTCCTCTTTTGTGAATTTATTGAAGATTGAGAATCTCTTGGTGCTTGGCTTTGACTATCCTTGAGATATGTTGTGGTGATTGTGGTACTCTCTTTGGATGGCCACGATGACATTGGGAAATCCATAGATGAGAACTACAAACTCTGAGGTGTGCTTTTGTATCCCTACATAATTCTCGTCCTCTCTTGATTACAAAGGAATGACCTCCAAGTACGTCCCATTGCATATTTTTGTGGAAATATCATGAGATTAGATTATGTTAATGTTGTTGGGAGTTGCCACTAGTGAAAGTATGAAGCCTAGGCCCTATTTCTCACCATTGTTACACTGTTTATGCTCACTTTTGTCACTTGCTACCTTGCTGCCATTTTTATTTCAGATTTATATTACCTTTCTTTGCCACACCTATCACCCATATTTTACCATCTCTTCGCCGAACTAGTGCACTTGTGCAATTTACCTTTGTATTAGGTGTGTTGGGGACACAAGAGACATGTCGTTTCTTAATTGCAGGGTTGCTTGAGAGAGACCATCTTCAACCTCTGCTTCCCTGTGTTCGATAAACCTTAGGTCATCCACTTGAGGGAAATTTCTCCTATCCTACGAACCTCTGCGCTTGGAGGCCCAACATAGTCTATAAGAATAGAAGCGTGCGTACACATCAAGTTATTTCTAGCACCGTTGCCGGGGAGGTGAGTGCTTGAAGGTATATCTTTAGATCTTGCATTTAAATATTTTTTGTTTCTTGTTTTCACTAGTTAGGCTTATGGAAAACTGTACTCTCAGTTCGCGGCTTGGGGAAGGCCGCTTTATCACACCCGTGGTAGAGAAGTCTCCTCCACCTACTGAATGTATCCCATTCAAAATACCACTTCGGATAATTGAAATAATTAGGAAGGATTGTTATGATGGAACAGTCCATCCTAGTGATCATTTGGTGAAACTTACAGAACTTTGTGAGTTGTGTAAGATTTCAGGTTTGACAAGAGATGGAGCCATGAGGAAATTATTTGCCTTTTCACTCAAAGGAAAATCATTGGAATGGTATAGGCTACTAGATGATTCTCACCTACGGGATTGGGAAGAGATCTAGTCTCTCTTTTACTCCAAGTTTTATCCTCTTCATGAAGTCCATGAGAATAGGAATTATGTTTATAATTTCTATCCTTATGATAGAGAGAGCATAGCTCAAGCTTGGGGGAGACTGAAAAATTTAATGCTAAAATGTCCTAACCATGGGCTCCCCAAAGATACGATTATTACTAGTTTCTATGCTAGGCTCTCTCGACAGGATAAAGACTTTCTCGATGCTTCCTCTATGGGTTCTTTCACAAACGAAAGGATTGTTGCTAAATGGGAACTCCTTGAAATAATTCAACGCAATACTGAAGATTGGGAGATCGACAAAGGTAAAGAGTCAGGTATAAATTATGAGTATGATTGCATTAAGACCTTTGTTGAAACTGCAAGTTTTAATAAGTTTAGTGCTAAGTTTGGGCTTGTTTCTCAACTCCTTGTTTATTTTCTCAAATATTTTGCTTCACATCTTAATATGCCTAAAGAGAATTGGATCAAGCATCATGAACCTTTTAAAAAGATTTGCAAAGAAGATGCAATTGTTAATGATGATTGCAACATGCATGATCCAATTCCTGAAAATGAAGTTTTATATAAGCATGTTAATTTTTGTGGAGTGGATAGACAATGTGAAAGGCCTATGATTGAAGAAGAGAAGTCTTGTAAGCAACATAAGCATGGAAGAACAATCACTTGGGTTAGAGATTTAAATGAAATTGCTAGAGAATTGTGTGACCTTTATCCTTTTACATGTGAACTTTGTGGTATAGAGGGTCACTTTAATTTTCAATGCATGAACTTTCAAAACATAACTGTTAACCAGTTGTGTGATAACATGATCACTTCTGATCTTGATGATGAACTTATGTTATTTTTGATGTGTGAAGAGTTATCAAAAAAACTTCTTGGCTAGATGATAATGCCTTAGGAATAAACAACACTTTGCAAAAACCCATCTCTATTGTGTTGTTAATTGCCATGAAAATGATTACATAATTAAGATTAGAAAGGAGGGAACTTTACCAAAGCATAAAAATGTCTCTTATGTTTCCACTAATAAAAATGTCTCTTATGTTTCCACTAATATAGACATCAGATAGGTGTGGAAGGCTTCGAGAGTGAGATGGATGGGAAAAACCTCTGGCAAACACCATAATTTATGGGGAAAAGCTCGGAGGCCACCCTCCTCGCTCCAGAAGCCACCGCCCCTCTCGCCCAATCGCCTCAAGTCACGAGCGGAACATGGAACCGCCCTGATGCACCAATGCATGCAGGGGTGGGCCCATCCACACCCGCGGCTTTTGAGGCCACGATCGCCACTTGCCCGACCACCGCTACGCATGTCCTACACATGGCAGAGGCATTTTCAGGGAATAAAGGGGTCATTACGCGCATGCCGCGCACCCTCCCACTTCGCGCGTTCAATGCGGTACGTGGGGAAGAAAGCCTGTAACGGCTCGAATCCGATAAGCACGGCGCCCTTGAGTCAGCGCATCGCTTTGGGCCTGGCCCAACAACGCCTCACATGCATGTGTGGCCCAGTGTACCGACTAATATGCGGTCCTATCCGATTTAGGGAACGAGGCCCCGAATTGGAAAGAAGCACATCTAAGAGTTTGGCAAGCACGACAACATAGCACATACATAATAATAGAATGACAATTAGGGATTCAACTGCCATCTCATACATAATATCAGAGTTTACATCACGCATCCAAACAAGGTAGTTCCGCTACGGACGACAAAACATGAGAAATAGCTATGCTACCCTGCATGCTTGCCCAAGATCACGACCACGCCTCAGTCTTCTGGATAGTTCACGGATAGCCGGTCGTTCTCCTCATCATGCTGCCACGCCAGCTGCGTGTCGGCAGAATCACCTGTCTCGGGGGTACCTGAACCTGTTGGTGTGTTGAAGGAATCTGTGAGCCACGGGGACTCAACAATCTATGACCTCGGTGCCAGAACTAGTCAAGTTATGAGGTAAGGAAGGTTTAGTGTTTAGGTTGCAGCATCCTAAGCATATATGGTGGCTAGCTTACGTAGAATAAGTATTGAAGGTGGTCTATACTAGCGATTGACGTTATCTCGTCACTAAGTGATCTTGATCACCTACTTACATCAATCATAACCCCACCATGTTCCCGATCGAAGAGAGGTCTTCGAAGGGGACAGTCACGGTTACGCACAGAGTTGGCAATTTTATTAGATTAGATTCAAGTTATCTATAATCGGATGTTAACAAATATTCCAAGTTGCCACATAACCGCGGGCACGACTTTCCGAAAGATTAAACCCTGCACGGGTGCTCCAACTAGTCCATCACATACGGTCACGGGCCGCAAAGTAATCCTCTATCACGAATCTCGTGATCTCATCGGATCCCTTAGAGGAAAACCTCAACTGTGGGGAGAACCAAAGCTTCACCTGGATTCCTGTACACAAGATATATCGCTAAGGTAAGACAAGACTAGAAGAACCTCCGTCGTGTCGATGACCCCGATAAGAGCCGCGTATCGCAGTCTCAGGACACGACGGATGAGCGATGGTTACCACGCCAAAAACCGAGTTGCCCCGGGGAGCGTAATAAGCAATGTTGGGTCCTGCAGGACAAGTCTTAACACTACACGATTTATCAAGGGGGTTCCCATAACAACCCAGAACGTGTTAGGAGCGATCAGTTATGGAATGAAACACCGGTAGCCGGTAACTATGGTGGCAATAACGGAACAAAAAACCCGTCAAAAGGCTAGGCCTTCCATTATTTACCAAGTATATAGGTGCATTAATTAAATAACAGATTTAACATAATGATATCAAACTCATGTTATTACATGAGACAATTGCACCTGCAACTAGCAACGCTAACATTAGTAGCTGAGCAAAGCCTACTTAGCCATTCAAGATTTGCTAGGAAGGGATAAGTGTTTGGGTTTTCATGGAAATATCAGGAGGCAATTATTTAAGTGGTAGGAAGCGAGCATATGACAAAGAAACGTGAATCTAGCATAACAAGTCTAGAGATGGAATCAAGGTCATATCATTTTGCTTGTGATGTCCTCGGCTTGGAACTGCTCTTGTTCGTCCTGCACGTACTCTCCCGGATCCACGTAGTCATTCTCCGATCCCAGTGCTACCCAACATAAAAATAGCATCCAATGAACAATCAACACTTCAAGATGCAACAAGCACATGATGCATGAGATGAAAATGAACATGCATATCTACTCTAGTCACTAGAACAAGCATGAGAAGTAAATACAAGTTCCTGGACAGAACTGCACTCTAAGCTATCTTGACATCCATGAGGATGACATGAATAGATGCGTCATGAGAAAACAATGCAAAAACATATAAAGAACGTTACGAACGGAGCTACGGTTCAACCAGAAACAACGAAACAAGAAATAGGGTCCTACGCATCAAATCCATCACAACACACTCCAATGGCATATCTCTGGTATTCCCAGGTTGCCAAGACATAAGACAAACATGAATGGATGGGGTGGTGCAAATAATATCACCACACCATCAACTATACACTCACAAGCATCAAAACATCAAAACTACACAATCTATCCTAAACAGCATCATAGTAGTTTGAGGGCTACATGCAAAGCACCTACAGCCACCCAAATATGCCAAATAGGATATGTGGCACAAGCTATTCAAAAGTACTACAAGCATGAGCAACAAGCTAATTCAAAGGAGTTACACAGCTGCTAACTTGGACAAAATATCAGTGTTCAGGGACTTTGTGAAAATTCCAGATTCTCACTAGGTGTTTATGCTCTGAAGCATTTTGACAGCACCCAAAACAATATCTACAAGACTCCAAATGGAATGAAAATTGACAGAGAGCTAGAAAAACACAAAACCGTCAACTTCCCAGTTGATAGCAAAGGCTGATTCCCAACACATGGACTTCTACAAGAATAACAACAGGAGAAGAAAATATAAGCAGATTCATAGACTGTGAAAATCACAGATTTTCTCTAAACTGGAATTTCAGCCACATGCCTACTTTGACTAGCCACAACTTGAACATAAGAACTGGCAAGCATGAAAAAAACCAACATGTGGTAGAGGGGTTCACCCTCTACTGCCACAACAAAGAATCAACCTCTTGGGCTCATCACATCACATGGAACCAAGCTCTAAACATGGAACAAAACTGAAAAATGACATTTCTAGAAAGTGTTCCAAAGGAAAAACTCACTTCGCCAATGGATTCGTGGGATGATTCTACCCCAAAAACATATATAATACATAGGCACTTGCATAGAATAATTGGGCACAAACTTGAAAAGAAAATCTACATGGAATCACATGGAGTGAATAGTGCATCATCACATGTGCTATTCACTAGAACAACACCTACACAAGAACTTGCACACTCTCACAAGTCCAATGGTGCACTTGAGGGGTAGACCTCATGCTCATGTGCCTTAGCACACCACCACACACTCACATGCATCAAGCACAACATATAGCAAGTCCTACGCATGCTAGTTAGAACATACACTAACTACACTCACATCATGATTCCACCAATTACACACCCAAGCTTGCTCATGTGCACATCAAGGCACATCATGCCTTGGCATGTGTGAGACACACACACACATCAATCACACTAGCACCACATGGTGCAAGAGCCCAACACCAAGCACAAGAGAAACACACTCACATACATAACTATTCTAGTGCAAACCACAAGCTAATACACACACCCATGCATGATATCTAGCTCACATAACACACACTCACCATGAAGCTTGCACATACACAAATGTACCTACACATACTAGTGCAAATACACATGCTACACACTCACATCACATGGTATAGCTCCACATACACTACCACACAAACCTACCATTGCACTCCTATCATGATAGCAACAAAAGTAACTAGCCACACCTACTTGCTGTGGGTAGAAAATAAATACCAGAAGGGTGCCAAGCCTACCACAGCGAGGATGCAAGTGAGCATATGCAAAACAGAAAGAAAAAGGCAAAAAAATATAAAAGGTCTGGGGGGATCGAACCCTAGAGCCCGTGAACCACGAACAAACAAGCCACCACTCTACTACTGTCCATAAGCTTGACAGAATAGGGATGGCTAACAGGTTAAGCTGCTACTGAAGCCACTGCTTGCTACTGTGCCGAAAATACCACACAAACAGGGGGGTGTTTCTGCTGGGACTCGAACCCACAACCGATTGAGCAACACGCCACTACACCTACCACTTTGCTACGATCAGGGACTTGACAGGACAGGGGATCTCTACAAGGTGAACTACCACGACGCCCTGCTCTGCTTTGCACAGCGAGCCGACGATAGAGACGTCGCCGGAGCATGCCTGCTACTCCTACTGCCGCCCGAGGGGGAGTACACCTACGCTTGGTCTCCTACCACACTGTTGGAAGGCCTTGAGAACCGACGAGCCGACGACACCACACACAAGAACATCCATAGCCTCTGTCGTTCTCTTCCCTGATCTGAGAAGTACGGCAACGATCTCTACGCCGCATCTACTGAGGGGGAAGGGTAAAGGAGCTAGGCTCACCTAGGGAAGAACAAGGGGGCCGATCGGGAAGAAGGAGTCACTTGGAGAAGAACGAAGACGCCCTGACGATGGCCTTATGCAGAACCGACGTAGAGGAAAGAGATCGCCGGGTACACGGCATGGACGAGCTCCTGCCCGTCGCTGTGGTCGCTCCCCGACCTCAACGACGGCGGGAATAGAGCGCGTGCATCCACCCCGAACCCCCAAACATGTTGGCCGGCGCCGGAGACGACGGACACGTGGAGGACGACGGCGACGCCCTTTTGTCTCTCTCTGCTACCGATCTACAGAGTTCTTACCTCGGGAGGAAGGAGAGATGGGGGGAGGAATGGCGGCGCTAGATGGGGGAAAGGAGGAACCCTAGGCCAAGGGGGCACGCACGCCGAGGGTTATAAGAGGCCTCGACGTCCGTGAGCCCTCACGGCGTGCTCGCTCTCTCTCTGCTGTTTGACAGAAAGAAGCGCACTCGGGGGACACCGTCAGGAGAAGGAAGAAGGGATGCGCAAGGTGGGCTCTTGCTGGAACAGAGAAGGAGATGGGCCATGCAGGGGGAGGAAGCCCACCAGTGGCGCCAAATAAGAGGGAAAAAATAAACCTCTGGGGTTTTACTAATTAATACAAACAGAGAAAGGAAAATAAAACCCTAGGCAAATCTCATGATGCTAAAAATAAAGCAAAGGTACCCCTGGTCATAAGAAATTATGACCTATTTGAATAAAATGGAAAAGAAATATTTGGAGCAATTAAATATTTACAAAACACAATTTGTTTGATCTATTTTGTGAATATTTGCACCTTTAAAATATAGATTCGCATCAGCAAATTCATATCCTCACAAACACCATAAAATATACTAAACCATGGACATTTTGAAAACAGGAAAAGATCAAGTAACTTTTGGGCTTGAGATAAAAGAGAGGGGGGAAGTTTTTAAAACCCTTGTGCAACCAACATAGTTCTCCCACTCTCAAATGCATTCACATCATTTCACATAACACCACACCATCACATATTCATCACATCACATCCCACATGGATTCACATAGCACAAACACAAGACAAAGATGAATGGGATGCATGCATGCAAAGGGAAATCACAACAAGGTGACACATGAAATAACACATGCATATGCTCTCATTGCAATGACAAGGTGGAGCCACATAGAGAAGGTTCCAAATAGGGAAAGATACACTCTTGGGGCATTACAAACTCTCCCACGCTACAAAAATATCTTGTCCCGAGATCTAAGACTGAAAGAACTCCGGAAATTAAGAACGGAGGTGATCCACGCGTTCCCAAGTAGCCTGTTTATCGGAATGGTGTGACCACTGCACTTTGAGAAATTTGACAGTCTTGTTGCGGTTCTTGCGCTTAGTTGCCTCGAGAACCGCAACTGGATGCTCACGATAGGATAGGTCGGTTGAGGGTCGATGTCTTGAAGATGAACAGTGCGCTCGGGAGTCTTGAAGCATCTCCGGAGCTAAGAGACATGGAACACGTCATGCACTTTTGCAAAGTTTGATGGGAGCTCGAGCTGGTACGCAAAGTCGCCTCTCTTGCCAACAACTCTGAACGGACCAACGAAACGAGGCGCAAGCTTGCCTTTGATGCCAAAGCGTTGCGTACCCTTCATATGGGACACCTTGAGATAGACGAAATCATCATGCTCATAAGACATGCCACGATGCTTGCTATCATAATAGCTCTTCTGACGGGACTGAGCTGCTCTAAGATTATCACGAATGACCCGACACATCTCCTCAGCTTCTTCTATCAACTCATTCCCAAGAATCTGACACTCGCCGGTCTCGGACCAGTTGAGCTGGGTACGACACTTCCTGCCATAGAGAATTTCAAACGGAGCTTTGTCAGAACTAGCATGATAACTATTGTTATACGAGAACTCAGCGAAAGGCAGGCAATCCTCCCACTTCATGCCAAAAGAGATAACACAGGCTCTGAGCATATCCTCAAGAACTTGATTGACTCGCTCCACTTGACCACTAGTCTGAGGATGAAAAGCTGTGCTGAAGCGTATCTTTGTGCCCATCGCAAACTCAAAAGAGTCCCAGAACTTGGAAGTGAAGATACTTCCGTGATCCGAAGAAATCATCATAGGCACGCCGTGCAAAGACACTATCCTGGAAGTGTACAACTCTGCAAGTTGAGCTACCAAAATGGATTCCTTGACTGGAAGAAAATGAGCCACTTTACTCAACTTGTCGATGAGGACGAAGATGGCATCATTACCGTTCTTGGACTTCGGGAACCCAATGACGAAATCCATCTCAATATGATCGAACTTCCACTCGGGAATGGGAAAAGGATGCAAAAGACCTGCTGGACGTTGATGCTCTGCTTTCACCCTTCGACATACATCACATTCATTTACGAACTGAGCAATCTCACGCTTCATGCGAGTCCACCAGAAGGTCTGTTTCAAGTCCTGATACATCTTGGAGCTTCCTCGATGTATTGAGAGCAAGGAGTTATGAGCTTCTTCCATGATTACCTTTCTGAGATCACCTTTCGGAACGACAAGACGATCCTCAAAGAACAATGTGTCTCTGGCATCAACACTGAAGCACTTATATTTGGGAAGACCCTTTGCCACGCAAATCTTAACTTTCTTCACCATTGCATCAAGAAATTGTGCTGCTCGGACCTGATTTTCCAAGGTAGGAGAGATCTGAAGATTTGCAAGAAATCCCTGAGGTACTAACTGAAGGTTGAGCTTTCTGAAAGACTCACAAAGGTCAGGCTGGAGAGGCTTCAGAATGAGACTATGGCAATTAGCCTTCCTGCTCAAAGCATCTTCCACGACATTAGCTTTGCCTGGCGTGTACTCAACACTCGGATTAAAATCTTAGAGCATTTCCACCAACGAGTTTGCCGGAGATTCAGGTTAGGCTGAGTGAAGATGTACTTGAGACTCTTGTGATCGGTGAACACTTCAACCTTTCATTCCAACAAGAGGTGTCTCCAAGTCATCAGAGCGTGTACCACAGCTGCTAGCTCAAGATCATGTACAGGATAATTCTTCTCCGCTGGCTTCAACTTCCTGGAGGTATAAGCAACCACTTTATTCTCTTGCATCAGAAATGCACCAAGACCTTGAAGAGAGGCGTCGGAGAACACCTGGTAAGGCTTGGAATCATCCGGAGGAACCAATACTCGAGTAGAGGTGAGCTTCTCTTTGAGTGTGTCGAAGGCCAACTGACCCTCTAGAGACCAAGCATACTTCACACCTTTCTGCAGAAGACTAGAGAGCGACTTAGCAATCTTGGAGAAGTTCTCAATGAACCTTCTGCAATAGCTTGCAAGCCCGAGAAAGCTTCGAAGCTGCTTCACATTATGCGGAGGCTCCCATTCAACAATGGCATGCACCTTTGACGGATCAACTTTGATGCCCTCGGCAGAGATGATGTGCCCAAGATAGACGACTTCTTTCAACCAGAACTCACACTTGGAAAACTTGGCATACAATTTGTACTCCCTCAGCTTATCAAGCACCAATCTGAGATGTTCTTCATGTTCTCCCTCGGTCTCCGAGAAGACCAGAATATCATTGAGATAAAGCAAGATGAAGTCATTCTTGAACGGAGAGAATATGTAGTTCATTTATCGACAAAATGTCGGAGGAGCATTTGCCACATAAAATTACATGACCGTATAATCATACGAGCCAAAACTAGTCCTGAAAGCAGTCTTCAGAATATCCTCTTCGCGAATGCGAATTTGATGATAGCCCATTCTGAGATCGAGCTTGGAGAAGATCTTAGGCCCTCTCAACTGTTCGAACAACTCAGTTATGTTCGGAAGTGGATACTTGTTCCTGAGTGTCTTCTTGTTCAATGGACGATAATCGACACACAACCGATCCGTGCCATCCTTATTTTTGACGAACAGAACTCCACAGTCCCACGGAGACGAGCTCGGTCTGATCAGACCCAAATGCTCCTGCTCATCGAGTTCCTCTGAAGTTCCTTAAACTCTTCTGGACCCAATTTGTATGGCCGTTTGCACAAAGGCTCAATACCTGGTTCAAGCTCAATGACAAATTCAACTTCTCGTTGCAGAGGCATTCCAGGCAGCTCTTCTGGAAACACGTCTTCATATTCGCAGACCACTAGGACTTGCGAAATAGGATTAATCACACCCTTTTCATTCAACGAGAACAAACGGATTGTATCATTGCGCGCCGCGAATATAATCACGTCCTCCGAAGAGTGAGTAATCTTCACTTCTTTAGCTTCACAATCAATCGATGCCTTGTTCATGGCCAGCCAGTCCATACCAAGGATCAAATCAATGTCGGAATTGCCCAAGACAATAGGATACGCTAGAAAAGAATAACTACCTATCTTGACAGAAGCATACAGAACCAACATGTGAGAACTCATGCGCATGCCCGGAGAAACCACACGGAAGGGACTGTCCAAGTGAATTGCATGAATGTCATGCTTAGCAATGAAAGGCTTGGAGATGAAGCAATGCGATGCACCAGAATCAAATAACACTTTAGCAAGAATATCATTAACGAGGAGGTTACCCATGATCACATTTGACGAGTTTTCTGCCTCAGCCGCATTCACCATGTTGACTCGTGCTGACCTAGGGTTGAACTTCATGAGAGCATTGCTTGGAGGTTTTCCTGGAGGAGGAGGCGGCAGACGGAGCTGAGAAGTGCACTTGTTGGCATAGTGACCCTTCTGCCCACACTTGTGACAAGTAACATCTGTTGGTTGACGGTACTGTGCCTGAGGAGGCCCTTGATTATGCTGCTGGAATCTCTGCTGGAAAGCTGGGTTGGGTGGGTGGGAAGAACCACGGCCACCAGAATGCTTGAACTGCTGCATGTGCCGAGGAGGAGGAGGAGACACCCAAAACTTCCGTTGCTTCTGAACCACCTGAGTAGAAGACGAGCTGGAATCTCTAAAGCGCTTCTTAGAATTCTCCACCCTGAGCAAAGCTGCCTCAGCCCTGAGAGCTAAGTTGTAGAACTTATCAAACTCCTCAGGATTGTGCAAAGCAAGAGCTAACTGCAAATCTTCTTTCAAGCCACCTCTGAACTGATAAATCTTGCTCTTCTGGTCAGGGATATCCTGCAAGGCGTATCAGGATAGCTCGTGGAACTCGATGTTGTACTTGTACACGGAGTTACCACCATGCTTCAAGCGCCTGAACTTCTCACGCATTTCCTCCACGAAGCTGGACGGAATGTAGTGGGATCTGAAGTCATGGCAGAACTCATCCCAAGTGATCACTCTAGCACCTCTCGAATCCTTCAACTGTTGCGACCAGATAGATGCTTGCCCCTTCAGCTGGAATGTTGCAAACTTGACGAAATCCTCAGGACGAACATTGCTACATTCAAAGTGCTTGTTCATGTCGCGGATCCAATCCTCAGCATCAAACGGCTGGTCACAGGAAGTGAAAGTCTTCGGCTGATTCGACAGGAACTGACTCAGATTAGCAAACTGATTGCCACCATGCTGGAAATTGCCTTGTTGATGATTAGCCCTCTCTTGCAACAACTGTAGCAGCATCTGAGTGTTTGCATTTGTAGCAACCATGACCGCTTGCCAAGCCTCTGCAGGAGGAGGCGGTGGTGGAGGAGGATTCTCCGGAGGAGGAGGTGGTGGCGGCACATCCTGACGCCCTGGATTCTGATGAGTTGGTGGAGCTATCCTGAAGACAAACAACACATTAGCCCACAGAATAAATTGACGGTATAGCTGAATCAAAAAGGCCGGAATATCTGAACAGGAATAAAGCAATTGCACTTGAACAAAATAGTAAGAATGCTTCCTCAAAGTGACGGTCGACAAAATCCTGATTAAGACCACTTCAAACAAGTATGAGCTAGAACTGCTCGGAACAAACGTATGATCGAGATTTCATCCGATATCTTTGTGGATAAGCTCGCAGGGGCTCGAGTTTACAGTAGCCATCCTGTGCAAGGTAGTGCACACGACTTACAAAGTATCCCCGAGTCATAGCGAGCTACAAGGACTCTTTAATACACAACGAGAACCGTTGTAAGATGACCGTGAACAAACACACCCACTGAATATCAAATCCCAACCACACATCATGCATCTGTAGGAAGATTGTCCTATAAGCTACTACTTGATATCCCACCTATGAATTCCTGAAATATCTAGTCATGCAATCTGGTACACGGATACAAGGAGTAATATTCACACAACTCCTATACTAACCCATCCACTGTATCACATCCGTCAACACATAACCACAATCTCGGACCTTCATCTACAAGAGACCCTCGTGATCACAACGATACAAAGTATGGCAGTACTCCCAAAAAATCTGCACCAGTACTGGGGATATCGGGGTTATCTCGCCACTACTAGTATCGAAGCAATTACGAACATCCTTCGTTCTTAGATACTCAGAAATCTGAATGATGGCGATGTGCACAAGAATCCCCTAGAACTCAACTCCCCGGAAGAAATGAAGGCAGACAGGAGTCACCAAGACAGAACTCTGTCACATCGAAATCATATAGACTTCAAAAATACTCGACTGATCCTAAAAAAAATTGAGCAAGAAGAGGAGTAGAATTAAGATTTCCTAAGACGGGAACCTCACCAGAGCATGGAAGAGGAGAAAAAAGAATCCTACTCTCCAATATAACTAAGACTCAAAACATTTTACTAGACTCGACTCGGCCAAGTACGATCACACAAAGGCTCTTATGGTCGTAAGGCTTTGATACCAACTTGTAACGACTAAGATGCGGTCCTTTCCGATTTAGGGAACGAGGCCCCAAATTGGAAAGAAGCACATCTAAGCATTTCACAGGCACGACAACATAGCACATACATAATAATAGAATGACAATTAGGGATTCAACTGCCATCTCATACATAATATCAGAGTTTACATCACGCATCCAAACAAGGTAGTCCCACTACGGACTACAAAACATGAGAAATGGCTATGCTACCCTGCATGCTTGCCCAAGATCACGACCACGCCTCAGTCTTCTGGATTGTTCACGTACAGGCGGTCGTTCTCCTCATCGTACTGCCACGCCAGCTACGTGCCGTCGGGATCACCTGTCTCGGGGGTACCTGACCTGTTTGTGTGTTAAAGGAATCTGTGAGCCACGGGGACTCAGCAATCTACGACCTCGGTGCCAGAACTAGTCAAGTTATTAGGTAAGGAATGTTTAGTGTTTAGGTTGCAGCATCCTAAGCATATATGGTGGCTAGCTTACGTAGAACAAGTATTGACGGTGGTCTATACTAGCGATCGATGTTAGCTGATCACTAAGTGATCCTGATCACCTACTTACTTCAATCATAACCCCACCATGTTCCCGATCGAAGAGAGGTCTTCGAAGGGGACAGTCACGGTTACGCACATAATTGGCAATTTTATTAGATTAGATTCAAGTTATCTATAATCGGATGTTAACAAATATTCCAAGTTGCCACATAACCGCGGGCACGGCTTTCCGAAAGATTAAACCGTGCATGGGTGCTCCAACTAGTCCATCACAAACGGTCATGGGCCGCAAAGTAATCCTCTATCACAAATCTCGTGATCTCGTCGGATCTCTTAGAGGAAAACCTCAACTCTGGGGAGAACCAAAGCTTCTCCGGGATTCCTAGACGCAAGATATATCGCTAAGGTAAGACAAGACTAGCAGGACCTCCCATCGTGTCGACGAGCCCGATAAGAGCCGTGTATCTCAGTCTCAAGACACGACGAATGAGCGATGGTTACCATGCCAAAACACCGAGTTTCCCCGGGGAGCATAATAAGCTGCTCTGGGTTGGACCAACACTCACGGGGAGCACTGGCCCGGGTTGTTGATTAAATTCCTCGCGGTAGCTATTCCCTATGCAGATTATTATTAAGTGATTAGCAGATTAAAACCAATGTTGGGTCCTGCCGGACAAGTCTTAGCACTACACGATTTATGAAGGGTGTTCCCATAACAACCCCGAACGTGTTAGGAGCATTGAGTTATGGAATCAACCACTGGTAGCCAGTAACTATGGCGGCAATAACGGAACAAAACACCCAGCAAAAGACTAGGCCTTCCATTATTTACCAAGTATATAGGTGCATTAATTAAATAACAGATTTAACATAATGATATCAAACTCATGTCATCACATGAGACAATTGCACCTGCAACTAGCAACGCTAACATGAGTAGCTAAGCAAAGCCTACTTAGCCATTCAAGATTTGCTAGGAAGGGATAAGTGTTTGGGTTTTCATGGCAATTTCAGGAGGCAATTATTTCAGTGATAGGCAGCGACCATATGACGAAGAAACGTGAATCTAGCATAACAAGTCTAGAGATGGAATGAAGGTCATATCATCTTGCATGTGATGTCCTCAGCTTGCAACTGCTCTTGTTCGTCCTACACGTACTCTCCAGGATCCACGTACTTGTTCTCCGATCCTGGTGCTACCCAACATAAAAATAGCATCCAATGAACAATCAGCACCTCAAGATGCGATAAGCACATGATGCATGAGATGAAAATGAACATGCATCTCTATTCTAGTCACTAGAACAAGCATGAGAAGAAAATACAAGTTCCTGGATAGAACTACAGCCTAAGCTATCTTGATATGCATGAAGATGACATGAACAAATGCGTCACGAGAAAAAGATGCAAAAACATATAAAGAACATTACGAACAGATCTACGGTTCAACCGGAAACAACGAAACAAGAAATAGGGTCCTACGTATCAAATCCATCACAACACACTCCAATGGCATATCTCTGGTATTCCCAGGTTGCCAAGACATAAGACAAACAAGAATGGATGGGGTGGTGCAAATAATATCACCACACCATCAACTATGCACTCACAAGCATCAAAACATTAAAAACTACACAATATGTCCTAAACAGCATCATAGAAGTTTGAGGGCTACATGCAAAGCACCTACAGCCACCCAAATATGCCAAATAGGATATGTGCCAGAAGCTATTCAAAAGTACTACAAGCATGAGCAACAAGCTAATTCAAAGGAGTTACACACAGAAAGTTACACAGCTGCTAACTTGGACAAAAGTATCAGTTTTCAGGGACTTCGTGAAAATTCCAGATTCTCACTAGTTGTTTATGCTCTAAAGCATTTTGACAGCACCCAAAACAATATCTACAGGACTCCAAATGGAATTAAAATTTATAGAGAGCTAGACAAACACAACAGCTTCAACTTTCCAGTTGATAGCAAAGGCTGATTCCCAACACATGGAGTTCTACAAGCACAACAACAGGAGAAGAAAATATAAGCAGATTCTCAGACTTGGTGAAAATCACAGATTTTCAGTAAACTGGAATTTCAGCCACATGCCTAATTTGACTAGGCACAACTTGCACATAAGAACTACTAAGCGTGAAACAAAACCAACATGTGGTAGAGGGGTTCACCCTCTACATCCACAACAAAAAATCAACCTCTTGGGCTCATCACATCACATGGAACCAAGCTCTAAACATGGAACAAAACTGAAATATGACATTTCTAGAAAGTGTTCCAAAGGCAAAACTGGCTTCGCCAAAAACATGGATTCCTGGGATGATTCTACCCCAAAAACATATATAATACATCAGCACTTGCATAAATAATTGGGCACAAACTTGTAAAGAAAATCTACATGGAATCACATGGAGTGAATAGTGCATCATCACATGTGTTATTCACTAGAACAACACCTACACAGCACTTGCACACTCTCACAAGTCCAATGGTGCACATGAGGGGTAGACCTTATGCTCATGTGCCTTAGCACACCACCACACACTCACATGCATCAAGCACAACATATAGCATGTCCTAGACATGCTAGTTAGAACATACACTAACTACACTCACATCATGATTCCAACACCTACACACCCAAGCTTGCTCATGTGCACATCAAGACACATCATGCCTTAGCATGTGTGAGACACACACAAACATCAATCACACTAGCACCACATGGTGCAAGATCCCAACACCAAGCACAAGAGAAACACACTCACATACATAACTATTCTAGTGCAAACCACAAGCTAATACACACACCCATGCATGATATCTAGCTCACATAACACACACTCACCATGAAGCTTGCACATACACAAATGTACCTACACATACTAGTGCAAATACACATGCTACACACTCACATCACATGGTATAGTTCCACATACACTACCACACAAACCTACCATTGCAGTCCTATCATGCTAGCAATAAAAGTAACTAGCCACACCTACTTGTCGTGGGTTGAAAATAAATACCACAAGGGTGCCAAGCCTACCACAGCAAGGATGCAAGTGAGCATAAGCAAAACAGAAAAAAAAGGCAAAGAAATATAAAAGGTCTGGAGGGGATCGAACCCCAGAGCCCCAGAACCCCCAACAAACAAGCCACCGCTCTGCTACTGTCCATGAGCTTGACAGAACATGGATGGATAACAGGTTAAGCTGCTATTGAAGCCAGTGCTTGCTACTGTGCCAAAAATACCACACAAAAAGGGGGGTGTTTCCGCTGGGACTCGAACCCACAACCGATTGAGCAACACAGCACGACACCTACCACTACGCTACGATTAGGTACTTGACAGAACTGGGGATCTCTACAAGGTGAACTACCACGACAACCTGCTCTGCTTTGCACAGCGAGCCGATGACAAAGACGTCGCCGGAGCATGCCTGGTACTCCTACTGCCGCGCGAGGGGGAGTACACCTATGCTTGCTCTCCTACCGCACTGTTGGAAGGCCCTGAGCAGCGACGAGCCGACAACACCACACACAAGAACATCCATGGCCTCTGTTGTTCTCTTCCCTGATCAGAGAAGTACGGCAATGATCTCTACGCCGCATCTACTAAGGGGAAGGGGAAATGAGCTAGGCTCACCTAGAGAAGAAGAAGGGGGCCGATCGGGAAGAAGGAGTCACCTGGAGAAGAATGAAGACGCCGTGACGATGGCCTAATGCAGAACCGACATAGAGGAAGGAGATCGCCGGGTACATGCCGCGGACGAGCTCCTGCCCGTCGCTGTGGTCGCTCCCCGACCTCAACGACGACGGGAATGGAGCGCGGGCATCCACCCCGAGCCCCCGGACATGCTGGCCGGCGCCGGAGAAGACGAACACGCGGAGGAAGACGACGACGCCCTTCTATCTCTCTCTGCTACCGATCTACAGAGTTCTTACCTGGGGAGGAAGGAGACATGGGGGGAGGAATGGCGGCACTAGATGGGCAAAAGGAGGAACCCTATGCCAAGGGGGCACGCACGCCGAGGGTTATAAGAGGCCTCGACGTCCGTGAGCCCTCACGGCGTGCTCGCTCTCTCTCTTCTGCTTAACGAAAAGTAGCGCACTCGGGGGACGCGTCGGGAGAAGGAAAAAGGGACGCACAAGGTGGGCTCCCGCTGGAACAGAGAAGGAGATGGGCCACGCAGGGGGACGAAGCCCACCAGTGGCGCCAAATAAGAGGGAAAAAAATAAACCTCTGGGGTTTTACTAATTAAAACAAACAGTTAAAGGAAAATAAAACCCTAGGCAAATCTCATGATGCTAAAAATAAAGCAAAGGTACCCCTGGTCATAGGAAATTATGACCTATTTGAATAAAATGGAAAAGAAACATTTTGAGCAATTAAATATTTACAAAATAGAATTTGTTTGATCTGTTATGTGAATATTTGCACCTTTAAAATATAGTTTCACATCAGCAAATTCATATCCTCACAAACACGACAAAATATACTAAACCATGGACATTTTTAAAACAGGAAAAGATCAGGTAACTTTTGGGCTTGAGATAAAAGAGAGGGGGGGAGTTTTTAAAACCCTTGTGCAACCAACATAGTTCTCCCACTCTCAAATGCATTCACATCATTTCACATAACACCACACCATCACATATTCATCACATCACATCACACATGGATTCATAAAGCACAAACACAAGACAAGGATGAATGGGATGCATGCATGCAAAGGGAAAACACAACAAGGTGACACATGAAATAAGACATGCATAGGCTCTCATTGCAATGACAAGGTGGACCCACATAGAGAAGGTTCCAAATAGGGAGAGATACACTCTTGGGGCATTACACATAGGCCCGGGGGCTCCTGTCGGTGCAGTAAAGACTAGGGTCTCTAGTGCCCCGGACTAGTGCGCGGACACCGGCACCCCTCCGCAGTGGCAAGGCGCGTCGCTGGGGCTTAGGGAAAAACCAAGACTCAGAAGCCACCAAGTACTGATTGCAAGACCCAGCAAGCACTCGCTTGCTGGGAAGGAAGAAGAGACCCCGACAGGAGCTCCCTGCCAAGGAGATCGACAATGCCACGGCGAGACCCTTCCGCCGAGGAAGAAGGACTGAAGTTGCTTCGTGTGGGTACGTGTCCAACCCCCCTGACGAGGTTATGGAAGTTTATTGAAGCATTTAATTCACCCCTGACAAGGCAGTAACACTGTAACTGTCGGACGGCGCTGTTTCACTGGTGAACCCACTGTTCACCCACTGAGCTACTATGATGACCCCTTCGACTATAAAAGGAGGCTCCAGGCTCATTAGTAGCGGACGTTTGGCTTTTTGACGAATCGAAAGGCTGTAAAAAGGACAGATCTACAATAACCCAAAATGAATAACGAAACACATGCAGGAGTAGGGTTTTAAGCACCACGCGGCCCGAACCTAGGTAAAAAGATCTTGCCAGGTCCTGACTGTTGGTTCTGCTCTTGCCGCGACCCCTCTCCCCGCCAAACCAGCAAAAAGGGGACCGTTGAGGCCCCATGGATGTCGATCCTTCACCGACACCTATATACACATGATAATTGTCATGAAAACACATAACTATCAGCTTTTCTGTTAATTTCCCGACAGTAATTTGTTTACCCACCGTATGTTGCTTTTATGAGAGATGCCACTAGGCAACACTACGACCCCCGGGTCTTTTCACTTATATATTTAAAGAACTTATCTTTACCTTGCTGCCATTATTTGTATTTTATTTTATTTTGCAATTTAAAATTATCTACATTTATCTAGACACCTCCTTTGGTTATAAATAACGAGATCAAGGGGATTGGCAACCCTCTTGCCCGCATTGGGTGCATGTTGTTTGCTCTTTTATTTGTAGCCACTGAAGACAGTTGAGGATTGATATTCCTATTTGTTCGATAAAACTTGGTTTCCTAACTGAGGGAAATACTTATCGAATAGGATCCAATAGGAGGTTTATTCTAGATGGTTATTCTAGGTTTTTCTCAAATACCTGTGTTACAATATGATCAAGAGAAAACCACCTTTACTTGTCCTTTTGGAACCTACGCTTTTAGATGTATGCCTTTTCGATTATGCAATGCACCTGCTACCTTTCAAAGATGTATGAATGCTACATTCTCTTATTTTTGTGAAAAGATTGTTGAGGTTTTCATGGATGATTTTTTCATTTATGGAATTTCTTTTGATGATTGCTTAAGAAACCTTGATCGAGTATTGCAGAGATGTGAGCAAACTAACCTTGTCTTAAGTTGGGAGAAGTGCCACTTTATGGTAAATGAAGGTACTGTCTTGGGTCATAAAATTTTCAAACGAGGTATTGAGGTGCATATGGCTAAAGTTGATGTAATTGAGAAGATGTCATTTCCTAAAGATATTAAAGGTATTCGCAGTTTCCTTAGCCATGCTGGTTTTTGTATGAGGTTTATTAAAGACTTCTCTAAAATTTCTAGACCTCTTACCAATTTATTACAGAAGGATATTCCTTTTGTTTTTTATGATGATTGTGTAGAAGCCTTTGAAACACTTAAGAAAGCCTTAACTTCTGCACCTATTGCTTGACCACATGATTGGAACTTACCTTTTGAAATTATGTGTGATGCTAGTGATTATACTGTTGGTGCTATTCTAGGACAAAGAGTTGATAAGAAATTAAATGTTATCCATTATGCTAGGAAAACTCTAGATAGTGCACAGAGAAATTATGCTACCAATGAAAAAGATTCCTTACCAGTTGTAATTGCTTGTGATAAATTCCGATCTTACATTGTTGAATCTAAAATAATTGTTCACACTGATCATGCTTGTATTAAATATGTTGTGGAAAACAAATATGCTAAGCTTAGACTTATTAGGTGGGTTCTTTTGCTACAATAATTTGATTTTCATATAATTGATAGGCAAGGAGTTGAGAACCTCGTAGCTAATAAGTTCTCTAGGTTAGAAAATGTTCTTTATGAGCCACTACCTATTGATGATAGCTTTCCGCATGAACAACTAGTTGTGGTCAATGTTTCTCATAACACACCGTGGTTTGCTGATTATGCTAATTACATTGTTGCTAAATACATACCACCTAGTTTCACCTACGAGCAAAAGAAAATTTCTTCTTTAAAAAGAGGGAGTAGCTTGCATTATTAGACGTTACTTTTGGTATGACCCTCATCTTTAAAAAGAGGGAGTAGATGGTATTATTAGATGTTGGATACCTGAGCATGAACAGGAACAAATCCTTTGAAGGATAGGATTGCACACAAGGTATTACAGTTTGGATTTAATTGGCCTATTCTTTTCAATGATGCTTGTAAGTTTGTCCTCTCTTCTCATGTATGTCAAAGAATTGGTAATATTAGTAGATGTCAACAGATGCCTATGAATTACTCACTTGTTATTGAACCATTTTATGTTTGGGGATTTTATTATATGGGACCTTTTCCTTCCTCTAATGGGTATTGATACGTCTCCAACGAATCTATAATTTTTTATGATTCCATGCTATTATCTTGTCAATTTTGGATGTTTTATATGCATGAATATGCTATTTTATATCTTTTTTGGGACTAACCTATTAACTCAGTGCCAAGTGCCAGTTTCTGTTTTTTCCATGTTTTTGACCTTTTTCAGAGAAGAATATTAAACGGAGTCCAAACGAAATAAAACATGTCGGGTGATTTTTTTCCATAATAGAAGATACACAGGGGACTTGAGAACCAAGGCAGGAGACCTTGGGGGAGGTCACAAGCCCCCTAGCCGCGGCCTGGAGGGCGCACCTGGCATGCTTGTGGGCCCCACGTGGCTCCTTTGTCCTACCCCTGTCGCCTATAAATTCTCTAAAGTATCGAAACCAAAGAAGAGAGCCACGAAAATACTTTTCCGCCGCCGCAAGCATCTGTCTCCGCAAGATCCCATCTGGGGACTGTTCTGGTGCCCTGTCGGAGGGGGATTCGGACATGGAGGGCTTCTTCATCAACACCATTGCCTCTCCGATGGTGCGTGAGTAGTTCACCACAGACCTTCGGGTCCATAGCTAGTAGCTAGATGGCTTCTTCTCTCTCTTGGATCTTCAATACAAAGTTCTCCATGATCTTCATGGAGATCTATCCGATGTAACCTTCTTTTGCAGTGTGTTTGTCGCGATCGGATGAATTGTGGATTTATATCAAATTATCTATGAATATTATGTGAGTCTCCTCTGATCTCTTATATGCATGATTTCATATGCTTGTAATTCTCTTCGAGTTGTGGGTTTCGTTTGGCCAACTTGATCTATAATTCTTGCAATGGGAGAAGTGCTTGGTTTTGGGTTCATACCATGAGGTGTCCACACCTAGTGACAGAAGGGGTAGCGAGGCACGCATCGTGTTGTTGCCATCAAGGGTAAAAAGATGGGGTTTATATCATATTGCATGAATCTATCCCTCTATATCATGTCATCTTGCTTAAGGCGTTACTCTGTTTGTTATGAACTCAATACACATGATGCATGCTGGATAGCGGTCGATGTGTGGAGTAATAGTATTAGATGCAGAAAGTATCGGTCTACTTGTCTCGGACGTGATGCCTATATGTATGATCATTGCCGTAGATATCATGATGAGTTTGCGTGATTCTATCAATTGCTCGACAGTAATTCATTCACCCACCATAATACTTCCTATCATGAGAGAAGCCTCTAGTGAACACTATGGCCCCCAGATCTACTTCACATCATATTTTCATATCTACAAAATTACTTTGTTGCACTTTTTGCCTTCAGATCTCACCTTGCAAATAATCGTGAAGGGATTGACAACCCCTTTATCACGTTGGGTGCAAGTTTGTTTGTTTTTGCGCAGGAACATTGGTGCCTCATCTTGATACTCCTACTGGATTGATACCTTGGTTCTCAAACTGAGGGAAATACTTATCGCTACTGTGCAGCATCACCCTTTCATCTTCAAGGGAAAAACCAACGCAAGCTCGAGAAGTAGCAGGTATACACATATTTTGGTTGCTATTGATTATGTCACTAAGTGGGTAGAAGCTTTTCCAACCAGTAGTATCAATCATAACACCTCTATTAAAATGTTTAAGGAAGTTATTTTCCCACGCTATGGAGTCCCTATATACTTAATGACTGATGGTGGTTCACATTTTGTTCATGGTGCTTTTCGTAAGTTGCTTCATAGATATGATGTTAACCATAGAATTGCATCTCCCTATAATCCTCAATAGAGAAATAAAATTAATATTGCAAAAGACTGTCAACAAGCCCCGGAAGAATTCGTTTGAGAAATAAGATGATGTATTATGGGCCTACAAAACATCTTATAAAAATCCTATGGGTATATCTCCTTATAAAATGGTTTATGGAAAAGCATGTCATTTACCTTGTGAGCTAGAACATAAAGCTTATTGGGCAATTAAAAAACTCAACTATGATTTCAAACTTGCTGGTGAAAAGAGGTTATTTGATATTAGCTCATTAGATGAATGGAGAAACCAAGCTTATGAAAATGCCAAACTACTCGAAGAAAAGGTTAAAATATGGCATGACAAAATAATCCAAAAGAGAGAATTCAAATTTGGTTAATATGTTCTATTGTACACCTATCGTCTTAGATTTTATGTAGGAAAACCTCTTTTCAAATGAGAAGGACCATATATCATCGTAGAAGTTTACCGATATTGAGCTATTAAGATCAATAATCCTGAAGGCACTTACCCGAAGATTATCAATGGATAAAGAATAAAGCACTATATTTGAGGAACAACTATTAATGTTGAAACGAATATTATTCAAACTATGACACCAAAGGAATACATAAAGGAGACCTTCCACAACGCTCGAGAACTCTTAAAAGGAAGAGGTATCTGATACGGTAAGTAATCGGAGTCCAAAAATCCACAAAAAATATTTTCTATTAGTTTTGGAATATTACAAAATTTAGGAAATTCATGATCACACGGGAAGGCAACCGAGGTGCCCACTAGGCACTAGGGAGCGCGAGCCCCACCTGGCGCGCCCTGGTGGGTAGTGGGCCCCTCGGGCACCTTCCTAGCTCTATTTTCTTGTAGGACAAGTATTTCCATGTATAAAAATTCTTTATATATATCTCCCGATGATTTGACCCGAGTACCACGGAGAAATCCTTTGTTCTTGTTTCATGTTGTTTTTCAGACAGATCTAGATCTCCATGGACTCATCAAGCTCCTCCAAGGATAAGTTCTTTGATAGGGTCATCAACCCCTACTTGTTGGAGGTGATGAAGCACCCTCAAGCCAATTAGATGCATGAGGGGGTGCTCCACATCCGGGATGTTCAAGGGCACAAGAAGATGGGAACCGTGGAGGCCAGGCTTCTGGCGATGGAGCAGGAGATCTTCAGGTGCCAAGGCATTGTGGAGCGAGGAGTCAGTGCCAACCACTCCATGATCACGGAATTCACTTGTGATCAAAAGGTGGATGGCATGTACTTGAAGGATATCGTCTGAACCCTCAACAAGCAAATAAACTTTCTACAAGGCCAAATTTTTGATCTTCAAAACCAAATCTTTGAGTATGAAGCGAGGTTTAAAGGTATGAGTTTAGATGTGAGTTGTAGGACTTTGGAGACTCGTTCTTGCTTTTATTATGGTGAGCCACTTCCATGGAAACCAGAGGACAAGTTTGCTTATACTTCATCATCAACACCACCACCACCTTCATCTTCGTCACCAAAGAAGGAGAATTTAGTACACGGGTATGGGCACTCCCCTTGGCTTGTGCCAAGATTGGGGGAGGTACCCCAGTGTCATATCACCATCATTCTTATTATCTTTATCCATCTTAGTTCAACCTTTAGTTATTTTGTGATTTAGTCAAATAAAATTTTAGTTCGGTCCATCTTTTTGAGTGCTAGTTTCATGATCAATCTATGTATGTAATCAACTAAGAGTTATATAATAAAGTTTAGTTTGAGTTTTTGCCTCTTTACTTTCATGTTGCAATCAAATTAAAGGGAATTAATGAAAAAGATCATATGCTAATCTTAAAGTAAGTAGTGACACCACATAAGGAGAAGTATAAGAGGTAAAATTTGTTCAAGGTTGACAACATTGGTTGGTGATCCAACACATGAAAGAATTAGTAAGGGAAGGGAATATTTAGATGCAAATACACTATTCTTGACATCTTTTGTGATTGTGAGCCCCCATTACTTATTTTATGCCAAAACTATTGACATTGGACAAGGTAGACAGCGTAATGATTTATGTTTGTTCACATTCACATAGAAGTTATATTGTTATAGATCCTCTAACATGTGGTGCTTGCCTAATATCTTTGGTAGCCAAAACTCCGCACTAAGTAGAGATACTACTTGTGCATCCAAAACCTCAAACCCAAATCCATGTTTTAAGAGTCCACCATACCTACCTATGGGTTGGGTACGATCCTTCAAGTAAGCTGTCATTGGTGCACAAGTCAATAAAAATTGCTTCTAACCGTGTTCGATCATTTAGTGTAAGGGAAATTAAATGTGGTATAAACATCTGATGGCGATAATAAAGGCGATAAAATTCATAATAAAGGTTGCTATCATAAGGGGCAATATAACGTCACATTCCTTTGCACTAAGGGATTTGGCAGAGAACCAAAAAGAGCATAACAACCTCGGCTTCCCTCTATGAAGAGCCTATATTTTAATTTTATGTATTTAATTTTATGCAAGAGTCAAAGTATTCTTCCCTAGTCCTTTTTATTTTCTCTTTTGCAAGCTTCATGTGGTGGGGAAAGATCTAGGCATATATATCCAGCTGAATGAGGGTGGTCATGAGTTATTATTGTTAACATCATCCTTGAGGTGAATACATTGGGAGGCGACACTTGATGACCCACAAGTGAGGGGATCTATCGTAGCCTTTTTGATAAGTAAGAGTGTCGAACCTAACGAGGATCAAAAGGTACTGACAAGCGATCTTGAGAAACGAATAACTACAAGCACTGAAAGGTAACTTTTTATGGGTTTTCTGGTATAAGAAAAAAGGAAGTAAATGCAGGGAAAGTAAATGGTGTCGAGGTGCAGCAAGTGGCCCAATCCTTTTGAACACAAAGGATAAGCCGGGAGACTAAACTTATAAGGACTAAGGCATTCCTGAGGACACACGGGAAAGATAGTCAAGTGATTTCGCCATATTTCGTCTAGTACTATGTTTTGTATTGATAAGTGTTATGTGGGTGGATCTTTACTACTGCACCGTATAGGCTAAGACAAGTACACTCTTATGGTTAAACCCCTTGCAAGTATTGTGTGGGGACACCGACTTACGAGTCGAGATCGCCGAATGAACGTGCACAGTGATGCCAGAGATCAACGCTCACCGAACACATAGAAACTGAATAACAAGAATCTTACATCCATGCATACCGTTTGATACAATAAATGACCTTTATGGTCAATCCTTACATATTTATAGGGCCTTGAAGGCCAGCACACCAAACTGAACGTCACCAAGTTACTCTTCACCAAATCATGTTCTCTCATACCTGGTCAATGAAATAACCAGTGGCAAGCCAATGAGTACTTTGAATGTACTCGCAAACAACCCATGATATGGATAATGCAGTTGGTATGGTTACAAGTTATATGCAGTAGTGGTGGATAGCAACTTGTTTGTAAATAAACATGGTCATAGATGGATGCGACACATAAGCTAGATGGTATTTAGAAGAATAGGTTACATATATCAACATATCTGTTAAGGGTTGAACACTCCGGTTCACCCGGTATGCCAAGTGACCAATCTTGGTCATATCAACTCTTTCTTAGATAACACCATTAAACACACACACACACACTTGGTTTATGCGGAAACGACTGGACGTAGTTTAAGCAGGATTACCCAACGGTCATTGACCGTGGATAGGGCTATTCGAATTGTTTTACACTCTGCAGAGCTTGTACGTTGTACCCACGAGATCCGGGAAACTTCCTTGTCATCCATGACTCACGGTATATAACATACCCAAGGTAAGTACCCGACCAATGCATTTCCCCTGACGATACTAGATAAAGAGGTCCACTCGATTGGTACCCAGCCCACATGTTGTATGTCTTACGAGCACCGACTCTGGACAACATCAACCATGCGGGGACCAAGGTGTGCCCGGCACATGTAAAAATGGCATAGTCATCCTACCTGGCACGACCCCGTCACGAGAGTGACCACACATCACTCCTACCACTAGTAATGTGGTTCTTTGCTAGCACCGACCAGAGTAATCAACAAAGCCCCGTCCCATAAAGGGGTGACGTGGTCGTACATGTAAAGTTGGGACGGTCGACACATCACAAATCTAATCCCATTTCCAAAACCATACAGACCGAAAATACCTAGTGCACCACTTCACCAAAAGTGGCCAGCCAACTCATCATCACCGCCGGGCATTAGTGGCACGCGACGGGGTTTTCGTAAACCTTTGATTTATACCATCATCATGCTCATGCTTCTACTATGCTTAGCTCTACTTTGTCAACATGATATCAGCGTGACCCTCATAGGTGGTAGGATCATGCTCAAAATGCAAGTGCTCCAGAGGAGCCATCGGTAACATCACTTCAATGATATACCGATACTTATGATCACATGCAACGGTAATATTTGCTACTCTAGAATGCAATATAACATATGCTCAAGCATGGTCAAAGGGCTGCTTGTCTTTGCTCACATAACTCCTCTGGGTCTTCGAGGTCTTCCGATTCAACTCTGAGTACTCCGTCTACTAGTGAACTATCGTTGGAAGCAATCACAGTCAGCCACACATCCAACAGAACAAAAGTGCTATATAAAATAGAAGTTTTATTTTTCTTGGACCTCTCTCGTCATAAGTAAAATACATGGAGCTTGCTAGGGGAGAGTTGGACCATCATGGAATTTTGAATGGATGAGAGGAGGAATAGGGGATCCTTTATGAAGCCCATAGGAAATATTATGATAAAAATGAGTGGAGGCACTCATTTAACAAAGAACAATTTTAGAAAAATGAAGAAAGTTGTTTCACTGGATTTTCGACTGGAGGTGAATATTCTATGTATTTTATAATACAGGATAAATAGCAAAAGGGAGCTATTTATATATTGCAGCAGAAATATACCATACAAAAATGTTGACCAAGGTTACAAAAATAGGATAGGATATTAGAAGGCTCTGGAAATTGGAATCACTCCATTTTGAGTTGATTTGAACCTATAGGATTTTTGTAAGGTGGGCTAATAATATTCAAATCTGTATTTGAATAATAATACCACAGAAAGTTGCTCTGGAAAATGTGTCATGCACATATGTAGATAGAGCTTGAATTTAGGAACCTGTAGAAATTTGAATCATTAGAATTGGAGTTCAAGTGAATTTAATATAGATTTTTGAAGTTTCATAGAAAACGAAAAACAGAGAAGGGGACTACCAGGGAGATTATTGAATGCACAGGGCAATAGCCAGGCAGATGGGCCGGCCTAGCGGCTTGGCCTGGGGCAACCTGGCCACGCAGGAGGCGTATTCTTTTGAATACGCCTTCAGTTCAGGCAAGGCGCAAAACAGCCGGAGCGTCTTCACTTATCGGCTAGGCCCAACCTTTTTGCAGCTTACAGGAGGGCCCCACTGGCTTCACCCTCTCTCTCCTCCTTGTCTTCAACCTTGCGACGGGCGACCAGGGAGGAGCAAGCCGTCGTGGCTCCGGCTGCTCTGCCACGCCGGAGGCCTAGCCTGAGGCCTGGGGCGGCTGCCCCACCGCCAGGTGAGCTCAAGGAGGAGTCCCATCGCCACAAGGGAGGTAGGCAGAGGCCTAGACGGGGGCGGACAGCAACGCCGGCCGCAGCTGGCCAGAGAGCTTCATCGGCAGGGAGCACAGCCGAGGGTGCCAGGGAGATTGACAGGGGTCGAGCAGAGACGGAAAGGAGGCGAGGGGAGGCTCTGGGCACGCTAGCCCGTGCGGAGGCTGGAGCTCTACTCCGCGGCCATGAGGGAGAGGAGAGAGCCCCAGAGGAGAGGAGGCTCAGGGGGAAGCTCTGGAGGAGCCCAAGGGAGAGCGGAAGAGACGCAAGAGCAACACAGGCTCGGGGAGAGAGGAGATAAGAGAGGGAGAGGAAGAGAGAGCTCGGGACCTCTTTGGAGCTTCCTAGTGCATGGGTGTCACGCACCACAGAGGGAGCTAGGAAGCTAGCTGGTGGGTGGAAGCGCTTCGAACAGTCAAAAGGAAGGGCTGAGACATACTGAGAGAACTTGATTCGGCTAGAAACGGTCGGGAGGAAAGAAACAAGGTGCAAAGCACCGTTTCTGCACTCCAGGGAGGTGGTCACCACCCCACTTGGTGTCCTCGGCCACCCCTTGGCCAGGCCAAGGTGTCAAGCATGCAAGGCATGCGTGCCATGAAGCAATGGTGGAGTTTGAACCCAAGAGGATCAGTTTAGACTAGGGTTTCACTGTTGTTAAGTTTGCAATAGCAAACTTAGAGCTAAGGAAAGTGGGTCTCGAATGGGGAGTCTTGGGGAAACATTATGTCTGGCAGTGTTATCTATGCAAGGACTACAACACTGCCAAGTTTGAGATCAAGCGGAGGAGGGTAGCTAGTACTTGTTCTAGAAATGAACTCGTAGATGTGCTTCTCATTTTCCCCACATGAGCATGACATATCTTGGTTTGAAATGATGCCATGGGATGCTAGGGACCCTCTAGAAAGATATGGGGGCTTTGGCTTAAGCAGAAGTGGAACAAGAGGGGTAAAAGTGGTGATCCAAGGGTGAAAATGAGTGCTAGCTACAAGTGGTCTCTCTCCAATAATTGACTAGTGGCCATGGAAAAGCTACTCGAGTAAAAAGGTAACTTGGGGAGGCTTTGGTAGAAAGTTGACCTCAAGGGTAAAAGTGGAAGGGGTCAAAGAAGCCAATTTAGTGAGTGCACACAAGGTGTTTTATGAGTGTCAGGGCAACCATATGGACTTCAATTGATATGAAACTTAACAAAATCAAATAATAGATGGAAATAAGCTTGAACACCAAATTTGGGATTTGGTGGAGAAGGTTTCCAATGTAGGCATGGAAAACCCATGAAATGCGCAGAAACGGCTTTCTGCTTACAAAAGTATTCAAATCAATTCCTACAAATCCAATATTTGGCGTGGGGGCATTATTTGAGCATTAAAGCATGCCCAAAAAGTTTGGGGTTAATTGGAGAAACTTTATAATGTGAAGTTTCCCAAAGTCAGAAATCAACACAGAGGGTTTCGAGGGGTTTGGGACAAGTTCTTCTATTCTCCTTGATGCACCACTTGGTGTGGATGCATTATTGGAGTATAAGAACATGTCTACCAAATTTGAGCACAATTGGAGACACTTGACAATGTAGAGTTGCTCAAATTTGGATCTGGACAGATAGGGTTTTAGAATAATTAGGGGAAGCAATTCAACTTGGAATGAGATTACACTTGGCAAGATCATCACATATATCATATGTGACATGGTGGAATTTTACAGGATTTAATTGAGAATATTTCTTATAGAAATATATACCAAAATCTTGAAATAGGCAGGAATGGTTTTGAAGGGGTTTGCCCAATGTTTTGAACATGACCATGCGTTGAAACTCATATATATGAAATATATATGTCCAGTGGGTTTCCCTAAATTTTCTTAAATATTTTGAAATCAATAAAAATAACTTTCCTTCATAAGAGACCATTTCTGGCCTCACAGGAAGGCATCTAAATAAAATAGTAAAATGACTTTTAAAATAATAATATAGTGGTATTGGTAAGCCATTTTGATAATGGGTTTTAAATAACATAATTGGTGCAAAATAAGTTCCCTAATTTGAGGACTTGTAGTACAAATCCCATCTCATGGGTTTTGAAAGCTTAATTCAAAGAAATTCTTTTTGGTGAAAATAATATTTGGTAAAAATAGTTTCTGGTCTTAAACACATGGCATGATGATTAGGCAGGAGTTCTCGGCTAAGGAGGTGAGTTTGGAGAGTAACAAGAATTACTAAGAGTCAAACACAATCATACCAGCAAGCAAGCAACCAACAGTCACTTCAAGCATCACAAGCATTCACAAAAAAATTAATTGGTCCTAATTTTTTAAATAAGTTAATTAGTCAGGTAAGCTAAACATATGGTGTTACACATCCGCAAATACAAGAGAGAAATTAGGGAAAAGCCTAACCATAGCAATAAAGTTTAGGATCCAATACCCCTTGGTGCAAAAGCATGTGAACTGGGGTTCAGGTTTCTGTCACTTCGGCAACCCACCATAAGCATTCTTTATACACGATGCATTCCCCTAGGTCCTTAAAAAGGCAAGTGTTATGTAGTCGATGTTCATATAACACCACTAGAAGAATAACACCACAACTTAAATATCAATCAACACATATTACTTCAACATCATATGACTACTATCAACTAGGCTTCTCCCATGTCCTCAAGAACTAAATGAACTACTCACAAGACATAAAAGAGATAATGATCAAAGGGATGAAAATATGATGAACAATTTGGTCATAACAATAATTCTTCAACAAAACTCAATAGCATTCACCACAAAAGAGTAATCAACACTAGTAGAGTAAAGGGTATGAATAGTGCAAGGTACAACTCCGATTCCAATGGTAAAGTGAGATGGGGTGAAGATGGAGATGGTGCTGGTGATGAAGATGATGGTGATGATGATCTCGATGATGCCCGTGACGATGGTGATGATGATGAGGACGATCTCCCCTTCCGGGAGGAGTTCTCCCCGGCGGAATCTACCAATCGGAAAGGTCTTTTCGTCTTTGTAGGTTTCCGCCGCGGAGCGGCGGCGGAACACTGGAAAAACTTCTGTCCCTGGGATTTTTAGGTCACGAGGGTCATATAGGCAAAAGTGGGGCACCGGAGGTGGGACCCACCGCCCAGGCGGCCTCCCTGCATAGCTAGGAGGCACGCCGTGCCACCAGGGCGCGTGGGTGTGTGGTGGCCCCCCTCCGACCCTTCTTCATCATGTCTTCGTGATTTTTTCGCAAACTCCTTCCCCGTAAATTCCAGCCTAGTTGGAGCTGTCCTGATATCGAAACTCTTCATGCTCTTTTCTCCGTTGAATCCTGCGTCTGTTGTTTTGGCACCGAAAAGTTGTAAACTGTGTAAAATAAGCCAAAACACTATAAGAAAAGCATCATATTCTGAAATATATCAATGAATAGAGACAAATTATGATACAAAATAGTGATGCATTTTGGATGTATCAACTCCCCCAAGCTTAGACCTCGCTTGTTCCCAATCGAATATTGAGCTCGGTAAACCCGTCCACAAGTTTAGAGAGTGAAGTGTTGATAAATAAGAATAGAGATAAGAAGCATCATACTTTCTCTCCTAAACTCAACCATCCTCAATGACAATCTCAACTCATAAGGCCCATATGAAAGATTAATATCAATTACAATAAAAAGTAGGGCTAAGGAAACTCATCAAACCATGGCAAACATGTCCTTAGTCAAGGAACAACTAATAACTTTTAACTTTTGCTCTTCCTCTTATATTTTGATGAGATCAATTGAAGCTTTTTGAAAGAACATGTTATTATTCAAGAAGTGAAAATGCTAACACAAAGGAAGATGTTTGCTTTAGCTAGGCTTAACGAACAACTTACTTATCTTAATGCTAATGTCAACAAAGTTCTGATATGGCAATTCTCAATGAAACAATATAAACGCATGCATCTTTGTCAACATAAGGTGTCTGCTCTTTTATAGGATAGAAAGAAGTAGGTTTACTGACTCAACATAAAAAGTAAAGGATTAGCCCTTCGTAGAGGGAAGTAGGGAAAACTCATGTGCTAGAGCTTTTAGAGATTTCAAAATCAATAAGATTGTAAAACAAGCTTTTGGGAGGTGCATAATTTGTCAACGAATGCTAGAAGATAGCCCAATACTTCTCATGATGGACAAGTTTTGAGGAACGGCTCCCAAAGTGGGGACGATCACATCCCCTTAGTCTCCTTTGTTTATCACTACCAATGTTTTCCGATTTCTCATAAACAAAGCATGAAGGAGGTTTGGTTTGTTTCTATTATATTTTACGAGCTGGGCGGACTCATGACAATCCCTCCTTGTATTAGGGGTTCGCAGATTAGACATGCAAACCCAGGATAAAGCTTGTCCAGTATGAGAAGATCATGAATTATCTACTACTTCCTCATGAGCTAAAACAGAGGCACAAACCAGGGAATAATATTTTGAAGGTTTAAAGATAGCACATGAGTAATATACTTTAGGCGTGGCAGTGAAATACCACATATAGGGATGGTATGGTGGACTCTTGGGAAGGTTGAGGTTTCAAGGTATGGGTGCACAAGCAGTATTCCCGCTTAGTACAAGGGTTGGCTTGCAAAGGCTTTTGAAAGCAGACAAATGATGTTGACTTGGATGCAAAATAATATAAAGTTTAACATAAAGAATTGACATCAAACATCAAGTTGTCTTCCTTGTCAGCATAACACTTCAAGCATAAGAACATAAAGGTTTTGGCTATGTCGCTACTAGAAAAACTCATGCTTGTTGTTATGATCAATCCTATGTTTTCCAAGATTAAATAAAGTTTTCAAAGCTATACCTGATATATAAGATCAATACTCCCATAAGAATCAACATATAAGGTCGATGGCATGAAGAGAATACCAGGTGCAGCGAAGAAACCAATAGACTTCTCATTTATATTCCATCATAGACAACTGTACACTCCGGATACAAGACTCTCCACAAAGGAGTGATAGACCTCAATGCAAACACCTATTCCATAAGATAACTCCCCTAGACATGATACGACACTAAACGTGACCATAAAAGATAAAGGATAAAGATAAAGATACCGGGCACTCCCCCAAGCTTAGAACAAGCTAAGGGAATGCCATTACCCATGAAGGTTTCAATCCTCATCCTACTCATTGTTATTCAAGTCCGCTATTATGCGCCGAAGGGTTTGGTTTTCATCTTCCAATATGGCCACCTGTACTTTAAGCACACAGAAGTCTTCACCGAATTGGTCAGTGATTCTGTGAGCTTCGGATATAGTAGATGACACATGTGGAGCTTCCAGTGGAGGGATAGTTCCTCAAAGGTTCAGTGGAAGATCATGTTGAGGTTTAATAAACCCCACGAGGATGGGGTTGTTGGAGCTAGATCCTCGTGATAAAGGATCTCCTTCTTGCTGGATGGTGGCCATCTTGACTTCCTCTCTCACGGAGCGCTCCATCTCTACTTGTCTTGCGGACATTTCTTCATTAGTAGCCCATCCGATAATCTTCCCTTGGTTGATATCTTGCTGGACACGGCGGAGACGACGACATGTATAGTCTTCCCCACTTGAGTCGCAAGAAGACATCTCGAACAATAGCTTCCTATCTTGGCAGAAAAATATCAAAAGAGAAAACGCATGGAATCGCAAGATACAAAACCGGGACGATCCAGGAAAATATATAGCAAAAGTGGGGTTGAAGACAGACTCCTGGTGGCCCAGGCGGCCTCCCTGCGTAGCCAGGAGGCAGGCCGCGCCACCATGTCACTTAGAGCCCGGGGAGTTCCTTTCCGGCTCCACTTCGGCTCAGAATTTTCCTAATTTTGCAAAAACACATAAGACGGAACTTTTATTGATGTTCCCGAAGTTTCCTTACCGTATTACATACCTATTCTTGTTCTGCTTCTGCTGGTGTCTGACACAGTATTGCAATATGTTCTTCATGAGTAGCTATGTGTATCACATCCACCTCTACATTGATGGGGTCTCCAGCCATGTATTGCTTGAGTCTTTGCCCATTCACAACATGTGGTTTGGTGCCTCCAAAATTATTAATCTTGATTGCACCGGAGTGGTTGACTTCTTCGATATGCTACGGTCCTTCCCACTTGGAAAGTAATTTACCTAGAGAAAACCTGAAACGAGATCTATACAACAAAACTTTATCACCAACATTAAATTCACGTTTCAAAATTCTATTGTCATGCCACTTCTTTACCTTTTCTTTGAACATTTTTGCACTCTCGTAAGCTTCACTTCTCCACTCATCTAGAGAAGTCAAGTCCATGAGACGCTTTTAACCAGCAAGCTTTGGGTCAGCATTAAGCTCTCTAACAGCCAAGAAAGCTTTGTGTTCTAACTCTAAAGGTAGATGGCATGCCTTGCCATAGACCATCTTATACGGAGACATTCCCATGGGATTTTTGTAAGCAGTTCAATACACCCACAAGGCATCTCCTAACTTTCTGGACCAATCCTTTCTAGAGTTGTTCACTATCTTTTGCAAGATCAACTTCATCTCTCTATTTGTGAGCTCAACTTGCCCACTTGTTTGAGGGTGGTAAGGTGAAGCAGTTCTATGATTAACATCATATTTGGCTAGATCTTTCCTAAAAGCACCATGTGTAAAATGTGATCCTCCGTCGGTCATGAGGTACCTAGGTACACCAAACCTAGGGAAGATTACATCCTTGAGCATTTTCAAAAATGTCTTGTGATCAGCACTTTCAGTGGGGATTGCTTCAACCCACTTGGTCACATAATCAACAACCACTAAGATGTGAGTGTACTTGTGTGAAGGAGGAAAAGGACCCATAAAATCAAAACCCCAACAATCAAAAGGCTCAATAACTAGAGAATAATTCATAGGCATCAGATTTCTCCTACTAATATTACCAACTCTCTGACACTTACACAAGATAAAACATAATTTCTAGCATCATTAAAGAGAGTAGGCCAATAAAAACCTGACTGGAGAACCTTGTGTGTGGTCCTCTCACCGGCATGATGTCCTCCATAAGGATTGCCATGACATTGTCTCAAGATATCCTTATGCTCATGCTCTGGTACGCATCTCCTCAAGATCCCATCTGCACCTTCTCTAAAAAGATGTGGGTCATCCCAAAAGTAATACCTCAAGTCGTCGAAGAATTTCTTCCTTTGCTGGAATGTTAAACCTGGAGGCAAAAACTTTGCAACAATAAAGTTAGCATAATCTGCAAACCATGGATCAGAATTAGATTGTACCCTCAAAATAGCTAATTGTTCATCAGGAAAACTATCGTAGATCGGAATAGGATCATGTGGTATGTCCTCCATCCTGGAAATGTTGTCTGCTAGAGGGTTGTGTGCTCCCTTCCTCTCAACAATCTGCAAATCAAATTCTTGAAGAAGAAGGACCCATCAGATAAGCCTTAGTTTAACATCCTTCTTTTCCATAAGATACTTAATAGCAGCATGATCAGAATGATTGATGACTTTGGAATCAACAATGGAAGGCCTAAACTTATCACAAGCAAACACTACCGCTAAAAACTCTTTCTTAGTATTAGCGTAATTCTTTTGAGCACTATCAAGGGTTTTGCTAGCATAATGTATAACATTCAATTTCTTATCAAGCCTTTGTCCTAACATAGCCCCAACAGCAAAATCACTAGCATCACACATGATTTCAAAAGGCAAATTCCAATCAGGTGGTTGGACTATAAGGGAGCTTATCAAGGCTTTCTTAAGAACTTCGAAGGCTTCCTTACAATCTTCATCACACAAAAGGAATATCCTTCTGGAGAAGATTAGTGAGGGGTTTCGAAGTCTTAGAAATGTCTTTAATAAATCTTCTATAGAAACCAGCATGACCGAGGAAACTACGAATACCTCTGATGTCCTTTGGACAAGGCATCCTCTCGATTGCTTCGACCTTTGCCCTGTCCACCTCGATTCCCTTTTCAGAAATCTTGTGGCCAAGAACAATTCCCTTGTTGACCATGAAGTGGAACTACTCCCAGTTGAGTACCAAGTTTGTCTCCTCACATCTCTGCAAAACTTTATCAAGGTTGTGGAGATAATGGTCAAAAAAGGTTCAATAGATGGAGAAATCATCCATAAAAACCTCCATAATTTCCTCACAAAAACCATGAAAGATAGCAAACATACACCTTTGAAAAGTAGCAGCAGCATTGCATAAACCAAATGGCATACGTCTATAAGCATAAGTACCAAAGGGAAAAGTAAAAGTGGTCTTCTCTTGATCGGCAGTGTTAACATGAATTTGAGAGAAGCCAAAATACCCATCAAGATAGCAAAAGTGAGTGTTTTTTGATAACCTTTCAAGCAATTGGTCGATGAATTGCAGCGGGTAATGGTCCTTCCTGGTTGCTTTGTTCGGATTCCTGTAATCAATACACATTCTATATCCAATAATAATTCTTTGAGGTATTAGTTCATTCTTATCATTAGGAACCACAGTCGTACCTCCTTTCTTGGGAACACAATGTACCAGACTTACCCACTTACTATCATATATAGGGTAGATAATACCTGCGGCTAGAAGCTTGAGGATTTTGGTCCTCACAACATCCTTCATCTTTGGGTTCAACCGTCGTTGATGATCAACAACAGGTTTAGCATCAGGTTCAAGATTGATAGTATGCTGACAAATAGATGGACTAATCCCCTTAAGATCGTTAAGGGTATAGCTGATAGCGCCTCGGTGTTTACGAAGGACTCCCAATAATCGCTCTTCTTGATATCATGAAAGGTTAGCATAGATAATAAGAGGATATACTTTCTTTTCATCTAAATAAGCATACTTGAATGTATTAGGAAGAGGTTTAAGATCAAACACCGGGTCTTCTTTTGGTTTCGATAGAATTCCCAAAGGCTCAACCGGGAGGTTGTGCTTCAGGATAGCAGGTTGTCCAAAGAATATGTCGTCTAGCTCATTCCGTTCCTGCATATACATATCATTCTCGTGGTCCTCCATAATTTTTGCAAAGGATCGTTAGGATGAATAGCAATAGAAGCAATCTCTTCAATAATTTTATCATTACTAGGCAAATAAGTTCCACAAGTTTGCTTCGAGAATTTAGAAAAGTTAAATTCATATGGCTCACCATTAAGTTCGACAGATACTTTTCCTTTCCTGCAATCTACAATAGCTCCACAAGTTTTGAGAAAAGGCCTACCAAAGATAATAGGGAAAAAAAAACCTTGCACTGAACCGAGTACTAGAAAGTCGGTAGGATGTTTTGCCGGTCCACATAGGACTTCAACATCTCGCACAATTCCAATAGGAAAGATAGTTTCTTTGTTTGCAAGATGAATAGTAACATCAACATCTTCAATTTCATATGGTAAAATCTCATTCATGATCTCTTGATAAAGTGAAAAAGGAATAGCACTAGCACTGGATCCCAAATCAGAAAGCCCGTAGTAATTATGATCTCATATTTTAACTGATACAACTGGAGTACCTGAAATTGGGCCTTTATTCTTGGGTGTAACAAGGTTAGTAGAAACAACAACAAAAATTATATTGGAATCCTCAATATTACTAGTAACAGGACCCTTGACTAATGCAACTTGAGGATCGACCTTAATCAGGTCCTCATGCTCATCAGTCGTTCTTTCACTTTTATTCAGTATGCCTGTGATAAAATAATGCTCCTTCATCCTTGCGGGAAAAGGGGGGTTTTCATATAAAACTGCACGCAAGATAGGGTCAGCAACATTGATATAAACAGGTAATTCCTTAAAAGGTTTATGGTGCTGATCCTCCTTCTTCTTAGAGGAATCAATATCAGAGGCAAAGTCTTTGCAAAAATCAATTAGAAGCTGGGAATCAAGACCAATCTTAGCACAAAAGGTATTGAAGTAATCAGTTTTCACATAGCTCTCAATGTAATCATGCTCGTAATTTATAACGGGTTCAATACCTTTATCAATCTCCCAGTCTTCAGTGTTCTTCTAGATCCTTTCAATAAGATCCCACCTACCTTCAGTGCTTTTGTTGGAGAATGCCCCACTAGAGCAAGCGTCAAGCATTTCCTTATCTTGACGATAAAGCCTTGCATTAAAATTTGTAAGAATAATGTCCTTGGGGATCTCATGATTGGGACATTTGAGCATTAGGGACTTCAATCTCCCCAAGCTTGAGCGATGCTTTCTCCGTCACGAGACCAAAAGTTATAAATATATTTCGTGTCTCGATGTATTTCATGAAGAGGACAAAAGTTTGAATAAAAGAGAGGCATAAGATCTTGCCAGTTTATCGAATGAGAGTTATCAAGAAGCCTATACCAATCCAAAGCCTTATCTTTTAATGATAGATAGACTAGCTTTCTCATAACAAAATCCATCGATATACCTTCAAGCTTAAATAAGGAGCATAGTTGTGAAAGATATAGCAAGTTTTCACCTGGATGTATATCTCCAGCATATCGATTAGCCAAGACACAATCAATAATACCAGTTGGTAATTTAAGGGGCACAATTTCCATAGGTGGGGAGGCTTCTCCACCACAATAGCGGTGGGGCGGTTCCCCACAAGCAACAAACCAAGAGTAGAGTTGTCCATAGGGACAAAAATCGGAAATAGAAAAATAAAAACAGCACGTACAGCGTAAAGGTTTCCTTACCAATTTCACTTACCAATAGCGCTACACTCCCCGGCAATGGCGCCAGAAAATGGTCTTAATGACGCACAAGTGTAGGGGGTCTATCGTAGCCTTTTCGATAAGTAAGAGTGTCGAACCCAACGAGGCGCAGAAGGTATCGACAAGCGATCTTGAGCAAGGAATAACTGCAAGCACTAAAGGTAACTTTTTATGGGTTTTCTGGTATAAGCAACAAGGAAGTAAATGCAGGGAAAGTATATGGTGTCGAGGTGCAGCAAGTGGCCCAATCCTTTTGAACACAAAGGGTAAGCCGGAGGACACACGGGACAGATAGTCAAATGATTTCGCCATATTCCGTCAAGTATTATGTTTTGTATTGATAAGTGATATGTGGGTGGATCTTTAATAGTGCACCATATAGGCTAAGACAAGTACACTATTATGGTTAAACCCCTTGCAAGCATCCGCAAATACAAGAGAGAAATTAAGACAAAGCCTAACCATAGCAATAAACTTTAGGATCCAATACTCCCACGTGCAAAAGCATGCGAACTGTGCTCCAGGATTCTGTCACTCCGGAAACCCACCATTAGCATTCGTTATACACGATGCATTCCCCTAGGTCCTTAAAAATGCAAAGTGTTATGTAGTCGACGTTCACACAACAACACTATAAGAATAACACCACAACTTAAATATCAATCAACACATATTAGTTCAACATCATCTGAACACTATCAACTAGACTTCTCCCATGTCCTCAAGAACTAAAGGAACTACTCACAAGACATAAAAGAGATCATGATCAGAGGGGATGAAAATATGATGGACAATATGGTCATAACAATAATTCTCCAACAAAACTCAATAGCATTTACCACAAAAGAGTAATCAACACCGGTAAAGTAAAGGGTATGAATATTGCAAGGTACAACTCTGATTGCAATGGTAAAGTGAGATGGGGTGAAGATGGAGATGGTGCTGGTGATGAAGATGATGGTGATGATGATCTCGATGATGCCCGTGACGATGGTGATGACGATGAGGACGATCTCCCCTTCCGGGAGGAGTTCTCCCCGGTGGAATCTGCCCGTTGAAAAGGTCTTTCCTTCTCTGCAGGTTTCCACCGCGGAGCGTCGTCGGAACTCTAGAAAAACTTATGTCCCCGGGAATTTTAGGTCACGAGGGTCATATAGGCCAAAGAGGGGCACCAGAGGTGGGACCAACCGCCCAAGTGGCCTCCCTGCGCGGCCAGGAGGCAGGCCGCGCCACCAGAGCGCCTGGGTGCCTGGTGTCCCCTCTCCGGCCCTTCTTTGGCCTGTCTTCGTGATTTGTTCGGAAACTCCTTCCCCGTAAATTTTAGCTCAGTTGGAGATGTTCTGATATGGCAACTCTTCATGCTCTTTTCTCCGCTGAATCCTGCGTCTGTTGCTTTGGCACCGGAAAGTTGTAAAATGTGTAAAATAAGCCAAAACACTATAAGAACAACATCATATTTTGAAATATATCAATGAATAGAGACAAATTATGAGACAAAATAGTGATGCATTTTGGATATATCAACACTTTAAAACTCTATCTTTCTATGTGTCTGATTGAAACCATTTGCTAATATGTATACTGTGAGTGTTAGCAATCATATAATAATAAATGATGGTTGAGTATGTAGACTTGTTTAAAAGCTCTCATATGTGACCCTTCCTGAAAATGTGATTAATTGTGTTGCAAAGTTGACTAGAAACATAGTTTGTTAGTTTTCAATAGAGTTTATGCTTCATACTTCGATGATGTGATGAATTGTTACTTGTTTATGAGAAGTTTTAATGATGGAAGTTAAATGATGAAAATGATGTGATGAAGTAATTTATAAAGTTTATTTGCTGTTATAATAATGAGCATGATGCTACTATGTCCGTATTTTGTTTTTATCGACACCTCTCTTTCAAAGCACGTGGTCATGATTTTCGTTATCGGCTTTCGCTTGAGAACAAGCAAGGTCTAAGCTTGGGGGAGTTGATACGTCCATTTTGCATCAAGTTTTGCTACTTATATTTATAGTGTTTTTATGCATTATACCACTTTATGGAGTAATTATAATGACTGTTCTCTCATAATATGCAAGGTTTACACCAAGAGGGAGAATGCCGATAGATGGAATTCTGGACCTAAAAAAGCTACGTCATAGCTACCTATTCTACACATCTCCAAATGGGTTGAAACTCCATGGAGAATTTCTATGAAATAAATAAAAAACACTTGAAGAAAGAAGTACTAGAGGGGGGCTGCTAGGTGGCCACTAGGCACCAGGGCGCTCCAGCCCCCCTGGAGCGCCCTAGTGGGTACTGGGCCACATATCCCACTTGTGGCGACCATCTTCTAATATATATTCACGTTTGACCCTGAGAAAATAAGGAGAGGAGTTCCGGGACGGAGTGCTGCCGTCTTGAGGCGAAACTTGGGTGGGAGCACTTTTGCCCTCCGGTGGAGCAATTCCCCCAAGGGAACTTCCCTCCCGGATGGAGAAATCGAGGCCATCGTCATCACAAACAAACCTCTCATCTTGGGGAGGAAAATATTCATCAACATCTTGAACAGCACCATATCCTCTCAAAACCCTAGTACATCTCGTCTGCTCAATCTTGTACCGGCCGAACCTCAGATTGGTACCTCGAGGTGACTTGTACTGTTGATTACATCTTGTAGTTAATGCTTTGTGGTTTATTTGGTGGAAGATCATATGTTCAAATCCAATATGCTCTTTAATACCCCTCTGATCATAAGCATGTTCATCACTTGTGAGTAGTTACTTTTGTTCTTGACGGCACGGGAGAAGTCATGTTGCAAGTAGTCATGTGAAGTTTATATTCGTTCTATATTTTGATGGTGTGAATGTTGTCATTCCCTTAGTGGTGTTATGTGAATGTTGACTACATAACAGTTCACCATCTTTGGGCCTAAGGCAATTTATTGTGGAGTAGTTATTACAAGTTGGGTTGAGAGTGACACAAAGTTAAACCCCAGTTTATGCGCTATCCCGTAAGGGGCTGATTTGGATCCCTATGTTTAATGCTATGATTAGAATTTATTCTTAATACTTTTTCTCGTAGTTGCAGATTCTTCCAGGGGGGGGGGGGGTTAATCATAAGTGGGAGGATTTTTCAAGTAAGAACAACACCCAAGCACTGGTCCACCCACATAACAATTTATCAAAGTACCGAACGCGAATTAACCAGAAATGCCAAAAGTGACCAGATGAAACTCCTGTGTGCCCTCAAGAACGCTTTGCCTATTATAAGAAACCATTCCGGCATTTACTTTGACACAAAAGGATTGGGCTACCTTGCTGCACTTGTTGGTACTATTTCTACTCGTTACTTGTTACAATTATCTTTCTATCAAACAACTTGTTACCGCTATTTCAGTGCTCGCAGAAATTACCTTGCTAAAAACCGCTTGTCGTTTCCTTCTCCTCCTCGTTGGGTCCGACGCTCTTACTTATGAAAATGACTTCGATTGATCTCATATACTTGTGGCACATCATGTATAAACAATTTTAGCATCGTACCTACTTCCGACCCGCACAACCCTCATAGGAAGGTAGGGTCATGCTCAGTGCAAGTATCAACGAGGAGTTATCAGAGACAACCCACCAAGGTGGTCAGCGATTCAACATGATTCAGATGCAACGAAATGAAGTGCCACACGACGTGCATAAAAAGTTTCAAGTCATGGTTAAGGGGTTGCTTTCCTGGTTCAGCAAAGGCTTCGAGGGCTTCACGATCTTCTCATCCAGCTCCGAGCAATTCGTATACTTTGTCAACTTTCATCGGACAGAACCACGACAACCCACACAACAAGCAGAAAAATAAAGTGCTCTATAAATATGACTTTTACCTTTCTTGTACATCCCTAGTTATAATAAAAATTCCTAATGTTTGTTCTAATGGATTTGGATCATGAGAGAATTTTGAATGGAGGCATCACTAGCCCGACAAGAAGTCCACAAAAAATATTTTCCTAAAAATGAGTGGATGTGTGTACTAATTAGGGTTTTGAATGATTCGAATTCAAATTTGAACAATCCAGAAAAGATCTTTGGAAAAATGTGCAATGCACATATTTGGTAGGATATGAATTTAAAATCCACTAGGGACCCCGCCTCATAAGTTGTGATCACCGAATGAAGGTGCAGAGTGATCCCAGAGATCAATGCTCACTGAACACACAAAAACCGAATAACAGTAGTCTTACATCATTTACATATCGTTTAGCTCGGGTATAGCCTTTATGGCCAAGTCTTCGAATATTTGAAGTGGAACACCTTCATCGATAATGTGACCCATGCCATATGCCTTAACCCTAAAGGAATTCTCACTCGGAAGCGTCCTAGCTCGCATGAACGTTACCAAGGTATTCTCATCGTATCATGTTCCCTCATGCTTGGTTAATGAAATAACTAGTGGCAATCAATGAGTACTTTGAATGTACACCCAAGCATGCATGATATATCACTAAGTATGTAGTTTGGAGAAATCTTGTTTTGAGTGCAATGTTATGATCAATCAACTTGTAAACGTATGCATCAACAGGTTGGAGATATCCATAGGAACAAGTTATAGATATCATCGTAAGTAGGGGTTGAGCATCTCATGTTCATTCAACATATCAAGTCATCTGACTTAGCCCAACTATCATTTTTCTCACATAATCACCTTTCACACACACACCCACACAAACACTTGGTTTATGCGAAAACATCTGGACGTAGTTTAAGCAGGTGGACCCAACTGTCCTTGAATGTGTACAAAGCTATTCGGATAGCTTTACACTCTGTAGAGGTTTGCACGTTGTACCCACGAGACTCAAGGAACTTCCGTGTCATCCACGACTCGCGAAATATTTCATACTAGAGGTAAGCACACGAACAATGCCTTTCTGCTGGCAATACTAAATGAAGAGTCCACTCGATTGGTACCCAGCCCTAATGATGTACATCATACGAGCCTCGCTCTAGATTGTACCATCCATGAAGGGACCAACCGTGTGCCTGTTGTCTGTGAAAATAGACCATGGTCAACCAGCTAGGCACGACCCCGTCTCGAGAGAGTGCTTCGGCTCTGCCACCACTAATAATGTGGGATCTGTGCTAGCATCGACCAAGATAATCAACATAGCCCTATCCCATAAATGGGTATCATGGCCACACATGTAAGGTTGGGACGATCAGAATATCTTAAATCTAATCCGTTTTTGAAACTACTCACACAACTTACTTCGGTACACCACTTCTTTGTCAAGTGGTCACCTAGCTCAACACGATCTCCCTTGGGCATTAGTGGCAGCCGACAGGGTTTTCAATGTCTTTTAAATCTTTTCTTTTACGTCACCATACATATCCCTATCCTATAGCAACTACTTTAGAATCCTATCTACTTCCCACCGGCACAACCCTCATAGGAAGGTAGGGTCATGCTCAGTACAAGTATCAGTGAGGAGTTATCATAGACAACCCACCAAGTGGTCACCGATTCAACATGATTCAGATGCAACGAAATGTAGTGTCATATGATGTGCATAAAAAGGTTTCAAGTAATGGTCAAGGGGTTGCTTGCCTGGTTTAGTAAAGTCTTCGAGGACTTCACGAGCTTCTCTTCCAACTCCGAGCACTTTGTCTACTTTGTCAACTATCGTCGGAAACAACCACGATAAGCCACACAACAAGCAAACAAACAAATTGCTCTACAAATAGGAGTTTTATTTTTCTTGGACATCCTTGGTCATAGAAAAATTCATAAAGTTTGTTCTAATTGATTTGGATCACCCAAGAATTTTGAATGGTGGAAATGGAGGCATCAGTGGACCCACAAGAAGTCTAAAGAAAATATTTTCCTAAAAATGAGTTGATGAAATGGGTCTATTTATTTGGCCTAGCAGAAACAATCCATGAGAAACATGTTAACCTAGGCTAGAAAAAGATAGCCTGATTTAGACAACAAGGAAGTTGAATTACTCCATTTGGAGTTGATTTGAGATCTCTAGGAAATTTTCAAGGTGGGATTTGAATGATTCAAATTTGAATTTGAATTTGAACACTACACAAAGTTCTTTGAAAAAATGTGCAATGCACATATTTGGATAGGATATGAATTTAGAATCCAGTGGGAACCCCGACTCATAAGTCGTGATCACTGAATGAACGTGCAGAGTTGAAAAATCTTCATCGGTAACATCAATTGATGCCATCTTCCTTAACCCTATAGGCATTCTGACTAGGAAGCGTCCTAGCTCACACGAACGTCATCAATGTATTCTTCATCATGCCTGGTGAATGAAATAACCAGTGGCAAGACAGTGAGTACTAGCAAGCAACTCATGTTTGGAACAAGGCAATAACAATACATGATATAGCACTAAGTAGGGAATTTGCAGAAAGCTAGTTTTGAGTGCAATGTCATGATCAATCTACTTGTAAAAGTATGGATCAACAGGTTGCCAATATCCATACGAACAAGTTATAGATATCACCGTAAGCATGGGTTGAACATCTCATGTTCATTCAACATGTCAAGTCATCTGACTTAGCTCAAGTATAATATTTCTCACATAATCACCATGCTCTCACACACAAAAACTCAGTTTATGCGGAAACATCTAGAAGTAGTTTAAGCAGGTCCACCAAGCTGCTCTTGACCGTGCATAGGGCTATATGAATAATTTTACACTCTATAGAGGTTTGCATGATGTACCCACGAGACTCAAGGAACTTCTGTGTCATCCACGACTCACGGTATATTACGTACCCGAGGTAAGCACCTGAACAATGCCTTTCTCCTAACAATACTAAACAAAGAGTCCATTCAGTCGGTCTCCAGCCTTCATGATGTACATCGTACGAGCCTCGCTCTAGATCTTACCATCCATGAAGTTACGAACGGTGTGTACGGTGTCTGTGGAAACAGTCCATGGTCTCCCTACCACGCATGACCGCATCTCGATAGAGTGACTCAGCTCTCCTACCACTACTACTTCAGGATTTACGGTAGCATCGACCAAGGTAATCAACAAAGCACCATCCCATAAACGGGTATCATGGTCGCACATGTAAGGTTGGGACGGTCAGCAAATCTTAAATCTAATCCATTTTTGAAACCACTCTTACAACTTGCCACGATACACCACTTCTTTCTCAAGTGGTAATCTAGCTCAACGCCATCTCCCTTGGGCATTAGTGGCACCCGACGGGGTTTTCGAAGTCTTTGAAATATTTTATTTTCTGTCATCATGCATATCTCTATCCCAGTTGCGTAACAACTACTTTAGGATCATATCTAATTCCTATGTGCACAACCCCGATAGGAACATAGGTTCGTTCTCAGTGCAAGTATCAGTGAGGAGTTATCGGAGACAACCCACCAAGGTGTTCATCGGTTCAAAATGATTCAGATGTAACGAACTGAAGTGCCATATGACATGCATAAAAAGGTTTCAAGTCATGGTCAAGGGGTTGTTTCATAGTTCACCAAAGTCTTCGAGGGCTTCACGAGCTTCTCGTCCAATTCCGAGCACTTTGTCTACTTCGTCAACTATCGTCGGAAACAACCACGATAAGCCACACAACAAGAAAAAAAACGAATGGCTATATAAATAGGAGTTTTATTTTTCTTGGACATCCCTGGTCATAAGAAGTTTTTTAAAGTTTGTTCTAACGGATTTGGATCACCGAAGAATTTTGAATGGTGGAAATGGAGGCATCACTGGCACCACAAGGAGTCTATAGAAAATATTTTCCTAAAAATGAGTTGATGTGCCTACTAATTAGGGTATGATTTTCAAAGAATTTTGGAAGTGGTTTCACTGGATTTGGAGTTGGTATGTATTCACTAGTGATTAAATAAGATGGAAAAAAACGAAATGGGGCTATTTATTCAGCCTAGCAGAAACAATGCATGAGAACAATGTTCACCTAGGCTAGAAAAATAAAGCATGATTTTATAGACAACTATGAAGTCGAATCACTCCATTTGGAGTTGATTTGAGCTCTCTAGGAATTTTGCAAGGTGGGGTTTGAATGATTCAAATTCAAATTTGAGTTTGAACACTAAAGAAAAGTTCTTTGAAAAAATGTGCAGTGCACATATTTAGATAGGATATGAATTTAGAATCCAATGGGGACTCCCACTCATAAGTCGTGATCATCGAACGAACGTATACATTGATCCCCGAGAGCAATGCTCACTCAACACATAGAAAAAAAACAACAAGAATCTTACATCCATTACATATTGTTTACCTCGGATATGGTCTTTATGGCCAAGTCTTCATATATATGCAGCGGAAAATTTTCAACGATAAGATGAACCCATGCCATCCGCCTTAACCCTACAAGCATTCTGATTGGAAAGCATCCTAGCTCGCATGAACGACACCAAGGAATTCTTCATCGTATCCTATTCTCTCATGCCTGGTCAATGAACTAACCAGTCGCAAGCCAATGAGTACTTTGAATGTACTCACAAGCAACCCATGTTTGGAACAAGGCAATGACAATGCATGATATATCATTAAGTAGGTAATTTGTAGAAATCTAGTTTTGAGTGCAATGTCATGATCAATGAACTTGTAAAAGAAAGCATCAACAGGTTGCAGATATCCATATGAAAAAGTTACAGATATCATCGTAATCAAGGGTTGAACATCACATGTTCATTCATCATGTAAAGTTATGTGACTTAGCTCAAGTATCATTTTTCTCACATAATCACCTTTCTCTCTCTCACACACACACACACTTGGTTTATGCAAAAAAATCTGGAAGTATTTTAACCAGGTCCACCCAACTGTTCTTGACCGTGGACACTTCTATTCAAATAGTTTTACACTCTATAGAGGTTTGCACGTTGTACCCACGACACTCGGGGAACTTCCATGTCATCAATGACTCGCGGTATATTATATGCATGAGGTAAGCACCCGATCAATGCCTTTCTCATGAAAACACTAAACAAAGAGTCCACTCGATTAGTATCCAGCCCTCATGATGTACATCGTACGAGCCTCGCTCTAGATCATACCATCCATTAAGTTACCAACAGTGCGCCCGGTGTTTGTGAAAACAGTCCATGGTATCCCTACCAGGCACAACCCGGTCACGAGAGGGCGACTCAGCCCTCCGGCCACCAGTAATTTGGGCTATGTGCTAGCATCAACCAAGGTAATCAACAAAGCCCCGTCCCATAAAGGGGTATGATGGTCGCACATGTAAGGTTGGGACGACCTGCAAATCTTAAATCTAATCCGTTTCCAAAACCACTCACACAAATTGCATCGCTACGAAACTTCTTTCTCAAGTGGTCACCTAGCTCAACGCCATCTCCCTCGGGCATTAGTGGCCCATGACGGGGTTTTCAAAGTCTTTGAAATATTTTCTTTTTCGTCACCATGCATATCCCTATCCCACTTGCGTAGCAACTATTTTAGCATCAAATCTGCTTCCCATCCGCACAACCCTCATAGGAAGGTAGGGTCATGCACAGTGCAAGTATCAGTGAGGACTTATTGGAGACAACCCACCAAGGTGGTCACTGATTCAACATGATTCACATGCAATGAAATGAAGTGCCATATGACATAAAAAGGTTTCAAGTCATGGTCAAGGGGTGATTGTCTAGTTAAGCAAAGTCTTGGAGGGCTTCATGAGCTTCCCTTCCAACTCGGAGCACTTTGTCTACATCATCAACTATCATCGGAAACAACCATGATAAGACACACAACAAGGAGAAAAACAAACTGCTCTATAAATAGGAGTTTTATTTTTCTTGGGCATCCCTGGTCATAAGAAAGATTCCTAAAGATTGTTCTAATTGATTTGGATCACCGGAGAATTTTGATTGCTGGAAATGGAGGCATAACAGGCCCCACAAGAAGTCTACAAAAAATATTTTCCTAAAAATGATTCGATGTGCCTACTAATTAGGGAATGATTTTCAAAGAACTTTGGAAGCGGCTTCACTGGATTTTGAGTTGGTATGAATTCCCTAGAGATTAAATAAGATGGAATAATGTAAATGGGGCTATTTGTTTGGCCTAGCAGAAAAATTAAATGAGAGAAATGTTCACCTAGGCTAGAAAAATAGAGCATGACTTTATAGACAACTAGGAACTAGAATCACTCCACTTGGAGTTGATTTGAGTTCTCGAGGAATTTTGCAAGGTGGGATTTGAATGATTCAAATTCAAATTTGAATTTCAACACTACAAAAAAGTTCGTTGAAAAAATGTGCAATGCACATATTTGGATAGGATATGAATTTAGAATCCACTGGGACCCCCACTCATAAGTTGTCATCACCGAGTGAATGTGCACAGTGGTCCTAGAGATCAATGCTCACTTAACACACAGAAAGTGAATAACGACAGTGTTACATCCATTGCGTATCGTTTAGCTCGGATATGGCTTTTATGGCCAAGTATTCATATATTTGCAGCATAAAATCTTCATCGATAACGTGAACCCAAGCCATATTCCTTAACCCTACAAATATTCTGACTAGGAAGCATCCTAACTCGCATGTACATCACCAAGGTATTCCTCATCATATCATGTTCTCTCATGCCTGGTAAATGAAATAACCAGTGGCAAGACAATGAGTACTTTGAATGTACTCGCAAGCAACCCATGTTTGGAACAAGGCAATAACAATGCATGATAGAGCACTAAGTAGGTAATTTGCAAAAAAGCTAGTCTTGAGTGCAATGTCATGATAAATCAACTTGTAAAAGTAGGCATCAATAGGTTGCAGAATCCACACGAACAAGTTATTGATATCATCGTAAGAAGGGGTTGAACATCTCATGTTCATGCATCATGTCAAGTCATCTAACTTAGATTGAGTATCAATTTTCTCACATAATCACCTTTCTCTCTCACACACACACGCACACTTGTTTTATGTGAAAACATCATGAAGTTGTTTAAGCACGTCCACCCAACTATCCTTGACCATGGACACGACTATTCGAATTGATTTACAATTTGTAATGGTTTGCACGTTGTACCCACGAGACTCGGGGAACTTTTGTGTCATCCACAACTCGTACAATATTACATACCCGAGGTAAGCACCCGAACAATGCCTTTCTCATGACAATACCAAACAAAGAGTGCGTTCGATTGGTATCCAGCCCTCATGATGTACATTGTACGAGCCTTGCTGTAGATCGTACCATCCATGAAGTTACCAATGGTGTGACCGGTGTCTGTGAAAAAAGTCCATGGTCACCCTACCAGGGACGACCCCGTCTCGAGAGACTGGCTTGGCTCTCCCGCTACTAGTAATACAGGCTCTGTGGTAGCCTCAACCAAGGTACTCAGCAAAGCCCCATCCTATAAAGGGGTATCGTGGTCGCACATGTAAGGTTGGGACGGTAAGTAAATCTTAAATCTTATCCATTTTCGAAACCACTCACACAACTTGCCTCCGTACACCACTTCTTTGTCAAGTGGTCACCTAGCTCAACGCCATCTCCCTCGGGCATTAGTGGACCCCGACGGGGTTTTCGAAGTGTGTTTTTAATCTTTTATTTTCCATCACCATGCATATCCCTATCCCACTTTCGTAGAAACTACTTTAGCATCCTATCTACTTCCCACCCGCACAACCCTCATAGGAAGGTAGTGTCATGCTCAGTGCAAGTATCAGTGAGGATTTATCGGAGACAACCCACCAAGAGGGTCACTAGTTTAACATGATTCAGATGCAAGGAAACGAAGTGTAATATGACATATATAAAAAGGTTTCAAGTCATGGTCAAGGGGTTGCTTGCGTGGTTCACCAAAGTCTTCGAGGGCTTCAGAAGCTTCTCATCCAACTCTGAGCACTTCGTCTACTTCATCAACTATCGTCAGAAACAACCATGATAAGCCATTCAACAAGCACAAAAACATATTTCTCTACAAATAGGAGTTTTATTTTTCTTGGACATCCCTGATTATAAGAACAATTCCTAATGTTTGTTCTAATGGATTTGGATCATGAGCGAATATGGTGAAAATGGAGGCATCACTCGCCCCACAATAAGTCCACATAAAGTATGTTCCTAAAAATGAGTGGATGTCGCTACTAATTAGGGAATGATTTTCATAGAATTTTGGAAGTGGTTTCACTGGATTTGGTGTTGTATGAATTCCCAGAGATTTAATAATATGGAATAAATGGAAATGGTGCTATTTATTGGTCCTAGCACAAACAATGCATGAGAAAAAAGTTCACCTAGGATAAAAAAATAGAGCATGATTTTATAGACAACTAGGAACTTGAATCACTCCATTTGGAGTTGATTTGAGCTCTCTAGGAATTTTGCAAGGTGGGGTTTGAATGATTCAAATTTGAATTTGAACACTACATAAAAGTTCTTTGGAAAAATGTGCAATGCACACATTTGGATAGGATATGAATTTAGAATCCAATGGGGACTCCGACTCGTAAGTCGTGATCACCGAATGAACGTGCATAGTGATCCGAGAGATCAATGCTCACTAAATAGGCATAAACTGAATAACAAGAGTCTTGCATCCATTACGTACCGTTTAGCTCGGATATGGACTTTATGGCCAAGTCTTCATATATTTGCAGCAGAAAATCTTCATCGATAACATGAACCCATTCCATCTGCCTTTACCCTACACGCATTCTAACTGGGAAGCGTTCTAGCACGCACGAACGTCACCAAGGTATTCTTCATCATATCCCATTCTCTCATGTGTGGTTAATGAAATAACAAGTGGCAAGCCAATAATTACTTTGAATGTACTCGCAAGCAACCGATGTTTGGAACAAGGAAATAACAATGCAAGATATAGCACTAAGTAGGTAATTTGTAGAAAGCTAGTTTTGAGTGCAATGTCATGATCAATCAACTTGTAAAAGTATGCATCAACAGGTTGCCGATATCCATGCAAACAAAGTATAGATATCATCGTAAGCTGGGGTGCTACTTCTTGAGTTTGTGTTGCTTTTCCCTTCAAGAGGAAAGGGTGATGCAGAAAAGTAGATAAGTATTTCCCTAAGTTTGTTGAGAACCAAGGTATCAATCCAGTAGGAGGAAAAAGCAAGGCCCCAATTTTAGCACCCAACGCTAAAGAGGGGTTGTCAATCCCTACACGGTTATTTGCAAGGACGAGATCTGATAGAGATAGATATAAAAGATTGCTAGAACAAAAAGTAAAACAAAAGTAAAGAAATGGCAGAAATATATTTTTGGTATTTTTGGTTTATAGATCTGAAAATATAATATGGAAAATAGACCCAGGGGCCATAAGTTTCACTAGAGGCTTCTGTCATGAAGGAAAATAATACGGTGGGTGAACAGATTACTATCGAGCAATTGATAGAAAAGCGAATAATTATGAAGATATCCAAGGCAAAGATTATGCACATGGGCATCATGTCTGTGTCTAGTAGACCGAAACGATTCTGCATCAACTACTATCACTCCACACATCGACCGACTCATGCCTACATCTAGACGATTAAGTTCATGAAGAACATAGTAACGCATTAGGTAAGATGACATGATGTTGAGGGATAAACTCAAGAAGTATGATGAAAACCCCATATTTTTATCCCTGGTGGCAACAATGCAATACGTGCCTCGCTGCCCGTACTTTGTCAATGGGATAGGACACCGCAAGATTGAACCCAAAACTAAGCACTTCCCCCGTTGCAAGAATTACCAATCTAGTTGGTCAAACCAAACCAATAACTCAAAGAGACTTGCTAAGATATGAAATCATGCATATAAGAATTCATAGAAGATTCAAATAATATTCATAGATAATCTGAAAATAAACTCACAATTCATCGCATCTCGACAAACACACCACGAAAGAGTATTACATCAGATAGATCTCCACGAAGATCATGAAGAACATGGTATTGAATAACAAAGAGAGACAATAAGCCATCTAGCTACTAGCTATGGACCCGTAGGTCTCTTGTGAACTACTCACGCATCATCGGAGAGTCAATGGATTTGATGTAGATGCTCTCCGTGATCGATTCCCACTCCGACAGATTACCGAAAAAGTCTCCCAGATTGGATCTCACGGGAACAGAGGCTCCCAGCAGTGGAAAAGTATTTTTTGTTGTTGTTCTGGTATTGGGGGAATATTTGGCAATTTATAGGACGAAGATTAGGGTTAGGCGGCCTACAGGGGGGCCACAAGCCAAGGGGCGTGACCCCCGCCCTAGGGCGCGCCCTGCAGGCTTGTCCTCTCCCGGGAGGTCTCCTACCCACTTCTCCAATTCTGGGAGGTTTCTTCTGGTCCATGAAAAATCATTTCGGAGATTTTATTCCATTTAGATCCGATTTATTATTCCTTATCTCCAATACTCAAAAACATGGAAAAACAAAAACTAGCACTAGGCTCTAGGTTATTAGGTTAGTCCCAAAAATAATATAAAATAGCATATTAATGCATATAAACCATCCAAAATAGATAATATAATAGCATGGAACAATCAAAAATTATAGATATGTTGGAGACGTATCAAGGACCCCCAAGCTTAATTCCTACTCGTCCTCGAGTAGGTAAATGGTAAAAACAGAATTATTGATGTGAAATGCTACCTAACATATTTATCCATGTAATATTATTTATTGTGGCATGAATATTCAGATCCATAAGATTCAAAACAAAAGTCTAATATTGACATAAAAACAATAATACTTCAAGCATACTAATAAGGCAATTACGTCCTTTCAAAATAACATGGCCTTAGAAAGTTATCCCTACAAAATCATATGGTCTAGCTATGCTCCGTCTTCCCCACAGAAAGTATCTAAATCATGCACAACCCCGATGAAAATAAACAATTGTTTCACACTTTTTGTGTTCTCAAACCTTTTCAACTCTCACGCAATGCATGAGCGTGAGCCATGGATATAGCACTATAGTTGAAATAGAATATGGTGGAGGTTGCAAGAAAAAAGGAGAAGATAGTCTTACATCAACTAGGCGTATCAACGGGATATGGAGATGCCCATCAATAGATATCAATGTGAGTGAGTAGGGATTGCCATGTAACAAATGCACTAGAGCTATAAGTGTATGACAGCTCAAAAAGAAAACTAAGTGGTTGTGCAAAAGATGAAATTCCACTAGTTATATGGAAGTGAAAAATAGGAGACTCTCTATGAAGAACATTGTGCTACTTTGCAGCACAAGTGTGGAAAAAGAGAGTAGCATTATCCCTTCTCTCTTTTTTTGGTGGGCATCTTAGGCCTCTTTTATTTTTTGTAATGTCCAGAGGCTCATCCCAACTTGTGAGGGAATCATAGCTTCCATCATCCTTTGATCACACGTTACAATCCTCTAATAATGCAAATGTTCACACTTTTATTTACTTACAACTCAAAGATTGCAACTCAATATCTAGAACAAAATATGACTCTATAAGCAATATGGAAGTGATGGTGCGTGTCATAAAAAACGGGACGCTGGTGTTGCATGGCAATATATCTCGGCATGGCTATGAAAATGTCATAATAGGTAGATATGGTGGCTATTTTGAGGAAAGTATATGGTGTCTAATTTGAGGAAGGTGGGTTAATGTACCGGTAAAAGTTGCGCGGTACTAGAGAGGCTAGCAAAGGTGGAAGGGTGAGAGTGCGTATAATCCATGAACTCAACATTAGTCATAAAGAACTCACATACTTATTGCAAAAGTCTATTAGTTATCTAAGCAAAGTATTAGACACATGCTCCTAGGGGAAGGGTTGGTAGGAGTTAACCATCGCGCGATCCCAACCTCCACACAAAGGTTGACAATCATTAAACAAATCATGCTCCGACTTCGTCACATAACGGTTCACCATACGTGCATGCTACGATAATCACAAACTTTAGCACAAGTATTTCTTCCAATTCACAAGTTGTTACTAGCATGACTCTCATATTACCATCTTCTTATCTCAAAACTAAATGCAAGGAATCAAACTTCTCATCATATTCAATGCACTTAATATGAAAGTTTTTATTATATACCTCTTGGATGCACATTATATTAGGACTAAATGCATAACCTAAACCAATTACCATGAAGTATAAAACAATCTCAAAATAATATAAGCGAGGTATGAGAGTTTAATAATTTCTATAAAATAAAAGATCACCTTTCTCTAAAAGATATAAGTGGAGCACTAGAGAAGTATTGCCTAGCTCAAAAGATATAAGTGAAGCACATAGAGTATACTAATAAATTCACGACTCAGCGTGTATCTCTGAAAAGATGTGTGCATCAAGGATGATTTTGGCAAACTAAAAAGTAAATATTCATATCATACAAGACGCTCTAAGCAAAACACATATCATGTGGTGAATAAAAATATAGCCTCAAGTAAATTTACTGATGAATTGAAGACGAAAGAGGGGATGCCTTCCGGGGCATCCCCCGGCTTAGGCTCTTTGGTATCCTTGAATATGGCTTGGGTGCCTTGGGCATCCCTAGTTTTAGGCTCTTGCCACTCTTTATCCCATAGTCTATCAAAGTTTTACCCAGAACTTGAAAACTTCACAACACAAAACTCAACAGAAAACTCATGAGATCCGTTAGTATAAGAAAAAATAGATCACCACTTTAGGTACTGTTGTGAACTCATTCTTTATTTATATTGGTGTAATATTTACTGTATTCCAACTTCTCTATGGTTCATACCCCCCATACAACCCATAGATTCATCAAAATAAGCAAACAACGCGAAGAAAACAGAATCTGTCAAAAACAGAACAGTCTGTAGCAAGCTATAAACTTCGAATACTTCTGTAACTCCAAAATTATAAGAAAATTAGGAAAATCAGGGAAATTTTTATATAAATATTGTGTAAACATTTCAGTTCAAAAGCACGTTCTAGTGAATTTAAAAAAATTCCTGGACTCAGAGCGAAAGTTTGTGTTTTCAGCAAAACCAACTTGCAGACACCGTAGACCATCCCAAAGGTCTTACTTGGCTCAAACACTAATTAAAACAAGAAACCACAATTATTACATAGGTAATAATGTGTGCAGCACTCAAAAAAAGAAACAAAAAACAAAAGCATAAAAATAAAATTGGGTTGCCTCCCAACAAGCGCTATTGTTTAACGCCCCTAGCTAGGCATGATGATTTCAATGATGCTCGCATAAAGGTAAAGAATTGAAACATAAAGAGAGCATAATGAATCATACGAAAGCATATTTAAGTATAACCCACTTTCTATGCATAGGGATTTTGTGAGCAAACAAATTATGGGAACAGGAATCAATTAGCATAGGAAGGCAAAACAAGTATAACTTCAAAATTTCCAACACATAGAGAAGAAATTTTATATTATTGCAATATGTAAAAGCATATGTTCCTCTCTCATAGTAACTTTCAGTAGCATCATGAATAAATTCAACAATATAACTATCACATAAAGCATTATTTTGATGATCAACATGCATAAAAGTCTTACAATCTTCCAAGGTAGTAGGATTAACATTAATTGAAATCATGACCTCTCATAACCCACTTTTATCAAAAAAAATCATAAGATCGAGCACTCTCCAAATATGGGGAATTTTTGTTTCCTAATGTTGACACTCTTCCAAACCCACTTTTTATACTATTGCAAACGTTATTATCAATAACATATTCATCATGAGGACTGAATAAATTTTCAAGATCATAAGAAGCGTCACCCCAATCCTGATCATTACAATGAGTAGTGGACATGAAAAAATTATCATCCGCAAGCTTGTAGTTTTGCATACCATTAACATAATTGACATTAATAGAATTTATAGTAACGTCATTGAAATCATGATTTTAAATCGAGGACCTATCATGAATCATTTCATAAATTTCTTCTTTCAACACTTCATCAAAAGAATAGATTCATGATTTTCAAAGAGAACATTATAGATATAATCAAGTGCACTCAACTCACTAGCAATTGATTCATCATAATTTGTCCTTTTGAAAAGATTATCAAGTGTATGAGGATCCATATCAAAAGATTTTTAGCAAGCGAAGATGCAAGCAAGTATAAGGCACATGGCAACACAAGCGAAGAATGCAAACAAGCAAAGAGGCAAATAAAAAAGAGCGTGAATAAAATGGCAAATCTTTTTGGTATTTTTTGGAAATAGTTTTTTAGAAGTGGGGGGAGGAAAACGAGAGTCAAATGGAAAATAAAGTAAATGCAAGAGATGAGTTTGTGATGGTTACTTGGTAGGCTTGATCTTGCTATGTATCTGTGACAGCCCGGTGCCGACGTTCCAGAAGATTCCCCTTCTATTCCGTTTTTGTCGTGTGTCTATTTTTCTTTTGTCGCATCATCGTCGCATCATGCGCATCATCTGCATTGCATCGGCATCTCCGTTGCCGCCAGTTTTCAAAACTTGCATCCGTTGTTAATTGCTGGTTCTCGTCCTTGTTCGTTCTGATCCCGACCGCACACGCACGGGCTCGCGGCATCATCGAAACCCTGTTTTAAAAGTGCGTTGAAACCTTTCTCTGATCGGGGTGAAACTTGGCATGCGGTCGTAATTAGAAATAGCTAGGCCGCCTGTCGAATTTCTTCGTGATCGGAGTCCGTCTAGTACCCGAGCGGTCGACCGTAGCGGCACCGTATTCGGTCTATCGTCGGACGTGTCTCGGTGTTTTATATTGTGTTGCCGCGCCGCCCGTTCTCCCTCTCGTCTCCGGATATCCCCTCTACACGTCTTCGTAACCGTTCTCGCGTTCGGAATCGTCCGAATCCGACCGTACGGTTGGATCCGGAACGAAATTCCGGCTAACCTAGCCCCCTCATTTGTCTATATATAGACCCCTCCTATTTTTTAGGCAGCCAACCCCCTCTGCCTCGCTGCCCGTACTTTGTCAATGGGATAGGACACCGCAAGATTAAACCAAAAACTAAGCGCTTCTTCCATTGCAAGAATTACCAATCTAGTTGGCCAAACCAAACCAATAACTCGAAGAGACTTGCTAAGATATGAAATACTGCATATAAGAATCAGCGAATATTCAAATAATATTCATACATAATCTGAACATAAACCCACAATTCATCGGATCTCGACAAATACACCACAAAAAGAGTATTACATCGGATAGATCTCCATGAAGATCATGAAGAACATGGTATTGAAGAACAAAGAGAGAGAAGAAGCCATCTATCTACTAGCTATGGACCCATAGGTCTGTGGTGAACTACTCACGCATCATCAGAGAGGCAATGGAGTTGATGTAGATGCTCTCCGTGATCAATTCCTCCTCCGGTAGATTACCCAAAAAGGCTCCCAGATTCGATCTCACGGGAACAGAGGCTCCCGGTGGCGGAAAAGTATTTTTTGTTGTCGTTCTAGTATTGTGGGAATATTTGGGAATTTATAGGACGAAGATTAGGGTTAGGAGGTCTGCAGGGGGCCCACAAGCCAAGGGGCTCCCCCCTAGTGCGCGCCCTGCAACCTTGTCGTCTCCCGCCAGGTCTCCTGTCCCCTTCTCCAAGTCTGGTAGGTTTGTTCTGGTCCAAGAAAAATCATTTCGGAGATTTTATTCCCTTTGGAATCTGTTTAATATTCCTTATCTACAATATTCGAAAACATGGAAATACACAAAAACTGGCACTAGACTCTAGGTTAATAGGTTAGTCCCTAAAATAATATGAAATAGCATATTAATGCATATAAAACATCAAAAATAGATAATATACTAGCATGGAACAATAAAAAATTATAGGTACGTTAGAGACATATCAAGGGGTTGAACATCTTTTGTTCATTCATCATTACAAGTCATCTCACTTAGCTCAAGTATATTTTTTCTCTCATAATCACCTTTCTCTCTTTCTCTCACATACACACTTAGTTTATGTGAAAACATCTAGAAGTAGTTTAAGCAGGTCCACCCAACTGTCCTTGACCATGGACACAACTATTCGAATAGTTTTACACTGTGCAGAGGTGTGCATGCTCTACCCATGAGACTCGGGGAACGTCCATGTCATCCACGACTCATGGTATATTACAGACCCGAGGTAAGCATGTGAACAATGCGTTTCTCATGGAAATACTAAACAAAGAGTCCACTCAATTGGTACCCAGCCCAAATGGTGTACATCGTACGAGCCTCGCTCTAGATCATACCATCCATGATGTAACCAATGGTGTGTCCAGTGTTTGTGAAAACGGTCCATGGTCGCCCTACCAGGAACGACCCCATCTCAAGAGATCGACTCGGCTCTCCTGCCACTAGTAATACAGGCTCTATGCTAGAATTGACAAAGGTAATGAGGAAAGCCCCATCCAGTGAAGGGGTATTGTGGTCGAACATGTAAGGTTGGGACGGTCAGCAAATCTTGAACCTAATATGTTTTTGAAACCACTCACACAACTTACCTCGGTACACCACTTATTTCTCAAGTGGTCATCTAGCTCAATGCCATCTCCCTCGCACATTAGTGGCACCCGACGTGGTTTCCGAAGAGTCTTTGAAATATTTTATTTTCTGTCACCATACATATCCCTATCCCACTTGCGTAGCAACTACTTTAGCATCCAATCTAATTCACATTTGCACAACCCTCATAGGAAGGTTGGGTCATTCTCAGTTCAAGTATAAGTGACGAGTTATGGCAGACAACCCACCAAGGAGGTTAGTGATTCAACATGATTGAGATGCAACGAAATGAAGTGCCATATGACATTCATAAAAAGGTTTCAAGTCATGGCCAAGGGACTGCTTGCCTGGTTCAGCAAAGTCTTCAAGGGCTGCACGATCTTCTCTTCCAATTCCGAGCACTTCGTCAACTATCGTCGAAAACAACCACGATAAGCCACACAACAAGCTAAAAAACAAATTGCTCTATAAATAGCAGTTTTATTTTTCTTGGGCATCCTTAGTCATAAGAAAAATTCCTAAAGTTTGTTCTAATGGATTTCGATCACCGGAGAATATGGTGCAAATGGAGGCATCACTGGCCCCACAATAATTCTAAAGTTTCATTTCCTGTATTTTGTGTCATAGGACCACTTTTCTGTTAAAGGGGGTCGTGGTAAAACTAAGGAAAAGTTTCCAGGTGATGGTCATCTCAAAGCCTACACATACAAACCCTTTGCGTGAAGCCTTGGGAAATTTTTAACGGTTTAGTCAAATTATTTAGTGACAGAGACGAAGATCTTCTGGTCTCTCAGGAATTTGCTATAATTGAGGAGTTAGGTTTTTGCCAGTGCGAATTACCTACCAGTGAGGAACATGAGTGACATGAGTACGTTCATAGTTGAAACATTCCGACCGTTGATGCGATGCGCGCTAGCTGTCTCCAACCTTACCCACATAACGGTCATATCATTGGGCATTTACGTCAAATGATGTCGGGCTTGCTCCCAGGCTATAAATAGCCGCCCCATAACCACTAGCTGGTTGGCTGCTGTGCGAGAGAAACTGACACTTGTTATTTGAGAGCAACCCATTCCTCGAAGACTTTGAGAGAAATTCATCAGTGAGGAAAAACCCCAAACACCCAAACCAAAACCCAAAAACCCCAAAGTGATTGAGCATCACTAAAGAGATTGTTCCTGTGTGGAACCGACGATTGTTACCTTTGAGGACTATGCATCATCCAGACAGTTAGGCGCCATGGTCTAGAGCATCCAGAAGTAAATTGTGGATCGTCGGGTGACCAAGTTTGTGAGGCTTTGGAAATTTGCCTTGAAGACTTACCACCAGTGCTGGGCGAGGACTATGTGTCCATAGCTCAAGGAGAATATTGTAAGGATTGTGTGTCCTCAAAATGTGTGTCCTCGGACTATGTGTCCTTTGGTTTAAATACGAAGACACTCCAAAGAGACGTATGACTATCACATCAGTTGGAACCGAGTCATCAAACCACTTTATTCATCAAGCACCCGGTTCTAATTCCTCACCCCTTTCATTTCCTCAGATGTATGTTGATGACTTTGATCGTTACTGTTTCAAGAATTTGACTGAATACTTTCACAATTTCCCCATCCCAAATTATTCACTTCACATGTTCTTCACCTGCATATTCTAAGAATGCTACTTGTGCAATCCGAATGTTTCATTTCACTCTGACGACTATGCTATCGCTATTTTGCATGCTTGCTTGAGTACTTATTCTGCTGCTTATAATTCGTGACTGAGGAATTTCATCACAAGGAATTTCCTCAATGAAGAATTTACAAAATCACCTATTCACCACGTGTAGTTGATATAATGCACTTTCAGCCTTCCCTCAATGAAGGCGCCCACCTTTTGTTCCCGCCTCCTCTTCAAATGAGGCAGGCCCACTCGTCAGCCTCGCTGGCCGGGCGACAGGCGGGGCCCGGTGACTGAAGAGGCCTTCTTCTTCCCCTTGTCGTGGGAGAGTTGGGGGGTACAACGGGGGTAGCCGGCGCTATTGGCCACTGTTTTCGCTGGTTTACCCACTGGCGGCCTCAGGGGAGCGAGCCGCACCCGACTGGGTGGATCTTGGCCCCGTGGAATGCCTCGGCGAACCACCGCATCGGTAGTGGCTAAGGTGGAAAAAATCGGCATTGGGCACGATGCCTTGGCTATGGGGAAGGGAAGAGGGAGCACAAAGGGGTCTCTACGAAGGAGATGGGGCATGGAGGTGGATCTCAAAGAGAAGGAGAGGGGCTAGGCATCGCCAATTCGACCGAGGCTGGGGCGGCTCCAATGTGTCCATTGAAAGACTAGGAGGGCCAATGGGCTCAATGGGGAGGCCCGGAGGGTTTATAGGAAGTAGAGGGGGCAAGAGAGGTCAAATGGGGCTTGGGGGAGAGGTAAAACGGAGGGGCGGCAGGAAGAGGCTCGGGTGGCCGCCGGAGGCCCTCGGGCACTGAGCATGCGCGTGCCTCGGCTCCGTTGGCTGAATCCTCGCGTCAGGGAGGGGCATGGGAGGATGAAGGGAGATGCCTAGCGCGAGTGGGCACCCTGTCGAGGCCAGACACAAGCTACAAGACAAGTTTTGCTCGCAGAGCGACGTTGCTTCATGTTGACAGTGTCGTCACCACGGCAAGACATGTCCATGACCATCTTTTGGTCGGGAAAAGTTGTCTAATCCATGAGGAATGCACGCAGGAGGGCACTGGTGTATTTTGGTCTCACATTGGGCAGTGCAGGTGGAGTTTCTACATGGGGTAAGTTTGCAGCAGCACACTTGGGGTTGAGAAAAACGCTTTTTACTGGATGGCGTTTGGGGAAATAACTTGGCTAGTAGTATTAGCTATGCAAGAACTAGAAACACACAAATTCTCATCCCTAGGAGATAAATGTAGCTAGCACTTGCAGTTCAAGGCTACATTTGCTGCCAACTCTAAGGTCTAGATGGTTTGCTCATATTTTCCACATGATCATGCCATCTTTGGGCTGGATTGATGCATGAGTATGCAAATGAGGTTGTTCGAGAGTTTGGGGGCATTTGTATGCATAGAATAATGGGAGAGGGGAAAAGGGGTGCTGCCATCGTGAAAAGGAGAGGGGAAGTGAGCGAGTTACCCTCGAATAATTGATCAGGGGCTATATCAAGGTTACTGCAGGTAGAAGAGGGTCAAAATATACTGTGGTAGAACATTGGAGGCAAGGGGAATCTTTTTTGGGTCAACGTTGCTTCTCCTCTAGTTTACGGAAAAAGGTGTTTGGGTTGTGTTCGGGATAGGCAGAAGAATCCTATGGCCTTGATATTTGACAGGTGTAAATGATAATTCCATTTTGCCTTGATCACTAATTTTGAGATTATATGGTAAAAGTTGACAGTGCAAACTTGAAAAACCCTAAAATGAATAGAAATAGTTTTCTCTATATAAATCCATGCAAACTAATTACCCCTAATGCACCACTTGGTGTGGTGTCCTTATTTGAGCATTATAGCATGCCCAAAAACTTTGGGGTCATTTAGGGAAACCTGCCGATGCAAATATTCCCAATTCTAGAAATCTGCAGAAATGGTTTTGAGGGGATTTGGACAAGTGGATCTATTCTCCTTGATGCACCACTTGGTGTGGATGCATTATTAGGGTATTAGAACATGTCGACAAAATTTGAGCACAAAAGGAGAAACTTGGCAATGCAAAGTTGCTTAAGTTTGGTCCTGGACAAAGAGGATTTTGGAATATTTTGGGGAAGCAAATCAACTTGGAGTGAGATGAAACTTGGCAAGATCATCACATATATCGTGTGTGACTTCCAAGAATTTTACTGGTATTTATTGAGAATATTTGTTATGGAAATGTTTGAAAAGATTGAAATAGGAGAAAAGGTTTTGGAGGGTTTTGTCCAATATTTTGAACATGACCATGTGTTGAAGCTCTTATATATGGAATATATACGACCACTGAGTTTCCCTAAATTTTCTCAAGTATTTTGGAAGCAAGAAATTTATTTTTCTTCATAAAAGACCATTTCTGTATTGGAAAAAAGTATTTAAATAAAATAGCAAAATACCTTTTAAAATAATAATTTTGTAGTTTTGTGAAGTCACTTTGATAATAGGATTGAAATAAAATATTTGGGGCAAAGAAACTTCCCTAATTTGAGCACTTGTACTACAAACCTCTATTGAGTGGGTTTTCGAAAGCTAAATCAAATAAATGCTTTTTGGTTAAAACAATATTTTGTAAAAAAAACAGTTTCTGGTCCTATACACATTGCTTGATCATTGGGCAAAGGTTTGGGGTCAAGGATATTAGTCTAAAGAGTCGAAGGAAGTTTGTGATTTTAAAACACATTTAAACAAGCAAGCAATCACAATCAAGTCAAGCATCACAAGCACATACAAAAGTTTTATTGGTCCCAAATTTTTATCTATGTTGACTTAGTCAGGAGAGGTAAAACACAGGGTGTGACAAAACACTTCTACATAACTAACCCAGCAAAGCCAAGTCATGTTGTCGTTAGGAGATCCGAGAGATGCATCGCCGGGATGGATCGAGTGGCCAACGAGGATGACGATGATCAGTTTAGCATGGACCCAAAAGTAGAGGAGAACTACGATAAACAATGAAAATTACACCACCAGAAGGAGCAGAACTACCTTGCATGAGACAGGACGTCCCTTCTTACGAAAGAGTCATAACTGGGACCGGAAGTATTCAAGCAAGATTAAGAAGAACCAAACCCTCATTGACATGATTGTCAAATGATGTCGTACTACTTCATTATTCGTGTACTACTTTTTTTGTACTTTTCCATGTGTAATATACTTCACGCATTTGTCTACTTCATTTGTGTGTACCTCCTAAATAGCATTATTATATACTTTGATCCACACTTCTTATAAAATATACGTTTTCACACGCCATCTGTCAATTAGAGAAGTCCTAACACAACACAAGTTACTGCTGGCGTTGGACACGTCATTGGTGACATAACTAATAACCAACCGACACTTTAACTACACTACTGTGAGAAGCACTCATTTATCCCCTTCTCCCCCGTTGTCGGAAACTGTTCTCCTTTGTTCCCCGCACAGCCACGCCCCCACCCTATGCTAGGTGTGCCGATGCGTTGTCGAGCCATTCGCCCGGCACACCCGCACCCCACCCCATTGCAAGGTCTTCACGGGTGCCCCCGCCCTACGCTCTCCTGACAGTCGATCCTCTCTTGATCTCAACAGTACAAAACTTTTTCTAACCATTTGATGAAATGTGCATTATATATTTATTTGTGAATTGGTGAAATGTGATATATGTTGCACCGTGTGTCCGGCTAATTGTCTCGCGCTATGTTTTTTTGCAGGGAATTTCGAGAGAGTTGCTAATGTTTTGGCGAAACATGGATTCATTTTTGTTTCACCAAATTTCTGGCACTCAACATGTCCATTTCTTACCAACATTCATGTCAATTTTTTCTGTTGTTATTTTTGAGTGCAACATAAAATGGAAGAATGTTTGTACTATTCCGATACTAGGGGTATGTGCGACTATCCTCACCTTGAAACAATAAATGCTTATACATCATGCTACAATGTGACTACAAATATTATACGGTAATGAATCTTTAACATTGGTGGAAAATGTATTTTTTGTTTTTCCTTCAAAGTGTAATTTATGTTTCTTATTTGTGAAGTAGTGTGCCCCTTGCTACACAAGACCTTTTATTCTACCCAAGTTTTTTGTCCGCGACATGGAAGAGGTGAATCAGCTTACTTCTTACATCAAGATGAAATATGATTTCAATTTAAAATGTATAGATTGAGCAAAGCTGATGGATTTGAGCCTGGTATGGAAATAACGTTTTATATCAAGACCTATTGTCCAAGTGATGAAGACATATGTGTGGATTGAGACTTGATTGCCCATTCTTCCTCCATGTTGGTTTCGTAAATAGACTTGTTAAATAACATTTAGATTGCACTACAAAATAGATGTTATTTTCTGTCTCCAAGACACATACAAGACATAGTAGACGACAGCTACTACACTGCGTGCAGTATACTTATTTGGCAAGAAAAATGTTACATCATGTTCTTTGTTGCTAACATTGAATCCTTCAAGGGCATTTATGGAGATGGTCCAAATGATGCATCATACCTCCAACTAGTCCATATATTGAACTGTGGCAACATTTGTAGAAATGAATGGTAAGAGTATCGACTATAGCATGACTTTCACATATATACATTCCTCTTACAAAAGTCAATTGCGGGCTACTACATTGCTTATTATATTACTATTTTGTTCAAGGACAAAAACTCCCAAGATGTGGTGTGCCTCCTATGATGGATGATCACCAAGGTGATATGGCAATTATTTTTGCTCAGAAGATCTATTTTAGAGGTACCTACTTGATTACACCAGATGGATAACTTGAAATAAATGAATAGACGCAACTACTAAGTGACTACAACTTCAAGATTGGAGATTGGTAGATCTTTGTTCGCACCATGGAGATGCAAGGGTTTTCCTATTCTTCATGATTGCTCCTAAAGGAGAGGACAACCATACTAGTAGTTATGATGGTTAATGTATGCATATATATAAATGATGTATACTTATCACAATAATAATTATGTTGTACGTGTTGTCATACCTTATTAGAATTAATGTGGACACAAACATTGTTATGTAAATACTGATAGAAAATCGCGCTACCCTGGCTGCATTTTTCTCTGCCGTGGAAGCATTTTTTTGTTGTTGTGTTTTCTCAATTAGTACTAGCATGCGGAAAAAGGTACGATGCCAGTAAAGATCTCTCTAGTTGATGAAGTTGGGAAACGTCGCACGCCACACATATGTATGATATTGTCGTTGTGGAGATATAACCAACAACATAGGTATATGAAGTACTACTCGTGTAGGCTCAAACGCCACTACTATTTTTTCACTGTGGTGCCATGTTGGTCGCATCTGGTGTATATATGCGAGAAAGGCCATTTTGCCATGCCATAGCTAGGATTTTATGCACCAGCGGTTGTCAGGCCAGCTGATGAGGTTGACCCTTGGGTATACTTGTCCCAGCCCCTGGTGTATAACATGTTCCTAGGGCATACTTGTCCCAGACCCTAGTGTGTCACGTGGTGTGTTGGACATGCATGTAGGCTCGATATCAAGGGGCAGGCGGGTTGAATGTCTCCTCTGATGAACAACCTTTAAAGCATTCTGATGAAAACCTAGATGCCACGCTTCTGCCTTGAGGCATTCGACTTATGTGGATGTGAGCCTGCACCTCAGTCATGCGACTATTCTCAACACTAATTGCCTCATAATCCTTAACCATCTACTCGCAAAGCTTGCTCATCTTTGTGTTACGTTCCACGTGATTTTCCACGGTTACAAGTGGTTCGAGAAGTTTCTTCATGGCGGCCCGCAGGTCAGCCATAGCTTGAGCCGGCATTTTGTCAGAGCCTACCTTGTCTGGTGCCAAAGTGTCGGTCTCGGTTTCCACACCAGCCGTCGTGGAATCGATGGCTGCCACTATCTGTGGCATGAAGACAGTGTCTTGCCTGGGCAGCTCGAGAGATTCTTGAGCAGTCTCATCACCGGAGTAGCCCCCAAGCCTACCATCAATGAGCGGGAGGATTTATTCGGTGTCTCCAACCGAGGACTCGCCATCGGAGTAGACGAGCGTATCCCCACTAGTCGCAAATTTGTTCAGAAGGTCGACTCCCTAAGTGAAGTCGATGAACACATGATCCCGGCCGGCTTCAGCCCTGCTGAGTCGGGTGCGCTGAGCCTGCTCGACGATGTCCGTGCAGATGTCCGGCTCGGGTCATGATTCACCAATTTTACCGATGAACTCGTGAATCTTTCCAAAGGGGACCTGATACCCATACTCGATTGAGCCAGCCTCGGGACCTCATCCTAAATCATCGATGTAGAGCTTGCCTCGATGACTCTTGGTCATCCATCCAATCGCGTACCCCTCGATCCCTTGGAGAGCTCCCTCCAAGAAATAAACACCACCGTGTGTTGGCCCCACGGTGTGCGCCAACTGTCGTTGTTTTGTCATGGTGGATGTCCTAGCGATAGGACTAAGTCTAGGATACATTGCAACTAGGTGGTTGCTTGGATAGGATTGATCGGGAACGAGGGATGAGGGTTTACCTTGGTTCGACCCCTACGATGGAGGTAAAATCCTACGTCCTGCTTGTGTGTTTATAGATGATGATCTCGATTACAAGGGTGCAGAGTAAATAACCTAGCACACGATGGTTTCTTTATTGGTCTTTCTGCCTCAGGGGATCTCCTTTACATATAGGTTGAGGCCATGAGGTCACAATAGTGTGTGGGTCATATTACAACACGTACCTTAGTCTACATCTTACCTATCTTATCTCTTAAGTAAGGGAATTCCTCACACCTTCCTCCTTAAGCTGATCTTCCAGATATTGGGCTATGAGCCTGCCTTCTTGATAAGCCGCCTCCTGTGCCTTGAGCTTCCTGGTTAACTGTGGCCCCCATAATGAAACTAATTATGAGTCGTTATACGTCCATTTTGCATCATGATTTCCTAGTGTTAATTGTAGTATCTTTATGCATTATACCACTTCATGGAATAATTATAGTGCCTTTTATCTCATAATACGCAAGGTTCACACCAAGAGGGAGAATACCGGCAGATGGAATTCTAGACCTGAAAAAGCTACGTCAGAAATACCTATTATGCATATCTCCAAATGGTATGAAACTTCACAAAAAAAATTCAGGAATAAATAAAAAGTTCTGAATAAAGAAGTACCAGAGGGGGTGCCAGATGGCCAATTGGAACTAGGGTGCATCAGGATTTCTGGTAGGCCACCCGGCCTAGTGGGTGGTGGGCCACCCGGCCCACTTCTGGTGACCATCTTCTGGTATATATTCACGTTTTACCTAGAAAAAATAAGGAGAGGAATTTTGGGACGGAGCGCCGCCCTCTCGAGGCGGAACTTTGGGCAGGATCAGTTTTGCCCTCTGGTGGAACGATTCCGTGAGGGGAACTTTCCTCCCAAAGGGGGAAATCGAGGCCATCGTCATCACCAACAACCCTCTCATTTTGGGGAGGCCAATCTTTATCAACATCTTCAACAACATCATCTCCTCTCAAAACCCTAGTTCATTTCTTGTGCTCTATCTTGTACCGGAATCTTAAGATGGGTACCTGGGGGTGACTAGTAGTGTTGATTACATCTTGTAGTTGATGCTTTCTGGTTTATTTGGTGGAACATCATATGTTCATATCCAATTTGCTATTTAATACCCCACTGATCATGAGCATGTTCATCACTTGTGAGTAGTTACTTTTGTTCTTGAGGCTACGAGAAAAATCATGTTGCAAGTAGTCGTGTGAAGTTGATATTCATTTGATATTTTGATGGTATGAATTTTATGATTCCCTTAGTGGTGCTATGTGAATGAACTACATGACATTTCACCATCTTTGGATACAAGGGAATGAATTGTGGAGTAGTTATTAGATGATGGTTTGCGAGAGTGACAGAAACTTAAACCCTAGTTTATGCGTTAGTCCGTAAGGGGCTGATTTGGATCGCTATGTTTAATGCTATTATTAGAATTTATTCGTAATAAGTTGGTCATAGTTGCGGATCCTTGCAGGAGGGTTAATCATATGTGGAAGGCTCATTCAAGTAAGAATGGAACCCAAACACCGGTCCATTCACATATCAAATTATCAAAGTACCAAACGCAAATTAATCTGACATGACGAAAGTGACTAGATTAAATTCCCGTGTGCCTGAGGAACGCTTTGCCTATTATAAGAAACCATTCTGTCCTGCCCTTTGCCACAACATTATTAGGCTACCATGCCGCACTTATTATTACTATTGCTACTCGTTAGTTGTAAAACTATATTGCTATCAAACAACTTGTTACCGCTATTTTAGTGCTTGCAGAAATTACCTTGTTCAAAACAGCTTGTAATTTCCTTCTGCTCCTCGTTGGGTTCGACACTCTTACTTATCGAAAGGACTATGATTGATCCCCTATACTTGTGGGTCATCAAGAATCTTTTCTGGCGCTGTTGCAGGGGAGTGAAGTGCCTTTGGTAAGCATAATTTGGTAACGGAAATTTATATTACGTCCTGAAATTTACTGTCACTTGTCACTATGGAAAGTAATCCTTTGAGGTTTATTTGGGGGGTATCTTCACCTTGACCGGAAAGACCGAGAGTTTACCCTCAACCTACTGAAAATATTTATTATGAAATTCCTTCGGGTATGATAGATAAACTTCTAGTGAATCCTTATGCATAAGATGGAACAGAACATCACTTTATGCACCTAATCTATGTGGATGAAGTTTGTGGATTATTTAAGATTGCAGGTTTATCCATAGATGATTCAAGAAGATTTTTTTTCCTTTATATTTGGGGGCAAAAGCATTGACATAGTATAGGCTATGTGATGATAAAGGATCTTGGGGATAGATTGAAATTGGAGTTTCACCAAAAAAAACTCCTATGCATCTTGTTCATCGTGATCGAAATTATATCCATAATTTTTGGCCTCGTGAAGGAGAAAGTATCGACCTAGATTGGTGGACGCTTAAGCCAATGTTATATTCATGCCCTAATCATGAGCTCCCCAGATAAATTATTATTCAGAATTTTTACGCTCGGCTTTCTCGTAATGATCGAACCATGCTCGATCCTTCTTGTTCTGATTCTTTTATGAAGAAGACTATTGAATTCAGGTGGGAAATTTTGGAAAGAATTAAAGCAACTCTTAAGATTGGTAATGCAATGAAGGTAAAGAGTGAGGTATAAAACTTGAGTTTGATTGTGCTAAATATTTTATGAATATCGATGCTTTGAATGATTTTAGCACTAAATATGGACTTGACTCTCACATAGTAACCTCACTTTGTGATCCATTAGAACAATATTTTCTAGACCATCAAAATGATATGCATATGCGTGAAAGAAATTAAATAAATAAAATTTTCTTTGAACAACAACCTATCATTAAACACAACTTGCCTATTGAAACTCTAGGAGGTCTCATACGTCTCGAACATATCTATAACTTTTTATTGTTCCATGATGTTATATTATCATTTTTGGATGTTTTATGATTATTTTATAACAACTTTATATGATTTTTTGGGACTAACCTACTGACATAATGCCCAGTGTCAGTTGTTGTTTTTTGCTGTTTTTTTCCTTCGCATAAAATCAATATGAGATGAAGTCCAAATGCCACGAAACTTTTTGGAGATCTTTTTTGGACCGTAAGGAAACTTGAGGGCCAAAGATGCCAACCAGGGGAGGGCCAGGCGGCCAACTAGGCACTAGGGCACGTCGTGGGACCCTAGCATCGCCTGGTGGGTAGTGGGGGCCTCAGGCACCTCCTCCACTGCCTCTGAGCTCTATAAATACCACAATATTCCAGAAACCCTTGAAGAGAAAACGAAAAAATTGTTTCAGCAGCCGCGAGTTCCAGAAGCCACGAAATCCAATCTAGAGCCCATTCCGGAGAGAAACGCGATCCCAGAGGGGTTCATCATCCTCATTGGTGCGCCTCTGATGATGAGTGAGTAGTTCATATCAGACCTATGGGTCCGTAGGCAGTAGCTAGATGGCTTTCTCTCTTGTTTTGCTTCTCAATACAATGGTCTCTTGGAGATCTATTTGCTGTAACTCTTTGTTTTGTGTTTTCTTTGTTCGGATCCGATGAACTGTGAGTTTATGATCAAATCTATGAAATTATATCCATTCTTGATTATTATAGCCTCGTATTTCTTCTCCGATATTTGGGTTTTGTCTAGCCAACTTGATCTTTTTATCTTGCAATGGGAAGAGGTGCTTTGTGATGGGTTTGATCTTGCGGTGCTCAATCACAGTGACACAAAGAGACATGACACGCATGTATCATTGCTATTAAGGATCAAATGATGGGGTCTATTCCTACATGAATAGATCTCGTCTACATCATGTCATTGTTCTTAAAGCATTACTCCATTTCTCCATGAACTTAATACACTAGTTGCATGGTGGATAGCGGTTGTTGTGTGAAGTAATAGAAGTCGATGCAGGCAGACGTTGGTCTACTTGTCTTGGACGTGATGCATATATACATGACAATTGTCTTGGATATCTTCATAATTATTCGCACTTCTATCAATTGGGAAACAGTGATTTTTTACTCACCATTTGCTATTTTCTCGAGAGAATCAACTAATGAAACCTACGACCCCCGGATCTATTTTAAATCATCTATTTGCAATCTCTATTTTCCTATTCGTGTTTCCATTTTATTTGCTCTTTTATTTTCAGATCTCTATTACCAAAAAACCCAAAAATACCATGTTGCATTTTATTTCCCATCACTTTATTTGCAACTATGAATCTATCCTTTTACCGTTTAATTTACCCACGAGGGTTTGACAACCCCTACACGCGTTGGGTTGCAAGGATTTGTTATTTGTGTGCAGATACTACTTTCATAGCCTTGTGGATCTTCCTACTAGATTGATACCTTGGTTTCATAACTGAGGGAAATACTTGCCATCTATGTGCTACATAACCCTTTAATCTAGGAGGGAAGCCAATGTAAATCAGCGGGAAGTCGAGATTTCTAGCGCTGTTGTCGGGGAAGATCAAGTCAAGATCTATCAGGTTCCCACACACAAACACTCATCTCCTTGAAATTACATTATTTTCCAATTGCCTCACATTTTCCTCTCCCCCACTTCTAAAAAGTTTTTACAAAAATCACGAAAATAATTTCCATTTTCCTTTGTCTTGCTAGTTTGGTTCCATTGCCTTCATGTCAACACTCGAAAATAGAAAAATAAACAGGAAAAGTAAAGACATATGGATCCTCATCCACTTGCTAATATTTTCGAAAGATCTAATTATCTTTAACCAATTGCTAGTGAGTTGAGTTCCCTTTATTATTTCTGTGAAGTTTTGCTTGAAAATCGTGAATCTAAATATTTTAATGAAGTGTTAAAATAAGAAATTTAGAAAGTGATTCATGATATCTCCCTAATGAAAAGCATGATTGCAATGATGTTATTATAAATTCTATAAATGTCAATTGGTCTAATGATATGAAAAACTAGAAGATTGGGGGTGGCAATTTTGTCATGTCCACTACTCATTGTAATGATCATGATTGGGGTAATGCTTCTTATTATCTTGAAAAATTATATAATCCTCATGATGAATATGATATTGATAATAATGTTTCCAATAGTATTGAAAGTGGGTTTGCAAGAGTGATTCCAATATTTTGGAGAATTATCTATCTCCTGAATTTTTCGATGAAAGTGGGTTTGGAGAGGTCTTGGCTTTAGTTAATGTTAATCCCACTACCTTGGAAGATTATAAGACTTTTATGCACGTGGATCCTGAAGATAATATTTTATGTGATAGATATATTTTCAATATGATCCTACATGTAATTATTATGAGAGAATGAAATATGATTATGGAAATATTCATGTTACTAAATTATCTCTCTTCATGTTGAGGTTGCTATTGTTTCTTTCTTCTTCCAGGCATATGTTAGATATTTCTTGTCTTCATAATTTGTTTGCTTATGATATGCCTATGCATAGGAAGCATGTTAGACTTAAATGTGTTTGTCCTATGATACATGATGCTCTCTTTGCGTTTCAACTACTATCTTTCATTTGAGCATTATTAAAATCTCAAGCCTATCTTAATGGCTATAAAGAAAGAGCTTGTTGGGAGGCAACCCAGCGAATAAAATTTATTTTTCACTTTTGCTTTCTGCTCTTGAGTATTTACACAATGATGCTACTATTATGATTGTGTTTTGTACGTTTCAATTAGTGTTTGTACCAAGTAAAGCCTTTAGGATCATGTTGGGTGATAGTTGCTTTGAATTTGTTGGAAACCACAAACTTTTGCGTCCAGTAGCAGAATTTTAGAAAATCACAAAAGCATCAAAAGTGTCGGAATATTTTACACAAGATTCATATACAAATTCCCTACGTTTTGCTAATTTTTTTTAAAAATGGAGTTACAGAGGTATGCGTAAAATTCGAGTCTTTACAGACTATTCTGTTTTTCACAGATTCTGGTTTCTTTGTGTTGTGTGCTTATTTTGATGATTCTATGGTTTGTATCGGGGGGTATAAGTCATGATAAAATTAGAATGCAGTAGGAATAATTTAAAAATAAAATTGGTATAGGTTTTCAACAGTACCTAAAGTACAGTTTGGTTTTCTTATACTAACGGATCTCATGTATTTTTTTGTTGAGTTTTGTGTCATTGAAGTTTTCAAGTTTTGGGTGAGATCATGATGGATGAAGGAATACGTAGTGATAAAAGCCTAAGCTTGGAGATGCCCCATGGCACCCCAAGGTAATATACAAAGAGTAGCAAGCAACTAAGCTTAGGGATGCCCTAGAAGGTATCCCCTCTTTCTTCTAGCAACCATCGGTAATTTTACTTGGAGCTATATTTTATTCATCACATATCATGAGTTTTGCTTGGAGCTTCTTATATTATGTGAGTCTTTGCTTTCTTTGCTGGTTAGTTTGTCATATTAAACCTTGCTGGACACACCCATTTGAGAGCGCCAAATTAATTTATGATTTGTTAGAATCGCTCTTTATGCTTCACTTAAATTTTTTAGAGCCATGGAATTGCTCTAGTGCTTCACTTCTATCTTTTTGAGCACGGTGGTGCTGTTATTTTGATGATATTTTCGCTCAGGCTTCACTTAGTTTATTTGAGAGTTAGTAATTGTTTTGCAGAAATCCTCTCTTGGTTCACTTATATTATTTTGAGAGTTGAAAATGTTAAAGAAACTTGTGCTCGCTCTTCACATATATTTGTTTGAGAGCTTGTTATTTGCAATGGAAAATTTCTTTTAATGAAATTAGTACCAAAGTGATAGATATCTAGAGGAGATATAACAAAAAAAATCCATGATGGCCATTGGATGTTAAACTTGGTTCTTTGCAATAGTTTTGCGATATGAAGTTAGTGATATGTGAGTTATGTGGATGAGTGATTATGCTTTAGTAAGAATATTTGTGTTAAGGTTTTATTCCCTATGCATGCACATGAAGTCAATAATTATGCTATGAAATTACATCCTAATTGTGTTGCATTATTCGGTGTTAGTTATGTTTAATATTCGATTATGATGGTTTTCATTCCTTGGTTGGGTATTTCTCAATCTATTTGCTAGCCTTCACTTGTACTAAGGAGGAATACTGCTTGTGCATCCAAATCCTAAACCCAAAGTTGTGCCAAATGAGTCCACCATACCTACCTATATGCGGTATTTCAACAATGTTCTAAGTAAATTTACAAGTGCCAACTCTAATGTTCAAAATATTTTTTTTTGTGCATGTATCGCTCATGAAGTGGCAGGGGTGGCTGGTATATTCCATGTTAAATACGTTATTCTCAAGATGAGTGTTTATTCACATGTAATTGCACGAGAGTATGGTGGTAATAGGGATGCCCAGTCCCGAAATGCAAAGAAAATTTATCTTATGTTGTCAAATAATATATTCCTTGGAAAGTGTTGGTATGGACGCTACCCATCGATACGGCTGGACAGCGATTGTGAAAGAATGGTCGAAAAAGGAATAAAATTATTTTCAGTTTGGGAACCGCTTATGACTATTTTTAGCATGGAAGATATTGGGAACTCTTAGTCGCTTCCGTTGACAGGAAGAGAATACCAACCAAAATATTTTGTCTCTAAATTTTTTACTTCGAGCTCTCGCACCTCTACAAATATCTGCTTCCCTATAAGAACGGCCTATATATTTACTTTATGCATTTTTTTATTTTTGAATTTGTGTCTCTGTCTTCTCTTATAAATCACCAACTGAGGAACACTGTTATCATACTTCAGCATTGGATGTAGCTAATATTTGGGTATGTTGCATGAATGGATCAATGATGGAACATGATGGGGGTATGGAGAGCGTTCTTTAGCATTGATATTTTGAAAGACTTGATTGCTTGGCGATGCTTGTCGATATGCTTCAGTATTGAAGTTTTCATGTCAAATTATATACTATTTCTTTGCATCATCTACAAGTTCATATGTCCATGCTAAAAATAATGAATATGATGAACATGTTAGGAAGAATTCCACATCAAAAAATCTATTTTTATCATTTACCTACTCGAGGATGAGCAGGAATTAAGCTTGGGGATGCTGACACGTCTCCAATGTATCTATAACTTTTGATTGTTCCATGTTGTTATATTATCATTCTTGGATGTTTTATGATCACTTTATAGCAACTTCATATCATTTTTGGTACTAACCAATAGACATAGTGCCCAATACTAGTTGTTGTTTTTTATAGTTTTTTTTTCTTCGTAGAAAATCAATATGAGATGAAGTCGAAATGCCATGAAACTCTCTGGAGATTACTTTAGGACGAGAAGCAAACTTGAGGGCCAAGAATGTCAACCAAGGGAGGGCCAAGCGGCCCACTGGGCACAAGGGCGCGCCTTGGGCCCATAGCGTGGCCTGGTGGGTAGTGGGGGCCTCGGGCACATCCTCCACCGCCTCTAAGCTCTATAAATACCAGAATATTCCAGGAACCCTACAAGAGAATATGAAAAGTCGTTCCATCCACCACAAGTTCTAGAAGCCACGAAATCCAATCTAGAGCTTGTTCCGTAGAGGAACACGATCACATAGGGGTTCATCATCCTCATTGGTGCTCCTTCAATGATGTGTGAGTAGTTCATATCTGTCCTACGTGTCTGTAGGCAGTAGCTAGATGGCTTTCTCTCTCGTTTTTCTTCTCAATACAATGATCTCTTGGAGATCCATTTGATGTAACTCTATCTTTTGCGGTGTGTCTGTTGGGATCCGATGAACTGTCAATTTATGATCAGATCTATGAAATTATATACATTCTTGATTATTATGACCTTGTATTTCTTCTTTGATATTTGGGCTTTGTCTGGCCAACTTGATCTTATTATCTTGCAATGGCAAGAGCTGCTTTGTGATTGGTTCGATCTTGCGGTGCTCAATCTCAGTGACAGAAAGAGAAATGACACGCATGCATGGTTGCTATTAAGGACAAAACAATGGGGTCTATTCGTGCATGAATAGATCTTGTCTACATCATGTCATCGTTCTTAAAGAATTACTCCGTTTCTCCATGAACTTAATACACTAAATGCAAGCTGGATAGCGGTCGATGTGTGGAGTAATAGAAATAGATGCAGGCAGAAGTCGGTCTACTTGTCTTGAACATGAATCCTATATACATGATCATTGTCTTGGATATCCTCATAATTATTCGCTCTTCTATCAGTTGCCCAACAGTAATTTTTCTACCGAATGTTTGCTATTTTCTCGAGAGAAGCCACTAGTGAAACCTACGGCCCCGGGTCCATTTTACATCATCTATTTGCAATCTCTATTTTGCTATTTGAGTTTCCATTTTATTTGCTCTTTTATTTTCATGTCTATATTATCAAAAAAACCAAAAACACCTTGTTTTGTTTTATTTGCCATCACTTTGTTTGCATATATCAATCTATCATTTTGCTGTTTTATTGACAACCCCTACACGTGTTGGGTTGCGAGGATTTGTTATTTGTGTGCAGGTACCACTTGCATAGTCTTGTAGATCTTCCTACTGGATTGATACCTTTGTTTCATAACTCAGGGAAATACTTGTCGTCGCTGTGTTACATAACCCTTTAAGCTTGGAGGAAAACAAACGAAAATCAGCGAGGAGTCAAGGTCCTCCTCCACCCAACGGTGATCATGTGTTTGAATTAAAGCAATTACGTGACACGTTGAAATATGCTTATCTTGATGAAAATAAGATATGTCATATTATTATCAGTGCTAACCTCACAGAGCATGAATAAAAAAGATTGTTAAAAACTTTAAGGAAGCACCAAGCTACTATTGGGTATACTCTTGATGATCTTAAGGGCATTAGTCCCACTCTGTGTCAACACAAGATTAATATGGAACCAGATGCTAAACCCGTTGTTGATCACCAACGAAGACTGAATCCCAAAATGGAAAAAGTGGTAATAAATGAAATATTAAAGCTTCTAGGAGCAGGTATAATTTATCCCATAGCTGATAGTACATGGGTAAGTCCCGTTCAATGTGTTCTGAAAAAAGGATGCATCACTTTTGTTCCTAATGATAAAAAAATGAACTCAATCCACAAAGAATTGTGACTGGCTATTGAATGTTAATTAACTTTAGAAAATTAAACAAAGATACTAGAAAATATCATTATCCTTTAACTTTCATATACCAAATCCTAGAAAGATTATCGAAGCACACACATTTTTTGCTTCCTGCTGGACTAGCTCCACCACCATCGCCGTCACGTCCTCGCGTTGCCGGAGAAGACATCTATCTCTCCACCCCTCCTTATGCATCAAGAAGGCATAGATCATCGTCGAGATGTACATGTGCTGAATGCGGAGGTGTCGTACGTTCGGTACTAGATAGGGACGGATCGTGGGACGGCTATAATTTGGATCGGGAAGACATTCCACTACATCAACTGCATTTCTTAATGCTTACCGCTTAGCGATCTACAAGGCAATGTGGATCCGATCTCCCCCCTCGTAGATGGTCATCACCATGATAGGTCTGTCATGTGCGTAGGAAAATTTAGTTTCCCATGCAACGTTCCCCAACAGTGGCATCATGAGCTAGGTTCATGCGTAGACGACATCTCGAGTAGAACACAAAAGAGTTTGTGGGCGTTGATGTTCAATTTTCTGCCCTCCTTAGTCTTTTCTTGATTCGGTGGTATTGTTGGATTGAAGCGGCCCGGACAAACTTTACTCATACGCTTAAGAGAGACCGGTTTCATCGACTGACATGCACCTTGTTGCATAAAGATGACTGGCGGGTGTCTGTTTCTTCAACTTTAGTTGAATCAAATTTGACTAAGGCGGTCCTTGGAGAAGGTTAAATAGCAACTTGCATATCACCGTTGTGGTTTTGCATAAGTAAGATGTAATCATACTAGATACCCATAGCAGCCACGTAAAACATGCAACAACAAATTAGAGGACGTCTAACTTGTTTTTGCAGGGTATGCATGTGATGTGATATGGCCAAAGACATGACATGATATATTGGATGTATGAGATGATCATGTTGTAATAGTTAAATATCGACGTGCACGTTGATGCTACAGCAACCGCCAGGAGCCATAGGGTTGTCTTTAAATTTATTTTGCGCTTGCAGATGCTCTTGCTATATCGCTGGGTAGTAGTGTAACGACTAAGATGCAGTCCTTTCCGACTAAGATGCGCATCTAAGCGTTTCGCAAGCACGATAACAAACTTGTAACGACTAAGATGCGGTCCTTTCCGATTTAGGGAACGAGGCCCCAAAATGGAAAGAAGCGCATCTAAGCATTTCGCAAGCGCGATAACATAGCACATACATAATAAAGAATGACAAATAGGGAATATTTGCCATCTCATAGATAATATCAGAGTTTACATCACACATTTATTCAGACAAGGTAGTTCCGCTACGGACTAGATAACATGAGAAAAGGCTATGCTACCCTGCATGCTTCCCCACCATCACGACCATGCCTCAGTCTTCTTTATAGTTTACGTACAAGCGGTCGTTCTCCTCATCGTACTGCCACGCCAGCTGCGTGCCATCGGGATCACTTGTGTCGGGCGTACCTGTACCTGTTGGGGTGTTGAAGTAATCTGTGAGCCACAGGGACTCAGCAACCTATGACCTTGGTGCCAGAACTAGTCAACTTATTAGGAAAGGAAAGTTCAGTGTTTAGGTTGCAGCATCCTAAGGCTGCGTTTGGAATGTTGTTTCTCTACCGCCCTTGTAACATTTTACTCTTGTATTATACCAGCCTACAACCAAATACATGTGAAGGATTGTATTTTCATTCCGCTTCCCAGACTCCGCTTGGATTGTTGTTTTTCTTCCATCCTAGAATTTTAAAAGCACAAACTTTCCATCTCCGGACAGCAGCGGCCCCAGGAAGAGCTCGCCGGATAACAACGCCTTCTTCATGCCCATCTCCTTCAGCTCCGCCCCCGTCTTGGTGGCCGTCAGCCGGACGCCCATCTCCGCGAGCTCCACCATGCTCACGGAGATGGACGCCTTCTTGGCCTTCTCGGACAGGTCGCGGGAGGACGAGGGCGACTCGGACGAGCGCTTGATGCCAGTCCCGACGATGTAGTGCCGCAGGAGGCTGAGGAGATGCTGCAGCGAGTAGCTGCCGTCCCACGCGGAGGTTTCTCGTCGACGGCCTGCCGGGCCTGCAGGGAGTCTTTCACGCGTCCGACGAGCTTCGGCAGGTCCGGGCGCGGGCGCGAAGCCCATGAGCATCTCGACCACCACCCACGGGAGCTGGTTCTCGAGCAGCACAACGTCGGAGAACATGCGGCTGTCGTCGGAGCTGAAGGCGCTCCTCAGCGCTACCGCCACGTCCTCGTCGTAGTGGCCGCGGGCCTCGTCGGCCACGGCGCAGACCGCCGCGTACACCTCCTCGACGGGGCGGCCGGAGGCCATGACGAAGTGCGAGACAACCACGTGCTTGGTGCTCTCCATCTGCAGGACAGGGGCTCCGGCCGTGGTGGTAGGCGCCGATGGACACCGGCGGCGCAGCGAGCTGGATAAGGTTTCGAGCGAGACGGTGGGGGAAAACGATGGGGATCGGTCTGTATGGGATACCGGTGTGTTACGGATGTAAACGAGAAGACTAGCATAAAAGTTACAGCCCAAAAACGCCATACCAATCACCTGTACGAGGCCCATCCGTATTTTTTTGACAAGGGTATATTTTACAACTCGTTTTGGGCCCAAAACGATGAACCAAGCAGGCCCTAAGCATTTATGGTGGCTAACTTACGTAGAACAAGTTATTGTTGGTGGTCTATACTAGCGGGCGAATACTAGCTGATCTATTAGTGATCCTGAACACCTACTTACGTCAATCATAGCCCCACCGTGTTCCCGATCGAAGAGAGGTCTTCGAAGGGGACAGTCATGGTTACGCATATAGTTGGCAATTTTATTAGATTAGGTTCAAGTTATCTATAACCGGATATTAACAAATATTCCAAATTGCCACATAACCGCGGGCACGGCTTTTCAAAAGATTAAACCCTGCAGGGGTGCTCCAACTAGTCCATCACAAACGGTCACGGGCCACAAACTAATCCTCTATCATGAATATCGTGATCTCGTTGGATTCCTTAGAGGAAAACCTCAACTCTGGGAGAACCAAAGCTTCACCAGGATTCCTATACGCAAGATATATGGCTAAGGTAAGACAAGACTAGCAGGACCTCCCGTCGTGTCGACGACCCTGATAAGAGCTTGTGTTATCTCTTCTGGCATGAAGTGGGAAGACTGTCTGCCTTTTGCCGAGTTCTCGTATAACAACAGTTATCAAGCTAGTTCAGGCAAAGCTCCGTTTGAGATTCTCTATGGCAGGAAGTGACGTACCCTGCTCAACTGGTCCGAGACGGCGAGCGTCAGATTCTTGGGAATGACTTGATAGGAGAAGCTGAAGAGATGTGTCGGGTCATTCAGGATAATCTCAGAGCAGCGCAGTCCCGTCCGAAGAACTATTATGATAGCAAGCATCGTGATATGTCTTATGAGCTTGATGACTTCGTCTATCTCAAGGTGTCCCCTATGAAGGGCACACAGTGCTTTGGCATCAAAGGCAAGCTTGCGCCTCGTTTCATTGGTCCTTTCAGAGTTGTTGGCAAGAGAGGCGACTTTGCGTACCACCTCGAGCTCCTGTCAAACTTTGCAAATGTTCATGATGTGTTCCATGTCTCTCAGCTCCGGAGATGCTTCAAGACTCCCGAGCGCACTGTTCATCTTTAAGACATCGACCTTCAACCCGACCTATCCTATCGTGAGCATCCAGTTGTGGTTCTCGAGGCGACTGAGCACAAGACCCGCAACAAGACTGTCAAATTTCTCAAAGTACAGTGGTCACACCATTCCGATAAACATGCCACTTGGGAACGCGGGGATCACCTCCGTTCTGAATTCCCAGAGTTCTTTCAGTCCTAGATCTCGGGTCGAGAACTTTTTGTAGTGTGGGAGAGTTTGTAATGCCCCAAGAGTGTAACTTGCCTCATTTGGAACCTTCTGTATGTGGGTCCATCTTGTCATTGCCATGAGAGATCCATGCATGTGTTATTTCATGTGATGTTTACCTTGTCATGTTTCCCTTTGCATGCATGCATCCTTATCATTCCATGTATTTTGTGTTTGTTGCCTTGTGAATCCCTGTGATGTAGAGTATGTGATCTGATGATATGTGTTTATAAGTGAAATGATGTGGAGTAGTGCATTTGAAAGTAGAGAGCAACCATGTTGGTTTACAAATAGATTTCAAAACTTCTTCCTCTCTATTTATCTCAAGCTCAAGATTCACTTGCGCCATCCCTGTTTCAAAAATGCCCATGCTTTAGTATGAATTGTGGTGGATGTGATGCTATGTTTTTAGTGTTTGAAACTTTGTTTGGAGTGGTGCAAATATTCACAAAACAGATCAATTAATTCTGTTTTGTAAATATTTTTATGCTCCAAAAATCCCCTTTTATATTTTATTTAAATAGGTCATAATTCCTTATGACCAGGGGCATTTTTTTATTTTTAGCTTCAACAGATTTGCATGTGCATTTGTTTTGTCTCTGTTTGCTTTGAAAATAGAAAACCCCAGTGGGTTTTCGTTTCTCTATCTGGCGCCTTCGAGTGGGCTCTCTCCCATTGGCTAGCCCAACTCCTCCTCGCGCGCAGCCCCTCCCTGTAGATGTCGTTCTCCTTCCTCCTTTTGTCAGTTCGTCGGAGAGAGAGACATCGCGACAAACATCAACGCCGTCTCACGGACGTCGAGGCCGCGCGTTCCTCGCCTCCTCCTCCTATAAAGAGCCTTGGCGTCCGTGCATGGCCTAGGGTTCCTCCCTAGCCGCTGCCACTTCCTTCCCCATCTCCTCCTCCCTCTCCCTCGTCGGCAGCAGGTAAGTGAGTGGCTCCTCCGCCATGGTCGTGACTTGAGGAACTCCTCGCCATCGTAGTCGTGCTTCTCCGCCCTCTCCAAGACTTCCACGAGCACGTGGGACCTCAAAGGGACCCGTTCTCGCAGCCAGGAGGAGCAGTTCTGCACTACTACCCCTACTTCGACGACGGGTGCTTCCTATCCGATGATCTTCCCCGCCACGGCTTCTTCCTCGTCCAGTGTGTGAGCACGAGTCTTCCTCCCCCTTCCTGTCGGTAGATCTAGCGCGTAGGAACCGTAGCATCGCCGCCGAGCATGTCTCTTTCGCCGGCGCCGCCGCGTGTCGTCGAGCACTAGATGTAGTCCTCCTCGAGGGGAGTTAGCTAGTGGAATGGAACCGTGGGAGCCCCTTCTCCCTTCCATCGACGAGCCGTAGGCCAATTTATAGTAGACCGCCGTGGTTGAGCTTCCCCTGTTCCGGCCACCGTCGGGCAGAGGAAGGACCAGAGGGGTTGCTCAATAGAATTACCTCCTCTACTCTGTTAAGATCTGAGCGAATAGCAGAGTGGTAGGTGGGTTTTGTTGCATCAGGTGGTCGTGGGTTCGAAACCCCTCGGCGCCACCCCCTTTTGTATTTTTGTTTCGGGCATAGTAGCATCAGTAGTAGGTTTACCCTGCTCCCTTCCTTGTTCGTGTCGAGCCAGAGCACACTAGCCCGGTGGTGCTAGTTGTTGGGGGTGATCCAGGGGGTCTTGGGTTCGACTCCCCCCAAGCCTTTTATTTGGTTGCCCATTTATTTTGATGTTTTTCTTTTGTTTTCTATGTAGTTGTTGCAGCTTGCTTGGTCACCTAGTGTGGTATTTTTCTACCTCACAACCAGTAGTTGTCTCTAATTATTTTGCTAGCATGTGTAGAAATTCATGTGTAGGTATATCTATGTATGTGTGTGAGTAGGAGTTAGTGTTTGAGGGGTATATGAGTAGGTGATGCTAGTGTTTGTGTGAGCAAGCAACTATGTGCATGTGTGCTTGTGTGGTGCAAGCACCCCATGGTTGTGTAGATGTATATCACCAAGTGTATGTGTGTGTGTTACTCATGTGCATGGGTGTTGAGCTCATGCACGAGCTTGTGCAAGTGTGTGAGTGTGTGTGTGTGGGTCCCCCCCACATACTTTGTGTGTAGTTGTAGGTGATCATGTGATATATGTGTGTGTGTGCATGTGTGTGTGTCACACATGCCCAAGGCATGGTGTGCCTTGATAAGCACTTTATGGCAAGCTTGTATGTGTAGGTGTGGGAATGCATGATGTGAGTTTAAGTTAGTGTGTGTGTTTAAAATAGCATGTGTAGGTGCTTGATATATGTGTGCTTGATGTATGTGTGTGTGTGGTGGTGTGCTAAGGCACATGAACATGAGTTCTACCCCTCATGTGCACCAATGTAGTTATGAGAGTGTGCAAGTGCATGTGTAGGTGGTGTTCTAGTGAGAAGCATGTGATATAGCACTATTTACCTCTATGTGATTCCATGTATATTTTCTTCTTAGCTTTGTGCCCATTTGTTCTATGCAAGTACCTAGGTATTATATATGTTTTTGGGGTAGAATCATCCCAGGAATCCAATGGTGGAGTGAGATTCCACTTTGGAACATATTCTGGGAATGTCATATTTCTGTTTTGTTCAATGTTTAGAGCCTGGTTCCATGTGATGTGATGAGCCCAAGAGGATGGTTCCTTGTTGTGCCAGGAGAGGGTGAACCCCTCTACAGCATGGTGGTGTTGTTTCATGCTTAGGAGTTTATATGTTCAAGTTGTGCTTACTCAAAGTAGGCATGTGGGTGAAATTTCAGCTTAGTGAAAATCTGTGATTTTCACTAAGTCTGAGAAACTTCTGTTATTTTCTGCCCTTGTAGTTGTGCTTGCAAAAGTTCATGGGTTGGGAATCAGACCTTGCAATCAACTGTAAAGTTGTAGCTTTTATGTTTGTCTAGCTCTCTGTCAATTTTCATTCCATTTGGCTTCCTGTAGATATTGTTTTGGGTGCTATCAAAATGCTTGAGAGCATAAATAGCTAGTGAGAATCTGATATTTTCACTAAGTCCCTAAAAACTGATATTTTTGTCCAAGTTAGCTGTTGTAGAACTTTCTGTGTGAAACTCCTTTGAATTATCTTTTTGCTCATGCTTGTAGAGCTTTTGAATACCTTCTTCCACATATCCTATTTGGCACATTTGTGTGGTTGTAGGTGCTTGCATGTGGCTCTCAAAGTGCTATGATGCTGTTTAGGACATAATGTATAGTTTTGATGTTTTGATGCTTGTGGGTTCATAGTTAATGGTGTGGTGAGTTTCTTTGCACCACCCCATTCATACTTGCTTGTTTGGTGATTTGGCAACCTGGGAATACCAGTGGTATGCCATTGGAGAGTGTTTGTGATGGATTTGATCCGTAGGACTCCCTTTCTTGTTTCATTGTTTCCGGTTGATCCGTAGCTCCATTCGTAACGTTCTTTCCATGTTTTTGCATCGTTTTCATGTGATGCATCTGTTCATGTCATCTTCATGCATGTCAAAATATCTTAGAGTGCAGTTCTGTGATTAGAATAGAGATCCAGAAGTTGTCTTTTCTTCTCATGCATGTGCAAGTGATTAGAATAGAGATGCATGCTACATTCTCATCTCATGCATCATGTGTTTGTGGCATCTTGTGGTGTTGTTGTTCATTGGATGCTATTTTTATGTTGGGTAGCACCGGGATTGGAGAGCGAGTACGTGGATACGGGAGAGTACGTGCATGACAAACAAGAGCAGTTCCAAGCTGAAGACATCACAGGCAAGATGACATGACCTTGATACCATCTCTAGACTTGTTATGCTAGATTCACGTTTCCTTCGTCATATGCTCGCTGCCTACCACTGAAATAATTGCCTCCTGATATTGCCATGAAACCCAAACACTATCGTCTCCTAGCAAATATTGAATGGCTAAGTAGGCTTGCTCAGCTTCTAATGTTAGTGTTGCTAGTTGCAGGTGCATTTGTCTCATGTGATAACATGAGTTTGATATCATTATGTTAAATCTATCATTTAATTAATGCACCTATATACTTGGTAAATAACGAAAGGCCTAGCCTCTTGCCGGGTGTTTTGTTCCGTTATTGCCGCCATAGTTTCCGGCTACCGGTGTTTGATTCCATAACCGATCACTCCTAACACGTTTGGGGTTGTTATGGGGACCCCCTTGATAAACCGTGTAGTGTTAAGACTTCTCCGACAGGACCCGACATTGGTGTTAATTTGCTAATCACTAAATAATAATCTGCATAGGGAATAGCTACCTTGAGGAATTAATCAACAACCCGGGCCAGTGCTCCTCATAAGTGTTGGTCCAAACTTGAGCACTGTGCGGGGCCAACTCAGGGCAACTTGAGAGATTTCTATCAGGCCACTGTATGCGTCGCTCAGCCGTCGTGTCCCGAGACTGAGATACGTGGCTCTTATCAGGGTCGTCGATACGACGGGAGGTCCTTCTAGTCTTGTCTTACCTTAGCGATATATATTGCTTATAGGAATCCCGGTGAAGCTTTGGTTCTCCCAGAGTTGAGGTTTTCCTCTAAGGAATCCAACGAGATCACGAGATTCATGATAGAGGATTACTTTGCGGCCCGTGACCGTTTGTGATGGACTAATTGGAGCACCCCTGCAGGGTTTAATCTTTCGGAAAGCCGTGCCCGTGGTTATGTGGCAATTTGGAATATTTGTTAACATCCGGTTATAGATAACTTGAACCTAATCTAATAAAATTGTCAACTGTGTGCGTAACCGTGACTGTCCCCTTCGAAGACCTCTCTTCGATCGGGAACACGGTGGGGTTATCATTGACATAAGTAGGTGTTCAGGATCACTTATAGATCAGCTAGTATTTGCCCGCTAGTATAGACCACCAACAATAACTTGTTCTATGTAAGTTAGCCACCATAAATGCTTAGGATGATGCAACCTAAACACTAAACTTTCCTTTCCTAATAACTTTACTAGTTCTGGCACCAAGGTCATAGATTGCTGAGTCCCTGTGGCTCACGGATTACTTCAACACCCAAACAGGTACAGGTACGCCCGACACAGGTGATCCCGATGGCACGCAGCTGGCGTGGCAGTACAATGAGGAGAACGACCACTTGTACGTGAACTATCCAGAAGACTGAGGCATGGTCGTGATCGTGGGCAAGCATGCAGGGTAGCATAGCCTTTTCTCATGTTATGTAGTCCGTAGCGGAACTACCTTGTCTGAATAAATGTGTGACTTAAACTCTGATATTATCTATGAGATGGCAAATGATTCCCTATTTGTCATTCTTTATTATGTATGTGCTATCTTATCGTGCTTGCGAAATGCATAGATGCGCTTCTTTCCATTTTTTGTCCTCGTTCCCTAAATCGGAAAGGACCGCATCTTAGTCGTTACAAGTTTACCATACGTGCTATGCATGTGGCTCCCAAACTGCTATGATGCTGTTTAGGACAGAATGTATAGTTTTGATGTTTTGATGCTTGTGAGTGTATAGTTGATGGTGTGGTGAGTTTATTTGCACCACCCCATTCATACTTGTTTGTTTGGTGATTTGGCAACCTGGGAATACCAGTGGTATGACATTGGAGTGTGTTTGTGATGGATTTGATCCGTAGGACTCCCTTTCTTGTTTCGTTATTTTTGGTTGATCCGTAGCTCCGTTCGTAACGTTCTTTATATGTTTTTGCATCGTTTTCACGTGATGCATCTGTTCATGTCATCCTCATGCATGTCAAAATATCTTAGAGTGCAGTTCTGTCTAGAAGTTGTCTTTTCTTCTCATGCATGTGCAAGTGATTAGAATAGAGATGCATGCTACATTCTCATCTCATGCATCATGTGTTTGTTGCATATTGTCGTGCTGTTGTTCATTGGATCCTATTTTTATGTTGGGTAGCACCGGGATCAGAGAGCGAGTACATGGATCCGGGAGAGTTCGTGCAGGATGAACAAGAGCAGTTCCAAGCTGAAGACATCACAGGCAAGATGACATGACCTTGATACCATCTCTAGACTTGTCATGCTAGATTCACGTTTCCTTCGTGATATGCTCGCTGCCTACCACTGAAATAATTGCCTCCTGATATTGCCATGAAACCCAAACACTATCCCCTCCTAGCAAATATTGAATGGCTAAGTAGGCTTGCTCAGCTTCTAACGTTAGCGTTGCTAGTTGCAGGTGCATTTGTCTCATGTGATAACATGAGTTTGATATCATTATGTTAAATCTTCTATTTAATTAGTGGACCTATATACTTGGTAAATAATGGAAGGCCTAGCCTCTTGCCGGGTGTTTTGTTCCGTTATTGTTGCCATAGTTTCCGGCTACCGGTGTTTGATTCCATAACTGATCGCTGCTAACACGTTCGGGGTTGTTATGGGGACCCCCTTGATAAATCGTGTAGTGTTAAGACTTGTCCGGCAGGACCCAACATTGGTGTTAATTTGCTAATACTTAATAATAATCTGCATAGGGAATAGCTACCCTGAGGAATTAATCAACAACCCGGGCCAGTGCTCCTCATGAGTGTTGGTCCAAACTAGAGGACTGTGCGGGGCCAACTCAGGGCAACTTGAGAGATTTCTATCAGGCCATTGTATGCGTCGCTCAGCCGTCGTGTCCCGAGACTGAGATACGTGGCTCTTATCAGGGTCGTTGACACGACTGGAGGTCCTGCTAGTCTTGTCTTACCTTAGCGATATATATTGCGTATAGGAATCCCGGTGAAGCTTTGGTTCTCCCAGAGTTGAGGTTTTCCTCTAAGGAATCCAACGAGATCACGAGATTCATGATAGAGGATTACTTTGCGGCCCGTGACCGTTTGTGATGGACTAGTTGGAGCACCCCTGCAGGGTTTAATCTTTTAGAAAGTCGTGCCTGTGGTTATGTGGCAATTTGGAATATTTGTTAACATCCGGTTATAGATAACTTGAACCTAATCTAGTAAAATTGTCAACTGTGTGCGTAACCGTGACTGTCCCCTTCGAAGACCTCTCTTCGATCGGGAACAGGGTGGGGTTATGATTGACGTAAGTAGGTGTTCAGGATCACTTAAAGACCAGCTAGTATTCGCCCGCTAGTATAGACCACCAACAATAACTTATTCTACGTAAGTTAGCCACCATAAATGCTTAGGATGCTACAACCTAAACACTAAACTTTCCTTTCCTAATAACTTGACTAGTTCTGGCACCAAGGTCATAGATTGCTGAGTCCCTGTGGCTCACGGATTACTTCAACACCCCAACCGGTACAGGTACGCCCGACACAGGTGATCCCGATGGCACGCAGCTGGCGTGGCAGTACGATGAGGAGAACGACCGCTTGTACGTGTACTATCCAGAAGACTCAGGCATGGTCGTGATCGTGGCCAAGCATGCAGGGTAGCATACCCTTTTCTCATGTTATGTAGTCCGTAGCGGAACTACCTTGTGTGAATAAATGTGTGATTTAAACTCTGATATTATCTATGAGATGGCATACGATTCCCTATTTGTCATTCTTTATTATGTATGTGCTATGTTATCGTGCTTGCGAAATGCATAGATGCGCTTCTTTCCATTTTTGGTCCTCGTTCCCTAAATCGGAAAGGACCGCATCTTAGTCGTTACAAGTTTACCATACGTGCTATGCATGTGGCTCCCAAACTGCTATGATGCTGTTTAAGACAGAATGTATAGTTTTGATGTTTTGATGATTGTGAGTGTATAGTTGATGGTGTGGTGAGTTTATTTGCACCACCCCATTTATACTTGTTTGTTTGGTGATTTGGCAACCTGGGAATACCAGTGGTATGACATTGGAGTGTGTTTGTGATGGATTTGATCCGTAGGACTCCCTTTCTTGTTTCGTTATTTCCGGTTGATCCGTAGCTCCGTTCGTAACGTTCTTTATATGTTTTTGCATCGTTTTCACGTGATGCATCTGTTCATGTCATCCTCATGCATGTCAAAATAGCTTAGAGTGCAGTTCTGTCTAGAAGTTGTCTTTTCTTCTCATGCATGTGCAAGTGATTAGAATAGAGATGCATGCTACATTCTCATCTCATGCATCATGTGTTTGTTGCATATTGTGGTGTTGTTGTTCATTGGATCATATTTTTATGTTGGGTAGCACCGAGATCAGAGAGCGAGTACGTGGATCCGGGAGAGTTCGTGCGGGATGAACAAGAGCAGTTCCAAGCTGAAGACATCACAGGCAAGATGACATGACCTTGATACCATCTCTAGACTTGTTATGCTAGATTCACGTTTCCTTCATGATATGCTTGCTGCCTACCACTGAAATAATTGCCTCCTGATATTGCCATGAAACCCAAACACTATCCCCTCCTAGCAAATATTGAATGGCTAAGTAGGCTTGCTCAGCTTCTAATGTTAGCGTTGCTAGTTGCAGGTGCATTTGTCTCATGTGATAACATGAGTTTGATATCATTATGTTAAATCTTCTATTTAATTAATGGACCTATATACTTGGTAAATAACGGAAGGCCTAGCCTCTTGCCGGGTGTTTTGTTCCGTTATTCCTGCCATAGTTTCCGGCTACCGGTGTTTGATTCCATAACTGATCGCTCCTAACACGTTCGGGGTTGTTATGGGGACCCCCTTGATAAATCGTGTAGTGTTAAGACTTGTCCGGCAGGACCCAACATTGGTGTTAATTTGCTAATCACTTAATAATAATCTGCATAGGGAATAGCTACCCTGAGGAATTAATCAACAACCCGGGCCAGTGCTCCTCATGAGTGGTGGTCCAAACTAGAGCACTGTGCGAGGCCAACTCAGGGCAACTTGAGAGATTTCTATCAGGCCACTATATGCGTCGCTCAGCCGTCGTGTCCCGAGACTGAGATACATGGCTCTTATCAGGGTCGTCGACACGACGAGAGGTCCTGCTAGTCTTGTCTTACCTTAGCGATATATATATTGCGTATAGGAATCCCGGTGAAGCTTTGGTTCTCCCAGAGTTGAGGTTTTCCTCTAAGGAATCCAACGAGATCACGAGATTCATGATAGAGGATTACTTTGCGGCCCGTGACCATTTGTGATGGACTAGTTGGAGCACCCCTGCAGGGTTTAATCTTTCGGAAAGCCGTGCCCGTGGTTATGTGGCAATTTGGAATATTTGTTAACATCCGGTTATAGATAACTTGAACCTAATCTAATAAAATTGTCAACTGTGTGCGTAACCGTGACTGTCCCCTTCGAAGACCTCTCTTCGATCGGGAACACGGTGGGGTTATGATTGACGTAAGTAGGTGTTCAGGATCACTTAAAGATCAGCTAGTATTTGCCCGCTAGTATAGACCACCAACAATAACTTGTTCTATGTAAGTTAGCCACCATAAATGCTTAGGATGATGCAACCTAAGCACTAAACTTTCCTTTCCTAATAACTTTACTAGTTCTGGCACCAAGGTCATAGATTGCTGAGTCCCTGTGGCTCACGGATTACTTCAACACCCAAACAGGTACAGGTACGCCCGACACAGGTGATCCCGATGGCACGCAGCTGGCGTGGCAGTACGATGAGTAGAACGACCGCTTGTACGTGAACTATCTAGAAGACTGAGGCATGGTCGTGATCGTGGGCAAGCATGCAGGGTAGCATACCCTTTTCTCATGTTATGTAGTCCGTAGCAGAACTACCTTGTCTGAATAAATGTGTGGTTTGAACTCTGATATTATCTATGAGATGGCAAACGATTCCCTATTTGTCATTCTTTATTATGTATGTGCTATGTTATCGTGCTTGCGAAATGCTTAGATGCGCTTCTTTCCATTTTGGTCCTCGTTCCCTAAATCGGAAAGGACCGCATCTTAGTCGTTACAAGTTTACCATACGTGCTATGCATGTGGCTCCCAAACTGCTATGATGTTGTTTAGGACAGAATGTATAGTTTTGATGTTTTGATGCTCGTGAGTGCATAGTTGATGGTGTGGTGAGTGTTGGGGAACTCCGCATGGGAAACAATAACTTTCCTACGCGCACGAAGACATATCATGGTGATGTCCATCTACGAGAGGGGATGTTCGATCTACGTACCCTTGTAGACCGCACAGCAGAAGCGTTAGTGAACGCGGTTGATGTAGTGGAACATCCTCACGTCCCTCGATACGCCCCGCGAACCGTCCCGCGATCAGTCCCACGATCTAGTGCCGAACGGACGGCACCTCCGCGTTCAGCACACGTACAGCTCGACGATGATCTCGGCCTTCTTGATCCAGCAAGGTAGATGAGTTCTCCGGCAGCGTGACGGCGCTCCAGAGGTTGGTGGTGATCTAATCTCAGCAGGGCTCCGCCCGAGCTCCGCAGAAACGCGATCTAGAGGTAAAACCGTGGAGGTTTGTGGTCGGGCTGCCGTGGCAAAGTTGTCTCAAATCAGCCCTAAAACCTCCGTATATATAGGTGGAGGAGGGGGAGCCTTGCCTTGGGGTCCAAGGACCCTCAAGGGGGTCGGCCGAGCCAAGGGGGGCAACCCTCCCCTTCCAAACCGAGTCCAACTAGGTTTGGAAGGAGGAGTCCTTCCCCCTTTTCCCACCTCCTCTTTTTTTTCCTTTTCTCTTTGATTTTCTTCCTATGGCTCATAGGGCCTTCTTGGGCAGTCCCACCATCCCACTAAGGGCTGGTGCGCCACCCCTAAAGCCTATGGGCTTCCCCGAGGTGGGTTGCCCCCCCCCCCCCCCCGGTGAACACCCGGAACCCATTCGTCATTCCCGGTAACTCCGAAAACCTTCCGGTAATCAAATGAGGTCATCCTATATATCAATCTTCGTTTCCGGACCACTCCGGAAACCCTCGTGACGTCCGTGATCCCATCCGGGACTCCGAACAACATTCGGTAAGCAACCATATAACTCAAATACGCATAAAACAACGTCGAACCTTAAGTGTGCAGACCCTGTGGGTTCGAGAACTATGTAGACATGACCGAGAGACTCCTCGGTCAATATCCAATAGCGGGACCTGGATGTCCATATTAGATCCTACATATTCTACGAAGATCTTATCGTTTGAACCTCAGTGCCAAGGATTCATATAATCCCATATGTCATTCGCTTTGTCCTTCGCTATGTTACTTGCCCGAGATTCGATCGTCAGTATCCGCATACCTATTTCAATCTCGTTTAGCAGCAAGTCTCTTTACTCGTTCCGTAATACAAGATCCCGCAACTTACACTAATCACATTGCTTGCAAGGCTTGTGTGTGATGTTGTATTACCGAGTGGGCCCCGAGATACATCTCCGTCACACGGAGTGACAAATCCCATTCTCGAGCCATACTAACTCAACTAACACCTTCGGAAATACCTGTAGAGCATCTTTATAGTCACCCAGTTACGTTGCGACGTTTGATACACACAAAGCATTCCTCCGACGTCAGTGAGTTATATGATCTCATGGTCATAGGAACAAATACTTGACACGCAGAAAACAGTAGCAACAAAATGACACGATCAACATGCTACGTCTATTAGTTTGGGTCTAGTCCATCACATGATTCTCCTAATGATGTGATCCCGTTATCAAGTAACAACACTTGCCTATGGCCAGGAAACCTTGGCCATCTTTGATCAACGAGCTAGTCAACTAGAGGCTTACTAGGGACAGTGTTCTGTCTATGTATCCACACAAGTATTGTGTTTCCAATCAATACAATTATAGCATGAATAATAAACGATTATCATGAACAAAGAAATATAATAATAACTAATTTATTATTGCCTCTAGGGCATATTTCCTACAGTCTCCCACTTGCACTAGAGTCAATAATCTAGTTCACATCACCATGTGATTCCAACGAATCCAACACCCATATAGTTATGGGGTCTGACCACGTCTTGCTCATGAGAGAGGTTTTAGTCAACGGTTCTGAAATTTTCAGATCCGTGTGTTCTTTACAAATCTTTATGTCATCTTATAGATGTTGCTACTATGTGCTATTCGGAAGTACTCCAAATATCTACTCTACTATACGAATCCGTTTCACTACTCATAGTTATTCGGATTAGTGTCAAAGCTTACATCGACGTAACCCTTTACGACGAACTCTTTAACCACCTCCATAATCGAGAAAAATTCCTTAGTCCATCAGTTACTAAGGATAAATTTTGACCGATGCTAGTGATTCAATCATGGATCACTCTCGGTACCTCTCAACAGACTTGCTGCAAGGCACACATCAGGTGCGGTTCTCAGCATGGCATACTTTAGAGTCTACGGCTAAGGCATAGAAGACGACCTTCGTCTATTTTCTTTATTCTGCCATGGTCGGGTTTTGAGTCTTACTCAAATTCACACCTTAAAACGCAACCAAGAACTCCTTCTTTGCTGATCTATTTTGAACTCCTTCAAAAACTTGTCAAGGCATGCATCTTGTTGAAACTTCCATTAAGCGCTTTCGATCTATCTCCATATATCTTTGATACTCAACGTTCAAGTAGCTCAATCCAGGTATTCCTTTGAAAACTCCTTTCAAACAATCTTGTATGCTTTACAGAAATTCTACATTACTTCTGATCCACAATATGTCAACCACATATACTTATCGGAAATTCTATAGTGCTCCCACTCACTTCTTTGGAAATAGAAGTTTCTCATAAACCTTGTACAAACCCAAAATCCTTGATCATCTCATCAAAGTGTATATTCCAACTCCGAGATGCTTGCACCAGTCCATTTAAGGATCGCTGGAGCTTGCATACTTGCTAGTATCATTAGGATCGACAAAACCTCATGGTTGTATCTCATACAATGTTTGCTCAAGGAAACCGTCGAGGAAACAATGTTTTGACATCCTACATGCAATATTTCATAAATAATGCAGCAACTACTAACATAATTCTAACAGACTTTTAGCATCGCTACGAGTGAGAAAGTCTCATCATAGTCAACTGTTTGATCTTGTCGGAAACATCTTTGCGACAAGTCGAGCTTTTCTTAATAGTGACTTATCACTATCATCGTCTGTCTTCTTTTTAAAGATCCATCTTTACTCAATAGTCCTATGACCATCAAGTAGTTCTTCCAAAGTCTACACTTTGTTTTCATACATGGATCCACTCTCGGATTTCATGGCTTCCAGTCATTTGTCGGAATCTGGGCCCACCATTGCTTTCTCCATAACTCGTAGGTTCACTGTTGCTCAACAACATGACCTCCAAGACAGGGTTACCGTACCACTCTGTAGTAGTACGCGACCTTGTCAACCTACGAGGCTTGTAGTAACTTGATCCGATGCTCGATGATCACCATCATCAACTTTCACTTCAATTGGTGTAGGTGCCACAGGAACAACTTCCTGTGCCCTGCTACACACTGGTCGAAGTGATGGTTCAATAACCACATCAAGTTCTACCACCCTCCCACTCAATTCTTTTGAGAGAAACCTTTCCTCGAGAAAGGATCCGTTTCTAGAAACAAACACTTTGCTTCCGGATCTGAGATAGGAGATGTACGCAACTGTTTTGGATATCCTATGAAGATGCATTTATCCGCTTTGGGTTCGAGCTTATCAGACTGAAACTTTTCACATAAGTGTCGAAACCCCAAACTTTCAAGAAACGACAGTTTAGATTCCTCTAAACCTCAGTCTATACGGTGTCATCTCAAGGAAATACGCGGTGCCCTATTTAAAGTGAATGCGGTTGTCTCTAATGCATAACCCATAAACGATAGTGGTAATTCGATAAGAGACATCATAGCATGCACCATACCAAATAGTGCGTGGCTATGACGTTCATAGACATCATCACACTATGATGTTCTAGGTGGCATGAACTGCGAAACAATTTCCACATTGTCTTAACTGCGTACCAAAACTCGTAACTCAGATATTCATTTCTATGATCATATCATAGACAGTTTATCCTCTCGTTACGACGAACTTCACTCTGAAACAGAATTGAACCTTTCAATATTTCAGACTTGTGATTCATTAAGTAAATACTCTTGTATCTCCTCAAATCGTCATTGAAGTAAGAACAGAATGATATTCACTGCGTGCCTCAGCACCCATTGGACTACATACGTCAAAATGTATCACTTCCAACAAGTTACCATATTGTTTCATCTCAATGAAAACAAGGCCTTGCTCATGTGGTATGATATGCGTGTCACTAGTGATTCAAAATCAAGTGAGTACAAAGATCCATCAGCATGGAGCCTCTTCATGCAATTTATAACAACATGACTCAAGCGGCAGTGCCACAAGTAAGTGGTACTATCATCATTACCTCGTGTCTTTTGGCACCAATATTATGAACATGTGTAACACTACGATCGAGATTCAATAAACCATTGAAGGTGATTATTCAAGCAAACAGAGTAACCATTATTCTCTTTAAATGAATAATTGTATTGCAATAAACACGATCCAATCATGTTCATGCTTAACGCAAGCACCAAATAACAATTATTTCGGTTTAACACCAATCCCGATGGTAGAGGGAGCGTGCGACGTTTTGATCATATCAATCTTGGAAACACTTCCAACACGTATCGTCACCTCACCTTTAGCTAGTCTCCGTTTACGCTGTACCTATCATTCTGTGTTACTAATCACTTAGCAACCGAACCGGTATCCAATACCCTCATGCTACTAGGAGTACTAGTAAAGTACACATCAACATCATGTATATCAAATATACTTCTTTCGACTTTTGCCAGCCTTCTTATCTACCAAGTATCTGGAGTTGCTCCGCCTCAATGACTGTTACCCTTATTACAGAAGCACTTAGTCTCGGGTTTGGGTTTAATCTTGGGTCTCTTCATTAGTGCAGCAACTGTTTTGCCGTTTCACGAAGTATCCCTTCTAGCCCTTGCCTTTCTAGAAACTTAGTGGTTTTACTAACCATCAACTATTGATGCTCCTTCTTGATTTCTACTTTCGCAGTGTCAAACATCGTGAATCGCTCAAGGATCATTGTATCTATCCTTGATATGTTATAGTTCATCACGAAGCTCTCAGAGCTTGGTGGCAGTGACTTTGGAGAACCATCACTATCTCATCTGGAAGATTAACTCCCACTTGATTCAAGCGATTGTCGTACTCAGACAATCTGAGCACACGCTCAATGATTGAGCTTTTCTCCTTTACTTTGTGGACAAAGAATCTTGTTGGAGGTCTCGTACCTCTTAACAAGGGCACGAGCATGAAATCACAATTTCATCTCTTTAGAATATCACTTATGTTCCGTGACGTTTCAAAACGTCTTCGGTGCCTTGCTTCTAAGCCATTAAGTATTTTGCACTGAACTATCGTGTAGTCATCAGAAACGTGTATGTCGGATGTTCACAGCATCCGCAGACGACGCTCGGGGTGCAGCATACCGAGTGGTGCATTAAGGACATAAGCCTTCTGCGCAGCAATGAGGACAATCCTCTTCAAAGTTTGCTACTATCAACTTTCAACTAAATTTTCTCTAGGAACATATAAAAACAGTAGAGCTATAGCGCAAGCTACATCGTAATTCGCAAAGACCATTAGACTATGTTCATGACAATTAGTTCAATTAATCATATTACTTAAGAACTCCCACTCAAAAAGTACATCTCTCTAGTCATTTGAGTGGTACATGATCCAAATCCACTATCTCAAGTCCGATCATCACGTGAGTCGAGAATAGTTTCAGTGGTAAGCATCTCTATGCTAATCATATCAACTATACGATTCATGCTCGACCTTTCGGTCTCATGTTCCGAGGCCATGTCTGCACATGCTAGGCTCGTCAAGCTTAACCCGAGTGTTCTGCGTGTGCAACTGTTTTGCACCCGTTGTATGTGAACGTTGAGTCTATCACACCCGATCATCACGTGGTGTCTCGAAACGAAGAACTGTCGCAACGGTGCATAGTCGGGGAGAACACAATTTCGTCTTGAAATTTTAGTGAGAGATCACCTCATAATGCTACCGTCGTTCTAAGCAAGATAAGGTGCAAAAAGGATTAACATCACATGCAATTCATAAGTGACATGATATGGCCATCATCATGCGCTTCTTGATCTCCATCATCAAAGCACCGGCACGATCTTCTTGTCACCGGCGTCACACCATGATCTCCATCATCATGATCTCCATCAACGTGTCGCCATCGGGGTTGTCGTGCTACTCATGCTATTACTACTAAAGCTACGTCCTAGCAATATAGTAAACGCATCTGCAAGCACAAACATTAGTTTAAAGACAACCCTATGGCTCCTGTCGGTTGCAGTACCATCGACGTGCAAGTCGATATTAACTATTACAACATGATCATCTCATACATCCAATATATCCCATCACATCGTTGGCCATATCACATCACAAGCATACCCTGCAAAAACAAGTTAGACGTCCTCTAATTTTGTTGTTGCATGTTTTACGTGGTGACCATGGGTATCTAGTAGGATCGCATCTTACTTACGTAAACACCACAACGGAGATATATGAATTGCTATTTAACCTCATCCAAGGACCTCCTCGATCAATTCCTATTCAGCTAAAGTTGGAGAAACTGACACCCGCTAGTCATCTTTGAGCAACGGAGTTACTGGTAGCGATGAAACCAGTCTCTCGTAAGCGTACCAGTAATGTCGGTCCGAGCCGCTTCGATCCAACAATACCGCAGAATCAAGAAAAGACTAAGGAGGGCAGAAAAACGCACATCAGCGCCCACAAAAACTTTTGTGTTCTACTCGAGAAGACATCTACGCATGAACCTAGCTCATGATGCCACTGTTGGGGAACGTCGCATGGGAAACAATAATTTTCCAACGCGCACGAAGACCTATCATGGTGATGTACATCTACGAGAGGGGATGTTCGACATACATACCCTTGTAGACCGCACAGCAGAAGTGTTAGTGAACGTGGTTGATGTAGTAGAACGTCCTCACGTCCCTCGATACGCCCCGCGAACCGTCCCGCGATCAGTCCCACGATCTTTTTTTCCTTTTCTCTTTGATTTTCTTCCTATGGCTCATAGGGCCTTCTTGGGCAGTCCCACCAGCCCACTAAGGGCTGGTGCGCCACCCCTAAAGCCTATGGGCTTCCCCGGGGTGGGTTGCCCCCCCCCCCCCCCCGGTGAACACCCGGAACCCATTCGTCATTCCCGGTACATTCCCGGTAACTCCGAAAACCTTCCGGTAATCAAATGAGGTCATCCTATATATCAATCTTCGTTTCCGGACCACTCCGGAAACCCTCGTGACGTCCGTGATCTCATCCGGGACTCCGAACAACATTCGGTAACCAACCATATAACTCAAATACGCATAAAACAACATCGAACCTTAAGTGTGCAGACCCTGCGGGTTCGAGAACTATGTAGACATGACCCGAGAGACTCCTCGATCAATATCCGATAGCAGGACCTAGATGCCCATATTGGATCCTACATATTCTACGAAGATCTTATCGTTTGAACCTCGGTGCCAAGGATTTATATAATCCCGTATGTCATTCCCTTTGTCCTTCGGTATGTTACTTGCCCGAGATTCGATCGTCAGTATCCGCATACCTATTTCAATCTCGTTTACCGGCAAGTGTCTTTACTCGTTCCATAATACAAGATCCCGCAACTTACACTAAGTCACATGTAAGTCACGGGATCTTGTATTACGGAATGAGTAAAGAGACTTGTCGGTAACGAGATTGCAATAGGTATGCGGATACCGACGATCAAATCTCCGGCAAGTAACATATCGAAGGACAAAGGGAATGATATACGGGATTATACGAATCCTTGACAGTGAGGGTCAACCGATAAGATCTTCGGAGTATATGTAGGATCCAATATGGGCATCTAGGTCCCGCTATTGGATATTGACCGCGGAGTTCCTTGGGTCATGTCTACATAGTTCTCAAACCTGTCGGGTTTGCACACTTAAGGTTCAATGATGTTTTAGTATAGTTTACTTATATGTGTGGTTGCCGAATGTTGTTAGGAGTCCCGGATGAGATCACGGACATCACGAGGGTATCCGGAATGGTCCAGAAATGAAGATTGATATATAGTATGGTTTCATTTGGTCACCGAAAAGTTTCGGGCAATTCCGGCAGTGTACCCGGAGTGATGAATGGGTTTCGGGAGTTCACCGGGAGGGGCCCACCCACCCGGGAGTGAGCCCAAGGCCCTAGGGTGGCACCACAAGTCCTTAGTGGGCTGGTGGAGTCAGCGCAAGGAGCCCATGGTGCCACATAAAGTAAAATACCAAAAGAAAAGAAAAAGAAAAAGGAAAGAGGGAGGATGGAAGGAAGAGGAGGACTCCTCCTTCCCAAACCGAATTGGAGGAGGAGTCCTCTTCCTCCTGGCGGCTGGTGCACCCTTGAGGCCTTGTGCCTCAAGGCTAGCCCCTCCCCCTCCCTCCTATATATTGTGGAGGTTTAGGGCTTTTTGAGACACAACTTTGCCACGTGCAACTCTAGCCTATACCACACAGTTTCACCTCTAGATCGGATTTCTGCGGAGCTCGGGCGGAGCCCTGCAGGAGTAGATCATCACCACCACCAAAGCGTCGTAACACTGCCAGAGAACTCATCTACTTCTCCGTCTTACTTGCTGGATCAAGAAGGCCGAGATCATCATCGAGCTGTACGTGTGCTGAACGCGGAGGTGTCGTCCGTTCATCGCTAGATCGGAACAGATCGTGGGACGGATCCCGGGACGGTTCATGGGACAGTTCGAGGGACGTCAAGACGTTCCACTACATCAACCGCATTTCTTAACGCTTCCTGATGTGCAATCTACAAGGGTACGTAGATCCAAATCTATACTCGTAGATGGACATCACCATGATAGGTCTTCGTGTACGTAGGAAATTTTTTGTTTCCCATGCGACGTTCCCCAACAATGAGAAGGCTAGCGAATTCGACAAAAGTATATTGGATATACATGATATTGATGTGTACTTTACTAGTACTCCTAGTAGCACCGGGGTATTAGATACTGGTTCGGGTGCTAAGTGTTAGTAACTCGAAATAAAAGCTACAGAATAAACCGAGACAAGCTAAAGTGAGGTGTTGATGCGTGTTGGAAGAAATTTCAAGGTTGATGTGATCAAACATCACACGCTCCCTCTACCATCGGGATTAGTGCTGAACCTAAATAAATATTATCTAGTTGAGCATGAACATGATTAGATCGTGTTCATTGCAATATGATTATTCATATAAAGAGAATAATGGTTATTTCTATTTGCTTGAATAAATACCTTCCACGGTTTATTGAATCTCGATCATAGTGATACACATGTTTGTATTATTTGATGCCAAAAGATACAAAATAGTAATGATAGTACCACTTACTTGTGGCACTACCGCTTGAGTCATATTGGTGTAAAACGCATGAAGAAGCTCCATACTTATGGATCTTTGGACTCACTCATTTTTGAATCGTTTGAGACATGTGAACCATGCCTATTGGTGTGAATGCATGAAGAAACTCCATGCAGATGGATCATTTGGACTCACTTGATTTTCAATCACTTGAGACATGCAAATCATGGGCAAGATGACAGAAAGCCTCGTTTTCCAGTGAGATGGAACAAGAGACTAACTTGTTGGAAGTAATACATTTTGATGTATACACTCCAATGAGTGCTGAGGCACGCAGTGGATATCATTATGTTCTTACTTCACACATGATTTGAGTAGATACTGGTATATTTACTTGATGAAATACAAGTTTGAATTATTGAAAGGTTCAAGTAATTTCAGAGTGAAGTTGAAGATCGTCGTGACAAGAGGATAAAATGTCTGCGATAAGATCGTGGAGATGAATATCTGAGTAGCGAGTTTGATACACATTTAAGACGATGTGGAAATTGTTTCACAACTAATGCCACCTGGAGAACCATGGTGTGATGGTGTGTCCGAACATCGTAGCTGCACCCTATTGGATATTGGGCATACTATGATATCTCTATTGGAATTATGCCCTAGAGGCAATGATAAATAAGTAATTATTATAATTCATGTATCAAGACAATCGTTTATTATCCATGCTATAATTTTATTGAATGAAGTCTTAGATACATGTGTGGATACATAGACAAAACACTGTCCCTAGCAAGCCTCTAGTTGGCTAGCCAAATGATCAAGGATAGTCAAGGTCTTCTGACTATGTGCAAGGTGTTGTTGCTTGATAACTGGATCACATCATTGGGTGAATCATGTGATGGACTAGACCCAAAGTAATGAACGTAGCATGTTGATCGTGTCATTTTATTGCTACTGTTTTTTGCGTGTCAAGTATTTATTGCTATGACCATGAGATCATATAACTCACTGGCACCGGATGAATGCCTTGTGTATGTCACACGTCACAACGAAACTGGGTGACTATAAAGATGCTCTACAGGTATCTCCGAAGGTTTCCGTTGAGTTAGTATGGATCAAGACTGGAATTTGTCACTCCGTGTGACGGAGAGGTATCTCGGGGCCCACTCGGTAATACAACATCACACACAAGCCTTGCAAGCAATGTGACTTAGTGTAAGTCACGGGATCTTGTATTACGGAACGAGTAAAGAGACTTGTCGGTAAACGAGATTGAAATAGGTATGCGGATACTGACGATCGAATCTCGGGCAAGTAACATACCGAAGGACAAAGGGAATGACATACGGGATTATATGAATCCTTGGCACTGAGGTTCAATAGATAAGATCTTCGTAGAATATGTAGGATCCAATATGGGCATCCAGGTCCCGCTGTTGGATATTGACAGGGTCTGCACGCTTAAGGTACGACAATGTTTTATGCGTATTTTAGTTATATTGTTGGTTATCGAATGTTGTTCGGAGTCCCGGATGAGATCACGAAGGTCACGAGGGTTTCCAGAATGGTTCGGAAACGAAGATTGATATATAGGATGACCTCATTTGATTACCGGAAAGTTTTCGGCATTACCGGGAATATACCGGGAGTGACGAATGGGTTCTGGATGTTCACCAGGGGGGTCAGCCCACCCAGGGGAAGCCCATAGGCCTTAGGGGTGCCGCACGAGCCCATAGTGGGCTGGTGCGATAGCCCAAGAGGCCCTATGCGCGGGAGAAGAAAAAATCAAAGTGAAAAGAAAAAAAAAGGGGGAAGTGGGAAAGTGGAGAAGAACTCCACCTTCCAATCCTAGTTGGACTAGGATTGGAGGAGGACTCCTCCTCCCCCCCCCCTTCGGCCGACCCCTTGAGGCTCCATTGAGCCTCAAGGCAGTCCCTCCCCCTCCCTCCTATATATACTGAGGTATTAGGGCTGATTTGAGACAACTTTGCCACGGCAGCCCGACCACATACCTCCACGGTTTTTCCTCTAGATCGTATTTCTGCGGAGCTCGGGCGGAGCCCTGCTGAGATAGATCACCACCAACCTCCGGAGCGCCATCACGCTGCCGGAGAACTCATCTACCTCTCCGTCTCTCTTGCTGGATCAAGAAGGCCGAGATCATCGTCGAGTTGTACGTGTGCTGAACGCGGAGGTGCCGTCCGTTCGGCACTAGATCGGAGCGGATCATGGGACGGATTGCGGGACGGTTCGTGGGACGGTTCGCGGGGCGGATCGAGGGACATGAGGACGTTCCACTACATCAACCGCATTTCTTAACGCTTCCTGCTGTGCAATCTACAAGGGTACGTAGATCGGAAATCCCCTCTCTTAGATGGACATCACCATGATAGGTCTTCGTGCGCGTAGGAAAAATTTTGTTTCCCATGCGACGTTCCCCAATAGTGGCATCATGAGCTAGGTTCATGCGTAGATGTCTTCTCGAGTAGAAGACAAAAGTTTTTGTGGGCGGTGATGTGTGATTTACTGCCCTCCTTAGTCTTTTCTTGATTCCGCGGTATTGTTGGATCGAAGCGGCTCGGCCGACATTACTCGTACGCTTACGAGAGACTGGTTTCATCGCTACGAGCAACCCCGTTGCTCAAAGATGACTGGCGAGTGTCGGTTTCTCCAACTCTAGTTGAATCAGATTTGACCGAGGAGGTCCTAGGAGAGAGGTTAAATAGAAATTCATACATCCCCGTTGTGGTGTTTCCATAAGTAAGATGCGATCCTAGTAGATACCCATGGCAACCACGTAAAACAGGCAACAACAATTAGAGGATGTCTAACTTGTTTTTGCAGGGTATGCTTGTGATGTGATATGGACGACGATGTGGTGTGATATATTGGATGTATGAGATGATCATGTTGTAATAGTTAATATCGACATGCACGTCGATGGTACGGCAACCGACAGGAGCCATAGGGTTGTCTTTAAACTAATGTTTGTGCTTGCAGATGCGTTTACTATATTGCTAGGACGTAGCTTTAGTAGTAATAGCATGAGTAGCACGACAACCCCGATGGCGACATGTTTATGGAGATCATGGTGTGGCGCCAGTGACAAGAAGATCGTGCCGGTGCTTTGGTGATGGAGATCAAGAAGCACATGATGGTCGCCATATCATGTCACTTATGAATTGCATGTGATGTTAATCCTTTTATGCACCTTATTTTGCTTAGAACGACGGTAGCATTATGAGGTGATCTCTCACCAAAATTTCAAGACAAAATTGTGTTCTCCCCGACTATGCACCGTTGCTATAGTTCGTCGTTTCGAGACACCACGTGATGATCGGGTGTGATAGACTCAACGTTCACATACAACGGGTGCAAAACAGTTGCACATGCGGAACACTCGGGTTAAGCTTGATGAGCCTTGCATGTGCAGACATGGCCTCGGAACACATGAGACCGAAAGGTCGATCGTGAATCATATAGTTGCTATGATTAGCATAGAGACGCTTACCACTGAAACTATCCTCAACTCACGTGATGGTCGGACTTGAGCTAGTGGAATTGGATCATGAACCACTCAAATGACTAGAGAGATGTACTTTTTGAGTGGGAGTTTAGCAAGCTATTTGATTAGTTAAAACTCTAATTATCTTGAACATAGTCTAAGTACACTTTGAAAATATTTGTGTTGTAGATCAATGGCTCACGCGACAGTCACCCTGAATTTTAATACGTTCCTAGAGAAAGCTAAGTTGAAAGAAGATGGAAGCAACTTTGTAGACTGGGCTCGTAATCTTAAGTTGCTCCTGCAAGCTGGGAAGAACGATTATGTCCTTAATGCTGCGCTAGGAGATGAACCACCCGTCGCGGCTGACCAAGATGCTAAGAACGCTTAGTTAGCACGCAAGGACTACTCGGTAGTTCAATGTGCAGTCTTGTATGGCTTAGAGTCGGGACTTCAACGTTGCTTTGAGCATCATGGAGCATATGAGATGTTCCAGGAGTTGAAGTTTATCTTTCAGAAGAACGCCCGGATCGAGAGGTATGAGACCTCCGACAAATTCTATGCTTGCAAGTTGGAGGAGAATTCGTCTGTCAGTGAACATGTGCTCAAAATGTTTGGGTACTCAAGTCGTCTAGCTGAGCTGGGGATTGAACTCCCGCAAGAGCCTATCACTGACAGAATTCTTCAATCACTGCCATCAAGCTATAAGGGCTTTGTGTTGAACTATAACATGCAAGGGATGAACAAGTCACTGGGCGAGTTATTCGCGATGCTGAAAGTCGCAGAGTTAGAACTCCGTAAAGAGCATCAAGTGTTGATGGTGAATAAGACCACTAATTTCAAGAGAAACAGCAAATGAAAGAAGGGTAATTCAAAGAAGAGCGGCAAGCCTGTTGCCAATCCAACGAAGAAACCCAAAGCTGGACCTAAGCCTGAAACGGAGTGCTAGTATTGCAAGGGTATGGGTCACTAAAAGCGAAACTGCCCCAAGTATCTGGCTGATAAGAAGGCGGCCAAAGAAAAATCAGGTATATTCGACATACATGTTATTGATGTGTACTTAACCAGCTCTCGTAGTAGTGCCTGGGTATTCGATACCGGTTCTGTTGCTCATATTTGCAACTCGAAACTGGAAGTGCGGAATAAGCGAAGGTTGGCGAAGGATGAAGTGACGATGCGCGTGGGAAATGGTTCCAAGGTTGATGCAATCGCCGTCGGCACAGTTTAACTTCAGTTACCATCAGGATTAGTTATGAACTTAAATATATGTTATTTAGTGCTTGCGTTAAGCATGAACATTATATGTGGATCTTGTTTATTGCAAGACAGTTACTCGTTTAAGTCAGAGAATAATGGATGTTCTATTTCTATGAGTAATATCTTTTATGGTCATGCACCCAATGTGAGAGGATTGTTCATATTGAATCTTGATAGTGATGATACACATATACATAACATTGAGACCAAAAGAGTTAGAGTTGACAATGATAGCGCCATGTTTTTTTGGCACTGCCGCCTAAGTCATATTGGTGTAAAGCGCATGAAGAAACTCCATACCGGTGGACTTTTGGACTCACTTGACTTTGATTCACTTGACACGTGCGAACCATGCCTCATGGGCAAGATGACTAAAACTCTGTTCTCCGGAACAATGGAGCGTGCAAGTGACTGTTGGAAATCATATATACCGATGTGTGTGGTCCGATGAGTGTGTAGGCACGCGGCGGATATCGTTATTTTCTCACCTTCACTGACGATTTGAGTAGATATGGTTATGTCTACTTGATGAAGCACAAGTCTGAAACATTTGAAAAGTTCAAGCAATTTCAGAGTGAAGTTGAAAATCATCGTAACAAGAAGATCAAGTTCCTACGGTCTGATCGTGGGGGTGAATATCTCAGTTTCAAGTTTGGTGCTCACATAAGACAATGTGGAATTGTTTCACAGTTGACACCGCCTGGAACACCACAGCGTAATGCTGTGTCCGAACATCGTAATCGTACTTTATTATAGATGGTGCAATCTATGATGTCTCTTACCGATTTGCCGTTATCGTTTTGGGGTTATGCATTAGAAACAGCTGCATTCACTTTAAATAGGGCACCATCGAAATCCATTGAGACGACACCATATCAGCTGTGGTATGGCCAAAGACCAAAGTTGTCATTTCTTAAAGTTTGGGGATGTGATGCCTATGTTAAAAAGTTTCAGCCTGAAAAGATGGAACCCAAAGCGGAAAAGTGCGTCTTCATAGGTTACCCAAAATAGACAGTTGGGTATACCTTCTATCTCAAATCCGAGGGCAAAGTGTTTGTTGCTAAGAACAGAGCTTTTCTCGAGAAGGAGTTTCTCTCGAGAGAATTGAGTGGGAGGAAGATAGAAGGTTGTCAAACCTCTCATCCCTCTGGATAGTGGCGCAGGGCAAGGGGAAACCCGTGTCGTTGCGACGCCGGTTGAGGAGGAAGTTAATGATGATGATCATGAAACTCCGGATCAAGTTCCTGTCGAACCTCGCAGGTCGACGAGACCATGTACTACTCCAGAGTGTTACGGTAATCCCGTCTTATCAATTATGTTGTTGGACAAGAATGAGCCTGTGAATTATGAAGAAGCAATGGTGGGCCCATATTCCAACAAATGGTGGAGGACATGAAGTCCGAGATAGGATCTATGTATGAAAACAAAGTGTGGACTTTGGAAGTACTAACTGAAGGCCGCAAGGCTGTTCAGAACAAATGGATCTTTAAGAAGAAGACGGACGCTGACGGTAATGTGACAGTTTATAAAGCTCGACTTGTGGCAAAGGGTTTTTCACAAGTTCAAGGAATTGACTACGATGAGACATTCTCACCCATAGCGATGCTTAAGTCCGTCAGAATCATGTTAACAATAGCTGCATTTTTCGATTATGAAATCTGGCAGATGGATGTCAAAACGGTGTACCTTAACGGTTTCCTTAAGGAAGAGTTGTATATGATGCAACCCGAAGGTTTTATCGATCCTAAAAATGCTAACAGAGTGTGCAAGGTCCAGCGATCCATTTATGGACTGGTGCAAGCATCTCGGAGTTGGAATAAACGTTTTGATGAGGTGATCAAAGCATTTGGGTTTATAAAGGTGGTTGGAGAATCCTGTATTTACAAGAAAATGAGTGGGAGCTCTGTGGCGTTTCTAATATTATATGTGGATGACATATTGCTGATTGGAAACAACGTGGATCTTTTGGAGAGCATAAAAGGTTACTTGAATAAAAGTTTCTCTATGAAGGACCTAGGAGAAGCTGCTCACATCCTAGGCATTAAGATCTATAGGGATAGATCGAAACACCTGATAGGACTTTCGCAAAACACATACCTTGATAAAGTTTTGAAGAAGTTCAAAATGGATCAGCCCAAGAAAGGGTTCTTGCCAGTATTACAAGGTATAAAATTGAGTAAGACTCAGTGCCCAGCAACTGAGGAAGATAGAAAGGCAATGAGTTCCGTCCCCTACGCTTCAGCCGTAGGTTCTATCATATATGCAATGTTGTGCACTAGACCAGACGTTAGCCTGGCCATATGTATGGCAGGCAGGTTCCAGAGTAATCCAGGAGTGGATCACTGGACGGCGGTCAAGAATATCCTGAAGTACCTGAAAAGGACTAAGGAGATGTTTCTCGTATATGGAGGTGACGAAGAGCTCGCCGTAAAAGGTTACGTCAATGCAAGCTTTGACACAGATCCGGGTGACTCTAAGTCGCACACTGGATACGTATTTATTCTTAATGGGGGTGCGGTAAGCTGGTGCGGTTCCAAGCAAAGCGTCGTAGCTGGTTCCACATGTGAAGCAGGGTACATGGCTGCCTCGGAGGTAGCTAAGGAGGGTGTCTGGATGAAGCAGTTCATGATAGATCTTGGAGTGGTGCCGAGCACACTGAATCCAATAACCCTATTTTATGACAACACGGGTGCCATTGCCTTAGCAAAGGAACCACTGTTTCACAAGAAGACCAGACACATCAAACGACGCTTCAACCTCATCCGCAACTATGTCGATGAGGAGGACGTGAATATTTGCCAAGTGCACACGAATCTGAATGTGGCAGACCCGCTGACTAAACCTCTTCCATGGGGAAAGCATGATCAACACCAGAACTGTATGGGTGTTAGATTTATTACAATGTAATTCGCATGACGATGTGAGGACTAGATTATTGACTCTAGTGCAAGTGGGAGACTCTTGGAATTATGCCCTAGAGGCAATGATAAATAAGTTATTATTATAATTCATGTATCAAGATAATCGTTTATTATCCATGCTATAATTGTATTGAATGATGTCTTAGATACATGTGTGGATACATAGACAAAACAATGTCCCTAGCAAGCCTCTAGTTGGCTAGCCAGTTGATCAAGGATAGTCAAGGTCTTCTGACTATTTGCAAGGTGTTGTTGCTTGACAACTGGATCACATCATTGGGTGAATCATGTGATGGACTAGACCCAAACTAATGAACGTAGCATGTTGATCGTGTTATTTTGTTGCTACTGTTTTCTGTGTGTCAAGTATTTATTTCTATGACCATGAGATCATATAACTCACTGATACCGGAGGAATACCTTGTGCGTGTCAAACGTCACAACGTAACTGGGTGACTATAAAGATGCTCTACAGGTATCTCCAAAGGTGTCCGTTGAGTTAGTATGGATCAAGACTGGGATTTGTCACTCCGTGTGACGGAGAGATATCTCGGGGCCCACTCGGTAATACAACATCACACACAAGCCTTGCAACCAACATGACTTAGTGTAAGTCACTGGATCTTGTATTACGGAACGAGTAAAGAGACTTGCCGATAAACGAGATTGAAATAGGTATGCGGATACTGACGATCGAATCTCGGGCAAGTAACATACCGAAGGACAAAGCGAATGACATACGGGATTATATGAATCCTTGGCACTGAGGTTCAATCAATAAGATCTTCGTAGAATATGTAGGATCCAATATGGGCATCCAGGTCCCATTGTTGGCTATTGGCCGAGGAGTCCCTCGGGTCATGTCTACATAGTTCTTGAACCCGCAAGGTCTGCACGCTTAAGGTTCGGCGATGTTTTATGCGTATTTTAGTTATATGCTTGGTTACCGAATGTTGTTCGGAGTCCCGGATTAAATCTGTGACGTCACGAGGGTTTCTGGAATGGTCTAGAACGAAGATTGATATATAGGATGACCTCATTTTATTACTGGAGCATTTTCGGCATTACCCGGAATATACTGGGAGTGACGAATGGGTTTTGGATGTTCACCGGGGGGGTCAGCCCACCCAGGGGAAGCCCATATGCCTTAGGGGTGCCACACCAGCCCTTAGTGTGCTGGTGGGACAGCCCAAGAGTCCCGATGCGCAGGAGAAGAAAAAATCAAAGAGAAAATAAAAAAAGGGGGGAAGTGGGAAACTGGAGAAGGACTCCACCTTCCAATCCTAGTTGGACTAGGATTGGAGGAGGACTCCTCCTCCCCCCCCTTCGGCCGACCCTTTGATGCTCCCATGAGCCTCAAGGCTGGTCCCTCCCCCTCCCTCCTATATATACTCAGGTATTAGGTCTGATTTGAGACAACTTTGCCACGGCAGCCCGACCACATACCTCCACGGTTTTTCCTCTAGATCGTATTTCTGCGGAGCTCGAGCGGAGCCCTACTGAGATAGATCACCACCATCCTCCAGAGCGCCGTCACGCTGCTGGAGAACTCATCTACCTCTCCGTCTCTCTTGCTAGATCAAGAAGGCCGAGATCATCGTCGAGCTGTCGTGTGTTGAACGCGGACGTGTCGTCTGTTCGGCATTAGATCGGAGCGGATAGTGGGACGGATCGTGGGACAGTTCGTGGGACGGTTCGCGGGGCGGATCGAGGGATGTGAGGACGTTCCACTACATCAACCGCATTTCTTAACGCTTCCTGTTGTGCGATCTACAAGGGTACATAGATCGGAAATCCCCTCTCGTAGATGGACATCACCATGATAGGTCTTCGTGCTCGTAGGATATTTTTTATTTCCCATGCGACGTTCCCCAACAGTCTCTTATCGCATTACCACTATCATTTTGGGTTAGGCATCAGAGACAACCGCATTCACTTTAAATAGGGCACCACGTAATTCTGTTGAGATGACACCGATGAACTATGGTTTGGAGAAACCTAAGGTGTCATTTCTTAAAAGTTTGGGGCTGCTACGCTTATGTGAAAAAGTTTCCGCGTGATAAGATCGAACCCACAGCGGATAAATGGATCTTCATAGGACATCCAAAACAGTTGGGTATACCTCCTATCTCAGATCCGTAAGCAAAGAGTTTGTTTTCAGAAATGGGTCCTTTCTCGAGAAAAAATTTCTTGCGAAAGAATTGAGTGGGAGCATGGTGGAAACTTGATGAGGTTATTGAACTGTCGCTTCAACTAGTGTGTAGCAGGGTGCAGGAAGTTGTTCCTGTGGCGCCTACGCCAATTCTAGTGGAAGCTGGTGATAGTGATCATGAAGCTTCAGGATCAAGTTACTACAAACCTCGTAGGTCCAGAAGGTTATGTACTGCTCCAGAGTGGTACGGTAACCTTGTCTTAGAGGTCATGTTGTTGAACAACAATGAACCTACGAGCTATGGAGAAGCGATGGTGGGCTCAGATTCCAACAGATGGCTGGAGGCCATGAAATCCGAGAAAGGATCCATGTATGAAAACAAAGTGTGGACTTTGGAAGGACTACTTGATGGCTATTAAGTACAGATAGATCTTCAAACGGAAGACAAGCGATGATGGTGAGAAGTCACCATTAAGAAAGCTCGACTTGTTGGAAAAATGTTTCCGACAAGTTCAAAGAGATGACTATGATGAGACTTTCTCGCTCGTAGGGATGCTAAAAGTCTGTTGGAATTATGTTAGCAATTGTTGCATTATTTATGAAATATTGCAGAAAGAATTTCAAGACATTGTTTCCTCGACGGTTTCCTTAAGGAAAGATTGTATGTGATACAACCAGAACGTTTTATCGATCCTAGAGATGCCAACAAGTATGCAAGCTCCAACGATCCTTCTATGGACTAGTGCAAGCATCTCGGAGTTGGAATATACGCTTTGATGAGATTATGAAAGCTTTTGGATATATACAAAGTTTATGAGAAACTTGTATTTCCATGTAAGTGAGTGGGAGCACTATAGAATTTCTGATGAGCATATGTGGTTGACATATTGTTGATCGGAAATAATGTAGAATTTCTGGAAAGCATAAAGGGTTGTTTAAAAGGAGTTTTTCAAAGGAAAACCTGGATTAAGCTACTTGAACATTAAGCATCAAGATCGATAGAGATAGATTAAGACGCTTAATAAAACTTTTAATGAAATGCATGCCTTGACAAGGTTTTGAAGGAATTCAAAATAGATCGGCAAAGAACGAGTTCTTGGATGTGTTGTAAGGTGTGATTTTGAGTAAGACTCAAAAGCTCGACCACGACAAAAGAAAGAGAAAGGACGAAGGTCGTCCCCTATGCTTTAGCCATAGGCTCTATAGTATGTTATGCTGCGTGCCGCACCTGATGTGTGCCTTGCCATGAATCTGTCAAGGGGTATAAAAGTGATCCAAGAATGGATTACTCGACAGTGGTCAAAAGCTATCCTTAGAAACTAGTGGACTAAGGATTTTTTCTCGAATATGGAGGTGATAAAAGACTTCATCGTAAAGGGTTACGTCGATGCAAGCTTTGACACTAATCCGGATGACTCTGAGTAGTAAACCGGATTTGTATAGTGGAGCAATCATTTGGAATAGTTCCAAATGGCGCATGGTAGTAGCATCTATAGGATGACATAGAGATTTGTAAAGCACACACGGATCTGAAAGGTTCAGACCCGTTGACTAAGAACCTCTCTCACAAGCAGGACATGATCGAACCCCAGAACTATATGGGTGTTAGATTCATTACAATCACATAGTGATGTGAACTAGATTATAGACTCTATTGCAAGTGGGAGACTGTTGGAAATATGCCCTAGAGGCAATAATAATTTGGTTATTATTGTATTTCCTTGTTCATAATAATCATTTATTATCAATGCTAGAATTGTATTAATTGGAAATTCAAATACATGTGTGGATACATAGACAACACACTGTCCCTAGTGAGCCTCTAGTTGACCAGCTCATTGATCAAAGATGGTCAAGGTTTCTTAGCCATAGACAAGTGTTGTCACTTGATAACGGGACCACATCATTAGGAGAATGATGTGATGGACAAGACCCAAACTATAAACATAGCATATGATCGTGTCAATTTGTTGCTACTGTTTTCTGCATGTCAATGTATCTGTTCCTATGACCATGAGATCATGCAACTCCCGAACACCGGAGGAATACCTTGTGTGTATCAAATGTCGCAACGTTACTGGATGACTATAAACACTACAAGAAATAAGCTCGTTTATGACAAAAAATATTGACGACGGTTTTATTGGTCATAGATCTATGACTGAAATCTACAAAAAGGTCATGAGGTGTTTAAGAGGATCCAAACCGTATAAAATTTTGACCATCTCTATCAAGAAGGTCATAATCCCATTGCCCAAAATGGTCACTAGCATGTGTAGCTCTATTTATGCCCGCATTGTAGGTCCTCCATGACAAAATTAAGAAGGTCATAGGCTAAAATAGAGGTGACTGGGCAGAAAACTCAACAATTCCACCTATGTGTCTTGTATAGGTGTCGACAAGGCCACAAATTGAAAATGAATTTCACGTCCAAAGAAAATTAAAACTCCCTTTAGCAACATTGTTTGCCATTCCAAGATGCACCCTTGTGCAAAATTGTTTGACCGATTTCCTTCTGATTTCATCTGATTTCCTTCTGTTTCGGCAGAAAACTCTTTAAATGTCAAAAATAGCTTTATACGCCCGCCACGTGGCTCCAGAGTGTGACCCCCTTCATGAACGACATCGTCGTCTTCACTTGAGGGTGGAAACAGCCACACAATAGGTTACTTCTCATTCGTGGAAACATTGTGGCTAGGGTTTCGGTGGCCTTCACCTTAGTGCTTCTTCGATGGAGACGAGGCCAGAGGATGCCGGATCCTTCACCGATGTGGATGCAGTTAGTACTTGCCCTCCTTCGTCGGTCAAGAGGGTAGAAAAAATTAGAAGAAAAATAAAAAGAAGAACACAATTGCATGAGCTTGATTCCTATTGATGGAAACATTTGTTACACGGATCGATGACGTGGCGCATATCCATCCATCTATCCATCTAGCTATCCACCCCCACATCCCTCCATCCACCCATAGAGAAAAGCAGAAAAAATATGAGCCCACGAGGGAGAGAGAGCCCACCTAAATCCAGCGTCATCCCCCTCCTCTCTGTCTCGTAACCTGGCTCCTCTCTCTCCACGATCCCCTCTCCCTCGTCGCCGCCACCACCCACGCCGGCCTATTCCGGTGAGCTCCGACAACGGGAAGCACTCCCCCGAGCTCCCCAAGCTCCACGCCTCCTTCCCCTTCGTCCAGAATCCGTGCTCCCGCCCTCCATTGTTCCCCGTGGCTAGCTAGGGTTTTGGCCGCCACCTCATCTCCGGCGACGGCGAGTCCAGCAGACGAATACTACTAATCTTTGTTGCCTGGAGACGAACGAATCCAGCCACCGCCCACCAGCGACCAAATCGATTTCCCTAATCCCCTTTGACATGCTGCCGACCGCTGAAGCCTGAGCAGGGGATGGCGCACCGGCGTCCGACAGACCGGCCGATGTGGCTAGCCAGCGTCGCCGGTGTCGGGTGGCCGGCTAGGGCTAGCCGTTGTTCTACCCACTCCTCCTCTCCGGCCTCTGCTGCAGACAACACTGGTGAGCTGCTGCCCTCGCTTGATCTTGATTTTGCTTCTGTACGTTGCCTAGTCTACTAGTTAATCTCTTCACTCTCGGCGTCCTAGCAAGCTAGCTAGCTTACTATGTCAACACTGCTAGGCTGCTAGCTGGATCACGATTTTTCTCCTGTACGTTGCCTAATTAGGTCATCTCGTCATGAATTTATACAATTGCATTTTGTACTGACTAGAAAATATTTTTTACAATGAGAGGGAGCAAGTGATGCTTAAGGACTGCTTAAGGGACAAACTATTGAGCCAGTGATATAGAGAGAGGGAGCCAGTGATGCTTAAGAGGAAAACTATTGAGGGAGTGATACTAAATAAAAAATGTTCTTGATTTCTGTACTGAACATAATAATGCAACCAAAGCTGATGCTTATAATTCAGGTTCAATGACAAGGTACTAGATCTATTGACCACTAGTGCTACCCTGATCCAAAAAATAAATTCAGATCTTTCAAAGCTGATGATATTTGTGAGTTAGTCCAGAAATAGCTAACTTGCTGTGTTCATATGATTTTGTATTTGATTTTTTTTCACAGCTTCGCCCCTCCAGAGATTTCTTTCAAGCTCTGCCACTGTGTCCCATATATCCAATCTTCTTCCTCACTACTTGTCATGTTGTGATACTTCTTGCTGAGGTTTTAGGTGTGGTAGGACTGCTGAAAACCAATTAGTTGTGCAGTGTCGTACAGTAATTTTGTTCTACCACCAGACCCTTGGTGTTTTTGTTTAACTTGTGGGTCTCTGTTTCATATAGTATGCTTAGATAGATATAACACATATCAGAATGCAGATTCTTATGTTCTTCTAATTGTACTTGTACCGTTTTGATAGCCCTAACAGATAAAGGGAAGTTTTTACTGGCTGCTCGACGATTCAGACATGGGGCACACACTGAATATATCATCTCTTATGACTCTGATGATCTATATCCAAGAAGTAATTCAGGCGTTGGAAAGCTGAGGTGAGGTCTAAACACCTCAACTTCCGGTGACGCACCCGGACCAGCTGGCCCAGAACCGGGCGCTGGGTCTGTCGCTGCGGCTCGGCCCCTGGGACTCCTGCGGCGCCACTGACCTCGCCGAGTGAGAAGGTGACTCACTCGCCGCTTGCTCTCTGTTACTTTTACCTGCTACCGAATCAACCCAGTAGTAGTTTGCTTGTGTTAGCACATCAATTGATGAAAAAGAATGCAAGTATCATTGAACATCTGCAGCTAAAAAAATTCGACAGTGCGCGATAAGGTTAGAAATCAAGTCCAAGTAAAATGAAAATAAACTAGCTGTTTACTGGAGGATAAGTAGGTTGGGGTGTGATAGGGTAAAGCTACATCTCTGTTTGACAATTGTGCATTGCCAGATACTTTCTAGGTGAAACTGATGATCTTATTTTCTTTTGGTTTCTGTGAACAAAATGAACCAAAAGCTCTGCCACTCCACGTCTACAAACATGCACCTAATTTTTTTGGTCGGCTAGCTAGTTCAATGTGTGATAATCCTCCATAAACAGTTCAGTGCATGTGTGACAAGTTCAGAACCGAACTAGATATATTTTTTCAGGTTCCTGAAACTAGATAAAAACAAACTGAACAACATTCAGCTAAAGTTCAGTTTAATGGAACAAAACTACTTAGTTACCGACGGTGACTACTTTGGTTAAGGGATATTCAACAAAAGTTAGCTGACTACTCACTTGAGTGTTATACATTGTGAGAGGTATTCTTGGTAAAATCACTTCTGTGTTAGCATTTACCTCAACTGATAGGTATCTCCTGTTCATCAAGCTTGGAACATCTAAAAGGTAGTAGAAATAAAAACAAAAGGAAAATGAACAAGGGCAGGCTACCAAAAAGTAGATGCAAACAAATAGTGTAAATCGTAAACAAGGGAAAGCTAAATCTGGGTATGCTCCCAAATAGTTGAACAGAAGAAGCAGAGCCTAAGCTGGAACACCGTTGTTTATGTGTGATGACATACACAAGCATGACTTAAATACAATAATGATTTAACAACAGCAAAAACACTGTTGGAACAGATACATACAGATAAAAGGGTCGCTTGCATTGCATTTCAGCGATTAATAGATGTAAATAACTGACAGGCCTAGTTTTTCGTGATAATTCCAAACAAGAATCCGAAACATGCGATTCCACAGAGGACAATCAATCATGGTGAATGCGCACATGATATACAACAACACGCTATAATAATGTGGTGCAAACTGTTACAGTTATCGCTCGCTCCGAATGAGTGGAACCCATTTCCAGAAAGCGATTGCAAGCACGTCAAGCTAAGATCCTTAAGCATGAGAAAACTGGAGAGGAAAGAAAACAGAGCAAAGCAGAGCTGGGCAGAGCATACTTGATGATGGTCCCTCCTTTGCCGATGAGCGCGCCGCAGCAGGCGTTGGGCACCACGAGCACCACCGTGGTGTCATCGTCGATCACCCGGTCGCCCTGCAAGCACAGAAGAGTATCGGAACCCTGAACCGAACGTTTGCTTCAGCAAACCCAATGGAAGGGATCATCGACTGTAAAAAAAAGGCCTAACTCTGAAGAAATGTCGGCCCTTTTTTTTCTACAGTAGAAATGGAAGGGATCATCGATTTACACTATTAGTTTGCGTTTACTTTTTGATAGACTTCCCTTGTTCATTTTTCCTCTTGTTTTTTATTTCTACTACTTTTTAGATGTTCCAAGCTTGATGCTACCTATCTACTGAGCTGTCAAAGAGCTTGTTGTAATTTCTGCCCACCTAATTGTTTTGCATGCATATCCATGTTAGGTTCTGCAATCTTTGATCTAAGATTCTGACTCAGAGACATTGCCGATATGTGTGCATGCTGCATCTTCATTTATTTTTTCTGACAAAACTCGTCTTCTCATGGCTGGCTGAATTAACATGGAAGTTCTCTACTTTGCAACAGAAACAGAAAAATGCAGAAAAGGAGAGCAGCTTCACCTCATGTTCATATTGTCAGGTAATTAAGTGATAACTGATGAGGAAGATCAAACTATTCAAGTCTACTTTAAGATTGCATTAGTAGGGTCGGGTTGGTCTGCACAGTATGCACTTTCATATGTAGCTCACTCTAATTTCCCGAAAGAATCCTAAGGTACCGAGTCGATTAATAGATACATAAATAACTGAAATGGCGATGGTGAGAAATAACTTCTTTGGAAAAGTTGTTGGGAGATATAGCATAGAGAAGTTAAATACAAAACAAGTGCAAGTAGTTCAGCTTAAACACTAGATCAGTAGTCAGAGAAGATGATGAGCTGAAATTTGGAGGTGACACTAGCATAACTTGGATCTTCCCAGAAAGATGTATGATCCAATTCAAAATTAACAGGTGCAGAGTTAAAATGCATGCAGCAACTACAATATCAATTATCTCCAAAGGAAGCAGATCTCATGCTTTATTTAACACACGTTGTTCAGTAGCCTAGGCATTTGTTATGGCTAAATTCCACCACATTACCCAAACCATCAAACAGTACAAAACTCCACCCAAAGTTCAAGTTTAAATTAAGACCATTAGTTTTTTTAAAGGAAAACTGTAAGGGGAACCCCCACAGCGAGTTTAATTTTTTTTAATGATAATAAGAACCATTAGTGGCTGGTGTTAGTTTCTGGTTTGCATTAGAACTTAGTTGGTCTGCTTTGCATTAGAAATGGTTATGACAAGACAAATTAATGAATACTTCAAGAATTAATAGGTGCTAGAGGTATTAACATTTTGTTCTTCTATTTCCTAGGTTCAGAAAATAATGGAGAAGATCTCAGAAAAAACAAGAAGGCAGATTGCTGCTAAGGGATATATTGTTCAGGATGGATTTGTGATGAGCAATCTCCCTGTTCCACCAAACTGCCTTCGCGCTTACAATGTTCTCTTCAATCTTTGTCGAACTATGTTGATGTGTGATTATGCACTTGTTAGGCCCTTTTGCTGTGCACCTGCACTTGTAGAACTATTTTGTTGTGCACTTGTTGGGCCTTGAACCTTTATGTGTAGAGGAGTCGATGGATGATGTATTGTAATTCATGTGATGTGTTACTGAAATGTAATATATACAACTAATTTGCAATATTTTATTCTTGTGTACTTGTTTTTTAATGGGTCTATCCTGAGATATACATGCTTTTGGTAAAATAATGCATCAGCCTAAACAATTTATACATTTTTAATAATAAAATAGTATCGGTGTAGGCCCATGTAGACTAGATTATTGAATTGGAATGTGAAATTTATGATGATTTCATTTGGTCAGTAGCAATGCCATGTCAGCACAGCCACGTCAGATCCTACGTGGCTCACACAAATAGGTAATGACCAAACCAAAATTTTGGTCAATAGAGATCTATGACCAAATTTTTAGAAAGGTCAAGTTTGTTCATTCTCGACGGCCAACTGTTGACCTTGTAAATTTGGCCAAAAAAAGGTCAATAAACAACAACAATGACGAATCAATGACCAATATAGGGAGTCATAATTGACCTTATTTCTTGTAGTGAAAGGTGCTCTATAGGTATCTCCGAAGGTGTCCGTTGGGTTGGCGTGGATCAAGACTGGGATTTGTCACTCCGTGTGACGGAGAGGTATCTCGGGGCCCACTCGGTAATACACATCACAATAAGCCTTGCAAGCAATGTGACTAAGGAGTTAGTCATGGGATCTTGTATTACGGAACGAGTAAAGAGACCTGTCGGTAACGAGATTGAACTAGGTATAGAGATACCAACAGTCGAATCTCGGGCAAGTAACATATCGAAGGACAAAGGGAAATGCATATGGGATTAACTGAATCCTTGACATAGAGGTTCAACCGATAAAGACCTTCGTAGAATATGTAGGATCCAATATGGACGTCCAGGTCCCTCTATTGGATATTTACCGGAGAGTGTCCCGTCATGTCTGCATAGTTCTCAAACCCGCAGGGTCTCCACAGTTAAGGTTTGATGATGTTTCGGTATAGTTGAGTTATAGGTGTTGGTAACCGAAGGTTGTTCGGAGTCCCAAATGAGATCCTGGACGTCACGAGGAGCTCCGGAATGGTCTGGAAGTAAAGATTGATATATAGGAAGTCCTGTTTTGGTCACAGAAAAGGTTTCGGGCTCATCTGTAGTGTACCGGGAGTGTCGCGAGGGTGCCTGGGGGCACCGGGAGGGGTGTGTGACGACCCAAGAGTCTTGTGGGCTGTGAGAAGAGGTGGTGCAGTCCCTGGTGAGCTGGCCAAAGCCTCTCTCAAAGCCCATGCGGCTAGGATAAGAGATAAAAGGGTAAAGAGCTTTTAGAAGGAAGGGAAGGAGGAGTCCTCCCAAAGTAGTCCACCTTCCCACAAGGAAAATGGACTCTTCCTTGGTTTGGTCGACCCCTCTCCTTGGAGGAGGGGCCAAGGAAGCCTCGTCTCCTATCCTCCTATATATACTAGAGGTTTTGAGGATTTTTTAGACACAATAATCAGCCACGTGCTGCCCTCTCTCTAGATCTGTTTCTCCTCTAGTCTAGTTTTCAGCGGTGCTTAAGTGAAGCCGTGCTGGACTAGCTCCACCACCATCGCCGTCACGTCGTCACGCTGTTGAAGAAATCATCTACATCTCTTCCCCCTCTTGCTAGATCAAGAAGGCGGAGATCATCGTCGTGTTGTACGTGTGCTGAACACGGAGGTGTCGTCCGTTCGGTACTAGATCGGGACGGATCGTGGGACGGCTACGATTTGGATCACGAAGACATTCCACTACATCAACCACGTTTCCTAATGATTCCCGCTTAGAGATCTACAAGGGTATGTGGATCTGATCTCCCCTCTCGTAGATGGTAATCACCATGATAGGTCTTTCGTGTGCGTAGGAAAATTTTGTTTCCCATGCAACATTCCCCAACAGCCTTGTCTATTCCACCACGTCTTCCGTCCACACAGGACTAGCCTCCCTCAGGGTAGATCTTCATGAAGTAGGCGATCTCCTTGGCCTTACAAACATCTTGGTTCAACTCCACAACACAAAGTAGGAGGCTCCCAAGCGACACCTATCCAATCTAGGAGGCACCACCTTACAAAAGGTAATAGATGTGGTAGAACGATAAACTCCTTGCTCTTGTGAGTATAAAGATATTCTCCTCAACACTCAATCACTCTCTCTCAGATTTGGCAGGGGTAGAAGAGATTGATCTTGTGGAAAGCAACTTGGGGAGGCTAGAAATCAAGGTTCAAATGGTTGGAATGGAATCTCCTGATCTCAACACATGAGTTGGTGGCTCTCTCTCAGAAAAATGAATCTAGCAATGAAGTGTGTGGTCTGAGTGCTTCCTCTACAAATGAGAGGTGGGTGGAGGGGTATATATAGGCAGCACCCAAAATCATACCATTACACCATAATTGACCAACTCAGTGACACCGAAGTTACAATCTCGGTGGTACCAACTTGCCCAAAAGGTAGCAACTTTGAAGCTCGGTGGAACCGATATACACAACTCGGTGGCACAAAAAAGGTGAATAACGGTCAGATGACACAACTCGGTGACACCGACATTCAAACTCGGAAATTTCGATTTTGTGTACTGCGGCAATAGGAAGTTGGTCACACGAACTCGGTAGCACCGATGCAGTTTCGGTTGCACCGAAAAGGTAGGGTTTGTCTAGGATCTGTCTAAGTCTGAAATCGGTAGGGACGAGTGATAAATCTTGGTGGCACCAATTTTGGATATTTGTCTTGGGACAAGTATATTTTGTGGAAGCGTGGCTGAGTATTTTTTTTGTGGCTAACTCTAAGCACTTGAGCAACCAATTCATCATAACACCTCATCCCCTTTTAATAGTATTGGCTTTCCAATGGACTCAAATGTGATTTCTCACAAAGTGTAAAATGAAGAGTCTTCTTGCTGGAAGCTTTAGCCAATCTTATTCCTTCCTTCATCAAGGGGCATCTCCACTCAATCCTATAGCCAAAGCATCTTTGAACTTTTATGAAATATACTTGAATGAACTCATTAGTCCAATGATGCATATGTTGTGATTAATTACCAAAACCACCTTAGGGAGCAATTGTGCTTTCAATCTCCCCCTTTTTGGTAATTGATGACAACATATAGATCAAAGCTTCGACAAAATATATAATCAATGATTAGCATCGACGCTTTGAGACGTATGTGAAAAGCAAGAGCTCACCCTAAATTTGTGCATTATTTTAAATTTGCATTTGAATGCAAATGCACAATCAATTAGGAATATGGGTTACTCTTCCATGTCACATACAACTTGGTGGTACGCATAAAAGATAAGAATGAATAGCAATGCACATAGCACGAAAAACAAGTGAATGATCATGATGTAGATAGCTCAAAGATAATAACATAGTAGAATCAAACAATCAAAGCATATGATCGAACATGCATCTAAGCAGATAATGTTATCCAAAATACCAAATAAAGATTTGAAAACCAAATGAGAGCAGATAAAGTCAAAAGCTCGCCCTCTCTCGAAGCCCTATTGATCTATACACTTCTCCCACTTTGGCAACAAGTACCAAAAAGTTCAAAGGTCTTATCTAAGCATCTCTGTGGGCATGATCTCCTCCGGTAGTAGATGCTGGAGTAGATGAGAGAGCATCGACGAAGGCTTCGGTTAATGTCGCTGGATCAGGAGCTGGAGGTGTAGACACTAGAGGTGGTGGAGGAGGAGCTGAAGCTTTAGCTGATGAAGATGGTCTATCTTCTAGTACTAGCACGGTTGCTAACCTGGTTGATGTCGAGAAACGTGTGGTAGTACAAAGAGGTGAATCATCATAATCATCGTCATCATCATCATGATCATCATCGTCGTCATCTCGGTGTGAAATCTACACTGAGTCAACTTCATGGTGAAGTTGTTTGACTATAGTGGTCAACTCTATAACCTTCACATCTAGGTCATGGAACGTTGTTTCCATGATGCTCTCTAGGCTCTTCTGGTTCAGCATAATCTCAGATATATTCTTATCCATTCCTTGGATGGTGTTTGCCAAGAACAACATTTGTTCCTCTCTCGTTTTAAGCTGTGGTGGTGGAGTTGGAGCATTTTTAGCGGCCTCTGCAGCCTCTCTAGCTATAGCTAAGTTTGGATGAGTGTCATCCATCACAACTTCATTATCCTCGAACTCTGGCCAAACTAGCAAATGAGGACGATCAAGCTGATATGCATGCTTGTCAATCTTGGCATTAATGAGCATATGAATGTATGGTGCATACCCACAAGATCTCTTCTGATCTGCAGAAGTTCTCCTCGTAGTCTGAGCAATCACATCCATGACTTTGAAGCGAGTGCGGGTGTCTAAAAGAAGTAGCATATTGATGGAATAGCCTCTAATCATTTTGTCATCACCTGATTTGGGCGTCATGGTATGCCTCAAGATAGTGTTGGTAGTGGTTATTCCATCTTGCAATGAATAGACAGACCCAAGCTTGTGAGATAACAGGAAGTCATTTAGCACAGTCTTGTACATATTTGCCATGGAGTTGTGATTCTTCTTTGGTTCTGAATACACATCCAAGACCTCTGCTCATGACTTTGGAGCACCAATGATAGTAGCCCATTCTTCAACTGTGGCTTCATATCTATGGCCACAAGTTATCCAAACAATTGTGCCATCTGAATAGAAATGAACTGTTGAATAGAATTGCATAATCATTTCATCATTCCATGCAGTCACTCTCTCCCAGCAAACTCTTCAATGTCAACAAGATTGAAGTTCTCTCTCATATGAGGAAAGAAATCTTCATTGGCTTTGTTGTAATCCCCGTCGACATATCTGATGTCACTAACTGTTGGAGATTTGTCATACAGAACTATCTCATAGAAGTCTTGTTGTTCTTTTGTATGAAACCTGGGATCAATTGTAGTCCTTCTCCTCACAGCATAAGGATCAATATCTCTCCACTTACTTAGCCCGGCATCTCTTCTTTTCTTCATGTCTTCACCTATTGTATGAGCCTCATTGTGAAGTGGCAAATGTGGCCTTAACTTCATGAGAATAGGTGCATTCTCAACATCTTCTTCTGCAGCAAAGGCTCTAGAAGCAGTGTCTTTCTCTTTAGCAGCTACAGGTATGTCCTTTGTAGTCCTCTTGGGAGTTACAGGCTTCTTTGGAGGTGAAGGCTTTGGAGTAGAAGGCTTCATAGAATCTGCCATAAGCTTCTTTTTCTTCTCTGCATGAGGGGCCTTAGCTGGTACTTCCTCTTCCTCGGCAGCAACAGTTTCAAATAGTTCTTCATACATGGAAGTTTATCTACCAATGACATGGATGTTCCTTTTCCTCACTCTCTACACACAAGCCTTCTTAGGATGTTTCTCAAGGGTAAGCATGATCCCTTGCCTTTCAGAGTCTAGAGCTATCATGTGAGAAGGTTTCGAGTACTCCTTCCTGACAGTTTTCTTGACAGCAAGCTTCTCTTTCTGCTTTAGGAGAGTAGACTCAACAGGAACAAAGTGTGAATCTTCTTCATCAGAATTCAGTTTCCTTATGGTCCTTGTAGCAGCATTGGGCAAGCTATTGGAACTGGGGTGCCTGGATCAGAAGGGGACCTCTCAGGACTAGTGCTTGAATCCATCTCAACACTCTCCTTAGTGAACTTGTTTTGCCTATCATCAGATTCTAACATCTTGCAAACCAAGCAGACAGGTAGACGAGCAAATCAGCAGACAAGCAACCGTGTGAAATAGTTATAGAGGAGCAGAAGATTTGAGCATCACAAAACACACAAAAAAAATTTGAACTCACAAACTTTGGGTATGATCTACTGTGGAATGAATATAGGTAGCATCGGGTTGGATTTTTCGGAGTCACCGAGACTGTGTAAGTGCATCTAGTGCCCCTTAGTGATTTTGGTGGTTTGGAGACTTATAGGTTAAGTATCTAATGTGTTTGTGAGTGTACACATGATCTATAAGTCATGGAGGAGTTTGAGATATTTGAAGAATATCAACCCCTAAAAATATATGTGTTTAGTTGAAGAAATTGGTCTGAAGCTGAAGAAATGAATCACGAGGAATCTACGATGAAATTGATATTCCTCATGAAGATACTGATATTGAGAAGACCGGTGGTTCGTGAAGAAAATCATTTTGAAGAAATTGAAGCGTGAAGATTTACGTTTTCTGTTTTACTTTCTTCGCATTTGTTGAATAGGAACACCGTACTGTTAAAGGGGGTCAAAGTAACACTATGGAATGGATTTCCTCATGATGCTCAACCCAAGCCTAATCCTACCAAAAGCCTCAAGTGAGGAATATGAGTGACATGAGGACTCTCACAGTTGAGGGTTCCGACCATTTCAATAGACACGCCAAGTCATTGGTCTTATCCACTCCAACGGTCATATTATTTAAGGGCATTAGTGTCAAATCATGTCAGGATGCTCCTAGGCTATAAATAGCCACCCCCACAACCACTAGCTGGTTGGCTGCTCCGTTAGAAACTGACACTTGTCATAAGAGCAACCCAAATTCCTCAGAGCTTTCGAGAGTAATTCATCAGTGAGGAAATACCCCATACACCGAAACCACAAACCAAACCTAGTGATTGAGCATCACTGAAGAAGTTGTTCCTGTGTGGGACTGAAGCCTTTTACCTTTGAGGACTGTGCATCCTCCATACGGTTAGGCGTCATGGTCTAGAGCAATCCAGCAGTCAATTGTGGATCGCCGGGTGACCAAGTTTGTCAGGGTTTGGAAGTCTGCCCTGAAGACTTACCACGAGTGTTGGGCGAGGACTGTGTGTCATTAGCTCAAGGAGAATACGGTAGGGACTGTGTGTCCCGGGACTGGGTGTCCTTTGGTTTCAATACCAAGCCGCTCCAAACCAGATGTACAACTGTCACAGCAGTTGGAACTAGGTCATCAACAACAGTCTTCACTGAGAATCAGGTTCTATTTCTTCAACTCTTTACTTTCTCTGTATTATGTGTTAATGACTTTCACTATGACTGTTTGAAGAATTTGCTGAAGACTTTCTCTGAATTTCCTCAACCCCAAATTCTTCACAATTGTTAATCATCATTTGTATTCTGTGTGCCTGCTTACTGTGCAATCTGTTTTCACATTCTTCACTCTGTAATACTGCTCTTGTGAACTTTTGCACGTCTGATCCTTTACTATTTCCGCTGTAAGTTAGTCATCAGTGAGGAATTTCCTCAAAAGGAATTTCCTCAGTGATGAAATTCTAAAAATCTCCTATTCACCCCCCCTTTAGTCGATATAACGCACTTTCAATTGGTATCAGAGCAAGGTACTCCCTTGTTCTGTGTGATTTTGGTTTAACCACCTGGATTTTTAGTTATGTCGACTGCAGGCATGTTTAAGGTGACTGCAGCATGTCCTACCTACGAAGGAAAGAACTTTCCCTTCTGGAAGAACAAAATGCAAGTGCATTTACAAGCTATTGATAATGATCTCTGGTATATTGTGGAAAATGGAGTCCCCATCATCTCTGCCAGTGTCACTGCGGCTGATGTGAAGAAATTCAAGCAACTCGATTCTCAAGCGAAGAACATCATCTGTGGTCATCTGAGCCCAGGCCAGTTTGGAAGAGTAAGTGCTTTGGGCTCTGCAACACTGATCTGGGAGAGACTGTGCAAGGTAAATGGAGGAGTATCAACCCAGCGTGACTCTCGTGTTGATATTCTTCGCAATCTCTTCAATCGCTTCAAGAGACATGAAAATGAAAGCTGCCAAGACACCTTTGATCGCCTCACTGACATATCAAATGAACTGCAAGCACTGGGAGCTCGAGACATCACTGATCACGAAGTTGTGAAGAAACTGCTGAGATCTCTGGATTCTTCATTTGATACTTTCGTTCTGATGATTCAAGAAAGACCAGACTACAAGATGCTGGATCCAGCTGATATCCTTGAAAGGCTAAATACTCATGAATTCTAGCTGGAAGAAAAGAGAGATCTATATGGACAAAGCTATTCGAGACCACGTGCACTGAAGGCTAGAGCAATTTCCTCATCTGAAGAAGAAGACACAGATGACAGCAGTTGTGACCCTGAAGAATTTGGACAGGAGCTTGCAATGCTTGTGAGGAAATTCCAGAGATTTACACGACGAGGCCAGTTCGGTAAATCATCAAGAAGAGATATGAGGAAATCAGAATCTGCATCTGAGGACTACAAGAAACGAACCTGTCACAAGTGCAAGAAATCAGGTCATTACATTGCTGATTGTCCCCATTGGGGAAAGGAATCAAAGAAGAAGAAATACAAGGATGACAGTTCTGATGAGTTGAAGAAGAAGAAGAAGAAATCTTCAAAATCCTCATCTTGAAGAAGAAATCTTCAAAATCCTCATCTTGAAGAAGAAGAAGAAGAAGAAGAAGAATACTAGTTTCAGAAAGGCTCGGGCACTTATTGGCAAGGAAATGGACTCCGAGGCAGAATCAGAAGAATGTGATGAAGAAGAGGGTTCTGATGAAGCCTCAGAATCCGAACAGGCTAGTCTTGCACTAGCAACCACTTTCGTCAGCAAGTCAATCTTCAATACTGAAGAAAATGATTGCACCATCCATACTGATGACTATGTTGATGACATCTCTCCAACCTATTGCTTCATAGCAAAAGGTTCAAAGGTATCAAATAATGCCTCCTCCTCTGATTCAAGTGACTGTGACCATAATGATTATAAGAAACCCAGTTACAGTAAACTTTCTATTATTGCCACTAAATAACAAACTGCTCTGGAAAAGCTTCAAAAACTGCTAGACAAAAGTGATGATCTGTTGAATGATGAAATGAACCTTACCCAAATCCTCACTAATGACATGAAAAGTCTTCAGTCTAGATTTGATAATCTTCAGGATCGTTATGATACACTCCTCACTGATCATGAGAAGCTTTCCTATGAATTTCTTCAAAGGAAGCTTGATCTTGAGAAGCTGAGGATGTCATATGATGATCTTCGTATGGAAAATGATTCGTTACTAGCTCAACAGATCAGCGCTAGTCAAGTTGAATTTATTCCTCCATGTCTTAAATGCATTGAACGTGAAACTGCTGATTCTTCACCAGAATCTTCAAATGCTACCATTGCTACAAATTCTTCAACTGCACCTGGTGTGTCTATTTCCTCACTTGAGGAAAACACAAATGTCACTGATGAAAATGCAGGGTTGAAGGAATTGTACGTGACAGGCATGTACAAAAGCCTCAAAGGACATCAAATCCTTTGTGATGTGCTCAAAAAGCAGATCTTGAACAGGAACCCAAGGAAAGAAGGAATTGCCTTTGAGAGGAAACTAAATGCTGATGGATCTTATTGGAAACCTGAGGAGTATCCCAAAACCTCATGGGTTGCTGCTACTGGGCCTCCTTTTGATCCATCTAATCTAAGTGGCTTTTCATGTGAACTATTCTATTCCTCAGATGAGTCATTTGATTCCAACTATAAAATGTTCAAAAATCAATCTGGTGAAGTATTTGCTCGATATGTTGGAACTAACTGCAGGAATGGCCCTCCTCTGAGGAAAATTTGGGTTCCCAAAAGCTGTCTTGAAAATCTTCAGGTGAATGTCCTCATGACACCACCACTGAAGAATCTGAACCCCAGATCAAATTCCTCAGGAGGACCAAAGTCTTCAAGAGGATCAAAGTCCTCAACTGGTCAAAACTATGCTCGTACCCGTGCTTACGCGTCTAACATGCAGGGGAACTATAAGGAATATGAATATGAGCGTTACTCCTCAAATCATTATGTTCATAAATCCTCAAACCAGTTCTCTGCATATTCATTTGAGTACTTTAATCCCCCTACTGTTAAGAGAAGTGCATTAGCTTCAATGCCACCTTTCTCATATGGTGCTCGCAGGATGATGAACGCTTTGCCACCCCTTCAGATGTGGGTGGTGAAGAAATCAAACTAATCGCTTCTGCAGGACAGGTCTCCAGATGAAAATCATCATCTGAAGAATTTGCTGGAGACCTGAAGAAATGCTTCATAGGACGCAAGCTAATGATTGATGAAATAGAAATATTTCACACGTCCTTACATTTCTGTTATGATGAAATTACTGATTTGATGAAATTAGCATCATATTCTTCAAATCTGAAGCATATGAGATGGTAAGCTGTACTAATTCATCTGCAGGATGACAAACCCAAAAATACTGAGTGGGTTCTCGATAGTGGCTGCACACATCACATGACTGGTGATAAAAGCTTAGTGATGAATATGCCACTAACTCCATCACCTCTGAAGCAAATCACATATGGTGATAAAGGTAAAAGCAAGGTATTACGACTTGGCAAAGTGGCTATTTCCAAGGATAGGCATATGGACAAAGTGATGCTTGTTGAATCCCTTGGTTTTAACCTTATGTCAGTCTCAATGCTTTGTGATCTTGATATGATTGTTATCTTTGGTAGATATAGATGTGTAGTCATCATGGAATCTAATAGATCCAAAGTCTTCGAAGGTGTAAGAAGAGGGGATTTGTACATTGTTGATTTCTCTACAGGTCCTCAACCAGCCACTTGCTTACTAGCAAAAACCTCAGAAGGATGGTTGTGGCACCGAAGACTATGTCATGCAGGCATGAGGAATTTGCACACGCTTGCGAAGAAGAAGCATGTCATCGGCATCGAATCAGTCAAATTCCTCAAGGATCATCTCTGCGGTGCTTGTGAATCTGGGAAAATGACCAGATCCAAGCATCCGTCCAAAACCATCATGACCACTACACGACCATTCGAATTGCTTCATATGGATTTGTTTGGACCTACTCACTATGCCACACTAACCAATGCAGCATCTCTATATGGCTTTGTCATAGTTGATGATTATTCCAGATACACTTGGGTGCATATTATAGTGTATAAAACTGAAGTGCAGGAAATCTTCAAACGATTTTCTTCAAGGGCCTCGACGAACTTTGGCATCAAGATCAAACATATCAGGAGTGATAATGGAACCGATTTCAAAAACACTGGTCTTGATGATTATCTTGATGAACTTGGTATTACTCACGAATTGTCTCCTCCTTATACTCCTCAGCAGAATGGTGTCGTCGAAAGGAAGAACAGGACTCTGGTTGAAATGGCGAGAACCATGCTTGCAGAATATCAGACTCCTCGTCGCTTTTGGCCTGAAGCAATCAACACTGCATGCCATATCATCAACAGGGTATATCTTCACAAATTCCTCAAGAAAACCTCATATGAACTCCTCACTGACAAGAAACCCAATGTAAGTTATTTCAAAGTCTTTGGTGCAAAATGCTGGATTAGAGATCCTCACCACAGCTCAAAATTTGCACCTAAGGCACATGAAGGTTTTATGCTCGGTTATGGAAAGGACTCACGCACTTACAGAGTCTTCAACAACTATCACAACAAAGTTGTTGAGACTGTAGATGTGCGGTTCGATGAAACTAATGGCTCGCAAAGAGAGCAATTGCCTTCTGATCCAGATAAGTTGTCTCCTCAGGAAGCAATAAAGCTCAAGCCTACTGAAGACATTGTTCCATCTGAGGAAATTGATGAAGAAATGATCCCCACCGCTAATAAAAACCAAGATGATGCTCCTGAGGAAATTGCAACAGCACCACTTCCTCAGCCCAGACAAAATCCTCAACCAGCTCATCCGAGGATTGCAAACGAAGTAGAACTTGACAAAATCCTCAACGACATCAACGCGCCAGGTCCTCTCACTCGCTCAAAAGCTTCACACTTGGTTAACTTTTGTGGGCATTTCTCCTTTGTATCCATCAGAGAACCCTCAAAAGTTGTTGAGGCTTTTCTGGAACCGGAGTGGATCCAAGCTATGCAAGACGAACTTCTTCAATTCAAGTTGAATGACGTATGGGAGCTCGTCAAACGACCAAATCCTCGCAAGCACAACATCATCGGCACCAAGTGGATTTTCCGAAACAAGCAAGATGAGGACGGTCAAGTGGTGAGGAACAAGGCACGACTTGTAGCCCAAGGCTACACCGAGGTTGAAGGAATAGATTTCGATGAAACTTTTGCACCTGTTGCTAGACTTGAAGCTATTTGAATATTACTTGCTTATGCTAATCATCATAACATCACCTTATTTCAAATGGATGTGAAATGTGCATTCCTCAATGGTAAGCTTGAGGAAGAAGTATATGTTGCTCAGCCCCCAGGTTTTGAGGATCCAAAGAATCCAGACAAAGTCTTTAGACTCAAAAAGGCTCTATATGGCCTCAAGCAAGCCCCTCGGGCATGGTATGATACATTGAAGGAATTCCTCATGAAGAAAGGCTTCAAACCTGGTTCACTCGATCCAACTCTTTTCACTAAATCCTATGATAATGAGCTGTTTGTGTGTCAAATATATGTCGATGATATTATATTTGGCTGTACTGACAAAAGATACAGTGACGAATTTGCCTACATGATGAGTGAAGAATATCGAATGTCCATGATGGGAGAGCTGAAATTCTTCTTAGGTCTTCAAATTCGTCAACAAAGCAATGGAATCTTCATATCACAGGAGAAATACCTCAAGGATGTTCTGAGGAAATTCGACATGCACGAATGCAAAGGTGCCAAGACTCCAATGCCTACCAACGGCCACCTCGGTACTGATGAAAATGGTAAAGATTTTGATCAGCAGGTATACCGTTCTATGATTGGCTCTTTATTGTATTTATGTGCATCTAGGACAGATATAATGCTTAGTGTTTGCATGTGTGCATGTTTTCAAGCAAAACCGAAGGAATCACAACATAAGGCTGTGAAACATATTCTTCGATACTTAGCTCACACACCAACACTAGGTTTATGGTATCCCAAGGGCTCCAATCTTCATCTGGTAGGGTATTCTGATTCAGACTATGTTGGTGACCGTGTGGATCGCAAGTCAACTTCTGGCACATGCCATTTCCTCGTAAGATCACTAGTTTGCTAGTCCTCAAAGAAGCAGAACTTCGTATCACTCTCCACTGCCGAAGCTGAGTACATTGTTGTTGGTTCTTGCTGTGCTCAATTGCTGTGGATGAAGCAAACCCTCAAGGACTACGGCATCAACATGAAGAATGTGCCTCTCTACTGTGACAATGAGAGTGCTATCAAGATTGCATATAACCCAGTACAGCACTCGAAGACCAAGCACATCTAGATTCGTCATCATTTTCTTCGGGACCAAGTCCTCAAGGGCAATATCCTCATCGACCATGTGAAGACTGATGATCAACTGGCAGATATCTTCAGTAAGCCCTTGGATGAGAAAAGGTTTTGCAAGTTGCGGTGTGAGCTAAATATCTTAGAGTCTTCAAATGTTTTGTAAAAACATGCACACATCATAACACATATGCAAAGTTGATGACTTAGATGTGCAACACATGATGAAACGATTTTCTTCAACTGATGAAGAAAGTCACTCTGAATGTGAAGAAATTAACGAAGAAATTGATTCTCAGGGCCCTACGACAATTGTACGCGGCGTCTGTAATCAACATTCTTATATGGTGGGTAACGCCACCGCCCAATGTGAAATTCCTCAAATTGATGTTCTTCAAATGATCAATTTCCTCACAATGCATTTTTCTTCAAAATAGTTGTTCTTCATTGTGATGATCTATTACAAAACCTTCAAAAACACTTGATGACTTTCATTTGACTAGGTAGACTGAGATTTCTAATCCTCAACAGCATTCACTTATTGCTAATTCTTCAAGTTGATGTTTCTGCTAAGTGAATGTGATCGGACCCTACTTTCCCTCTATGCTATACTTATCCAGTCTATTCAATTCTTCATATGCGTTCTACTTGAAACTTTGTTCAAAATCCTCACTGCATCCTTGTCAGCTGATGATTTTGTAACAAAAATCCTAAAATCTTCAAAAATTGTTTTCTTTAAAGGCACAGTAACTGAACCCCCACTTCCCACGATCGGATAACCACGATCTCCACTATCTCCACCGCATCGTACGGGAGCTACACGTGTCCTGCGGAGACGTAGAGGCAGGGGCTATTCGGTCCGAAACTTTCACGCCAAACAGTAACTTTTGGGCTATAAATATGTCCTTATCCCCCTCGGTATCCTCTTCTTCGCCTCATCGCTCTCCTGCCACAGCACACTCCACCGAACCCTAGCGCTACCGCTGGTAGTCTTGTCGCCGGTGAGGAAGAGCTTCACTGCCTCGACCTTTTCGTCGCCAGAATCATGCCGGAGTCGGACCATCTTCGTCCGCCGCCGCCGTAGACGTCCTCTGCCGCCAAGTTAGGGTGCAATGGACACTCGAATGAAGAACCTCTCCAACACTACTTTCTGTGTTCTTCGTACGCACCTTCCAGGGTAAATATATCCCATTTTTACAGCAGATTGGATCTGAAATTTTACATCTTCTATGTGAAATCTGTTTTTCCTCAAGATACGATGCGCACATGATTCCTCAAACACTACCTATCACCACAATCATTGATGAACTAGCTAAGCATGTAAGATTTTCACGAGATTCCTCAATTGTGCGAATTTTCGGATCTGTACAACTCTGGAACCCAAGAACAGTATGCTTAGGAAAATTCCTCAACCACTGGTTATATTCCTCAAACTGTCAAACTTTTTCATTTTCTTCAAATCTGAGAACGCATATGACCTCTCCAAATTCCTCGCAACTATACTCTGTTCACAGCTACACACATGTCAGCTGATGAATCTCTAAGTTCTCATCACATTAACTCATTTGCAGCGTTTCTGGAAGAAACTCTTCAAGGCTCTTCAGAATCCTCAAGAGTGAAAAATCATCAGCAAAGTCCTCAACTGAAGAAAACGGAGGAAGAAAGAAAACAGAAGGGAGGAAAGAAACTGGAGCAGAACACAGCTGCTGATATTCCTGAGGACATATACATGGACTATTGTATGCCTGATGAACATGAAACAACGGCCAAGAGAAAGATAAGGCTGCAGAAGATTGAACGCCGATGGGCGAAGGAATGGAAGGAGTACAGGTTTGTGACTCCCAAATATGCGAAGAAATTTGCTTTGAAGCCTCCTGGCAAAAGGGCCCCAGTTGAGGATCATCAAGTAGCACATCCATCAAGCCTCAAAACCATTGATGACTATCCAGATGAAAAGGAAAAGCATCTGGCCAAGCTCAAGAGGCAAGCAGAAGCTGCAGTGAGGAAATTCAATGAATCCTTAGCTGCTGCCTCCGGTGCTGCTCATTCCTCAGCTGCAGAAACCTCAGGCTCAGAGATTCCTCAAATGCAGTCTGCGCCAACAAAGCCAAAGGCTCCAAAGCCTCAAGAGAAGTCTGCTCAGACTTCTGTCACAAAACCCTCAGCACCAAAACCCTCACTATCAAAACCTTCAACACCAAAACCATTAGCGCCAAAACCCTCTACACCAATCTCCTCAGCACAAAAATCCTCAGCTCCACCTCCAAAGCCTCAAGAAAAGCCAGTACAGAAGCATGTCGTGAAACCTACGACCGCCTGCTCGAGTTCCTCACTCCCAGCTGCAACTAGCTCGGAGACAAAGTCTTCAACACCACTTATGAAGACTTTGGCAGCTACTAAATGTGCACCTCTGCCCAGCCCCAGCAAAATCATCGCAGTCCCGTCTGTATCAGAGGGGAGTGATGAATATGATGATGAAACCCTGCAAGCCATCATCAGAAACATGCAAGAAAGGGTTGCTCAAGCATCAGGCAGTGCTATTCCTCTGGCCATGGACCCCAAGGTCCTCCTCGACTACATCAATATATGGTATGAGGACCCAAACACTCCCATTGATGATTTGAAACTTCCTCCTGGCATCAGCCACATGGTGGCCACTTTCATAAATGAAGCCAAGTGGAAAGAACAGCAGGCGAGGCAGGCAAAAGTTGCAAAGGCCAAAAAGGAGAAATTTCTCAGGCAGAATCTCCTCAAGCTGACTCCTGATGCACTGGTGTCAACCCAGGCAGAGCTGCAAGTACTGACTGACAAGTACGCCAAGCTGTCAGATTGCAAAAGCATCAAGAGCAATTTCATCAAGCTAGCCACTAGTGTTGTTGATGACTACAACAAGAGAACCGCACCCCCAGCCTCAACTCCTCAGCCCTTGGTTGAGAAGCCAGCAGATGCATCTCCTGAAGAGGAGGAAACTCCTCAAGCTGAGGAAGAACACCAAGAGCGCCGTGTTGATGAACCGGCCATTGAAGAAATCACCACACAAACTGGAACTGATGAAATTGCAACCACCAATGAGACTGCTCCTGATCCAGCTGCTTCATCAAAGCAGGCTGATGACTCTGTTCGAGCTGGTTCCTCACTACCAGCTGAAGAATCTGGAGAAAGAACACTTTCACCAAAAGCTTCAAAGGTGAAGAAGATAATTCCATCTGCATCAGACATGAAGAAAACAACGGCTGCTGAAAAGGAAGCAAAGAAGAGAAAAGCCTCCTCAGCAGTGGAAGAGACAGAGGCAAAGCGCCACAAAGAAACTGAAGAAACTGCCCCTCTGGACCCGGTGCCTCTAAATGTCGCACCTTCATATGAAATGGTCGTCATTAATGATCCATCTACAAGGGCAGATGAGGAAATGAAGGATGTTGCCTCTGAGGAACACACTGATGAGGAAATCCAGATTGATGACAGTCCTCAACCTCTTATTCCTCAGACCGAGACTGCTCAAGCATCAGCTGCACCAGCTGATGAAACTACTTCTGCCACAAAGCCAGCTGAAGAAAAACATGGGGGGAGACTCCTCAAGATGAGGAACAGGCTGACCCAACTCCTCAAAATGAGAAAGAAGCAGAAATTCCTCAGCTTGACGCTCAACCAGAGCAAGCATCATCTCCCGAGCAAGAACTACCAGCTGATGAAATTCCTCAACTTGAGGAAAATGCTGAAGAAAATGTACCCGCCCAAGACAATGAATTCATTGTGCTCAACCCAGAGACTGCCATCTCCCCCCCCCCCTCATTCCTCAGCAAAATCTCAAGCCAGTTCAGCGTCAGCCCTTCTCCAAGCGTCCAAAGTTTCAGAAAGAAAATTTCTTTGAGGAACTCATGTATTTCATCGGAGAGAACCCTTATGACAAGCCTCAAATGAGGCATCTGAAGTTTTGGAGAAGGACTCAGATGAACTACTATGCCTCTGTGCTCTGTGGCTGCAACAAGATATTCCAGCACAGGCACATTCCTCATGTTGAGCTTGAAGAAATACCTTGCATGGAACCAGTCCTCAGTGTACTCCACGATGCAGGTTTGCTTCCTGTGTGCTCCGACATATCATACTGGAATAGCGAGCTCATTCTTCAGTTCTATGCCACTCTTCATATATCTGGCAACCCTGAAGACATCAACACTTGGTGTTTGATTGGATGACCCAAAACACTCACTACAAGGCTCCTGCTTCTGAACTCCTCAGAGAACTGCCCGTACCAATTCCCTCAAATGGGGCAGTGAAGCTTTATGGTGAGCGTGAGCTGCCAAATGGAATGATGGAAGTCCTCATGAAGCCTTTGGCTGCAGGAAAACCCTCAAGAACCACATTCCTCGTTCATGAGCTCAAGTACACACCCCGCTCTGTCTACAGAATCCTCTGTAGTGTGCTCGCGCCAATCAAAGGCCATGACGATGAAGAAGATGTTGTAGGCCTCATGAAGAATATCCTCTTCAACATCATACACGGTATTCCTATTAATATCCATGATCTCTTCTTGAGGACTTTGGCTGAAAATGCAATGTGCCCATATGATCACAGGATTTATGCCCCGTGGATCATGAGATTCATCAGGACAAGGACAGGCATCAACTTCCACGCTGATTTCCAAAACCACATGGGTTATATGCCTTCTATCTGGGTCAACAAGAAGACTTTCGAGCCCATCGAAGGAAAAGGAAAATCTGTGATTGAAGAAGGCTGCAGGCCCCTTGATGGCTAGTTCAAAGAGCCAGAAGCATATTCGTCATGGGACGATACTGAAACTCGTCCAGCAAGCCATGTTCCTCCTCACGTGCTGAACACCAGAGAGCTCCTCCTCAGTCTTCACCAGAAGGTGGATCACAACCACAAGTGGGTCAGACGCCAGTTTGGTGCCATTGTGAAAACCCTCACTGAGACTCAGAACTCTGTGAAGCTTAATCATCACTATCTGCATGAGGTTTTCGATCGCACCTGGGCTACACTTGCACATCTGAAGACCCAGACTGATCTTGAAGAAATGAACTTTGAGCAGGACTTTGAGTGGTCGTGGCCTCCCAAGAGAAAGTTCAGGCCCATTCCAGTGCCAGACCTTGAAGACAGCTCCTTTTCTTCATTCCGCACTGCTGAATCTGATGAGGAACAACTCGACACTGCAACCGGCCCCAGGAAGAAGACTACTCCCAAGAAGCATCACGGCTCTTCCTCGACCGCCAAGAAATGAAGTCTTCACGGGCGTTAGTCCTCAATTTGACCCTTTTTTGTCACTTGATGACAAAGGGGGAGAAACTCGAGAGTTAGTCTTCAAGCGGGAAATTTTTGGGGCTTATAAACTATATTAAGTTACAAACTCTTGGCTCTTCTGAAGTTTTTATGTAACGAGTTGTAACTTAAGCCCGATGGTACTCTGACGCTTTTGAACGTTTTTCTTCGCATGCTTATTCCTCATGTTTTAATGCACGCATGCTGGAATTCGTCAGATACCATTTGCGATCATGCATATTCATTTTCTTCATATGATATGTTATATGTATGCATGATTTACAAGACTCAAGGGGAGATCTCCATGATATAAATCATCAATGTGCATTTGCTATAAAAGCAAAATCCTCAAGGTATGCACATCTTCAGGGGGAGTCTCTCTGAATCTTGTTTTCAAATTCCTCAAATGAGTATTTACACTTCACATTTTTTATCCCTGTTGAAGACTTAACCTAATTGTCATCAACCACCAAAAAGGGGGAGATTGTAAGTGCATCTAGTGCCCCTTAGTGATTTTGGTGGTTTGAAGACTTATAGGTTAAGTATCTAATGTGTTTGTGAGTGTACACAGGATCTGTAAGTCATTGAGGAGTTTGAGATATTTGAAGAATATCGACCCCTAAAAATATATGTCTTCAGTTGAAGAAATTGGTCTGAAGCTGAAGAAATGAATCATGAGGAATATGCGATGAAATTGATATTCCTCATGAAGATACTGATATTGAGAAGACCGGTGGTTCCTGAAGAAAATCATTCTGAAGAAATTGAAGCGTGAACATTTACGTTTTCTATTTTACTTTCTTCGCATTTGTTGAATAGGAACACCGTCCTGTTAAAGGGGGTCAAAGTAACACTATGGAATGGATTTCCTCATGATGCTCAACCCAAGCCTAATCCTACCAAAAGCCTCAAGTGAGGAATATGAGTGACATGAGGACTCTCACAGTTGAGGGTTCCGACCGTTTCGATAGACACGCCAAGTCACTGGTCTTATCCACTCCAACGGTCATATTATTTAAGGGCATTAGTGTCAAATCATGTCGGGATGCTCCCAGGCTATAAATAGCCACCCCCACAACCACTAGCTGGTTGGCTGCTCCGTTAGAAACTGACACTTGTCATAAGAGCAACCCAAATTCCTCAGAGCTTTCGAGAGTAATTCATCAGTGAGGAAATACCCCATACACCGAAACCACAAACCAAACCTAGTGATTGAGCATCACTGAAGAAGTTGTTCCTGTGTGGGACTGAAGCCTTTTACCTTTGAGGACTGTGCATCCTCCAGACGGTTAGGTGTCATGGTCTAGAGCAATCCAGCAGTCAATTGTGGATCGCCGGGTGACCAAGTTTGTGAGGGTTTGGAAGTCTGCCCTGAAGACTTACCACGAGTGTTGGGCGAGGACTGTGTGTCCTTAGCTCAAGGAGAATACGGTAGGGACTTTGTGTCCCGGGACTGGGTGTCCTTTGGTTTCAATACCAAGCCGCTCCAAACCAGATGTACAACTATCACAGCAGTTGGGACTGGGTCATCAACAACAGTCTTCACTGAGAATCAGGTTCTATTTCTTCAACTCTTTACTTTCTCTGTATTATGTGTTGATGACTTTCACTGTGACTGTTTGAAGAATTTGCTGAAGATTTTCTCTGAATTTCCTCAACCCCAAATTCTTCACAATAGTTAATCATCATCTGTATTCTGCGTGCCTACTTACTGTGCAATCTGTTTTCACATTCTTCACTCTGTAATACTGTTGTTGTGAACGTTTGCAAACTGATCCTTCACTATTTCCACTGTAAGTTAGTCATCAGTGAGGAATTTACTCAATAGGAATTTCCTCGGTGATGAAATTCTAAAAATCTCCTATTCACCCCCCCCCCCCCTCTAGTCGATATAACGCACTTTCAGACTGACCACTTCCTTAACACGAAACTTAGGCAGTCTTTTCGATGTAACAGGAAAGAGCTACTCGGTCTCACCTAAACAGTTCTCAGAAACCCTAAAACATAAATCCGTGGAACCAATTTTACCAACTCGGTATCATCGAGATGCATGCTGAGTGAGATCAGATCCAAAATTACTTCATTCTCTAATATATGGATATTTCTTGTGGAATAGAAAAATTGCAAATTGTGGATTGTGGATGGGGAAACCTAATGCGTAAGAATTAGATAAGGAGCGCAAGAGGGTTCAGATTCATACCCTAATTCGGTGATGAACCCGCTAGACGACAACGGTGGCAAAGATTCTATCTGTGGAGGCGCTCGGGCATGCAAAGGCGCTGACCAGGGGTCTTTGTGACATCAGCTTAGTGTTGGGGACAGAATGTTTGAAGATCGAATTTTGAAACATCGGAACCGCCTGGGTATATACCCATCATAGTCGGTGTCACAGGTACTAAGATTTTGGTGCCACCAAGTTTCGCTATTTTCAGTTGACATGGAAACTTGGTGAAGCCGAGATGGTGGTTTTGGTGGAACCGAGATTGAAAACCCAGATCAGCTTTGGGAATTTGGTGGAACCGAGATTACGGGGTTGGTAACACTGAGATGCACAAAGAGGTTTTCGAATGCAACCTTTGTCGATACGGAACTCCAAGTGCTCCTTCACACAGAGGGATCGAGAAGTGCTTGTTCATGTTTTGTGATGAAGCGTGAATGGAACTTGAGACAAGAAAGCATAGATAGCTAGAGAAAGGTCCTAGGCATTCTTGTCTATCCAATTGGCAAGAGATAAATCAAAAGCCAAATAGCGACAATTGGATATCCTCGAATGAGAAAAGATATGCAGACCAACATGCTCACACAATAAGATGTCAAATGAAATCATGATGAACCCGCACAAACATCCTAGCATCTATCAAGCACTTGGGCGATGACGAAGTCATCTATATATGAGTATATTAACTTAGGAGTCAAGTAAGAATACTTGATCATAGGTCATACTCATTGTTTAAGCACAAGTGGGGTTACCGCTTTTACATTAAGCATTAATGTGTTCATATCTTTAGGAGATGCTTGTAATAAAGATTTAGAGTGAAGCTCCCCTTGATATGACATACCCCTAAGAGGGACAAACTAACCTTGGGTTTTATCATAGAAGATTTCAAGTACGTGAAGTAGTGATGGATGCTCAATGTTGATGAAGATCATCTTGAGTTGGGAGCAATCCTTTTTGTTTCTTACTCTTCTCACCTACATGGGTTAGTCCCAAAGCAAAAAAGAACAAACACAAAGATATCTATGGACATGGAGTCAAATACATGGGAGGTGATGTCAAAAGGTGTTTGAATTACCTTGTCCCTTGCTCACCTTTGAGGGAATGTGTGACTCCTTCAACCAATGCATATGGTTGAGGTTGATTGCATATAGTTCTTGCCAAAATGAATGGGGGTAAACTTCATTGGAGGAGTCACCCCTCAAAAACTTTCTAGTTCTTCCTCTTGGGGACCCACATCACTTTGATGGGAATCCTTGGAGTTGTGGTAGCACTAGATGAGGTAGTACTAGAAGTATCCTTGGGAACCCACTCAGCCTTGGCTTGGCATTCTTATTCGAATGAGTCAATGTCCTCTTGAAGCTTTCCCTTGCCCTTGTCGTCTTGTGGTAGAAGGCCATCTTGTGAGCTTGTTTCCTTGGGAGGAGTAAGATCATACTTATCCTCTTGAGGAACAAACTTGGGTATGGGATAAGGACCTTCTTCCCAAACATTTCTGTTGACACTGAAGTAGCCAACACCTTGCTTATTCCGATGTCCTCCTTGCATGCGAACAATTTCCTAAAATTGCTTACTTCCGGCAAGACTTTTCAAGACACCTCTCTCTATAATCCTTTTCAATAAATCGTTTTCTTGCTCAAGTGAAACTTGCCTAAGAGAATCACTAGTGGAATCAAGAGAGCTACTAGCAACAATATCATTTTATTTAGCTTTAGCATTGTTGTTACTAGAAGAACAAACTTTCTTGCCTTTGTTACTAGTGTTCTTAGGTTTAACTTGTGGAACAAAACTAGACAAAATTAATCATTTGGCTAGATAAGAGAAACTCTTCTTTCAAAGATCATCATTGATTGCTTTTAGGAACTCATACTCCTACTCCAAATTTAGCTTCTCGAAGCGCAGGTTACCATGAGTTCTTGCAAGCTCTCTATGATCTTCTATAGTAGTTTCATGAGCTAACTTAAGAGTGTTTAATTCTATAGTTAGTTGTTCAATCTCTCTCTTATCATCATCATTCGATTTCTCTTAACTAGCATGAAAATTAGCAAGTTCATTTTCAATATTATCACTAGTCTAATCAAGGAGCAAGTGATCTTCTCCAAACAAGTCATCCTCATCACTATCAAAGTCAAAATATTCAGGGTGTGATACCTTGGGGCCTTTTGCCATGAATCAGTTTCCAATCCCTTCATTTGGTGAATCAAATATGTCGTAGGAGTCTGAGGAAACAAGTGCAATGTCGGCAACACCTTTATCTTGACTATAGTCAGAGTTTGAGTGATAGCTTCTCTCCAATTGGTTGTCAGACTCGGAGCGAGAAACCCATTCACCAACATAAGCTTGATGTCTTCTTCAAGAGCTGCTCTTGGTGTATTTGTCCTTCTTCTACGATTCCTTTCCTCTCCCGGAGTGTCTTTGTTCATAATGATATTCTCTACTCCTTCTCTCTCTACGAGGTGACTCATATCTTGAGCTTCGTCTTCGAGGTGACTCTTCTCTTCGTTTGCAGGAAGCCGAGCACTCATTGGAGTAGTGTCCGGGTTTTTCACAGTTGTATCAGTTTCGGTCATGACTGGACGAATGCTTCTCATCATGTGTTGAGCTTGCGCTTCTCTCTTTGCTTCTACTCTTGTAGAAATTGTTGAATTTTCTAACCATGAGGCTTATCTCTTCATTGGTAACAAGTTTGTCACTTGAAGTAGCGGGACATTGAATGAAGATTTGTAAGCATGGCTTGACTTGTTGTGCGACCCATCTTTGTCTTTGGGAGACACTTCGTGGGCAACAATCCTTCCAATGACTTCAGTAGGCTTGAGATCTTTCTAGTTAGGCAACATTTGGATTAATGTGCACACGGTGTCGCATCTTCCATCCAAAGCTCTAAGTATATTATTGATGATGAATTTGTCGGTCATCTCGTTGCTTCCTAAGCCGGTAATATCATTTGTGATGAGAGCTAGCCTAGAGTACATTTCAGCGACTCCTTCACCATCCTTCATCTTGAGCTTGTCAAGCTGACTTTGAAGCACATCCACCTTACATTCTCTCACAGAATCGGTACCTTCGTGCATATCAATCAAAGTATCCCAAATTTCCTTTGCATTCTCAAGTCGACTGATTTTGTTGAATTCTTCGGGACATAGGCAGTTGAATATCATGTCACAATCTTGTGCATTGAATTGCAACGTCTTCAATTCTTCCCTTGTCGCATCAAAATCTGGTTCTCTCCCTTCTTCGAAGATATCACCTTGCACACCAACACGAACAATGCCCCATACAGCACGATCATAACCAAGAAGATGCATTTTCATTTTATGCTTCCAACTAGCAAAATTAGTGCCATCGAAGTATGGACCTCTACGGTGATAACTTCCCTCAGTAGACGCCATACTCTCCTAGGTCGTGAAACCAATGCAATGGAGACCAAAGCTCTGAAAGCACTTGTAGGATCGAAAGTATGTCTAGAGGGGGGTGATTAGATTACTTGATAAGATAAAAACTTAGCCTTTCCCAATATTTAGTACGGGCCATTTTAGCAACTATGACTAGTCAAGTACACCCTACACATGCATATCTAAGAGTATAGCAGCGGAAAGTAAAACATGCAAGTGTAAAGTAAGGAAGGGTAGGGAGAAAACACATGAGGCTCACACGACAATTTTTTGCATGGTTCCGATAGGTGGCGCTATCGTACGTCCATGTTAGTGGAGACTTCAACCCACGGAGGGTAACGGCTGCAAGGGTCCACGCAGGGCTCCACCCACAAGGGGTCCATGAAGAAGTGGCCGTGTCTATTCCACCACGGCTTCCGTCCACACGGGACTAGCCTCACTCACAGTAGATCTTCATGAAGTTGGCGATCTGCTTGCCCTTTCAAACATCTTGGTTGAACTCCACAACATGAAGTAGGAGGCTCCCAATCGACACCTAACCAATCTAGGAGGCACCACCCTCCAAAAGATAATGGATGTGGTAGAACGATGAACTCCTTGCTCTTGTGCTTCTAAAGATAGTCTCCTCAACACTCAATCACTCTCTCTCAGATTTGGCAGGGGTAGGAGAGATTGATATTGTGGAAAGCAACTTGGGGAGGCTAGAGATCAACGTTCAAATGGTTGGAATGGAATCTCTTGGTCTGAACACATGAGTAGGTGGCTCTCTCTCAGAAAATGAATCTGGCAATGAAGTGTGTGTTCTAAGTTCTTCCTCTATGGATGAGAGGTACGTGGAGGGGTATATATAGGTAGCACCCAATATCCAACCGTTAGAACATAATTGACCAACTGGGTGACACCGAAGTTACAAACTCGGTGGTACCAACTTGCTCAAAAGGTAGCAACTTTGATTCTCGGTGGAACCGATATACACAACTCAGTGGCACCTAAAAGGTGACTAACAGTCAGATAACACAACTCGGTAACACCTATACTCAAACTTGGAAATTCTTATTTTGTATACCGAGGCAACATAAAGTCGGTAGCACCAATGCAGTTTCGGTTGCACCGAAAAGGTAGGATTTTTCTAGGATATGTCTAAGTCTGAAATTGGTAGGGACGAGTGATAAATCCTGGTGGCACCGATTTTGGATGTTTGTCTTGGGACAGATATATTTTGTGGAAGAGTGGCTGAGTATGTTTGGTGGCTAACTCTAAGCACTTGAGCAACCAATTCATCATAACACCTCATACCCTTTTAATATTATTAGCTTTCCCATGTACTCAAATGTGATTTCTCACAAAGTGTAAAATGAAGAGTCTTCTTGCTTGAATCTTTAGTCAATCTTATTCCTTCCTTCATCAAGGGGCATCTCCACTCAATCCTATAGCCAAAGCATCTTTGAACTTTTCAGAAATATACTTGAATAAACTCATTAGTCCAATGATGCATATGTTATGATTAATTACCAAAACAAACTTAGGGAGCAATTGTGCTTTCTACCATGGACATAGCATATAGATGGAATAGAATGTGGTGGTAGGTTTCAAAGGGGTTTGGAGAGTAAAGTCTCGCATCAACTCGGCATATCAACGGGCTATGGAGATGCCCATCAATAGATATCAATGCAAGGAGTAGGGATAGCCATACAACTGATGAACTAGAGTTATAAGTGTATGAAAGCTCGACTGAAGCTAAGTAGGTGTGCATCCAACTTGCTCGCTCATGATGACCTCGAGCATTTGAGGACGCACGTCATTCGATATACAAGCAAAGTTTTATAATGAAAAATTCCCACTAACATATGGAAGTGACAAAACAAGAGACTCTCTATATGAAGAACATGGTGACACTTTGAGGCACAAGTGTGGTAAAGGATTGTAGAAAAGTCCCTTCTCTCTTTTTCCTTCATTTATTTGTTTATTTTATATATATATATATTTTTTTCATGGTGGGATTTTTTTTCTTTTCTTTCACCTCCCCCATTTATTTTATGGTGTGCTCGTTTGGCCTCCCTCATATTTATGTCCTCACTCAGACAATGTTCTAATAATGATGATCATCAAACTTTTATTTACTTACAACTCGATATAAAAAACTGATAGGAAGATATAACTCTATGTGAATGCCTATAGCAGTGCACGTGGATGTGTAATGATCTAGTGTAGAAAAAGATATCAAAAATCGGATACGCCATGTAAATATCATGCTCGCTATCTTATGATCATGAAAAGCAATATGACAATGGAAGTACAAGTCATATGAAGTTATGGTGGAAGTTGCATGGCAATATATCTTAGAATGTCTATGGAAATGCCATGATAGGTAGGTATGGTGGCTATTTTGAGGAAGATATAGGGAGTCTTATGTTCAACAAAGAATATCATGTCACGGGGTTTGGATGCACCAGTGAAAGTTGCACCGATACTCGAAGTGTGAATGGGCAATGCATGGTACCAAACAGGCTAGCAAATATGTGGAGGTTAGATTGTGTATATCCATGGTTTCACATTAGTCATAAAGAACTCATATACTTATTGCAAAGTTTTCTTAGTTTTATCACAAATGAAAGTACTACTTGCATGCCCCGAGGGATAGGGTTGGGAGGAATTAACCATCATGTGACTCCAACTCGAAACCACACTAGGATTTTAACGAGGAATAGAAATGCTCACACATAATCACCATGCCCTTCTAATTTTAGATGAACAAGAAGTTCAATACCTCTTAATACCGACACTTCTACTAATCAAAAATTATGCACCCATGCCCTTTCACATTACCACATCAATATCACGAACCAACAATTTCTCTTAAATGTGCTACATGAAGGTTTTGATTATCACTCCTTGAATACCTATTGTTTTTGGACAAGTCTTATAACCCATGTAAATTATTGTCACTCTTTATTAACTCTCAAACAAATATAAGTGAAGAACGAGAGTTTAATTCTTTCTACAAAAGACCCAGACATGATCTTATAAATATAAGTGAAGCAAAAGAGTATTCTACAAATAGCAGTTTCCTATATGTAGAGAAACAGGCATCCAACTTCAAACGATATAAGTGAAGCACATGACGCATTCTATAAAGCCATACTCCAAAGTTATAAGTGAAGTGCAAAGAGCATTCTATAAATCAACCATTCACTTTCCTACCAGCATGTGCATTTCTAAAAGGAAAATAAAAGGCACACGGTGCTCCAAGAATTTACGCATATCATTTGAACAAAACAAAACCGAGACATACCGATAGTTGTTGATGAAGAAAGATGGGATGCCTTCTGGGGCATCCCCAAGCCTAGACTCTTGAGTATCCTTGATTAATTACTTGGGACACCTTGTTCATCCCCAAGCTTGAGCTCTTGCCTATCCTTATTCTTCTCATATCAATACCTCCTCGATCTTCAAACACTTCATCCACACAAAATTTGACAAAACTTTTATTAGAGAGGTTAGTTCGCATAACATCAAATCTCATCATGTACTGCCATAAAATTATTGTATAACTATGACCTAATATTACCCACAGTATGTTGTCACAATTCTATGGCTCCCAAGTCAATGGGGCTCAACAAGAATTCAAAACATAAGCACGCAAAGCAACTATAACAACAATCTTTGAAAAACAGGGTAGTCTAAAAAGATGCAAATGAAGCATATACTTCTGTAACTCAGATAATTCCGAATATTTAGGACGTGGTGCAATATTTACATAATTGTAATGTGTATAAAATTCAGAAACTCTTGACATTCCAGTAAAATATGGAAAATCAAACACTACAGCCAAAGTTTCTGTTTTTACACGGCACATATCAAACAAGCAATTCAAACATACTAAAGGTAATTCTTGGAACTTTTTATTGAAAAACAAGATTATGAATAAGATCTAACAGGGAAGGAAAATAAAAAAGATGCTCCAAGAAAAACACATATTATGTGATGAATAAAAATACAACTCCAAGTAAGATATACCAATATAGTTGAAGGCAAAAGAGGGGATGCCTTCCAGGGCATTCCCAAGCTTAGATGCTTGTGTCTTCCCTGGATATTACCTTGGGGTGCCTTAGGCATACCAAGCTTATTTCCTTGTTGTTCCTTATTCTCCGCATATCGATAACTCATCCAAAACTTGAAAACTTCAATCACACAAAACTTAACAGAAACCTCGTGAGATCCGTCAGTATAATAGGCAAATCATAGACTTTGGGTACAGTTATAAATCGATAAAATTTTAATTACTTCATAAGGTACTATATTGGAACTTCTGAATAGCTTATACCCTCCGATACAATCCATAGCATCATCAAAACAAGCAAACTATGCAAGCAAAAAACATATTTGTCTAAAACAGAACAGTCTGTAATGATCAGCACAAATAGAAAACTTTGTAACTCAAACAATTCTGATAAATTATGTGGACCTAGGGAATTTGTATATAAATGTATCAAAAATACTGTCGAGTGAAATCACATAAATTATGCACTAGACGTCAAAGTTTGTGTTTTTGCACACGATCAAATCTACTATCATCCAAATCATCCAAAAGGCTTTACTTGGAACATTATTTTTATCATACACAGGATTGATATACGGAGATAATTTATTTTTTTTGAAAATTTTCTGTAATCAAGATTCACAAAGTTTCCATGGGCATGAACAAAGTTCAAGGCTAGCCCCCACTTCACCGGTGCTCGTCCTTCTCACTTTCACTTTTCTTTTTCAAAAAGTTTTAGGTTCCCACTTTATTTTTTTGTTTTTAATTATTTCAAAATCACACAGCAAAAATAAATGAATCTCTAAAATTTCGGGTTGTCTCCCTGTCAGCGGTTTCTTTAAAGCCATTAAGCTAGGCATATGGTGCTCAAGTAATTGATCCACCCGGATCCCAAGGTATATCTAAAACAATTTTAGTTAACAATGATTTTTAGTTTAGTATTGAGAACAAAGTGATATATATCATGTAGCAACAAAGTCTAACTCTCTTCCTATGCATTGGCATGTCATAAAATAACAATTCATTCACACAAAGTAAATGCCAATACATAGCATAAGTGGTTTCTTGCAATTTTATCGTATTGGAAACTAGGACATCCCCGGATTATGCTACACTAATCCTTGTAAACAAACTATAGTAACATGAGTATTAAGCTAATACATTTTGCTAATCCAAGTATGATCACTGTAGGAATCAAAACGTAATTCATTTTCTTGCAATTCAAATTCATTTCGAAAGTGAATTTAAAAATTCTTGAAACTAGGAATTAAAAATCATGAATATGTTTCAAATATTCCCTAGGCATTTCTAAAATTGCAACCAAATTTTTGTAAAGTTTTTAGCGCCTCTAAAAAAATTATTGGAGGCTAAAACAATGATTTAAATGTATTTTTAAAATTATTAAAGTTTCAAAACACTCTAAATAAATCTCAAACTTTTGTGTCACACCCTAATATTGCCACAAAAATATTCGACCAAGTTTCACATGTTACAAATGTCAAAAGAGTTTTTAAAATAAACAAAACAGAAAATAATAAAAAGAAAAATAAAATTAAAAAAACAAGGAGCCCCCCCCCCTTGCTGGGCCTTGGCCCAAGTGGCCAACCCAGCTTGCACTAGGATCAAAAGTATGTCTAGAGGGGGCTGATTAGACTACTTGACAAGATAAAAACTTAGCCTTTTCCCAATTTTAATGTGGGCCACTTTTAGCAACTAGGACTAGTCAAGTACACCCTACACATGCATATCTAAGAGTATTGCAACGGAAATTAAGACAAGCAAATTTAAAGTACGGGGTAAGATAGGGAGATCAAACGCAAAGGTTGACACAACGATTTTTGGAATGGTTCCGATAGGTGGCACTATCGTACGTCCATGTTAGTAGAGACTTCAACACGCGGAGGGTAACGGCTGCACGAGTCCATGGAGGGCTCCACCCACAAGGGGACCATGAAGAAGGGGCCTTGTCTATTCCACCACGGCTTCCGTCCACATAGGACTAGCCTCACTCACGGTAGAACTTCATGAAGCAGGCGATCTCCTTGCCCTTACAAACATCTTGGTTCAACTCCACAACACGAAGTAGGAGGCTCCCAAGCGACACCTAACCAATATACAAGGCACCGCCCTCAAAAAGGTAATAGCTGTGGTAGAACGATGAACTCCTTAATCTTGTGCTTCTAAAGATAGTCTCCTCAACACTCAATCACTCTCTCTCAGATTTGGCAGGGGTAGGATAGATTGATCTTGTGAAAAGCAACTTAGGGAGGCTAGAAATCAAGGTTCAAATGGTCAGAATGGAATCTCTTGATCTCAACACATGAGTAGGTGTCTGTCTCTCAGAAAAATGGATCTGGCAAGTGTAAGTGTGTTCTGAGTGCTTCCTCTCCGAGTGAGAGGTAGGTGGAGGGGTATGTAATGCCCCGGACACACCCGCCGGCGGTCGTCACTCTTGGCGGGATCTAGACTGGCCCCACATATCAATACTAGTCTTTTCTGTGCACTTTGTCCTCACTCATGCACACCCGGGATCAAATTCCTGGTCGGTCACCCATCCTAGAACTACTCCAAGCTGGGCACACTTAACCTGAGAGTTCTGTTCAAATGGTCTCCCGGAAAAGAAGGAATTCCTTATCGATATGAGTAGTCTATCTTCCCTAATAAGCCACGCTATCACTTGTAGTGCCCCGAACACACCCGCCGGCGGTCGTTACTCCTGGCGGGATCTAGACTGGCCCCATATATCAATACTAGTCTTTTCTGCGCACTTTGTCCTCACTCATGTGCACCCGGGATCAACTTCCGGGTCGGTCACCCATCCTAGAACTACTTCGAGCTACTCATGCGCACCCGGGATCAACTTCCCGGTCGGTCACCCATCCTAGAACTGCTCCAAGCTGAGCACACTAACCTGAGAGTTCTGTTCGAATGGGCTCCCGGAAAAGAAAGAATTCCTTATCGATATGAGTAGTCTATCATCCCTAATAAGCCAGGCTATCACATACACCACCACTCAGAGGAACCTACGTCCTCGTCGGTCCACAGGAGCGTTCCCTCTTGGCACAAACGTCTGTGCATCCAATCCAGTACATGTACCTGAAAGTGCGTTATATCAACTAGAGGGGGGTGAATAGGAGATTTTTAGAATTTCATCACAGAGGAAATTCCTTTTGAGGAAATTCCTCACTGATGACTAACTTACAGCGGAAACAGTAAAGGATCAGAAGTGCAAAGTTTCACAACAGCAGTTTTTCAGTGTGAGGAATGTGAAAATAGATTGCACAGTGAGCAGGCACATAGAAAACAGATGAGGATTAACTAGCATGAAAGTCATCAACACATAATCTGAGGAAAGTAAGGAGTTGAGGAATTAGAACCCGTTTCACAGCGAAGACAGTAGTTGATGACCCCGTTCCAACTGTTGTGACAGTTGTACATCTGGTTTGGAGCGGCTTGGTATTGAAACCAAAATACACACAGTTCCGGGACACACAGTCCCTACCGTATTCTCCTTGGGCTAAGGACAAACAGTCCTCGCCCAACACTCGTGGTAAGTCTTCAGGGCAGACTTCCAAACCCTCACAAACTTGGTCACCCGGCGATCCACAATTGACTGTTGGATTGCTCTAGACCATGACGCCTAACCGTCTGGAGGATGCACAGTCCTCAAAGGTAAAAGGCTTCAGTCCCACACAGGAACAACTTCTTCAGTGATGCTCAATCACTTGGTTCTCGGTTTGTGGTTTGGTGTTTGGGGTATTTCCTCACTGATGAATTACTCTCGAAGACTCTGACGAATTGGGTTGCTCTTATGACAAGTGTCAGTTTCTAATGGAGCAGCCAACCGGCTAATGGTTGTGGGGGGGGGGGCTATTTATAGCCTGGGAGCATCCCGACATGATTTGACACTAATGCCCTTAAATAATATGACCGTTGGTGTGGATAAGACCAATGATGTGGCGTGGCTATCGAAATGGTCGGAACCGTCAACTGTGAGAGTCCTCATGTCACTCGTATTCCTCACTTGAGGCTTTTGGTAGGATTAGGCTTGGGTTGAGCATCATGAGGAAATACATTCCAAAGTGTAACTTCGACCCCCTTTAACAATACGGTGTTCCTATTACTCAAGTGTGAAGAAAATAAAACAGAAAGAGTAAATCTTCATGCTTCAAAGTCTTCAGAATGATTTTCTTCAGGACACACCGAATTCCTCAATTTCAATATCTTCATGAGGAATATCAATTTCATAACCGATTCTTCGCGATTCAATTCTTCAGCTTCATACCAATTTCTTCAACCGAAGATATACATTTTTAGGGGTCAATATTCATCAAATATTTCAAACTCCTCAATGACTTATAGATCATGTGTACACTCAAGAACACATTAGATACTTAACCTATAAGTCTTCAAACCACCAAAATCACTAAGGGGCACTAGATGCACTTACAATCTCCCCCTTTTTGGTGGTTGATGACAATTAGGTTAAGTCTTCAACAGGGATAAAAATATGAAGTGTAAATACTCATTTGAGGAATTTGAAATCAAGATTCAGAGAGACTCCCCCTGAAGATGTGCATATCTTGAGGATTTACCTTTTGACAGCAAATGCACATTGATGATTTATATCATGGAGATCTCCCCCTGAGTCTTGTAAATCATGCATACATGTAACATATAATATGAAGAAAATTAAGATGCATGATGACAAATGGTATCTGACGAATTCCAGCATGCGTGCATTAAAAACTTGAGGAATAAGCATGCGAAGAAAAACGTTCCAAAGCGTCAGAGTACCATCGGGCTTAAGTTACAACTCATTACATAAAAACTTCAGAAGAGCCAAGAGTTTGTAACTTAAATATAGTTCATAAGCCCCAAAATATCCCGCTTGAAGACTAAATCTCAAGTTTCTCCCCCTTTGTCATCAAGTGACAAAAAGGAACAAACTAAGGACTAACGCATGTGAAGACTTCACTTCTTGGCGGTTGATGAAGATGTGTGGTGCTTCTTGGGAGTAGTCTTCTTCCTTGCACCGGTGGCAGTGTCGTGTTGTTCTTCATCAGATTCAGCAGTGCGGAATGAAGAAAAGGAACTGTCTTCAAGGTCTAGAACTGGAATTGGCCTGAACTTCTTCTTGGGAGGCCACGACCAGTCAAAGTCTCGCTCAAAGTCCAATTCTTCAAGTTCAGTCTAAGTCTTCAGATGAGCAAGTGTGGCCCAGGTGCGATTAAAAACCTCATGCAGATAGTGATGGTTAAGCTTCATAGAGTTCTGTGTTTCAGTGAGGGTTTTCACAATGGCGCCGAACTGGCGTTTGACCCACTTGTGATTGCGATCCACCTTCTGGTGAAGACTGAGGAGAAGCTCTCTTGTATTCATCACGCGAGGAGCAGCAGGGCTTGGTGGGTGAGTCTCGGTATCATCCCATGAAGAATAAGCTTCCGGCTCTCTGAACTGGCCATCAAGGGGCCTACGGTCTTCATCAATAACTGACTTGCCTTTTCCTTCAACTGTATCAAAGGTCTTCTTGTTGACCCTGATAGGAGGCATATAACCAACATGGTTGTTGAAATCAGCGTGGAAGTTGATGCATGTCCTTGTCCAGATGAATCTCATGATCCATGGGGCATATATCTTGTGATCAAATGGACAGATAGCATTGTCGGCCAAAGTCCTCAAGAAGAAATCATGTATGTTGATAGGAATACCATGGATGATGTTGAAGAGGATATTCTTTATGATGCCTACAGTTCCCGATCGAAGAGAGGTCTTCGAAAGGGACAGTCACGGTTACGCACACAGTTGGCAGTTTTATTAGATTAAGTTCACGTTATCTATAACTGGATGTTAACAAATATTCCAAGTTGCCACATAACCGTGGGCACAGCTTTCCGATAGATTAAACCCTGCAGGGGTGCTCCAACTAATCCATCACAAATGATCACGGGCTGCAAAGTAATCCTCTATCACAAATCTCGTGATCTCGCCGGATTCCTTAGAGGAAAACCTCAACTCTGTGGAGAACCAAAGCTTCACCAGGATTCCTATACGCAAGATATATCGCTAAGGTAAAACAAGACTAGCAGGACCTCCCGTCGTGTCGACGACCCCCATAAGAGTCGCGTACCTCAGTCTCAGGACACGACGAATGACCGATGGTTACCACGCCAAAACACTGAGTTGCCCCAGGGAGCATAATAAGCTGCTCTGGCTTGGACCAACACTCATGAGGAGCACTGGCCTGGGTTGTTGATTAATTACTCGGGGTAGCTATTCCCTATGAAAATTATTATTAAGTGATTACCAAATTAAAACCAATGTTGGGTCCTGCCGAACAAGTCTTAACACTACACGATTTATCAAGGGGGTCCCCATAACAACCCCGAACGTGTTAGGAGCGATCAGTTATGGAATCAAACACCGGTAGCCAGAAACTAAGGCGGCAATAACGGAACAAATCACCCAGCAAAGGCTAGGCCTTCCGTCTTTTACCAAGTATATAGGTGCATTAATTAAATAACAGATTTAAACATAATGATATCAAAACTCATGTTATCACATGAGACAAGTGCACCTGCAACTAGCAACGCTAACATTAGAAGCTGAGCAAGCCTACTTAGCCATTCAATATTTGCTAGGAGGGGAAAGTGTTTGGGTTTCATGGAAATATCAGGAGGAAATCATGTCAGTGGTAGGCAGCGAGCATATGACGAAGGAAACGTGAATCTAGGCATAACAAACCTAGACACGGTATCAAGGTCATGGTCATCTTGCCTGTGATGTCTTCAGCTTGGAACAGCTCTTGTTCGTCCTGCACGTACTCTCCCGAATCCACGTACTTGCTCTCCGATCCCAGTGCTACCCAACATAAAAATAGCATCCAATGAACAACAACACCACATGATGCAACAAACAACATGATGCATGAGATGAGAATGTAATGCATCTCTATTCTAGTCACTTGCTTATGCATGAGAAGAAAATACAAACTTTTGGACAGAACTTCACTCTAAGCTATCTTGACATGCATGAATATGACATGAACAGGTGCATCACGCGAAAACAATGCAAAAACATATAAAAAACGTTGAGAACGGAGCTACGGATCAACCGGAAACTACGAAACAACATATGGTGTTCTATGGATCAAATCTACCACAAGCACACTCCAATGGCATACTTCTGGTATTCCCAGGTTGCCACATGACCAAACAAACAAGTATAGGTGGGGTGGTGCAAAGAAACTCACCACACCATCCACTATGCACTCACAAGCTCCAAAACAACAAAACTATGCAATATGTCCTAAACAGCAACATAGCAGTTTGAGAGCAACATGCAAAGCACCTACAGCCACCCCAATGTGCCAAATAAGATATGTGGCAAAAACTGTTCAAAAGCTCTACAAGCATGAGCAAAAATATAATACAAAGTAGTTATACACAGAAAGATCTACAGGTGCTAACTTGGCCAAAAATAACAGATTTCAGGGACTTAGTGAAAATCTCACATTCTCACCAGCTGTTTATGCTCTAAAGCATTTTGACAGCCCCCAAAACAATATCTACGGGAAGTGAAATGAAATTAAAATTGACAGAGAGCTAGGCAAACACAAAAGCTAAAAATCTCTAGTTGATTGCAAGGGCTGATTCCAAACACATGAACTTTTGCAACAACAACTACAAGGGAAGAAAATAACAACAGTTTCTCAGACTTAGTGAAAATCACAGATTTTCACTAAACTGACAATTTCAGCCACATGCCTACTTTGACAAAGCACAACTTGCACATACAATCTCCTAGGCATAAAACAAAACCACCATGTTGTAGAGGGGTTCACCCACTACTGCCACAACAAGGAATCATCCTCTTAGGCTCATCACATCTCATGGCACCAAGCTCTAAACATAGATCAAAACAGAAAAATGACATTTCCAGAAGGTGTTCCAAAGGGAAATCTGATTCCACCAATGGATTCCTGGGATGATTATACCCCAAAAACATATATAATACCTAGGTACTTGCATAGAACAACTAGGCACAAAGTTGAAAGGAAAAACAACATGGAATCACATAGCCACAAATAGTGCCATATCACATGTGTTTCTCACTAGATCATCACCTACACATGCTCTTGCACACACTCACAAATCCAATGGTGACATGAGGGTTTAGACCTGATGTATGTGTGCCATAGCACATCACCATACACACACACATACCTCAAGCATACACACACTCACATACATATGCTATTCTAAAACACACACAACTACACATTCTATGAACTCACTCTCACAAGACCTTCACACTAACACACACACAAGGGTGTGCTTGCAACCACATACACACACACCTCATGCACATGCACTAGTGCACATATGCACAAGCACACATACACACACACCACACATGCTTGCATCTACACATCAACACATGGAGATACTCCTACACATGCATACTAGCAAAATAAACAAGGATGCAACCTACTGGATATGAGGTAGGAACACCCCTACACATGCTCCCACACCACATATATTGTGCACACTTGCACACCTATGTGGGGGTTACCCACACATACACACATACACAACTAGGCACATGATCTCATGCACACAAGCACACAACACTACACCCACATGCAAACATACATGTATATCACACCACTCTTGGTTCTAGGAAGGAAAAAAATTCTAGACAAAAGAAACACCTACTAACTTGCTGCCCAAGTACAAGGTAAGAAGAAGCAAAAAGGAAAACAAAAATAACAACACAAAAAAATAAAAAGGGGGCAAAGGGACTCGAACCCAAGTGCTCCCTAGTACAGCACAATCACCCTACCACTACGCTACACCACTTGGCTCGACAAAGAGGGGAGAGGAAGCAGGATATGCTTACCAATGATGCTACTGTGCCACAAGAAATAAAATAGCAAAAGGGGGTGGCACTGCGTGACTCGACCCCACGACCTGCCTAAGGTAAAACACATTGCTACCGCTGCGCTGCGCTAACGAAGGTTAACAGAGAGGGGGACTCTGCTGTTTTGAGCAACCCCCTCTAGATCTATCACAACCCGACGGTGGCCGGAACAGGGGATGCTCACCGCCGGCGTCACACTTCAAATTGAGAAACGGCTCGTTGCTGGGAGGAAGAGGGATCCTCCCCGGTTCCATTCCTCTACTAAACACAGCGCGAGATGGCCTACAGCTGCTGCTCCACGACATGCGGTGGCGCCGGCGAGAGAGAGATGCACGGCGGCGAAGCTACGGATACTACACGCGATCTCCTACCGGGGAAGGGGGAGGAGAGCTTGTGCTCACCCACTAGTCGAGGAGACACGCCTGTCGGAGAGGAAGCAGGGGAAGTCGAGGAAGTAGCCGTGGCGGAGGAGGTCGTCGGAGCGGAAGAAGGCCACCGTCGAGGTAGGGGAAGCAGGGGCGATCGTCGACGGCTAGCTGCGGGAATGGGCTCCCTTGAGGTCCCGCGTGCTCGTTGAAGGCTTGGAGAGGAAGCAGGGGCACGGCAACGACGGCGATGAGCTCCTCATGGATCGGCCATGGCGGAGGAGGAACTCGGCCCGCCTACTGGCGATCTGGGGAGAGGGAGGAGGAAGAGGAAGGAGGTGGCGGTGCTGCGAGGGAACCCTAGCCCACTGCCCAGACGCCAAGGGTTATATAGAGGACGAGGGAGGCCGCCTCGATGTCCGTGAGCAATGGCGTCGACCTCTCTGCATCGCTCTCTCTCTCTCTCTGACAAAACTGACGCAAAGGAGGGAGGAGGGAGACGGCGTCTACAAGAGAGGGAAGGGAGTGGGCTACGCACGAGGAGGTAAGTTGGGCCAGCCAGGGGGAGGAAGCCCACTTGGATGCGCCAGGTAAGGAAAAGAAAAACCCACTGGGGTTTTTCTATTTAAAACAAAACAGAGACAAAATTAAATACACACGCAACATTATTGACTCTAAAATAAAACAAAAATGCCCCTGGTCATAAGGGAATTATGACCTATTAAAATAAAATGAAAAGAGGATTTTTGGAGCATTTAAATATTTACAAAACAGAATTTGAATAACCTATTTTGTGAATATTTACCCCACGTAAACAAAGTTTAAAATCACCATAAACCTAGCACCACATCCACCACAAATCACTCAAAATGATAAACATTTTTGAATCAGGGATAGGGCAAGTAAAACTTGAGGTTTGAGAAATATAGAAGGAGGGTTTTAAAACCTAGTTGCAAACTAACATAGTTGCACCCCACTTTCAAATGCACCACTCATCACATCACATATCATCACATATCACCACCACATCCACGGATCCACAAGAACAACAAACACAAAGAAGGCAAAAGATATGGATGCATGCATGCAAAGGGAAACAAGACATGCACATGAAATACCACATGAAATATACTCTCATATCAATGACATGATGGACCCACATGCATGAAGGTTCCAAATAAGGCAAGTTACACTCTGGGGCATTACAAACTCTCCCACACTACAAAAAGATCCCGCCCCGAGATCTAGGACTGAAAGAACTCTGGAATTCAGAACGGAGGTGATCCTCGCGTTCCCAAGTGGCCTCTTTATCAGAATGGTGTGACCATTGCACTTTGAGAAATTTGATGGACTTGTTGTGGGTCTTGCACTCAGTCGCCTCGAGAACCGCAACTGGATGCTCACGATAGGATAGGTCGGGTTGAAGGTCGATGTCTTCAAGATCAAATGTGCGCTCGGGAGTCTTGAAGCATCTCCGGAGCTGAGAGACATGGAACACGTCATGCACATTTGCAAAGTTTGAAGGGAGCTCAAGCTGATACGCAAGGTCGCATCTCTTGCCAACAACTCTGAAAGGACCAAAGAAACGAGGCGCAAGCTTGCCTTTGATGCCAAAACAATGTGTGCCCTTCATAGGAGACACTTTGAGATAGACGAAGTCATTGAGCTCATAAGACATGTCACGATGCTTGCTATCATAATAGCTCTTGTGACGGGACTGCGCTGCTCTGAGATTATCCTGAATGACGCGACACATCTCTTCAGCTTCTTCTATCAAGTCATTCCCAAGAATCTGACGCTCGCCGGTCTCGGACCAGTTGAGCGGGGTACGGCACTTCCTGCCATAGAGAATCTCAACCGGAGCTTTGCCTGAACTAGCTTGATAACTGTTGTTATACGAGAACTCAGCGAAAGGCAGGCAGTCTTCCCACTTCATGCCAAAAGAAATGACACGGGCTCTCAGCATATCCTCAAGGACCTGATTGACTCTCTCCACTTGCCCACTAGTGTGAGGATGAAAAGTTGTGTTGAAGCGTATCTTCGTACCCATCACAGACTGAAAAGAGTCCCAGAACTTGGAAATGAAGATACTTCCGCGATCCGAAGAAATCAACATAGGCACGCCGTGCAAGGATACTATCCTCGAAGTGTACAGCTGTGCAAGCTGAGCTGCCGAGATGGATTCCTTGACTGGAAGAAAATGAGCCACTTTACTCAACTTGTCGATGACGACGAAGATGGCATCGTTGCCCTTCTTGGACTTCGGAAGCCCGGTGACGAAATCCATCTCAATATGGTTGAACTTCCACTCGGGAATGGGCAATGGATGCAAAAGACCTGTTGGACGTTGATGCTCTTCTTTCACCCTTCGACATACATCACATTCATTTACGAACTGAGCAATCTCACGCTTCATGCGAGTCCACCAGAAGGTTTGTTTCAACTCCTGATACATCTTGGAGCTTCCTGGGTGTATTCAGAGCACAGAGTTATGAGCTTCTTCCATGATTAGCTTTCTGAGATCACCTTTCAGAACGACAAGACGATCCTCAAAGAATAACGTGTCTCTGGCATCAACACTGAAGCACTTATATTTGGGAACTCCCTTTGCCAAGCCAATCTTAACTTTCTTCACCATTGCATCAAGAAGCTATGCTGCTCGGACCTGATCTTCCAAGGTAGGAGAGATCTGAAGATTTGCAAGAAATCCCTGAGGTACTAACTGAAGGTTGAGCTTTCTAAAAGATTCACAAAGGTCAGGCTGGAGAGGCTTCAGAATGAGACTGTTGCAGTAAGCCTTCCTCCTCAAAGCATCTGCCACGACATTAGCTTTGACTGGAGTATACTTGACGCTCGGATTAAAATCTTGGAGCATTTCCACCCAACAAGTTTGTCGAAGATTCAGGTTAGGCTGGGTGAAGATGTACTTGAGACTCTTGTGATCGGTGAACACTTCAACCTTTCATTCCAACAAGAGGTGTGTCCAAGTCATCAGAGCATGTACCACTGCTGCCAACTCAAGATCATGCACAGGATAATTCTTCTAACTTGCCTTCAACTGCCTCGAGGTATAAGCTACCACTTTCTTCTCTTGCATCAGAACTGCACCAAGACCTTGAAGAGAGGCGTCGCAAAACACTTGGTAAGGTTTGGAGTCATCAGGAGGAACCAAGACTGGAGTAGAGGTGAGCTTCTCTTTGAGTGTGTCGAAGGCCAACTGACACTCTGGAGACCAGGCATACTTCACACCCTTCTAAAGAAGACTTGAGAGAGGCTTAGCAATCTTGGAGAAGTTCTCAACGAACCTTCTACAATAGCTTGCAAGCCCGAGAAAGCTTCAAAGCTGCTTCACATTCTGCGTAGGCTCCCACTCAACAATGGCCTCCACCTTCGACGGATCAACTTTGATGCCCTCGGTAGAGATGATGTGCCCAAGATAGACGACTTCTTTCAACCAGAACTCACATTTGGAAAACTTGGCATAGAACTTATGCTCTCTCAGCTTATCAAGCACTAGTCTGAGATGTTCTTCATGCTCTTCCTCAGTTTCCGAAAAGACCAGAATATCGTCGAGATACAGCAAGACGAACTCATTCTTGAACGGAGAGAATATGTAGTTCATCATACGATAAAATCTCTGTGGAGAATTTGCCAGACCAAAAGACATGACCGTATACTCATACGAGCCAAAACTTGTCCTGAAAGCAGTCTTTGGAATATCCTCTTCGCGAATGCGAATTTGATGATAGCCCATTCTGAGATCGAGCTTGGAGAAGATCTTAGCCCCTTTCAACTGCTTGAACAACTCATTTATGTTAGAAAGTGGATACTTGTTCCTGATTGTCTTCTTGTTCACTGGACGGTAATCGACATACAATCGGTCTGTGCCATCCTTCTTCTTGACAAACAACACTCCACAGACCCAAGGAGACGAGCTTGGTCTGATCAGACCCAAACGCTCCTGCTCATCGAGTTGCCTCTTAAGTTCCTTCAGCTCTTCTGGACCCAATTTGTACGGCCGTTTGCACAAAGTCTCAGTACCCGGTTCAAGCTCAATAACAAATTCAACTTCCCGGTCTGGAGGCATTCCTGGCACTTCTTCTGGAAACACATCTTCATATTAGCAGACCACTGGGACTTGCGAAATTGGATTAATCTCACCTTTCTCATTTAAGGAAAATAGACGGATTGTGTCATCGCGCGCCGTGAAGATAATCACGTCCTCCGAAGAGTGAGTTAGCTTCACTTCTTTAGCTTCACAATCAATCGATGCCTTGTTCATGGCCAACCAGTCCATACCAAGGATCAAATCAATGTCGGAATTGCCCAAGACAATAGGAGACGCCAGAAAAGAATAACTATCCATCTTGACAGAAACATCCGGAACCAACATGTGAGAACTCATACGCATTCCTGGACAAACCACGTGGAAAGGACTATCCAAGTGAATTGCGGGAATGTCATGCTTAGCAATGAAAGGCTTGGAGATGAAGCAATGCGATGCACCAGAATCAAATAAAACCCATAATCACATCTGACGAGTTCTCTGCTTCAGCTGCATTCACCATATTGACTCTAGCAGACCTGGGGTTGAACTTCACGATAGCATTACTTGGAGGTTTGCCTAGAGGAGGAGGCGGAAGACGGAGCTGAGAAGTGCACTTGTTGGCATAGTGACCCTTCTGCCCACACTTGTGACAAGTAACATCTGCCGGCTGACGGTACTGTGTCTGAGGAGGCCCTTGCTTCTGCTGCTGAAACCTTTGCTGGAAAGCTGGGTTGGGTGGGTGGGAAGAACCACGGCCACCTGAATGCTTGAACTGATGCGTGTGCCGAGGAGGAGGGGGAGACACCCAATACTTCTGTTGCTTCTGAACCACCTAAGTTGAGGAAGACGAGCTAGAATCTCTGAAGCGCTTCTTAGAATTCTCCACCCTGAGCAAAGCTGCCTCAGCCCTGAGAGCCAAGTTGTAGAACTTATCGAACTCCTCAGGATCGTGCAAAGCGAGAGCTAGCTGCAAATCTTCTTCCAAACCACCTCTGAACTGATAAATCTTGCTCTTCTGATTAGGAATGTCCTGCAAGGCATATCGGGCTAGCTCTTGGAACTCGATGTTGTACTTGTACACGGAGTTACCTCCTTGCTTCAGGCGCTTGAACTTCTCATGCATCTCCTCCACAAAGCTAGACGGAATGTAGTTGGATCTGCATTCTCTGCAGAACTCACCCCAAGTGATCACTCTGGCACCCTTGGAATCCTTCAACTGCTGCCACCAGATTGATGCTTGCCCCTTCAGCTGGAATGTTGCAAACTTGACGAAATCCTCTGGACGGACATTGCTACATTCAAAGTGCTTGTTCATGTCGTGGATCCAATCCTCAGCATCAAACGGCTGGTCACACGACGTGAAGGTCTTCGGCTGATTTGACAGGAACTGACTCAGATTAGCAAACTGATTGCCCCCATGATTGAAGTTGCCTTGCTGCTGATTAGTCCTCTCTTGCAACAACTGTATCAGCATGTGAGTGTTTGCATTTGTAGCAGTCATCACTGCTTGCCAAGCCTCTGCAGGAGGAGGCGGCGGTGGAGGAGGATTCTTTGGAGGAGGAGGTGGTGGCGGCATGTCAGCACCCTCACGACCTGGATTTTGACGAGTTGGTGGAGCCATCCTGAAGATGGACAACAAATTAGCCCACAGAATAAATTGAAGGTACAGCTGAATCAAAAAGGCAGGAATATCTGAACAGGAATATTAGCAATTGCACTCGAACAAAATAGTAACAATGCTTCCTCAAAGTGATTGTCGACAAAATTTTGATTAAGACCACTGCAAACCAAGTATGAGCTAGAACTGCTCAGAACAAACGTATGATCGAGATTTCTTCCGATATCTTCGTGGATAAGATCGCACGGGCTCGAATTTACAGTAGCCATCCTGTGCAAGGTAGTGCACACGACTTACGAAGTATCCCCGAGTCGTAGCAAGCTACAAGGACTCTTTAAGACACAAGGAGAATCGTTGTAAGACGACCGTGAACAAACGTACCCATTGAATGTCGAATCCCAACCTCACAACATGCATCTGTAGGAAGATTGTCCTATAAGTCACTACTTGATATCTGACCTATGAATTCCCAAAATATATGGTCATGCAATCTGGTACACGGATACAAGGAGTAATATTCACACAACTCCTATACTAACCCGTCCAATGTATCACATCCGTCAACACATAACCAGAATCTCAGACCTTCATCTACTACAGACCCTCGTGATCACAACGATGCAAAGTATGGCATTACTCCCGAACAATCTGCACCAGTACTGGGGACATCGGGGTTATCTCGCCACTACTAGTATTGAAGCAATTATGAACATCCTTCGTTCTGAGATACTCAGAAATCTGAATGATGGCGATGTGCACAAGAATCCCCTGGAGCTCAACTCCCCGGAAGAAATCAAGGCACACAGGAGGCATCAAGACAAAACTCCGTCACATCGATATCATATAGATTTCAAAATACCCGCGTGATCCTAAAAAAAATTTAAGCGAGAAGAGGAGTAGAATTAAGATTTCCTAAGACGAGAACCTCACCAGATCATGGAAGAGGAGAAAAAAGAAACCTACTCTCCGATATAACTAAGACTCAAAACATTTTACTAGACTCGACTCGGCCAAGTACGATCACACAAAGGCTCCTATGGTCGTAAGGCTTTGATACCAAACTTGTAATGCCCCGGACACACCCGCCGGCGGTCATTACTCCTGGCGGGATCTAGATTGGCCCCACATATCAATACTAGTCTTTTCTGCGCACTTTGTCCTCACTCATGGGCACCCAGGATCAACTTCCCGGTCAGTCACCCATCCTAAAACTACTCCAAGCTGAGCATGCTTAACCTGAGAGTTCTGTTCGAATGGGCTCCCGGAAAAGAAGGAATTCCTTATCGATATGAGTAGTCTATCATCCCTAATAAGCCAGGCTATCACAAGGTATATATAGGAATCCCCCAAAATCCAACCGTTAGAACATTATTGCCCAACTCGGTGACACCAAAATGTTAATCTCGGTGGTACCAAGTTGCACTAAAAGTGGCAACTTTGAATTCTCGGTGAGACCGATATAGGAATCTTGGTGGTACCAATATGATGACCTAGACTGGTTTCCAAACTCGGTGAGACCGACTTAAAACTCGGAAATTCTGAAACTTGAGTATATTTGGTGGCTATCTCTATATATATTTTGTGGCTAAGTGGCTGAGTATTTTTGGTGGCTATCTTTGAGCACGTAAGCAACCAATTCATCATAATACCTAATCCCCTTTTAATAGTATTGGCTTTCTATGGACTCAAAATGTTTTCTCTCAAAGTGTAAAATGAAGAAGCTTCATGCGTGAAGCCTTAGCCAATCATATTCCTACCTTGCATCAAAGGGGCATCTCCACGCAATCCTATAGCCAAAGCATCTTTGAACTTCTCTGAAATGTACTTAGATAAATTCATTAGTCCAATGATGCATATGTTGTAATTAATTACCAAAACCACCTTAGGGAGCAATTGTCCTTTCAATCTCCCCCTTTTTGGTAATTGATCACAACATATAGATCAAAGCTTCTACAAAAGATATAATCAATGATTAGCATCGACGCTTTGAGATGTATGTGAAAAGCAAGAGCTCCCCCTAAATTTGTGCATCATTTTAAATTTGCGTTTAAATGCAAATGCACAATCGATTAGTATTATGGGTTACTCTCCCATGTCATATACAACTTGATGGTGCGCATAAATGATAAGAATGAACATCAATGCACATAGCACGAACAAACAAGTGAATTATCACAATGTAGATAGCTCAAAGGTAATAACGTGTTAGCATCAAACAATTAAAGCGTGTGATCAAACACACATCTAAACTAATAAAGTCATCCAAAAGACTAAATAAAGTTTTGAAACCCAAACTAGAGCAAATAAAGTCAAAATCTCTCCCTCTCTCGAAGCCCTATTGATCTATACACTTGTCCCTTTTTGGCAACAAGTACCAAAATGTTCAAAGGTCTAGTCTAAGCGTCTCTCTGGGAACGATCTCCTCCGATAGCAAAAGTTGGAGTAGACAAGAGAGCATCGACGAACGCTTCGGGAGATGTCGCCGGAGCAGGAGCTGGAGGTGTAGACACTGGAGGAGCTGGAGCACGAGCTGAAGCTTGAGCTGATGAAGATGGTCTATCTTTTGGTACTGGCACAACTGCTGACTTGGTCTGGGTCGTGAACCGTGTGGTAGTATGCAGAGGTGAATCATCATCATCATCGTCATCATCATCTTCATCATCTGAGTGTGGAATCTTCACTGAGTCAACTTCATGCAGCTTAACAATGGTGGTCAACTCCGTTACCTTCACATCTAGGTCATGGAATTTTTCTCTACGATCCTCTCTAGGCTCTTCTGGTTTAGAAAAATCTCTAAAATATTCTTATCCATTCCTCGGATGGTGCTCGCCAAGATAGACATATATTCATCTCTAGTTTTGAGCTGGCGTGGTGGAGTTGGAGCATTCCTAGCAGCCTCTGCAGCCTCCCTAGTTGTAGCTGAGCTGGGATGAGTGTCATCCATCATTATCCTCAAATTCTGGCTTAAGTGGCAAATGAGGACGATCAAGTTGATATGCATGCTTGCCAATCTTGTCATTGATGAGCATCTGAATGTATGGTGCATATTTGCAAGATCTCTTCTGGTTTGTAGAAGTTCTCCTCACAGTCTCTGCAATCAAATCCATGACTTTGAAGCGAGTGTGGGTGTCTAAATGATGCAACAAATTGATGGAATAGCCTCTAATCATTTTGGGGCCCAGTGGTCACTTTGACAAGTCAAACCTACTATTGACTCCTCATGTCAGCATGACATCATGCTGATGTCATAAATATATTTTAAAATTAAATTAAATCTTTTTAATTTCAGAATAATAATAAAACTTTAAAAATTGATATAAACTAATCTGTAACCCGGATGAAAATATTTTGTAAATGAAAGTTGATCAGAAAAACGAGACGAACCCGAATTACGTGTGTCACGTGTCCCTAGCATAACGAACATGGAACTTTTCCAGCGTTTTCGTGTGTCCGTAGTAGTGAGAGACTCAGGAAATATCGTCGGATATTTTCTCAATCTGTCCATGACCTATAGTACAGCGTTAGCTCATGCCTAGTACTTCATGTTTCCATGACATGCATCGTGATGCAGTTGCTTGTTGTTATTTATTGGTTCTATCCCCGCTTCTCTCTGGTAGACGCCGACACTGATGCTCCCACCAGGTATGACTACCCTAGTGATGACCAGCCTTTTGCAGTAGAGCAACAAGGCAAGCAACCCCCCCCCCTTAAGCATTCATGTATCGCCCATTATTTCTCCCTCATGATTGCGTTAGATTTTGCTACTGTTGTAGATAGATCATATTCTCATGCATAGCTTGTTTTTGATAAATTGTTATTATACTCTACTGCATATTAAATGTTTAGTATAGGTGGCTGAGTGATATCCTTTGGCCCCCTTAGTCCGAGTTGCCCCCGCTTTGTCATCGAAGTCTCGATCTACTGATCGAAGAGCCAAGACCCTTCACATCACTCACACTCCCTTGTTGTACGATGTTGCAGAGCTACTATCGGGTACCGAGGGTAACACCATGTTACATACTCCTGATGTTAGCTTTGTAGTGTAGTTAACCGACATGGTTTGCGGAGAGTGATTCCTCCTTCACCACCTTCGTCAACGGCTCTATCGTACAACCGCCTCAAGTGTGGACCATCGAGGGCGATTCCTCCATAGTCGCCTTGACGGTTAAATCGTTCGGAATCCATTAAGGGTGATACCTCGGATCCCCCTGGTGTTACAGCCACACATTTACTTGACCTTGCTACTGGGAACTTGATGAAAGGTGTGTTGCTGGTGGATTCCCGCGTGGATGTGACAAGGCATGGCCGGGCATTCTTGGCCCTTACCACACACCCTCGAGACAGGGTGACGGGGCCACATATCATGGATTGTTGATCGTCGCTGTAGTGTTAACTAAAATGCTAATGGGATTTGGGTATTTGATATGAGTTGGTCATACACCTTTTCGCACTAACCTTCACGTGGGAGAAGTTATGGGTACTCGACGTCGTAGTATCAGTCGAAGCTCTTCACACGTGAGCAATGGAGCAGTGCACGCCCGAGTGGTCCGCATAAACATTGTTCTTGTATAAGAGATGCCAGGACTGACCTCGGCCGCCCATGCATCATGCGGGAGTGCAAAGTGTGATGGGTCCATGACCCGTGCAAGCTTAGGATTTCGACCGGTGGGCTGGCCTCTGCATTGAGCCTAGGTAGGGTTCCGATGTGTTGATGTTCCAAGGCCGAGCATGACCCAAGAAAGTGTGTCGGGCCAGAGTTTATCAAGCATTTTGGGTAATTTGGTGCACCCCTGCAGGGATGGAAATTCACTATTCGAATAGTTGTGTCCACGGTTATAGGATGACTTGGAATTGTATCCCGGTCTAATACAACTAGAATTGTTACATAACTGGAATGTTTGCTACGAGATTGCTTTCTCATAGAGAGTCGAGGAAGAATCTCTGGGCATGACTTAATTAAATTTGTTGCAACAATATGACTATATATGTGTTATTTGTTCTAATCTCTTCTAATGTTGCAATACACTGAAGATGCTAGTTTTTGATAGGACTAGTCCCTTCTCTCTATTCTCACATTGTTGTAGTTAGTCCAGATATAACCCCATTCCCTTGATATTGATGCATACGTAGCATAGTTATGATGTCAGTCTTGCGAGTACTTTGGATGAGTACTAACCATTGCTTTTCTCCCCCCTTTCCCCTTGATACGATTGTTGCAACCAGATGATGTAGCCCAGGAGATGGCGTATCCCGCCGATGACGACTACTACCCCAAGGGTGCCTACTACTACGTGCAGGCTGCTAACGACCAGGAGTAGTTCATTGGTTCCCAGGCAGGAGGCCTCGCCTCGTTCGATATATGTATGTTTTGTGTTAGCCTTATCTAAGACATAACTTGTTTCTATGTATGTACCATATATTATTGCTTCCGCTAACTCGTGTGTTTCTCGAGCTTCTGTATTCAAGCCCTTCAGGCCCCTAGCTTGTAATATGAAGCTTGTATGCTTTTATGTGTGTCTAAAGTTGTATTGTGATATCTTCTTGTGAGTCCCTAATCTTGGTCGTACGCATTGCGTGTATGTTTAGCGTACGATCAAAATCGGGGGTGACACAAGTTCGTATCAGAGCCAACTGCCTGTAGGTAGCCCCCTTTCTAACTCCCCAGCCAAAGTTGAGTCAAGTACTTGAAAAACTTTACTAACATTGTTGTGTGTCTTATGGGCCCACATCTCAATCGGGTGGTATTAGTATCTTTTGCTCCTCTTCTATACATTGGGTTCTAATCTCTCTTCTCTTTCGGGTCAAAGGTTTTGCTAACTCTAACTCTAAGTTCTCTTAATTACTTCCTCCCGGTGAGACGCTCATTACAGATGATGGCTTGATTCATTAGAAGACTCTGAATATATTCTCCAAAGTTCTCCCAAGAACTTGTGCTCATCGCATTTGTGATTCCCTTCCTCCGTCAACCCCTATGGACGACTACATACAAATGTCGTCCATACCTTCATTTACAGTTCCTCTTGTTTTTACAAGGTACAATGAATTATCTTACCGGGGATTCATTCGTCCTCTGTTGTCTTGGGTTTTTCAAAATCCTTCGAACTGCTATTCGATCTTCCAAAATCCTGAGTAGCCTATTGCTCTTGATCTTTCTCACCTACTTGCATCATGGTTAATTCCATATGTCTAGCAACATTCATGACATCCTTTGTGATTGTCCTTTGATCTTATTGATTCAACCTATGTGTGAATGCACACAATCATCAGTTGATCCCCATTAATTATCCGCCCGGCTCAGACATCTTTCCAAACAGGAGCTGGTTCTCGGAAAATCAACCTTGATTGATTCTCCATCTAATGCTAATCAGCTTATTCACCCTTGATCAAAGCATATGATTCTCATAGACCAACCTAGGAATCATAATTCCTTTGGTATTCACGTATCAATATTTTTCAGGTGTTCTATAATCTGATGCCTTGCATTCTATCTTCCTTTGATTGAGTATCATTACTCACACCAGGTCATTTGTCACCTAGTAAATGAATTATGTGATTTTACTGGAGCTTAAAATGATTCTAACACTTTTACACACAATTTCTTTGCAAATTCTCTATGTTGTCCTAATTTTTCAGAATTTTTAGAGTTAGGGAAGTATGGTGATCATTCAGATCTTCACACATTGTTCTGTTTTTGACAGATTCTGTTTTGCATGCATAGTTTGCTTGTTTTAGTGTTTCCATAGATTATATTGAGTGATATAAGTTAAGGGAATGATATATTACAGTAGTTATCGTGTGAGAACAATTATGAATCTTGGCTTGGCAGTACCTAAGTGAATGATCTATCTTTATTAAACAAACCCATCTCACGAAGTTCCGTTAAGTTTTGTGTGATTGAAGTTTTCAAGTTTTGGGTGAGATACCGAGATGAGGTGAATAAGGAGGAGCAATAACCTAAGATTGGGGATTCCCAAGGAACACCCAAGGTAATATCCAAGGAAGACTCAAGCGTCTAAGCTTGGGGAAGCCCCGGAAGGCATCCCCTCTTTCGTCTCCAACATTATCGGTATATCTTACTTGAGGCTATATTTTTATTCATCGCATGATATGTGTTTTCTTGTAGCGTAATTTTATTTTGTTGTTATCTATTAGAAATTATTTATAATCTTGTTTTCCAATAAAAGGTTCCCAGATTTTCCTTTAGAACGCCTGAATTGCATGTGTGATGTGTGTTGTGCAAAAACAGAAACTTTTGTTGTAGTATTTGAATTATCATATTTTAATGGAATGTGCAAAGTTTATGAAACTTTCACACAATACTCTCATACAAATTATTTATCATGTCTAAATTTTCATAATTTTTGGAGTTACAGAAGTACAATATTTTAATAGATTGCTACAGACTATTCTGTTTGGACAGATTGTTGTCATGGTTTTGTTATGTACTTATCCTAGAATTCTCATGGCTTATATTGATAGATACAAATTGAGTAAATAATAGTATAAAATACCTAATGTTCAAAAATTATTATGCACCTTATCTTGACAATACATAAAATGTGTATTTATCTTATGTGTACTAACCTATCTCACGAGTTCTTTTTGAGTTTTGTGTGGATGAAGTTTTTTTTAAATAGGTGAAACCGTGATATGAGAGGATTGAACGAGATACAAAAGCTCAATATTGGGTATGTCCAAGGCACCCCAAGTAAATATTACAAGAAGTATCAAGCATCCAAGCTTGGGGATGCTACGCATTCCACCTCTCTTCATCAACTATTATCGGTTAGCCTATGTTGAGCCTAATTTTTTTGTCCACGTGATATGTGCTATTCTTGGAGTGTTATTTTTCTTTTGCTTGTTGTTTAATAAAATACTCAGATCTGAAAATATTTATTGAGAGAGAGCCCTCACATAGCTACTTGATTGTTTACTTACTCATAGATCTTCACTTATATCTTTTGAAGAGTAGTTTGATGTTTACTCTTGAGCTTCACTTATATCCTATGAGTAAATTGTGAATCAAAAAAATGTCATAAATATGAAATTATCAATGTGCTTTATGCTTAGTAGTAGCTTCACCTTTGGTTTATAAAGTAAAATATATTGAAGTTTGACAATCACAATATAGGTATACAAGCAATTGATGAATTTTTGGTATAAGGAAGAGAACTTTCACATATAAATATACTATTTTGGACATATTCTATGATTGTGAATACCCATTAATTATTTTCAAACATGAGAAAATTAGTTGAAGTTGGACAAGGAAGACAACGTAATGAGTTATCGTTGTGTATATTTGCATAGAAGTTATATTATTATGGATCCTCCAACATGTGGTGTTTGCTTAGAACCTTTTGCTAGCCAAAACTTCGTACTAAGTAGAAATACTACTTGTGCATCCAAAAACACTTAAACCCAGTTTCTTGCCATGAGAGTCCACTATATATACCTATATGTGGTATTAATCTGTCGTTCCAAGTAAATTTGCATGTGCCACCTCTAAAATTTCAAATGAGCATATGTTTTGTGTGCCTAGACCACTCATGGAGCTACAGGGGGCGGTCAGTATCTTCCATGTTAAGCGGGTTATTCTCATGATGAGTGTTTATTCACTAGTCCTTGCATGAGAGGGGTGGTAATAGGGATTCCTAGTCCTGAAGAAAAAATGCAAATAATTAAACAAAACTCCCCTCGGAATGTTGTTGGTATGGACGGTACTCGTGGATTCGACTAGCCGTGGAGTGTGTTTGTTGGTGGAGGGGGAGTAAACCTTTATTTTTACCGCTTGGGAACCACCGCTAATGTGTTTAACATGGAAGATATTGATAACTCTTGGTCGTAACGTTGACTCGAAGGGTGCACCTCCCAAAATCACATATTCATCTTCGTTTTTAACAATGAGCTTTGGCCCATATGCAAATCCCTGATTCCCACTGTGAAGGGACAATCCATTGACTTTCATGTTATTTGTTTTTCATGTCAAGTCAACTTCCTATTCCATCCTTAATCTATTAATTGGCAAGCATCATGTGGTGGGGAATGATCTAGGCACATATGACGAGTCAAATATATTTGATCATGACTTATTATTGTTGAAAATTATCTCTATGATAAATGAGTTGGGAGGCGAAACATTAAGCCCCTACCTTTCTCTGTGTTCGATGGATGCCATTTGTTCTAAAAATATGCTTTGAGTACTAGCAATCATAGAAGACTATATGATGATTGAGTATGTGGAGCTCTTACTTAGACTTTGTTGAGAATAGTTGAATTGCAATTGTTTGGTGACTAAGAACATAGGTTGTTAAGTTTCAAGAGAATTCATTGTTTGAACCATAACTTGTGAATTGGTTGCTACTTTATCATGATGATTTTTATGAGAAAGTGTTGTTGTTATGATGCTAGGAAAAGTGGTTGAAATTATCATTGAACAAACTTATGCACTATGCTAGCATTCACACTTCATAAATTATTTCTTTTATCATTTATTTACTCGAGGACGAATAGGAATTAAGCTTGGGGATGCCGATACGTCTCCAACGTATCGATAGTTTATGAAGTATTCACATATGTTTACAATACTTTTATATGGTTTTGATGCACTTTGCATGATTTATTTAGAACTAGCCCAGACTCATGATGTTTTCGGCAGAACTATCGTGGTGGTGTTTTTTGTGCAGAAATAAAAGTTCTTAGAATTTGAAGAAAAAAAAATTACGGTTGTTTTTGGCAAAAATGAGAAATATTGGAGCAAATAACCACGAGATGGGGGGGCTGGTGCCCACTAGACACCAGGGCGTGCCAGCCCCACCTCTCGTGCCATGGTGTCTAGTGGGCCACTCGTGGCCCGTCTTGGCGTCATCCCAACACCCAAAAATGCTATAAATATAGAAACCTCCAGAAATAACCCTAGACAATAAGTTCCGCCGTCGTAGGGCCTCTGTATCGACAAAAAACCAATATGGAGACATTCCAGTACCCTGTCGGAGAGGGGAATTCGTCTTCGGTGGCCATCTTCATCATCCCGACGGCCACCATGATGAGGAGGGAGTAACCCACCATCAGGGCTAAGGGTTTGTACCAGTAGCTATGTGCTTAATCTCTCTCTCTCGTGTTCTTGAGATGTCATTATCTTGATATATCATAGGCCTTGTTAATATAGATGCTCTAAGATATCGTTATGTTGGGTCGAACATTCAGGTTTGAGAGCACATAATATATGTCCTGCATGTGCATACCCATAGTTATAAGGGTTTATTCAAGTGATTCACTTGATATATGTTGTGGCATCAACTCGTGGATTCCCGAGGTGACAATGGGGTAATCTGGGCATAGGGTTTGATTGCACGTTTTCATACTATGTTCTCCGGTACAAATCTTGGTGTGCTCCTTGAAGTTCTTTGTGTTGGATTGAGTATCATGAATCTGAATTTTTTATGGTGTTATTTTAGTACAAACTCTTGATAGATCGATCGAAAAGGATAACGTGTTATCCTTGTATGAACTCTTGGAAAGATTGATCGAAAAGAATAACTTTGAGGTGGTTTCGTACCCTACAAAAGATTTCTTCTTATATTCTCCACTAGATAGGAACTTTGGAGTGATTCTTGATCGCACGTTGAGGGATTGTTATATGATCTAACTATGTTAGCATTGTTGATAGATTGCACTAGCGAAAGTACGGACCCTAGGCCTCATTTGCAAGCATTGCAATACCGTTTATGCTCACTTTTGTTACTTGCTACCTTGATGTTTTGATATTTTTAGATTACAAAAGTCGATATCTACTATCATTACTACACTTGTATCACCATCTCTTCGCTGAACTACTGCACCTATACAATTTACCATTGTATTTGGTGTGTTGGGGACACAAGAGACTTTTTCTTATTTGGTTATAGGGTTGTTTGAGAGAGACCATCTTCATCCTACGCCTCCCATGGATTGATAAACCTTAGGTCATCCACCTGAGGGAAATTTGCTACTATCCTACAAAACTCTACACTTGGAGGTCCGACACGAGTCTACAAGAACAAGTTGTGTAGTAGACATCAAGCACAAACTTGAAGAAATCTTGAACGAAACACCGGTAAGAATTTGCAAATGAATGAGGATACCATGAATGAATGGATATGCATGAGAAGGAAGAGATAATGATCCATCGAGGTGAGAACTTGAATGAGGCACCGGAATAATTGAGATACGAAAAAGGAGACAACATTGAGAAGAATTTGAGAATGAAAGGTGGAAGCTGAGAACGAAGAATTCTTCTCAAATGATGGCCTTCGGATGATCGAGAAATGAAAACAACTCTGGAATGCACCGGATAGATATGGAAGGAATTTCGCATGGTCAAAAACAATTTGAGATGATAGCATGAAGCTAAAGAGAATGGATCAAGATTCAAGACAAACTCTCCTTCGGTCTTGCACGCAAAGAATGACGGCGAGAAAGAACATCATGAATTACTAAGACACTCCGAAATAAAGAATAAAACCTGGTTGAGCAAGAATATGGCTGATGAAAATCATTCTTATGTGACGCTTGACAAGATTTAGAGATCTCTCGAAAATATCAGAACGCCAAGTAGGATCGTGGAGAAAAACCTGTGGGCTATGGGACCACTTAAAGAAAATAGTTTGGAATGATTGCTTTGGAAGAGGGATTGAACCGGTACAAAATTGAAAACTTAATGATGTGAGAACCTCGAAATAATTGAAATTATTTGAATGGAAACACAAATCTTCTGAGATATCTTCAGCACTCTGGATATAACAGAGTGAGGAACAAACGAGAGAGTCTTGAATAATAATCTCCAATGCGGGAAAGCATTGACGAATGAAAAGGATATGATGAGCACTGAAAACTTGAATTGAATCCACTGGAGAAAAAAAAGAATGATGAACTCAGCACTATAGATCTTAACAATGAATCACGAGATACAACACGGAAGAGAATACAGAGGAAGCAACAATGAAATGAAAGGCACTTGGATGAAAATTTAACCATTGAAGAAAATGGGTGGGAGGGTGGGGAAAAACAAAGACGACTTAGGACAAAAGAGACGAACTCTAGAAATAAATATGAGGATTGATCTTGCAAATATAGGAAAGGATTAAATTAACTTGAAGAGAAGCACACACGTTGAAAAGAATTGATATGACAACTTGATCGAGCAAAAGAATTAATACTCCACTATAAATATGAGAACACCACTTAGGAAAGATATGAAATCACCACTTGACATCAAAGCAACTCAAATTACCATACTCCAACAAAACAAAGGACGAGGCTTGCAAATTAAGCCGGAAATAAATACATGACCCATTATGAATTTGTTGGAAGGGGAATCATAGGTAACTACTTGAATTCCCACCTCAAAACTACTGAAATGTTTCTTGGTTATGCTATCAGGTTGCGGGTCTAGGAACCTACTCAATGTAATCAGCTGCATGACCATCAAAACAAATATCCAAGAAGTTACCCAAGCTCATCTAACTTAGACCTTCGAAAAACAACGATACTAGACCTGGTAGATCATGTGAGTTATCTCCACTAATACTCGGGAAAAGTCACGGCAGTATTGGCCACCAAGAAAAGTATTGAAGAGTTTCGATGTCCCCGTCCGGAGATACTAAAGTAACTGAATGATAGCGATGTGTCGAAAACCCCTTGGAGCTCTACCTCTTGATAATAGGAGGCACCAAGTACAGAAATCCGTCACATCCACATCATCCAGGCTCCAAAATACCCACGTGATCCAAAACAAATTGAGTGAGAAGAGGGGTAGAATTAAAATGTGTACATCAAGATTCCTCACCAGAGGAGAGAAGAGGAGTAAAAAGAATCCTACTCTCCGATAAATAAGTAGACTCAAAGTAGTTTTTCCTTAGACTCTACTCGGCCAAGTTCGCTCAATCAAGGGGGCTCATAGGTCGGTACGGATTTGATACCAACTTGTTATGCCCAAGATGTGATCATGTCCTTATTTTGGCATGAGGGCCTCGATAGGGATAGATGCGCATCTCGTCGTTTCGCAAAATGGATATCTTTAGAAGTACATCTAAAGAAGAGATGAGTATATGAAATTGACTTACACTCGCCACAAGCTAATCATGATCATCTCAATACAAACATACATTCAATCACCATTCACAAGAGCAGGGTCCAACTACGAACGAAATCAAATGATAAAAAAATGATGTTCGTCCTTGCAATCCCAAGTGTCGGCCTGGAACCCATCCTATGATCGAAGAAGAAGAAACTCCACACAAAATAATCATCACGCTCACACCAAAGTAAAGCTTTACCTGTACCTGCAACTATTATTGTACTAATGTGTGAGACACAAGGACCGAGCAATCTCATTTCCAATGGTATCAAGACTAGCAAAGCTTAATGGGTGAGGTATGGTTAAGTGGTGAGGTTGTAGCAAGCACTAAGAATTTATTTGAGTGGCTAACTTACGACTACAAGAATAAGAGGGGGTGATCTACGCATAAATGGACGTGAACTAATAATGATCAAGAAATGATCTTGACCACGTACTTACGTGTCAAACATAACCCCACCGTGTTCTCTCTCGGGTGAAGAACTCACGAGTAGAGACAGTCACGGTTACACACACAGTTGGCATTTTTAATTGAGTCTACTTCAAGTTTTCTATGATCGGGTGTTAAACAAAGTTTCCAAGTTGCCACATAACTGCGGGCACGACTTTCTAAAAGATTTAACCCTGGAGGGGTGCTCCAACTAGTCCATCACAAATTACCACAAGTTGCATGAAATAACCTCAACCACGGAAGACCTGTAGTCTCCTCGGAAATTCCGGTGGAAAACCTCAACCTCGATATAGCCCAAGTATCCTTGGAATCCCGCACACAAGATGTTCTAGGAGGGTAAAACAAATCTAGCAAGACCGCCTGGCAGGCGAGATCCCAATAGGATCCACATGTCTCTTTATCACGGCACTACCAGATGAGCTAGACGTCGGGTTGACTGATGCCCTAGGTGACCAGGGGCGCCGGACATCGCTCGGTTTGGACCAATACTCATGATGAGCACTGGTGGGGTGATTAATTATCCACGGGGTGATCATGCCTTATGCCAATTTTAGTTTTCATTAAGCAAATAGTATCAATGCCAGGTCTTGTCGGAAGAGTTTCATCCCAAAATGAAAATCAAGGGGGGCCTCATAACGACCCCAAACATGTTAGGAGCACACAATATGGAACATAGCACCGGTACACAAGTAACTAGACCGACAAAGATGGAACAAATCACCGAGCAAAAGGGCCAAGCCTTCCACCTTTTACCAAATATATAGGTGCATTAAATTAAATAGCGATAATATGGTGATATATCAAGGAACCCATGTTTTACATGCAAAGCAATAGTACCTGCAATTAGCAACACTATAAGAATATTGAATAAACTAATAGTTTAGACGTACTCATGAAGCACTTGCAATAGAGATTGAGCATGTAGATGCAACCTATTATGCATGCAAATGCCATAATCATTTAGAGCGTGAAGAGTAGAACATTTTTCATATGAAGTTTATTTATATCAGAGCTATGGTTATTTAGTTATGAAATAAATCATTCTAACATGGCATTTATGCAAAACAATGCAAACAGCAAGTTTAAATATTTACACATGGATGAAATTTGGATATTGTGAATCTACATAAAATTCTAAACATTTTTAATATTAAGTTTGTTTAATTCCCATGAACATACTAAATCACACAAAAATACAAAAGGGCATCACAACAAAATAGCATGCACACAAACTTACTCAAATGACAAAGCTAAATGCACAGATGGATTCTATGAATTTTTCTGCCTCAAAATCATATATAATATGTGAGTACTTACTATAAAGAAAATGACACAACAAGTATACAAGAATATGGCATTTATGCGAACTACATGAAAACAATAAGTTAAACATTTTTTATCATGCATGGAAGTGGGATATTATTAACTTACACACAATTCTGAGCATTTTACATATTTAAATCATTTTAATTCGGTGCATAGTTACTTAATTATTAGCATTTTCAAAATCATGCATTCTCTACAAATATACAAAATCTTGTTAATTGTCAAATCCGCATAGGCGGAAAAAAATATACGTGGGCTGAATCTGCCTCTACTCGCTACACGGAGGTGGGCGTCATATAGTAACTAGCACGCACGGGTGGGCCGTGTTGAGCGCTCACCTCGGGCCTTTGGGCTGGTGGGATGTGGCGGCTCAGCTGTCTTAGGTTTCGATGCGAGGCAAGGCTTCGGCTGGGCCTTAGTCGGCGGGGCAGGCCGGCCCACGCACGGGAGGAGGTGGCCCATGCGAGTGCTCGGGCATCGAGTGCTCGAGCGAGCGGGGCATCGCCCTCGTCTAGCAAATGAGCAGGAGTGAGGGAGGTCCTGTGCATGGGAGCAAGGACCGGCTAGAGGAGGAGGCGGGCGACTTTGGGGTGGACGGATCTAGCCGGGATCCACCAGATCCGGGCGGTGGCGCACCGAACATGGTGACTAGAGCTTGGGGCGGTGGCCTCCATGGCGACCTCCATGGTTGTTACATAGAGAGAGGGTGAGAGGTCATAAGGAAGACAGAGTGAGCAGAACGGGAGGAGGAGAGATGCAAGGGGTAGCACACCTGCAGCAAGCTCATCAGACGGGGATGGGACAAGGTCTAGTGGCGAGGAAGGCGCTCACGGTCACGCGGCTCCGCGAGGATAGGCTAGCAACTGGGGCGTCCGGGCGGAGGCGGCGTGGTTCGGGCGACCTAGATGGGCTCGGCAGGCCCCGGATGGGCTTCGCACGGCCTAGAGGCTGGAGGAGGGATATGGCTGGTGGTGGAGGTTGTTGGTCGATCTGACACGGATAAGAGGCGGGGCTCTAGGGTTAGCCAAAATTAAGCATGTAGGGGATCTATTTATAGAAAGAAGGGCTAGGATTTGTGGTTTTTGCCCGATTTCGACAGTACGATCACTATGGGATGAATGGATCAAAGGGCAAGGCTTGGTGGGTTGTGGGTTGTGTAGGAGGCATTAGGCTGAGAGACGAGAGAGGATTGCGGCCTGACAACAATTTTTAAAATTGAAAACGTCCCACGATTTAACCAGCTACTAGTGGTGATATAAGTATCCGTTGGTATCAAACAACCTTCGAATGCGACGACATTTGGCACACGGTCTACCTACATTAAAATAAGACCACGCTCCAACTTTCAACCCATTCCAAGAAAGTTTTATACACACTCTTAAAAACAAATATTTTAATATTGTCACGGGCGCATGTGTGTGTGGTTGGCCTCGAAATGGTCGACGATGAGAATGAAGAGAACCAACAACTAATAACGGATACAAGTTCGGAAAAAAATGACAGCGACAGGATACTGATGCAATGCGGATGATGCGCATGATGGAATGGTGAATGCGACAAACAAAAGAATTACACGACGACAATGGAATAAAATGGGAATCTTCTTGAGCATCGATTCCGGGGTGTTACAGTACACCACGAAGAGGGAAACTGGCGGGAACTGGAATTCTCGGCCTGAAAACCAAGAAAAGGGGTGAAAAATCACTAGACTCCAAATGACCTAAATTTCAGAAAGAATTTTTATGGAATATATAAGAATTTTTGGGCCAAAAATATATGAGACGGGCCACCTGTTGGCCACGAGCCACCAGGGAGCGACCACCCTCGTGGCCTGGTGGGGGCCAGCAAATCTCCTGACCCCCCCCCCCCACCCCTCTTCTCCTATATGGTGTATTTTGACCTAGAAAAGTCATAATAATACTTTCGGAATGAAGCACCGCCATCTCGAGGCAAAAACCTGGGCAGAGGCCATTTTGCTCTCCGGTAGAGAGATTATGTTAGGGGAATCAATCTTCGAGAGGGTGAGATCAAATCCATCATCATCACCAACGGATCCGCCTTCGTGGGAGGACCAATCTTCATCAACATCTTCACCAACACCATCTCATCTCCAACCCTAGTTCATCTCTTGTATTCAATGTTTGTCTCAAAACTTCAGATTGGTACCTATGGGCTAGAAGTAGTATTTATTACATCACATAATTGATGCTTGTTGGATTACTTGGTGGAAGATAATATGTTCAGATCCTTGATCACCATGATTTCACCTCTATTTTCTAATATGTTGATGAGGCGTGAGTAGTTAATATTGTTCCTCGGGACATGGGATAAGCCTTGTTATAAGTAATCAAGTGAACTTGGTATTCGTTCGATATTTTGATGATGTGTATGTTCTTACTTCTCTTAGTGGTGTCGTGTAAATGTCGACTACACGACACTTCACCGTGTTATGGGCCTAAGGTAAGGCATTGTGGAGTAACAAGTAGATGATAGGTTGTGAGAGTGAGAGAAGCTTAAACCCTAGTTTATGCGTTGCTTCAGAAGGGGCTAATTTGGATCCACACGTTTCATGCTATGGTTAGATTTATCTTAATTCTTCTTTCATAGTTGCGGATACTTGCAAGAGGTGGTAATCATAAGTGGGTTGCTTGTTCAAGAAGGAACATCACCTTAGCACCGGTCCACCCACATACCAAATTATCAAAGTAACAATCGTGAATCAACTCAACATGATGAACATAACATGACAGTAATTCACATGTGTCTTCGAGAGCGTTTGCCTCATATAAGGGAACTTTCCACCTTGTCCTTTGATATAAAAAGTATTAGGCTACCTTGCTGCACACTTTCTACTATTTTTACTTGTCACTTGTTATGAATTATCTTGCTACAAAACTATCTATCACTGTTACTCATAGCACTTGCAGAGAATACCTTGTTGAAAAGAGCTTATCATTTCCTTCTCCTCCTCGTTGGGATCGACACTCTTACTTATCAAAAGGACTATGATTTGTCCCATGTACTTGTGGGTCATCAATACTTTTTTCTGACACCGTTGATGGGGAGCGAAGTGCCTTTGGTAAGTGGAAATTGGTAAGGAAACATTTTTGGTACATGCTGAAATTTACTGTTGCTTGTTACTATGGACGGTCACCCTTTGAGTAGCTTGTTCGGGGCATTTTCGCCTCGAACGGAAGTTCAAAAGGTTGCTTCTCAACCTATTGAACCTACTGAAAGTATTTATTATGAGATTCATGTGGCTATGCTAGAGAAACTGATAGATAATCCTTGTGATGGTACAACTCATCTTGATTATCACTTGATATATGTCGATGAAGTTTGTGGATTATTTAAGCTTGCAGGTTTGCCTAGAGACAAAGTTAAGAAGAAAGTTTTCCTTTGTGTGTGGAGGGGAAAACATTCATGTAGTATATGCTATTGGATGATATTGGGTCCTAGGACTGGAATCGCTTGAAGCTGGAATTTCATTGGAAGTTTTGTCCTATGCATCTAGTTCATCATGATCGAAGTTTTATTTATAATTGTTGTCCTCGTGAAGGAGAAAGCATCGCTCAAGCTAGGGGAGGCTTAAATATATGATGCACACCTGCCCCAATCATGAGCTCGCAAGAGAAATGATTATACAAAGAAAATTATGCTCAACTTTCTCATGATGATCAAGTACAACTCGATTCTTCTTCTGCTGGATCTTATATGAAGAGGACTATTGAATTCAAATGGGATTTTCTGAAAAGAATTAAAAGCAACTCTGAATATTTGGAATTCGACAAAGGTAAAGAGCCAGGTATAAAGCTTAAGTTTGATTGTGTTAAATCTTCTATGGAAACCGATACTTTTCATAAGTTTAGCAAAAAATATGGGCTTGACTCCGAGATAGTAGCTATTTTCTGTGAGTCATTTGCTACTCATGTCGATCTCCCTAGGGAGAAGTGCTTCAAATATCATACACCTATTGGACATTATTAGAGGAACCCATTAAAGTTAAGGAGGAAGCAATTATTTATCATATTGATCCAGTTGTACCTACTACTTATATCGAGAAACAGCCTTTTCCTGTTAGGATTAGGGAACATGCTAAATCTACAACTGTGGTTCATAAAAGTTATGTTAGAACACCCAAACCTTCTGAACAAATAAATGTGGAGCCTAATATTGCTATAGATAAAGATCTCTTGGTTGATAATATTGTTGGGCATGTTATCTACTTATGTTGTGAAGCTGCTAGAATTGCAAAGTGTGTTACAAATGAACAGGACAAGCTAGATAAAAAAACAGTTGTTGGCATGCCTATTGTTTCTGTTAATATTGGAGATGTCGCGTGGGTGCTAGTCTTATTTCTATACCTTTTACCTTATAAAGAAATTATGAATGATATAGCACCTTATGAGATTGAAGATATTGATGTCACTATTAAACTTGCAAACAGAGACACCATCTCTCCACCTGGTATTATTAGATATGTTGAAGTCTTGTGTGGAAAAGTCAAGTACCCCACTCACTTCCTAGTACTTAGTTCTGAACAAGATAACTTTTGTCCCATTATATTTCGTAGACATTTCTTGAATGATGTTAATGCTGAAATTAATTGTGTCATAGAGAAACTTAAAGTAAGCTTTGGTAATGAGTCTCATGAATTTAATTTCTCTAAATTTTGTAGAAAATCACATGAGAAGGAGTTATCTAGTAAAGATTAAATTCTTGGTCTTGCTTTTATTTTTGTGCCTCCTACACATCCATTAGAACAATATTTGCTAGATCATGAGAATGATATGCATATGAATGAAAGAAATGAGATAGATGATATATTCCATAGACAAGCACCTATCCTCAAACACAACTTGCATGTTGATATCTTAGGGGATCCTCCTCCACCAAAAGGAGATCCCGTGTCTGAATTAAAGACATTACCTGATACTTTGAAATATGGTTATCTTGATGATAAGAAGATATATCCTTTTATTATTAGTGCTAACCTTTCAGAGCATGAAGAAAAGAGGTTACTCAAAACTCTAAAGAAGCACACACCTGCTATTGGATATACTCTTGATGATCTTAAGGGCATAAGCCCCACTCTATGTTAGCACAAGGATAATATGGAATTGGATGTTAAACTTATTGTTGATCATCAAAGCCGCTTAAATCCTAATATGAAGGAAGTGGTAAGAACTGAATTACTAAAGCTTCTCGAAGCACACATAATTTATCCTATTGCAAATAGTAGATGGGTAAGTCATGTTCATTGTGTTCCTAAGAAAGGAGGTATAACTGTTGTTCCTCATGATAAAAATGTACTTATTCCACAAAGAATAGTGATACGTCCCAAACGTATCTATAATTTCTGCTTGTTCCATGATCTTTTGGGTGAAATTGTTATATGTTTTGCTACACTTTCATATATTTTTACACATATTTGGACTAACCTACTAACTCAGTGCACCCAGTGCCAGTTTCTGTCTGCTGATGTCTTCTTTTGCAGGGACTTTTACCCAAATTTACCGAGTCCCAAAAATCCCGATAAAATATATAAAAATCAACGTGATGGAAGCTTCCGGAGCACCGAATATGGGCCACAGGGGAGCCAGTGCGTGCCTATGCGGCGTCTATGGTCGCGCCCACAGGTCGCCTGGGTGGAGCCCACCTCCTCTAACGCCCTCCTTTGGCCTATATTTACCCTTCCGATTGGAAACCGTTCCATAATATCCAGAATCGCGAATTTCTCCATCGTTCCGCCGCCGCAGCACTTTCGAGATCGGGACCGTCAGGAGACCTCTTCCCGGCACCATGCCAGAGGGAGGATTGACCTCCGGGAGCTTCTCCACCGCCATGGACGCTGCCCGGGCGTGCCGTGAGTAGTCCTCCTTGGACCATGAGTCCATGAACAGTAGTTGTGTGATGTCTTCTCTCCAATCTTGCGCCTCAATGATTAGCCCTTGTGTGTTGCCCTACATGATCAAGGCACCTATGTAATTTTCCTCCTATTACTATGCTTGGTTTGTTGGGATCCAATGGATTATGAGATTATGTTCAGATTGTGATGAGTTTTATATTTTATTATCCTTTTTATATTATGTTCTTGAGTGATTCATGCATGTTCTCCGTTGCTTCTTATTGCTTTGGCCGAGTAGTAGATTATAACTCCAAGAGGGAGCGTTATGCATGATTGTGGGTTCATTCCCCCTGATGTCTAGCTTGAGTGACAGAAACATGAGACTCGGGAATGTGATGTTGCTACCATGGAGAAAACAACGGTGCTTGTGACCGCGGTTGCAAGGATTGTTTACCTTACACAAAGTTCGTTAATGTGGTTGTCTGTTGCTTTGAGTTTACACTTTGGGTCGGGCTCGCAACTTAATACCAGCGAGATGTTATGGATAGATATCTCAAGGTGGATGATTAGTAAGTAGATGTGATGAATAAACGGTCTACTTGTCTTGGCATACTGCCCATTACTATTGAGCCTCTAACTTTCAAGTAGCATAATTAGCATTGTGGTGCGTTTATAATTTTGTCAATTTCCCAAGTGTAATTTGTTTACCCATGCATAGTTGTTTATCGTCTTTTGGGAAAGAGACATCACTCGTGAACATCATGTGACTCAGGTCCATATCACCACCATTGTTTAGACCTCCACCATTTACTGCTTTCATTTACTTTTCCGTTGCAATCACTATCACTATTCCCGCTTGTGTTTTGATCCTTTGCAACATACAAGGTCGGAGAGATTGACAACCTCTCTATACTCGTTGGGAGCAAAGTTATTTGTTGTGTGTGCAGGTCCACGTCTTCTCCTAGCGCGAGAGCAGCGGACACCTACTTGTTGATCCTCGGAGTCCTCCTGGTTCGATAAACCTTAGAGTCCCCGTGTAAGGGAAATCTGTTGTTGACTACATCTCCACCTTCCACTTGGGGTAACCAACGAGGGGCGAGAAGTATATCCATCAACTCGTCATCAAGCAAATGTCTAGCGCCATTGCCGGGGACTCCGGTCCTCAAGATATGGGAGTTGCACACTATCTTTTACCTTTGCTTTTTAGTCTTGTTAGTTTGCTTTCTAGTTTTGCTTTAGAGTCTTATATCAAAAACCACAAAAAATTAGTTGATTTTCTTTTAGTTGTTCTTTCTTCTTAGTCCAACATGTTAGGGTTTGATGATTTGAGGGAATTTGAGGTACTAGATTTCCATCAAAGTACTACTATATTTATTATCTTGCAATTTATTTCTAGTTTATTCTCGCAAAGTACTTCTAATTTTCTTCTTGTTTTAGGTACTACTATATTTATTATCTTGCAATTTATTTCTACTTTATTCTCGCAAAGTACTTCTAATTTTATTCTTGTTTTAGGTAAAGCAAACATTAAGTGTGCGTAGAGTTCTATCAGTGGTCGACACAACTTGAGGGAGTATTTGTTATGCCTTTAGCTCCTTGTTGGGTTCGACACTCTTATTTATCAAAAAGGGCTATAAATGATCCCCTATACCTGTGGGTTATCAAGACATTTTCTACCGATGTTTCTGGGGAGCAATAGTGTGGGGTAAATATTCTCGTGTGTGCTTGTTTGCTTTATCACTAAATAGTTTTTATTTTGTTCTTTTTTTCTATATTTAGTTATGGGTAGGAAACGCAAATTACCAACAAAATTAGTTGCACCTACCGAACAAATGGTTGAAGAACCACCCAAAATCTATCATACCGTTGAAGCTTTTAACTTGGATCATCTTCGATCCCTATGCGCTCATGCTGAAACCTCGGCTAGTTTAGTTGAGGGAAAAGCATTAGATGAGCATGCTTATTATGTGTGACACCGCTTATCTCAAAAAGTGAATCTTTTATGACAGCATATTAATACTTTGCATTGCTATGGTTGGAATTTATGTGAAATATATGATTTTACTTGTTGTTCTGAAGACCCTAAGAAATACCTTCCCTACCAATGTGAGTTTAGTGATAATGGAATCTTATCTTATTATGCTAAAGGTGTTTATAGTTATTATGAATTTATGATGTTGAACAAACTGAAGAATTTGTTGCTTTTGAGGGTGCTTTTGAAATTGCTTCTTTGATTGAAAAGTATGATGCTACTCTTTACAAATCCAAAAATTTTGCCATACTTAAATATTGCTATGAAAACTATGCTTCTAATGCTTATGTTAAACTATATACTGAGGACTCCTCTGCTGTCCAAGAAGAGAATAATATTTTGCACGAGCCTATGGAATAAGAAATTGATGAAACTATGAGCTCATTGGATGAAAAAGATGATGAGGAGAGTGAAGAACAAAAGGAGGAAAATAGTATTAGCTACATGTGCCCACCTTCTGACGAGAGTAACTCTTCAACTCATACATTGTTTAATTTCCCTTCGTGCTTACCGAAGGATGAATGCTATGATAAGTACTATGATCCCGTTGATTCTTTTGAAACATCCCTTTTTGATGAAATTGATGCTTGTTATGCTTGTAGCCAAGATGCCAATATGAATTATACTTGTGAAGATTAACTTGCTATAGTTCCTTATGTTAAGAATGAATTTGTTGCTATTGCACCCACACATGATAGTCCTATTATCTTTTTGAATTCTCCGAACTACACTATTTCGGAGAAGTTTGCTTTTATTAAGGATTATATTGATGTGTTGCTACTGCACCCACACATGATAGTCCAATTATCTTATATGCATGTTCTTGCTGCTCCTACTTGCAGTTATTATGATAGAGGAACTACATCTCCACCTATTTACGTTTCCAACACGATAAAAATGCAAGAAACTGCTTATGCTATGTATTGGCCTTTACTTGATGTGCATGAATTGTTCTTGTATGACATGTCGATGCATAGGAAGATATTTAGACTTCATCATTGCATGATATATGTTGCCTTGTGCTCACTATTAAATTACAAATCATTGTTAGTTAAAATTGGCTTTGATATACCTCGGGATCCGCGTGGATCCATTACTTGAGCACTTTATGCCTAGCTTAATGGCTTTAAAGAAAGCGCTGCCAGGTAGACAACCCAAAAGTTTTAAAGAGTCATTTATTTACGTTTTGTGCTTTTATAAAGTTTAAAAACAAAAAAATTATAGATGGGAACCTAAAACTTTTGAAAAAGGAAAGTGAAAGTGAGAAGGACAAACACCGTTGAAGTGGGGGAGGTCCTTGAACTTTGTTCATGCCCATGAAAACTTTGTGAATCTCAATTACATAAACTTTTCAACAAAAACAATTATACCCTTGTACAAATACATTGTATTATAAGAATAATCTGTCAATATTTGCCTTTAGGATGATTAGATTGCTTGTTGGTATCTGACGTGCAAAAACAGAAACTTTGGTTGTAGTGCGTGAATTTACCTTTTTTACTGGAACATCGAAATTTCTGGATTTTTTTACAGAGTAATGAAATGAAATTTTTTTATTTCCTCATAATGTTTGAGAATTTTTGAAGTTACGAAAGTATGGTCAATGTTTATATTACTACAGACTATCCTGTTTTTGACAGCTTCTGTTTTTTATGCATTGTTTTGCTCGTTTTGATGAAACTATCGATTGTATGAGTCGTATAGGCCATGGAGAAGTTATATTACAGTATATATAATGCAAAATAAAAATATGAATGGGTTTGCAACAGTACTTAAGGTAGTAATTTGTATTTTATATTAACGGATCTCATAGGTTTTTTGTTAAGTTTTGTGGGGATGAAGTGTTCGAAGATCGAGGAGGTCTCGATATGAGGAGAAGGAGGAGAGGCAAGAGTCAAAGCTTGGGATTCCCAAGGCACCCCAAGTAAATATCCAAGGAGACTCAAGCGTTTAAGCTTGGGTATGCCCCGAAAGGCATCCCATCTTTCTTCAACAAGTATGAGTATGTTTTCGTCTTCGTTTCATTCATGCGATATGCGTAAATCTTGGAGCGTCTTTTGTGTTTAGTTTTCACTTTTATTTTATGAACCATGCTGGTATGAGATATTCCATGGTTGATTTATATAATTCTCATTGCACTTCACTTATATCTTTTGAGTATGGCTTTATAGAATGCTTCTTTGTCTTCACTTACATCATTTGAAGTTTGGATCGCGTGTTTCTCTAGATATAGAAAACCGTTATTTGTAAAATGCTCTTCTGCCTCACTTATATTTATTAGAGTGCCGTATTTGGTAGAAATAATTAAATTTTCATGCTTCACTTATACCTATTTATAGAGTCAAAAGGAATTGGTCATTTACATGGTTAGTCATAAAATCCTACATAAAACTTGTAGATCACTCAATATGATATGTTTGATTCCCTGCAATAGTTTTGCGACATTAAGATAGTCATATGTTGGTGCATGATATGTCCATTTTGCATCATGTTTTTTACTATTATTAATAGTGGTTTATGCATTTTACCACTTGGATGAGTAATTCTAATGCCTTTTCTCTCATAATATGCAAGGTTTACCAAGTGGGAGAATACCGGGGATGGAACTTTGCACCTGAAAAAGCTACGTCCGAGATACCTATTCTGCACACATACAATTGAGCTGAAAATTTATGGGGATTTATTTTATAATATATTAAAAAAATACTGGAATGAAGAAGTGCTGCAGGGGGGGTCACCAGGCAGCCACTAGACACGAGGGCGCTAGGGACTCCTCGCGCGACCTGATGTCTAGTGGGCCACCTAGCCCACCTCTAGCGCACATATTCTCGTATATATTCTCCTCCGACCTGAAAAATTAAGAAGAGGACTTTCGGGATGAAGCGCCGCCGTCTCGAGGCGGAACTTGGGCAGGCGCACTTTTGCCCTCCGCCAGAGCCATTTCTCCGAGGAACTTCCCTCCCGGAGGGGGAAATCGAGGCCATCGTCATCACCATAAATCCTCTCGTCTTAGGGAGGGAAATCTCCATCAACATCTTCACCAACACCATCTCCTATCAAAACCCTAGTTCATCTCTTGTACTCAATCTTATACCGGAACCTCGGATTGGTACTTGGGGTGTGTCTAGTAGTGTTAATTACATCTTGTAGCTGATGCTTTATGGTTTACTTGGTTGAAGATTATATGTTCAGATCCATTATGCTATTAAATACCTCTCTGATCGTGAACATGCTTATCAGTTGTGAGTACTTACTTTTTTTCTTGAGGCCACACGAGAAATCATGTTGCAAGTAGTTGTATGAAGTTGATATTTGTTCGATATTTTGATGATATGAATGTTGTGATTCCCTTAGTGGTGTTATGTGAACATCGACTACATATCACTTCACCATATTTTGGGCCTAAGGGAATGAATTGTGGAGTAGTAATTAGAGCGTGGGTTGCGAGAGTGACAGAAACTTAAACCCGAGTCTATGCACTACTTTGTAAGGGGCTGATTTGGATCCCTATGTTTAATGCTATGGTTAGAATTTATTCTTAATAATTTTCTCGTACTTGCAGATGCTTGCGGGAGGGTTAATCATAAGTGGTTTTGTTCAAGTAAGAAAAGCACCCAAGCACCGGTCCACCCACATATCAAATTATCAAAATAACGAACGCGAATTAACCCAACATGAGGAAAGTGACTAGATAAAATTCTCGTGTGCCCTCAAGAACGCTTTGCCTATTATAGGAACTTGTTTGGTCTGTCCTTTGCCACAAAACTATTGGGCTACCTTGGTGGACCTATTGTTACTATTTCTACTTGTCACTTGTTACAATTATCTTGCTATCAAACAACTTGTTACTATTATTTCAGTGCTTGCAGAAATTACCTTGCTGAAAACTGCTTGTCATTTCCTTCCGCTCCTCGTTGGGTTCAACACTCTTACTTATAGAAAGGACTATGAGTTACCCCCTATACTTGTGGGTCATCAAGACTCTTTTATGGTGTCATTGCCGGGGAGTGAAGCGCCTTTGGTGAGAGGAATTTGGTAATGGAAAATTTATATTACATGCTGAAATTTACTGTTACTTGTCACTATGGAAAGTAATCCTTTGAGGGGCTTGTTCGGGGTATCTTCACCTCGACGGAAACACCAAGAGTTGTCCCTAAACCTGTTGCACCTAATGAAAATGTTTATTATGAAATTCCTTTGGGTATGATAGAGACACTGCTAGCTAATCCTTATGCACGAGATGGAACAAAACATCCCGATATGCACCTAATCTATGTGGATGAAGTTTGTGGATTATTTAAGCTTGCAGGTTTATCCGGAGATGAAGTAAATGTGACAGCCCGATGCCGACGTTCCAGAAGATTCCCTTTCCTTTCCGTTTTCGTCGTGTGTCTATTTTTATTTTTCGCATCTTCATCGCATAATGCGCATCATCAGCATTGCATCGGCATCTCCGTTGCCGCCAGTTTTCAAAACTTGCATCCGTTGTTATTGCCGGTTCTCGTCGTCGTCCGTTCTGAGCCCAACCGTACTCGCACGCGCCCGCGGCACCGTCAAACCCTGTTTTTAAAAGTGAGCGTAAAACTTTCTCTGATTGGGTTGAGATTTGACGAGCGGTGTTATTTTAATATAGCCAGGACGCCTCTCAAATTTCGATGCGATCGGAGTCCGTTTGGTACCCGAACGGTCGACCGTAGCGGCACCGTATTCGGTCTACCGTCGGACGTTTGTCGGTGTTTTAAAACGCGTGTCACAGACGCACCCCTTCCCTCTCATCTTAGCCTAAGCATCTCTACACAGCCACCTAACCACACTCCGCGACAGAAGCCATCCGTTTTCGATCGTGCGGTCGAAATCGGCCCGGAAAACCCCTAACCCAGCTATTTCTGATCGTCCGATTTAATCGGAGGGTCCAGATGCCATTTAGTCTAACCCAATTACCGTATATTGTCAACCTAGACCTAACCCTGGCGTACACAACCTTCACCTCGAATCTCTCCCCTCGTCCCGACAGCGCCGCCTCCTGCACGGCACGAGAGAGCCCTCCAGCGCCATCCTCCCCTCAATCTGCGAGCACCACGCCGCCAGCTTCGCTCAATCCCCGCGCCAGATTCCATCGCGCGCCTCGTGTTCCCCGCCAGCGCCGTTTCCCCGCCGCCAGCCTTCCCGCGCAGGCCGCCTTCCCGCTCGATCCGGTCGGGCATTGACCGAGCGCAGCGCCGCCCCATCCCGCGATCTGGGGATCCAGATCGGGTCCCGCTGAGGCAGCCGCCTCCCAACGCCCCCGTGGCAGCGCCGCGAGACCCTCCTCGCCTCGAGCCGACGCGAGCGCAGCGCTCGTGGCCTCCCGCTGTCCCGCTCGTGGCCTCCCCGCTGTGCCGCTAGCGTTGACCAGCGCCTGGTCGCGCGTGGCTCTGGCGCCTCCAACCGCCGCGGCCCAGGCTCCTCCCAGCCCAGTCGCCCGCGCGCCCCTCGGCCCACTGACTCCTCCAGCCGGCCTGCCAGCTTCAGGCAGCCCGAGGTGAGAACCCCCCCCCCCCCCCCGAGCCTCTTTATTTCGCGCCCTAGGCACTTGTTAGTATGTTGCGCTCATGCCCTGCGTAGTTTCGGCCCAATAGGTTTTATCTTATAGTTTTCGAATTAGTTATTTCAGGAAAATATAGATATATAGGAACCCCCGTAACTTTTAAACCGTTAGTCGGTTTGAGGCGTGTAGTATATGGTTTTGTGGTATTTTTGCACGTAGAGTACGAATTTAAAACATGCATATTTGTTTGATTTGGTTTAGCATGCCTAATGCCTAGTTTAGCGTGTTGTCCTAGTATCTTTTATCCCGTTTTAATTCTCGTGCGTGTCCGGTTTGTTCAAACACCGTAGATAAAATGCCCGTGTTTTAGGGACACCTTTGCCACGTATTTTAGAGCGGTCATTTGTATTTTTGCGCGTAGGGATTTGCCGCTAGATTATTTTCCGCGTATAGGTTATTTTCTCGCATTTTCGTGTGGCATTATTTTGTTGTGCAACCCCACATATTTTATATGTTTTCGGGGTAGAAAAATCCATGGGATTTTTCTGTGCAATTAGTTTTAGCTTTTGAGCAAGTTAGTTCACGCAATATTTTGCCGTGATGCCCTTTTGTTTATTTCGTAGGATTTAATTCGTGCTTCGTTTGATTAAGTTGTCAACTAGAGAGTTGATCTTGGATGTTTTGTTTAGCCCCTGGTATTTTTGGTTGCAATAGAAATGCATGTTTAGGTGTGGTTTGATTGCTCTCAAGTTTCTAGAAATAGTGCTGATTTTGAGGAGCTGAAATATTTCTAAGTCTGGAATCCGTTATAATTTTGTTGCTGTCTTGTCTTGCTTCTATCTTTTGATCTGTAGCTCTTTTGAGGTTGGTCCAATGGAGTTAGTTGTACCCCTTGTGTTTCTCTAGCATGCTGTAAATTTTAATACCATTTGGAGTCCTGTAGCTGTAGGTTTGCTGCTGTCAATATTGCTTCAGATCGAAAACTGCACTTTCATGAGGTGTAATTTTCACTAAGTCTGAAATAGTGAGTGTGATGCCTTTTTGTGACTTCTTTCCCTAGTGATCCATGATGCCACGCTAGTTGTTGTTAGTTGTTTGTAGTAGTGCTTCTTGCCCTCTTCCGTGCCATGCCTTGCTTGAGCATATCGGAGTTGTGTAGTCGTAGTTGTGGGGCGTAGAAAATGCTATGTGGCTGATTTTGTCAGATTGTAGTGTTTTCTTGTTTCGCTCGTAGTTGTTGAACCGTAGCTCCGATTTGATCCTGTCCTACATGAAAATTGCTTAGAATCTCGTGTAGTTTCATTTTCTCTTGATGTTTGTATGCTTAGAAGTGCTCGTGACCGCCGTTGCACACATATTGCATTCATGCCATCATATCTTGCGGTGCTTGTAACTTTTGATCCGTAGCTCCGTTGGGGATGATCTCTATGTGTAGTTTGCTTGAAATGACGCATAGAATCACGTGAACCTATTTGTTTTGCTGTTTAACAACAAATTAAATGCAGTAGTTCAGATCTGGATAGAATTTTAAATTAACATGTGAGGTCGTCTCGGAGGTGCTATATGTCATTTCCGACCTCATTTAAAATTCCTAGATAGGTAGATTAATTACGCTTCACCTTTTGCCATGTTTAACCACATTAAATATTGCCGTGTACCTAATCGGGATAGAACTAAATAATTAACATGGAGTTTCGTCAATATGCAACTCGTTGCATATTGAACTTCACTTAATGTGTAGTGTTTGATTGCGTGAATTGTCATGTCGTGACTTGCATGTATTCAGCTGCTCATGCATCATTTGTGTTGTGCATCGTGTGGTGAATTCCGTGTGATGATTCGTGTTTTCGGTTTGCTTCGTCTCGATAGAGTTCCGCAAGCGTGTCGGATGTGAGGACCCGTACGACTACGTCGGTTCGTCTGCTTCATGGAGTCATTCTTCTTCCAAGCGGGATCTCAGGGAAGATGATCATTTCCCCAGATACCATTACTATCATTGCCATACTAGTTATTTGCATGCTGTCGATTGTGTCTCGTTGCATACCACCTGTTAAATATTAGCCTCTCAACAATGCCATGAAAAACCTTCAACCCGTTCAACCTAGCAAACCACTGATTGGCTATGTTACCGCTTGCTTATCCATGTTGTTAGCATTGCTAGTTGCAGGTGCAGATGCTTCCATGTGAAAACATGGGTTCCTTGTCATATCACCATACTAATGTTGTTTAATTTAATGCACCTATACACTTGGTAAAAGGTGGAAGGCTCGGCCTTTCTAGCCTGGTGTTTTGTTCCACCTTTGCCCCCTTCGTTACGGCTACCGGTGTTATGTTCCATAAATGAGCGCTCCTAACACGATCGGGGTTGTTATGGGGACCCCCTTGATAATTCGTTTTAGGATAAGACTGGTCTGGCAAGGCCCAACTTTGGTACTACATTTGCCTAATCACCTAATAAAATTGCATAGGGACTTCCCGGGCCCCGAGGATAATTTAATCAACCCCCGGGCCAGTGCTCCTCATGAGTGTTGGTCCAAATTGGCAGACTACGGGGCCACCGCGGGGCAACCCGAGGTTTGGTTCTCCTAGTGTGACCCATCCGTCGTGTCCTGAGAACGAGGTACGCGACTCCTATCGGGATCGTCGACACGTCGGGCGGCCTTGCTGGGTTAGTTTTACCTTTGACGAAATATCTTGTGCATCGGGATTCCGGTGATGCTTCGGGTAATCTCAGAGTTGAGGTTTTCCACTAGGGAATCCGACGAGATCACGAGCTTCGTGATTGACGATTTCTATGCGGCTTGTGGTTATTTGTGATGGACTAGTTGGAGCACCGCTGCAGGGTTAAATCTTTCGGAAAGCCGTGCCCGCGGTTATGTGGTAACGTGAAAGCTTTGTTTAACACTGGTTCTAGATAACTTGAACTTAACTTAATTAAAATATGCCAACTGCGTGCGTAACCGTGACTGTCTCTTTCGTGAGTTCTTTCTCCGATCGAGGACACGGTGGGGTTATGTCTGACGTAGGTAGGTGTTCAGGATCATTCATTTGATCATCTGTAGTTCACGTCCGCTATGCGTAGATCTTCCCCCTCTTGTTTCTTGTACTCGTAAGTTTAGCCACCAAATATATGCTTAGTCACTGTTGCAACCTCACCACGTAACCATACCTCACCCATTAAGCTTTGCTAGTCTTGATACCTTTGGAAATGAGATTGCTGAGTCCCCTGTGGCTCACAGATTACTACAACACCAGTTGCAGGTACAGGTAAAGGTTACTTGACGCGAGCGCGTTGATTGTTCATTTGGAGTTGCTTCTTCTTCTTCTTCTTCATCGATCTAGGATGGGTTCCAGGCCGGCAGCCTGGGATAGCAAGGATGGGCGTCGTTCTTCTTTTGTCATTTGTTTTCGTCCGTAGTCGGACCCTGCTCTTACTCTTGATGGTTATGTAATGTACTGATGTGACTCTGATGTAGCTTGTGGCGAGTGTAAGCCAATTCTGTATATATATCTCTTCTTTTCAGTACATGTACTTGTAACGATATCCATCCTTGCGACACGACGAGATGCGCTTCTATCCCTACGAGGCCTTCGTGCCAAATTGAGGATAGGGTCGCATCTTGGGCATGACAGTAAAGAAGAAGGTTTTCCCTTTATCTTTGGGGGGCATTTACATGGTATAGGCTATGTGATGATGCAAGATCTTGGAACAAACTCGATTGCAATTGGAGTTTCACCAAAAGAATATCCTATGCATCTTGTTCATCGTGATCGGAATTTCATCTATAATTTTTGGCCTCATGAAGGAGAAAGTATCGCTCTAGCTTGGGGGAGGCTGAAGTCAATGTTATATCCATGCCCCAATCATGGGCTCTCGAGAGAAATTGATGTTTAGAATTTTTATGATCGGCTTTCTCGTAATGATCAAACCATGCTCAATACTTCTTGTTCTGGTTCTTTTATGAAGAAGACTATTGAATTCAGGTGGTATGTTTTGGAAAGAATTAAACGCAACTCTGAATATTGGGAGCTCGATGAAGGTTAAGAGTCGGGTATAAAACCCAAGTTTGATTGCGTTAAATGTTTTATGAGTACTGATGCTTTCAATGACTTTAGCGCTAAGTATGGACTTGACTCTGAGATGGTAGCCTCATTTTGTGAAACCTTTGCTGCTCATGTTGACCTCCTGTGACAGCCCGAGACCGACGTTCCAAAAGATTCCCCTTCTATTCTGTTTTCGTCGTGTGTCTATTTTACTTTGTCGCATCATGCGCATCATCAGCATTGCATCGGCATCTCCGTTGCCGCCAGCTTTCAAAACTTGCATCCGTTGTTAGTTGCCGGTTCTCGTCGTTGTCCGTTCTGAGCCCGACCTCACACGCACGCGCCCGTGGCATCGTCGAAATCTTGTTTTTAAAAGTGTGATGAAAACTTTCTCTGATTGGGGTGAGATTTGACGTGCGGTGGTATTTTTATTTAGTTAGGCCGCGTGTCAAGTTTCGTCGCAATCGGAGTCCGTCTGGTACCCGAACGGTCGACCGTAGCGGCACCGTATTCGGTCTACCGTCGGACGGTTGTCGGTGTTTTTAAAATATGTTGTCGGGTGCCCGTTTTCCCTCTCATCTCCGCCTAGCCCCTCTGCACAGTGCATTGACCCTACGCGCAGCCCAGTCCGAAAACCTCCCGAAACCCTAACCCACTCTCTCTCTCCTCCCTCCTTCCTCTGTTCGGAGCCGTCAGATCACTATCCTATGGTCCGAAAGCCGATAGGATCAGCAAACCTTACCTATTATTAGTCCAATCCCTAACCTATTTTGGACAAACCCTAACTTCTAGGAGGTTTGTCCCGTCCATCCATCTCCCCACCGCCACTTCACTTCCTTCCTCGGATCTACAGCCAGCCCCGCGCCCACCTTCTCCTGCGCGAACGCGCCCCTGTCATGGCGAGCCACAACAGCGAGGACCTGGGAGCCTCGTGCCCGCCGCCAGGTGCCCGCACCTCGATCTCCTGAGCGTGTTGCCCGACGAGACCGCTGCCTCGACCTCCCAGCGCTGCAAGGCCCATGTCCTTCTTCTCTTCCCTGTCTCACTTGTTCTCTCTCTCACACATTTCTTTCTCTCTGTTGGATGTGCGCAAGAGCTGCCCTGCCATGGCCGTGCCCAGCGCGAGATTTAGTCGCCGCCGAAGCTCCTGGGCGGCGTGTGACGACGGGAATCGGTCCCTGCAGCCTGAACCCAGCCCTATCCGGTGATCCCCGGCCCAATCCGACGATCTCCGTTGACGTGCCCCCGTCTTCCTCCCGCTGTGCGTTGACCTGCAGGAGCTCACCATCCCGCGCGTGTGCTGGCCTTGGATGTGTCCAACACACGCAGAGGAGCCGCACGAGCAGCTTCTGCTCCTCACCCGTGCCCGATCCATGGAGAGGAGCGCCCATGCGTCTCCGCGTCGACCTTGCCGCCAAGCCTCGTGCACCCCTGCTTCCTTCCCCTCGTTGTGCTCTCCCTCTCTCCCCTATCCCTCATCTCTCTTCCTCTTCTTCTTTTCTTTTTCAGGTACATCCATGGCACCATCGGCCAGGATGTGGGGACCCCGACTAGCAAGTCGAGTTCGCCGTGCCCAGTGACCCCAAGGATCAATGTTCACTGAACACAGATACTGAATAATAGAGTCTTACATCCAAGTACCGAAATTATTACATCAAACGACCAGAAGGTCGGGTTCAAGAGCGAGGCCTAAGGCCAAATTAAACAGATACATCGAGTAGCGGAAACTCGTAAGGGCTAAGCAGTGCCCATGCCATCAAGCCTACACCGACAGGCATTCTGACTTGGAAGCGTCCTAGATCGCAGGTTCGTCTCCGACGGCGTACTCATCGCCAAACTCCGGTCCATCCATGTCTGGTCAATAATATAACCAGTGGCAAGCCAATGAGTACTTTGAATGTACTCGCAAACAGCCCATGATATGAACATTTATAGTGAAAAAATAACAGTAACATGCATCTTTAGTGGAATGCAATTTGGTGGAATGATCAGGTATATGCAACAAGTTAAAGAATTACTCTTTAAGAACAGGTTACAGATATCAACATATCTGACAAGGGTTGAACACACCGGGTTCACCCTATATGCCAAGTCATCGGACTTGTCATAATCTCAATGTATTAATGAGGGCTAAACCATCCGGGTTTACCCTATATGCCAATTCATCGGACTTGTCATATTTTATCATGATTATAACAACACCGTTTTAACACCACACACACACTTTTGGTTTATGCGGAAACGTTGGACGTAGCTTAAGCAGCACCACCCAACTGTCCTTGACCGTGGACACGGCTATTCGAATAGTTTACACTCTGCAGAGGTAGTACGCTGGACCCACGAGAAACGGGAAACTTCCGTGTCATCCACGACTCGCGGTATATCACATATACCCGAGGTAAGTACCCGATCATCATCTTTCCCCTGACGATACTAGACAAAGAGGTCCACTCGATTGGTACCCAGCCCACATGTTGTACGTCTTACGAGCACCGACTCTGGACTGTATCAACCATGCAGAGACCAACGGTGTGCCTGGACCTCATAATAATGGCATAGTCGTCCTACCTGGCATGACCCCATCACGAAAGTGACACCGATCACTCCCGCCACTAGTAATGTGGCTCTTTGCTAGCACCGACCAGAGTAATCAACAAAGCCACGTCCCATAAAGGCGTATCGTGGTCGTACTGGTAAGGTTGGGACGGTCGACACATCATAAATCTAATCCCATTTCCGAAACCATACTCACACCAAAAACACCGGTGCATCACTTCACCAAAAGTGATCACCGACTCATCATCACCCTCGGGCATTAGTGGCACCCGACGGGGTTTTCATAAACTCTTTATTTAACTCATCATCATGCTTATAATAATATGCTCTATCATTACTTGTCAACATGGTAATAACATGACCCTCACGGGGTAGGGTCAAGCTCAGTGCAATGGTCTTATAACTTTACTAATCAACATGACAGTAGCATGATCCTCATAGATAGTAGGGTCAGCTCATCATGCTTGTGCTCCGAGGAGCCATGTGATTAACATCACTATCATGCAAGTGCTTCGATAAAGCCTTCGGTACCATCACATCAATGATGAACCGGCACTGTGATCTCATGCAACGAAAAGTACTTGCTATTCTAGCATGCATCATTTCATATGCTTAAGTCATGGCAAAAGGGATGCTTGCCTTGGTCAGCTAGGTATCCGAGGTCTTCGAGGTCTTCCGCTCCGGATCCTCCGTCACTCGGTAACTCTACCGTCGAGAAAGGAATAAATAAATAATAGCTCTCACTAAAACAGATCACAAAGTGCTTTTAAAAATGTTGCAAAGTTTGAATAAATTCAGTTTATTATTTTGGAAAATGTTTGCTATAGTTTTTATTAGCTAAGCATATTTATTTAAAAGCAAACGGAAGAAAACAAGTGCTTTTTAATATCATTTTATTATACCAAAATAGTTTCTGTTTTTGATAAATGTCAAACACTACAGAATCAAATATTACACATTTTTAGAAAATTACTGGTGGAAGAATCATATTTTTCTACTGGCTAAATATTTTTATAAAAATCATTTAAGTTACTGGATTAAAATAAAAGGAAAAGGCCAGGGGGGAACAAATCCAGCCGGCCCAGCCAGCAGGCCTGGCCACCAGGCGCGCGCGGGCCAGGTTCAAACCTGACCTGCGCGCCCCTGGAGTCAGTGTCAGCGGCTGCGCGCGCTGGCTGCCCCAGGACACCGACAGGTGGGCTCCAGCTCTCGGGTCCTTCTCCTACCTACAGCCAGAGAGGTGGAGACGGACGCCGGCGAGGCTGCCGTTGTCCTCAGGCCAATCTAGGAGCGGGAACGGGTCCCTCGTGCCTCCGCCTACCTGCTCGTGGTCGGGACGTCACCGGAGGTGGTCTGGGTCGCCGGCGACGAGGTGACCGTGGCGGAAGGGTTTCGGGTTGGTGTTGAACTAGTGGCTAGGGGCACGGATTCGCTCGGGAAAGTTGGGGGAAATGTTCCTGGTGTCAAGGGGAGTGTAATGGGAGGTCGGGCAGCGCAGGAGCCGACGTGTAGCCGGAGATCGACCGGAGCTCCGAGGCGGAGGGGCCTCGGTCGATCTCGAGCACCGGGGCTCTGCGAGCTCGATTGGGTGGCTAGGGGGTGTCTACTGGTTGTGCTGAAGCTGCTTGGAGGGTGCTGGGGTGCCGGGGGACCTATTTATAGGCCAGCGACGGTGACCCGACTCGGGCGCGCCGGTGACTCACCGTGGCGCGCGTGCGAGCACAGTGAGGTGCTGGCCGCGAATCCACGGGTTCGGGACGTGGTTTAGGACCTCCTGGTGCATCGGCCACAGAGGGAAAGCGAGTGGGGTCGAGCCGCAGCGACCGTGCATGCTCGGCCGCGTCGGGCGTGCACGGGCACGCGTCGCCTGAGCTCTTGCGCGAGGGGAGAGGGTCCCTGGGGGTAGCTTTGCATTGAATGGTTGTCGGGGGAGCGTTTGGACATAACTGGGGAGGTTGGGACCGGCCGGAGCGTCGTCCCCTTGCTGGAGGCTCTGTTCAGCGCGCCCAGAGCGCAGTTTTGGCATGGCACGGCATGCTGGCTCGCTCTGGGGCACTTGGGACGTGTCCTCCATGTCCTGAGTGTTGTTGGGAGTGTGCCTAGCCGTTGTGGTTTAGTGGGAGCCCAAGCTGGTCAAGGGTGCAAGGAACACTAGTGTTGCCAGTACTGCCCTGCGGCTCAAATTGGAGTTCTTGTCACTTGTGCTTGGAGTTGGGGAGGGGCTGATTGACTGGGTGCTCAGGGTGTTCTGGGGCTCTAACCCACCAAGTTTGGGGCCTTGCCATTGGGTAAAACAGTGGCTAGGAGGGTTTTTACCTTCCTGTCAGTAGGTGTTCGACAGTGACTTGGGGTGCTTCCACTCCACCACTGGAAATGAAACTTAACAGGTTTGGTCTTGGGGTAAAAACATGGGGTTTCACCAAATTTGATCTCCATTGAATCAGTTTGGCTTTGTAAACTTGAAAATGCCTCAAAATGACCAGTACTGTCCTTTACAAAGGAAGTGTGGCCAAGCAGAGTCTCACAAATCCCATCTTTGGTGTGGAGTCCTCATTTGGGGTGTCAAACACCTCTGCAAAGTTTTAGCTCCATTGGAGAAACTTTGCAATGTAGAGTTGTTCCAACTCTTCTCTGGACAGAGAGGGTTTTGGGCTCATTAGGTGCACTTCCCCACCTAGGATCAAGGTGAGATTTTAGGTGAGCACCTAATATGGCTTGGGAGGGCTCCTGTAATTTTATGGGAATTTACTGAGATAATCTCCTTTGGAAACATCTCAAAAAGCTAAAACAGACAGAAATGGTTTTCAGGGTTTTACTCAAATAATATTAATATAAAATAGGGTTGAAAATCTTATATATGGAAATATATGTCCTTCTGAGCTTCCATGGATTTACTCAGAATTTTCTAAGGCAGGAAAGCAATTTTCCTTGTGGGAATATCATTACTGGCCTTAGAAACAAACATAGATATAAAATAGGAAAATAATATTTTAAATCACCAATTAATGTTTTTAATGAATGAAAATAATATTTGGATCAGACCACCAACTTTGGTTGGAAGTGCCACTTGGCTTCATGAGCTAGTAGTGTATCCCAACATGGTGAAGGTGATCTTGATATAAAGGAAAAAGGGTTTTTGAAGAGAGCAAAAATAATAAGTTTTCATGGGTTTGAGTCATCAAACAAGCAAGCATTCACTCATACAAGGGTTCACATTGCACTCACAACATTATTTGAAAAAGTTTTAACAAGCTCTGATTTTTGCAACATAAAATACTTGTGGTGAAAAACAGGGTGTGACACAGGATCTCCGAGTACGTGCCGCCCCAAGCCACCTCGTCGCCGGGAATGGAACCCCCGGTACCGGAGCTATTGAACCCCGCCTTTTTTGTGTCGTCGGACGTCATCCCGAGGTCGATTCTGCCATGGCATCCCCTGCGTACCGACCTGCTACAAAGTTGTTCATGTTCAGTTTCGTCAGGTTCGCGACATGGTATGGTCTTGTAGCAAACCACCCCTATTTGTGCATAGTTCCTTCGCAGTCCAACTGGTTAGAGTGGTAATTTGCTTCCCAGAGATCTGGGGTTCGAATCCCAGGTGTGGCAATTTATTTTTGTCCTAGTTCTGTTGATAAGCCTGCAGAGGTGCTACTTCTTCTCGCGAGAATCCTGTGAGATTTCAAAACGGGGTGCTAGCCCAGTTGGTTAGCGCAGCCACTCTAGTTTCAAGAGGGGTCATGGGATCAAATCCTAGCTGCCCATATTATTTTCACCTTGTGTTTTTTTTAGTTGTAGTATGTTTTAGAACGTCCGTAACTGTTAAACCGTGCATCGGATTAAAATGATTTCAACATGTAAGTTGCTTAGAATTTTCTATAGTTTCACATTAACCAACTCTCATGCATAACTAGAACTGTTTAGTGTGATGTTTGCATCGGTTTGTGTGTCGACATGTTCAAAACGGTTTAGGTCGTAACTATTTGTCCGTAGCTCCGTTGGAGTTGTGCCATATATGTAAATGGACCAGAACGACGAGTAGAATCACGTGATCCACTTTGTTTTGCTTTTTAACAAACATAAAATGTGATTAGGACAAATCTGGATAGAATAAGAATTTAACGCGTGGGGTCATTTCGGAGATGCTATATGACGTTTCCGGCCTCATTTAAAATGCCTAGCTAGGTAGATTAATTTGTGCTTCACCCCGTGTCATGTTAACAACATTTTAATATTGTCGTGTTAATAAACGAGAATGAACTAAATAATTAAACGTGGAGCTTCGTTGATATACAACTCGTTGCATATCGAGCTTCACTTAATGTGTAGTGTTTGATTGTTGTGATTGTCATGACGTGCATTAGACCGTTCCTGCATCATGTGTCTCTTGCATCGTGTGGTGTATATCGTGTGTTGATGCTTGTTTCCGTCTTCCCCCGTCTCGATAGAGTTCCGCAAGCGTGTCGGATGTGAGGACCGTTCAACTACGTCAGTTCATCTGCTTCACGGAGTCATTCTTCTTCCAAGAGGGATCTCAGGCAAGATGACCATTTCCCCAAATACCATTACTATCATTGCCATGCTAGTTTTACCGTTTCTATAGATTATGTCTCGTTGCCTACCACGTGTTAAATATCAGCCTCTCAACAATGCCATGAAAACCTTCAACCTGTTCAACCTAGCAAACCACGGATTGGCTATGTTACCGCTTGCTTAACCCTGTGTTAGCGTTGCTAGTTGCAGGTGCATTGCTTCCATGTGAAAACATGGGTTCCTTGTTATATCACCCTATTAATGCTATTTAATTTAATGCACCTATATACTTGGTAAAAGGTGGAAGGCTCGGCCTTTCTAGCCTGGTGTTTTGTTCCACCTTTGCCCCCTTAGTTCTCGGCTACCAGTGTTATGTTCCATAATTGAGCGCTCCTAACACGATCGGGGTTGTTATGGGGACCCCCTTGATAATTCGTTTTAGATTAAAGCTGGTCTGGCAAGGCCCAACACTGGTACTATTTGCCCAACATAATAATTCTATTAATACTGAAATGCATAGGGAGTTAGCGCTACCCGAGGAGTAATTCTACATAATACAGGGAGGGCCAGTGCTGATGGTGCTAGTCCAAAACAGAGCACCGTGCGGGGCCAACCCGGGGCATCTCGGGTGATGTCTATCAGGCCACCGTACGCTTCGCTTATCCGTCGTGTCCTGAGAAAGAGATACGCGGCTCCTATCGGGATCGTCGACACGTCGGGTGGCCTTGCTGGATTAGTTTTACCTTTGACGAGATATCTTGTGCATCGGGATTCCGGTGATTCTTTGGGTAATCTCAGAGTTGAGGTTTTCCACTAAGGAATCCGACGAGATCGCGAGCTTCGTGATCGAGGATTTCTATGCGGCTTGTGGTAATTTGTGATGGACTAGTTGGAGCACCCCTGAAGTGTTAAATCTTTCGGAAAGCCGTGCCCACGGTTATGTGGCAACGTGGAAACTTTGTTTAACATTGGTTCTAGATAACTTGAAGTTAACTTAATTAAAACTTGCCAACTGTGTGCCTAACCGTGACTGTCTCTTTCGTGACTTCCTTCTCCGATCGAGGACACGGTGGGGTTATGTCTGACGTAGGTAGGTGTTCATGATCAGTCATTTGATCATCAGTAGCTCATGTCCGTTATGCGTAGATCTTTCCCCTCTTGTTTCTTGTACTCGTAAGTTTAGCCACCAAATATATGCTTAGTAGGTGCTGCAACCTCACCACTTAACCATACCTCGCCCATTAAGCTTTGCTAGTCTTGATACCTTTGGAAATGAGATTGCTGAGTCCCCTGTGGCTCACAGATTACTACAACACCAGTTGCAGGTACAGGTAAATGTTACTTGACGCGAGCGCGTGGATTGTTCATTTGGAGTTGCTTCTTCTTCTTCTTCTTCTTCTTCGATCTAGGATGGGTTCCAGGCCGGCAGCCTGGGATAGCAAGGATGGACGTCGTTCTTCTTTTCTCGTTTATTTTCGTCCGTAGTCGGACCCTCCTCTTCTTCATGATGATTATGTATTGTACTGTTGTGACTTTGATGTAGCTTGTGGCGAGTGAAAGCCAACTCTATTTATATACCTCTTCTTTTCAGTACATGTACTTGTAACGATATCCATTCTTGCGACAGACGAGATGCGCTTCTATCCGTGACGAGGACCTCGTGCCAAATTGAGGATAGGGTCGCATCTTGGGCGTGACACCTCCCTAGAGAGAAGAGGTTTAAATATCATCCACCTATTAAATAAAGAATTTAATAACCAATTAAAGTTGAAGCTGGAACTATTATTTATAATGTTGACCCAATTGTGTCTACTGCTTACATTGAGAAACTACCTTTTCCTGTTAGGATAAAGGAACATGCTAAAGTTTCAACTATCGATAATAAAAGTTATGTTAGAACAGTCGAACGCTATGAGAAAATTATGGTAGAGTCTAGTACCGCTATGGTTAATACCTCTTGGTAGACAATATTGATGGGCATGTTATGTATTTGTGTCATGAAGCTACTAGAATTGTCAAACCTGGTAATAAAGAAAATAATAGACCCGTTGTTGGCATGCATGTCATTTCAGTCAAAATAGGAGATCATTGCTACCATGGTTTATGTGATATGGGTGTTAGTGTTAGTGCTATCCATTTTACCTTATATCAAGAAATTATGCATGAGATAGCACCCGCTAAGATAGAAGAGATAGTTGTTACTATTAAACTTGCTAATAGAGAAACCATCACACCACTTGGGATTGTTAGAGATGTTGAAGTCTTGTGTAGTAAAGTAAAATACCCTACTAGTTTTCTGTTACTTGTGTCACCACAAGATAAGTTTTGTCCCATAATATTTGGTAGGCCCTTCTTGAACACTGTCAATGCCCAAATAGATTGCCAAAAGGAAACTGTCAGTGTTAATTTTGGTGGTACGTCTCATGAGTTTCATTTCTCCAAGTTTAGTAAGAAACCTCATGATAAAGAATTGCCTAGTAAACATGAAGTCATTCGTCTTGCTTCTATTGCCATTCCTCCTACGGATCCATTAGAACAATATTTGCTAGACCACGAAAATGATATGCATATGCATGAAAGGAATGAAATATATAATATGTTATTTGAGAAAAAACCTATCCTTACACACAACTTTCTTGTTGAAACTCTAGGAGGTCCTCCTCCCTGTGTTTGAATTAAAGAATTTATCTCACACTTTGAAATATGCTTATCTTGATTAAAAGAAGATATATCTTGTTATTATCAGTGCTAACCTTACAGAGCATGAAGAAGAAAGATTATTAAAAAAATTAAGGAAGCACCTAGGTGCTATTGGTATACTCTTGATGATCTTAAGGGCATTAGTCCCACTCTTTGTCAGCGCAAGATTAATATGGAACCAAATGCTAAACCCGTTGTTGATCACCAACGAAGACTGAATCCCAAAATGAAAGAAGTGGTGAGAAATGAAATATTAAAGCTTCTGGAAGCACGTATAATTTATACAATAGCTGATAGTAGATGGGTAAGTCTCGTTCATTGTGTCCCTAAGAAAGTAGGTATTACTGTTGTTCCTAATGATAAAAATGAACTCAATCCACAAAGAATTCTGACTCGCTATAGAATGGTAATTGATTTTAGAAAATTAAACAAAGCTACTAGAAAATACCATTATCCTTTACCGTTCATAGACCAAATGCTAGAAAGATTATCGAAGCACACACATTTTTTTTCTTTTTGCATGGCTATTCTGGTTTCTCTCAAATACCTGTATCATAACGTGATCAAGAGAAAACCACCTTTACTTGTACTTTTGGAACCTATGCTTATAGACGTATGTGTTAGAGCATATTTATCCATATGTGGTTTCGGTAATTGATGACAATTCCTATGGACTAATAGTTGCCTTAATTTATATTCGAAGGATTTATCCATAGGCACTTCTCGAAGTCCATCTTTTGGTTTCAAGGAGTTTATATGATGACCAATGTGGTATTCGGTATTATCCAAAGAATGGTCATAAAGAGACTAGGTTGATCAAGACTAAGTCAAAGAGTAAATCAAGTAGATTAACACACAAAGCATACAAGATGTATCGAGAGGAACCAAGTGATCCCATGGTATGGTAAGCATTGTCCATTACGCTTTTGTGTACTAACCCATGGTCTTCATGAGAGTTCTTTGTGCGGTTAGGTGTGTATCCATGGGTTTGCGTCAAGTGGAAGATCTCATCCAACCCATGAAGGATGACATCAAGTGGTGATCGTCAACAAGATTGCGGTGTGCAAGTTCAAGTGGAGCATCACGAATATATCATGCTTGAAGCTTGCCGTCCATTGTGGTGGTAATGGACTTGTGAAGATGTGCCGAAGAGTTGCTCACCCATAGTGAGCATGGGGGAGCAATCAACTTTTCTTCATCAAGCCAATGCAATCAAGAAAAGTGGTCCATCTTGAGGAAGTCAAGATCATCATATTCTAGCCCAGGTGGACTATGTGCAAGGTATAGGTTTACTCTTGATAGGTTTTTCAATTTTAGGATAGATTACCGTACTGTCCAGGGGATCTCTCAAGTGAGTAGCTTGATCATATCATTCGTTGGGAGCTCAAACCATTTGCATCCTTACATCATGTTTCTTGGTTCTTGTTTGGTGATTCTCTTTGTAAGTTGTCGAGCTTATGGTCATGTTCATGACAAGCTCGAGTCTATCGAAAAAGGAGTCCATATGCATCTTCTATGATGTTTTCGATGTTGGGAGTTTTTTCTGGTTCTTCATTCATAGAGGTCTCACATCTCTATATCATTGGCATTTTCATAACTGCTTGTTCTTAAGATTGAGCTGTAATTAAGCTTGGGAATGTTGATATGTCTCCCTCGTATCTATATTTTTTGATTGTTCCATGCCAATATTATACAACTTTCACATAATTTTGGCAATGTTTTATATGATTTATTGAACTAACATATTGAACGAGTGCCAAGTGTAAGTTCATGTTTGTTGCATGTTTTTATTTCACAGAAAATCCATATCAAACAAAGTCCAAACATGATAAAAATTTATGAAGAATTATTTTAGAATATACGGGATTTAGGAGAGGTGGAATCAACGTAAACGGAGGCCCACGACCTCCACTACCCACTAGGGTGCGACACATACCCCTAGCGTGCCCTGCCCTCTAGTGGTCGCACCGTGAATCGGTTGGGGCTCTTCTTCGGGCGTAATAAAGATAATTTATGGGGGAAAAGGTGTAAATATTTTAGCCCAATAGGAGTTACGGATCTTTAGGAATTTAAGAAATGATGAAGGGTCAAAAACCAGGAACACGAAATAGAAGAGAACAGAGAGGGAGATCCAATATCGGAGGGGCTCCTGCCCCTCTGCCGCCATGGAGGCCATGGACCAGAGGGCGAACTCTCCTCCCATCTAGGTAGAGGCCAAGGAATAAGAAGAAGGAGGGGGGCTTTGTCCCCCTCTTTCCCGATGGCGCTGGAGTGCCGCCGAGGCAAGGAGCTTGATGACGATCTACATAAACAATCTTGTCGCCGTCAACACCAACTCTCTCCCCATCTATGCAGCAGTGTACCACCTCTTTTCCTGCTGTAACTCTCTACTTAAACATGGTGCTCATCACTACATAGTATTTCCCAATGATATGTGGCTATCCTATGATGTTTGAGTATATTTGTTTTGTCCTATGGGATAATTGGTAAAATTGCTACAGTTGGTTTAATTTGCTTGTGGATATGTTGCTATCCTTTTGTGCCCATCATATGAGCGCGCGTGTGTATCACACCATAGGGTTAGTTGTATGTTGATAGGACTATGCATTGGAGGGCAAGAGTGACAGAATACTTCTTCCTAACATAGAAATTGATGCATATGGGATTGAAGGGGGCCAATATATATCTTAATGCTATGGTTGGTGTAACGACTAAGATGCGGTCCCCTCCGATTTAGGGAACGAGGCCCCAAAATGGAAAGAAGCGCATCTAAGTGTTTAGCAAGCACGATAACATAGCACATACATAATAGTAGAATGACAAATAGGGATTCATCTGCCATCTCATAAATAATATCAGAGTTTACATCACACAGTTATTCAAACAAGGTAGTTCCGCTATGGACTACATAACATGAGAAAAGGCTATGCTACCTTGCATGCTTGCCCATGATCACAACCACGCCTCAGTCTTCTGGATAGTTCACGTACAAGCGGTCGTTCTCCTCATCGTACTACCACGCCAGCTGCGTGCCATCGGGATCACCTGTGTCGAGCGTACCTGTACATGTTGGTGTGTTGAAGTAAGCTGTGAGCCATAGGGACTCAGCAATCTATGACCTCGGTGCCAGAACTAGTCAAGTTATTAGGTAAGGAAGGTTCAGTGTTTAGGTTGCAGCATCCTAAGAATTTATGGTGGCTAACTTACGTCGAACAAATATAGATGGTGGTCTATGCTAGCGGGCGAAGTCTAGCTGATCAATAAGTGATCCTGAACACCTACTTACGTCAACCATAACCCCACCATGTTCCCGATCGAAGAAAGATCTTCGAAGGGGACAGTCACGGTTACGCAGACAGATGGCAATTTTATTAGATTAGGTTCAAGTTATCTATAACCGGATGTTAACAAATATTCCAAGTTGCCACATAACCGCGGGCACGGCTTTCCGAAAGATTAAACCCTACAGGGGTGCTCCAACTAGTCCATCACAAACGGTCACGGGCCGCAAAGTAATCCTCTATCATGAATCTCGTGATCTCGTCGGATTCCTTAGAGGAAAACCTCAACTCTAGGGAGAACCAAAGCTTCACCCGGATTCCTATACGCAAGATATGTCGCTAAGGTAAGACAAGACTAGCAGGACCTCCCGTCGTGTCGACGACCCTGATAAGAGCCGCGTATCTCAGTCTCACGACACGACGGATGAGCTAGACGTTGGGATGGCTAAACCTCTGGGTGACCAGGGGGCCCCGGACATCGCTCAGGTGGGACCAACACTCTTGAGGAGCACTGACCCGGGTTGTTGATTAATTCCTTGGGGTAGCTATTCCCTATGCAGATTATTATTAAGTGATTAGCAGATTAAAACCAATGTTGGGTCCTGCCGGACAAGTCTTAACACTTCACGATTTATCAAGGGGGTCCCCATAACAACCCCGAAAGTGTTAGGAGCGATCAGTTATAGAATCAAACACTGGTAGCCGGAAACTATGGCGGCAATAACGGAACAGAACACCCGGCAAAAGGCTAGTCCTCCCGTCATGTACCAAGTATATAGGTGCATTAATTAAATAACAGATTTAACATAATGATATCAAACTCATGTTATCACATGAGACAATGCACCTGCAACTAGCAACGCTAACATTAGAAGCTGAGCAAGCTTACTTAGCCATTCAATATTTGCTAGGAGGAGGAAAGTTTGGGTTTCATGGTAATATCAGGAGGCAATTATTTCAGTGGTAGGCAGCAAGCTTATGACGAAGGAAATGTGAATCTAGCATAACAAGTCTAGAGATGGTATCAAGGTCATATCATCTTGCTTGTGATGTCCTCAGCTTGGAACTGCTCTTGTTCGTCCTGCACGTACTCTCCTGGATCCACGTACTCGCTCTCTGATCCCGGTGCTACCCAACATAAAAATAGCATCCAATGAACAACAGCACAACAAGATTCAACGAGCACATGATGCATGAGATGAAAATGAACATGCATCTCTATTCTAGTCACTTGCACATGCATGAGAAGAATCTACAAACTTCTAGACAGAACTGCACTCTAAGCTATCTTGACATGCATGAGGATGACATGAACAAATGCATCACGCGAAAACGATGCAAAAACATATAAAGAACGTTACGAACGGAGCTACGGATCAACCGGAAACAACGAAACAAGAATGAAGTCCTACGGATCAAATCCATCACAACACACTCCAATGGCATGCTTCTGGTATTCCCAGGTTGCCATATCACAAAACAAACAAGTATGTATGGGGTGGTGCAAGGAATATCACCACAACATCTAGTATGCACTCACAAGCACCAAAACATCAAAACTATACATTCTGTCCTAAACAGCATCATAGCAGTTTGAGAGCTACATGCAAAGCACCTACAGCCACCCAAATGTGGCAAAAGCTATTCAAAAGCTCTACAAGCATGAGCAAAAATATAATACAATGGAGTTTCACACAGAAAGTTCTACGGCTGCTAACTTGGACAAAAATATCAGTTTTCAGGGACTTAGTGAAAATCTGAGATTCTCACTAGCTGTTTATGCTGTGAAGCATTTTGACAGCACCCAAAACAATATCTACAAGAAGCCAAATGGAATGAAAATTGACAGAGAGATAGACAAACACAAAAGCTACAACTTTCCAGTTGATTGCAGGGGCTGATTCCCAACACATGAACTTTTGCTAGCACAACTACAAGGGAAGAAAATATCAGCAGTTTCTCAGACTTAGTGAAAATCATAGATTTTCACTAAGCTGAAATTTTCAGCCACATGCCTACTTTGACTAAGCACAACCTGCACATATAACTCCTAAGCATGAAACAACAACACCATGTTGTAGAGGGGTTCACCCTCTCCTGCCACAACAAGGAATCATCCCCTTGGGCTCATCACATCACATGGAACCAATCTCTAAACATTGAACAAAACAGAAATATGACATTCCCAGAAAGTGTTCTAAAGTGGAATTTGATTCCACCATTGGATTCCTGGGATGATTCTACCCCAAAAACATATATAATACATAGGCACTTGCATAGAACAAATGGGCGGAAACTTGAAAGGAAAATCTACACGGAATCACAAAGAGGTGAATAGTGCTATATCACATGCATCTCACTAGTTCATCACCTACACATGCACTTGCACACTAACATCACTCCATTGGTGCACATGAGGGGTAGACCGCATGTTCATGTGCCTTAGCACACCACCACACACAAACATACAACAAGCACCTACACATGCTAGTTAAAACACACACACTACTTACACTCACATCATGCCTCCTACACCTACACATACAAGGTTGCACATGTGCTCACTAAGGCTATGCCATGCATTGGCATGTGGGTGTCCTCACACACATGCACACACAAACATCACATGATCATCTATGCACACACCACAAAGTATGTGGGGGGGACCCACACACACACACATACACACACTTGCACAAACTAGTGCTTAGTTCATCACTCAAGCACATAAGTAACACACACACATATGCATCACTAGCCTAGTGAAATACACACATGCTAAACACACACACATACATGGTATCTTGCTCCACCTACACTAGCACACAAACACCTACACATGCATCACTACACATGCATAAACACCACCTACACACACATCAAACACTAACTAAACATAGAGAAAAACTACTGGTTGTGACATAAAATAAAATACCACACAAGGTGTAGAGCATACCACAACAATTAGCATAGCAAACAAATGCCAAACAGCAAAAAGGAATGGCAAAAATAAATGGGGCTAGCCTGGGATTCGATCCCAAGACCCACTGGACTACACACCTCAGCCAACCACTACACTATTGTCACCCATTCGACAGAACAGGGGGAGTCATACAAGGTAAGCCCTCTCCCCTGCGCTACTATGTCGAAACAAATCAAAAAAAGGGGGTGGCGCCGCGGGGTTTCGATCCCACGACCGCCTGATGCAACAACACGCCACCTACCACTACGCTGCGCTACGAATCTTGGCCTAACAGGGGTGTCTAACTAGGTAACACACACCACAACATGGATAGCCCTGCTCTGCTCTGCACACAGATGCCGACAGCGTCGCTCACCGGAGCGGCCTCCTACTTCTACTGTTGTGCCAGCGGGTTCAACTACGGCTACCACTACTGCTCTGTTGGAAGCCCCTGCCCTGAGCTTCGAACGAGCCCAGGCACACACGCACAACACATCACACAACAACAGCACCTGCACTACCGTACTCCTCTCCGAACAGGGGCACGGCAACGAGCTCCTACGATGCATCCAACGAGGGGGAAGGGAGGAAGGAGCTAGGCTCACCGAGGGGAAGGAGTAGAGAGGGTGCCGATCGGAGGAAGAAGCCTGAAGACGAGCTGATGCAGATCGGATGCAGAACCAAAGTAGGGGAACAAGGCCTTCGGTTACACGCCGGAGACGAGGTCCTTCCCGTCGATGTGGTCGCGCCCCAACCTCAACGATGACGGGAATGGAACGCAGGGGCCTTCTCCAAGCTCCCGAACATGCTTGTCGGCGCCGGAGACGAGGGACGCGCAGTGGACGACGGCGGCGCTCTACTGCTATCTCCCTGTCACCTACCTACAGATCTTACCTTGGGGGAGGAAGAGAGAGATGGAGGGGAAGGTGGCGGCGCTAGGAGGGGGGCGCATGCCGAGGAATATATGGCCGCGGATGGGACGGCATCGTCAATCCCTGTCTCGCTCTCTCTGCAGCAACAGACGGAAAGCAGCGCGGGTCGACGCCGTTAGGAGGAAGGGGATGGAGCGCGCTTGGGCTCTCGCTGGGGAAACAGAGAGGGAGATATGGGCCTCGGGAGGGAAAGAGGCCCATGCTGGCGCCAAATAGAGAAAGGAGGGAAGCCTCCTGGTTTTGCAATATAAAACAAAGTCACAGCAAATAAATCCCTAGGAAAATCTGTGGACTAAGGAAAAATAAAACAAAATGACCCTGGGCAATAAGGAATTAAGACCTATTTAAATAAACTATAAAAGGATTTTTTGGAGCCTTTATATATTTATAAAACAGAATTAATTGACCTGTTTTATGAATATTTGCACCACTAAAACAAAGATTCAAAACAATTAAAACATAGCATCACACCCACCACAAATCATACTAAAACATGGGCATTTTTAAACAGGAATGGAGCAAGAGAATGTTGAGCTTGAGATAAATAGAGAAAGGGAAAGCTTTGAATCCTATTGCAATCCACATAGTGCTCCTTACTTTCAAACACCACCCACATCATTTCACATATCATCATCACATGTCATCACAAGGCAACAAACACAAATAGGCATGGATGAATGGATGCATGAATGCAAAGGAAAACAAGACAAGGTGTCATCACATGAAATAACACATGCATTGATCTCTCATGGCAATGACAAGATGGAGCCACATACAAAAGGTTCCAAATAAGGCAAGTTACACTCTTGGGGCATTACAAACTCTCCCACACTACAAAAAGATCTCGTCCCGAGATCTAAGAGTGAAAGAACTCTAGTTTTATTCTCGCAAAGTAGTTATAGTTTTATTCTTGTTTTAGGTAAAACAAACATTAAGTGTGCGTAGAGTTGTATCGGTGGTCGATAGAACTTGAGGGAATATTTGTTCTACCTTTAGATCCTCATTGGGTTTGACACTCACATTTATAGAAAAGGGCTACGAACGATCCCCTATACTTGTGGGTTATCAATCGTCGATAGTAAGGGAGCTGAGAACACTGTAGCAGATAACTTGTTCACGATAAAAATGTTCTTGATGACCAACTGCCTAATGATGATAGTTTTCCTCATGAGCAACTTGCTCCTATAAACACTTCGCATAGTACTCCTTGGTATGCAAATTATGCTAACTATATTGTCGCTAAATATATACCACCTAATTTCACCTATCAACAAAATAAAAATATATTTTATGATTTGCGACATTACTTCTCGGATGACCCACATCTTTATAAAGGAGTGGATGGTGTTATTAGATGGTGTGTGCCGAGCATGAACAGGGTCAAACCCTATGGAAGTGCCACTCCAAAGATTATGGAGGACACCATCTTGGTGACAGAACTACACATAATATATTACAATCTTGTTTTTATTGGCCCACTCTTTTTAAAGGTGCTTGTAAGTATATCCTTTCCTGTGATGAATGTCAAAGAATTGGTAACATTGGTATACGTCAGGAAATGCCTATGAATTATTCACTTGATATTGAACCATTTGATGTTTGGGGCTTTGATTATACGGGACCGTTTCCTTCTTCTAATGGGTATACCCATATTCTAGATGATGTTGGTTACGTTACTAAGCAGGTAGAAGCTAGTCCAACTAATAGTGTTGATAATAACACTTCTATTAAAATGCTTAAAGATATTATCTATCCGTTTGGAGTCCCTAGATATTGAATGACTGATGGCGGTTCACATTTTATTCATGGTACTTTCCAACAAATGCTAGCTAAATATGATGTTAACAATAGGATTGCATCACCTTATCATCCTCAGTCTAGTGGCCAAGTTAAATTGAGCAATCGAGAAATAAATTTGATTTTGCAGAAGACTATTAATAGACCTAGAAAGAACTAGTCTAAGAAGTTGGATGATGCTTTATGGGCTTATAGAACTGCTTATAAAAAACCCATGGGAATGTCCCCCTATAAAATGGTCTATGGAAAAGCTTATCATTTACCTCTTGAGTTAGAACATAAAGTTTGTTGGGCAATTGAGGAACTCAACCGTGATTTTAAACTTGCTGGTGAAAAGAGGATATTTGATATTAGTTCATTAGACGAATGGTGGACACAATTTTATGAAATGCCAAGTTGTTTAAAGAGAAAGTTAAAAGATAGCATGACAAGAGAATCCAAAAAGGGGAACTCAATGTAGGAGACCTAGTTCTTTTGTACAATTCTCGTTTCAGATTTTTTGTAGGTAAGCTTCTCTCCAAATGGGAAGACCCTTATGTCATTCAGGAGGTCTATCACTCCGGTGCTATAAAGATTAACTACTTCGAAGGAAAAAACGAGAGTGGTAAATGGGCAAAGAATTTTTCTTGAGAGTACATCAATGGCGTACCATATTTTTATAGAAGGCAAAGTATAATTACAAGAGTACCACCGAAGATGTGTACATCTCAATGGATTTGAACCAGGTAGAACGCCTACACCACGCCCAAAAAATCGTACAACTACACTCTCATGAATTGTTCTAATTCTCCATCTCATGCGAAGATCGCTTGCCTCCACTCGGCAATGTCGCTCAAGATTTTCCTAACTAGCTCCGACACCATAATTTGTTGCTCCATGTTGTAAAAACATGTGCATTTTGTTGCTTCCAAAGAACCCATGTAGTCCCAATGACTAAGGAGTTGAAACCTCTCCTATACTTTCCAAAAAATCTCCGTCGCTGAGCCATGTGTTGAACTCTAAATCTTGGTGCACAAAATTTCAGAGATAGGTAGGTGTTTGCTTTCAGTTTCGTGAGAACAAATAGCGTGCGTACTGAGAGCTTGTTCTCAGGCACGCTCGTTGTCTAGGTCCGCTTTGTTTGGAGTAGATAGGACGCCGCAGTGTTCGCTCTCGTGGGATGGCACGGGGTCATGGCGAACATAGCGGCAGCAAGGGCAACGAGGAAGTGGTCGTGGGATGGCACAACTGTTACGCTCGATCGTGGCCCGTAGAATAGGTCTTTCTGTTAGCTGTAACTAAAGATAAATAAGAAGAGAAGAAAATGATGCAGGTTGTTGCAAGCAACACAAAACATATTGTCTCTGAATTTCTGTCGAGAGAGAGAGCGAATTGTCGGCTGCAGCGGCAATTGGCATCAGAGCCTCGTGAGGAAATCCTGCGGAGATGGCCGGAACGTCGGACAGGTCGCTGACGCCGCAGCGATCAGGTGAACGCCGTGGGCGCAGCCTGTCGAGGGGTGGGCCATGGCGCGAGGTGGTGGTACACCACGTGCAGCAGGGAGCTGCGGGCATGGGAAGCCCGCAGCAGTATCCCATGCTCACTCGCACCAACTATGGGGACTGGGCGCTGCTCATGTGCGTCAGGCTACATGCCCAGGGTCTGTGGCGCACCATCGAGTAGGGGACCAACGTCCAGCGGGACGATCGCAATGCCCTATCCGCCATTCTGTGTGCGGTGGCACCGGAGATGCTCTAGGCACTGGCCGGGAAGGACTCTGCCAAGGAGGCCTGGGACGCCATTGCCGCCATGCGCGTAGGCGTGGAACGCGTCCGTGAGTCAAAGGCGCAGCGGCTTCATGTTGAATTTGAAGTAATGGCGTTCAAGGACGGGGAAACCGTCGAAGACTTCACGTTGCGCCTCAGCGGCCTCATCAATGACCTGCAGGCGCTCGAGGACACCGTCGAGGAAGTGAAGGTGGTGAGAAAGTTGTTGCATTCTGTTCCACCCAAGTTCATGCAGGTTGCCATCTCGATAGAGACTCTCATGGATCTCAAACCCATGTCCATCGAGGAGGTAATTGGCCGCCTACAAGCCGTCGAGGACCGATACACGCGTCCTCGGGCTGATAGTGCCGATGGTGCCGAGCTCCTTCTCACAAAAAGTGAGTGGCACGCGCGGCAGAAACGGAGGAGTCCCGAGGAGGGCTCTTCGGGGGGAGCTGGTGGCTGGAACGACGGAAGGGGGAACCACCGCGGCAACGGTGGGCGGGGCAACAACCAGGCCGGTCATGACAACGACGGGCGTGACAGCACCGGCGGCGAGAGGAACAAGGGAAAGTCGAAGCTCAAGTGCTAAAACTGTGGCATACAGGGACACTTCTCATGCGAGTGGCGTAATCCACGACGCGAGCGCCGAGAGGAGGTGAACCTCACGCAGGGCCCGAAGGACGTCGAGCCTACGCTCCTGATGTCCCACGCCTTCGAACACCTAGCCATGGAGACAGGCGACATCGTCCTGCCGCAGGCTGTGCTGCTCAATGAGGAGCGCGTTGTACCTGTTGATGCCAGCAACGACGTCTGGTACCTCGACTCAGGTGCCACGAGCCACATGGCGGGAAGCAAGGAAATGTTCACGGTGATCGACGAGACGGTGCAAGGCATCGTGCACCTTGGAGACGGCTCGGATGTCAGCATTCGAGGAAAAGGGACGGTGGTGTTCGAGTGCCTGAATGGGGAGTAGCATGCACTCTCAGAGGTATACTTCATCCCCAGCCTTAAGAGCAACATCATCTCCCTGAGACAGATGGACGAGAACGACTGTACGATCGTCATCGAGAATGGCGTACTGAACATCTACGGTCGGTAGAAGGTGTCGCTCGTGCATGTTCCTCGACGGAGGAATCGGTTGTATGTCCTCAACCTTGTCATCGCCACGCGTGTATGCCTGCTGGCCAAAGTGAATGAAACAGCGTGGCTCTGGCATGCCAGGTATGGGCACCTCCACTTTCGTGCGTTACGCGCCCTCGCGACCAAGAACATGGTGTGCGGCCTCCCCATGATAGAGCATGTGGAGCAGTTCTGCAATGGTTGTGCGTTGGGAAAGCAACATTGTCTGTCGTTCCCCCCGGCAGCGACGTACCGCGCAGAGCGCACCCTATAGCTCGTGCACACGGATCTGTGCAGGCCGATCACACTGACGACACCCGGCGGCAACACGTATTTCCTGCTTGTAGTTGATGATTACAACATATATATGTGGGTTGAGATCCTCAGGACAAAGGATGAGGCATTTGCAAAGTTCGAGAAGGTGAAGGCCGTAGCCGAGGCACAGCGGGAGTGTCGGCTGCTCGCGTTCCGCTCGGACCGGGGCGGCGAGTTCAACTCTGGCCCGTTCAAGTTGTATTGTGCGGAGAGCGGCATCAGGCCAGACCACGACGCCATACACGCTGCAGCAGAATGGCGTCATGGAGTGCCGCAATCAGACCGTCATCAAGATGGCGCGCTGCCTCCTCAAGGTGATGGGCATGCCGAGCATCTTCTGGGGCAAGGCAGTAAGAACTGCCGTCTACATCCTCAACCGATCCCCCACAAGGAGCCTCAATGGAGTCACGTCGTACGAGGCGTGGCACGGGCGGAAGGTCAGCGTGCACCACTTCCTCATGTTTGGCTGTGTGGTGCACGTTAAGCGCCTCGGCCCCGGCATTGACAAGCTAGCAGATCGCTCGACACCCATGGTGTTGATCAGGTACGAGGAAGGCGCGAAGGCCTACCGCATCTACGACCCTGCGGCAAAGAAAGTACAGGTGACACGAGACGTGGTCTTTGAGGAGGGAAGGCGGTGGGACTGGGAGTCCATGACGGACACACTCACCGCGACGCCTCCAACAAGCACCTTCGTCGTCGTCTACAACACTGCTTCAGGGGAAACGGTGGTCGACGCCGGAGTCACTCCTGGCCCGGTCATAGAACCACCGGCTACACCAGCCTGTGTCTCACCAGAGCCGATGACTCCAGCAGTGGAGCCGCCGCACAAGTGGGCAACTCCGCCCACACACGATGAAAACAGAGATGCAGACTCTAGACCGCATCGTTACAGGTACATGGAGAACCTGTTGAAGAACTTGACGCAGAGGCAGCACAGCGAGCCGAGCCGTGCATGCTGGCAGCGGAGGAGCCAACAAGCGCCGAGAGGCCCTCACTACGGAGCATGGAGGAGCTCCATGGACGAGGAAATGCGCTCCATCACCGACAACAACACTTGGGAGCTCACCATGCTCCCTGCCGGCCACTGCGTGATTGGACTCAAGTGGGTCTTTAAGGTGAAAAGGGATCCATCGGGCAACGTCATCAGGCACAAGGCAAGGTTGGTGGCAAAGGGGTATGCCCAGCGACAGAGGGTGGACTTCGACGAGGTGTTTGCCCCGGTTGCGCGGATGGAGACAGTGCGCCTAGTGCTGGCGCTGACGGCACACAGCGGTTGGCAGGTGCATCATATGGATGTAAAGTCCGCCTTCCTCAATGGTGATCTTGCCGAGGAGGTGTATGTGCACCAGCCGGGCGGGTTCATCCACGACGACAACTTGAGCAAAGTATTCAAGCTCCGGAAGGCGTTGTATGGGTTGCGTCAGGACCCACGCGCTTGGAACGTGAAGCTGGATGAAACCTTGACCAAGCTGGGGTTCAAACGGTGCCCACTCGAGCATGCTCTGTATCGTCGAGCAGACCCAGAGAAATTCCTCCTCCTGGGCGTTAATGTTGATGACCTGGTGATCACGGGCACAAGCAACGACGACATCAGCAAGTTCAAGACGCATATGAGTGAGCTCTTTCAGATGAGCTACCTTGGTCTCCTTAGTTATTACTTGGGGATTGAGGTGAAGCAGAGCGACGGCGAGATCACGCTCTGCCAGGCTGGTTATGCAAAGAAAGTGCTCGAGCTCGCATGAATGGATGATTGCACACCGTGCCACACACCCATTGAGAACCGGCTGAAGCTTGGGAAAACAAATGGTGGAGAGGCCGTCGACGCAACTCTGTACAGGAGCGTGATTGGGAGCCTCTGGTACTTAGTTCACACGTGCCCTAACATTGCGCACGCGGTCGGGTTCGCGAGCCAATTCATGGAGTCAGCTGGTGCACGGCACTGGAGTGTGGTGAAGCAGATCCTACGCTATGTTCAAGGTACGCTCGGATACGGATGCTGCTACAAGGCGGGCTCATCGGCGCGCGCCCTCGGCGGGTTCAGCGACAGTGACCACGCCGGTGAAATCGATGATCGCAAGAGCACATCGGGCATGGTCTTATTCCTCGGCAGCAGCGTCATCACCTGGACCTCACAGAAGCAGAAGGTCGTGGCACTCTCCTCCTTGAGTCAGAGTACATTGCGGCGGCAGGCGCGGCGTGCCAAGGCATCTGGCTGAGCCGTCTGCTCGCCAAGATGTTGGGAATTGAACCAGTGAAGTTCAAACTGCTGGTAGACAACAAGTTGGCAATCACACTGAACCAGAACCCAGTCTACCATGATCGAAGTAAGCACATCGACACTCGCTTCCACTTCATTCGTCAGTTCATCGAGGAAGGAAAGATCGACGTCTTCTTTGTCAGGACCAGCAGGCAGCGAGCTGACCTGCTCACCAAGGCTCTTGGTCGTGTCAAGTTCATCGAGATGAGGCAAATGTTGGGTGTGCAGGAGAGAAAGCTCGTGCATCAGGATTAGGGGGTGAAGTGTTGAACTCTGAATCCTGCTGCACAAAAGTTCAGAGGTAGGTAGGTGTTCGCTTTCAGTTTCGTCAGAATAAACAACGCGTGTACTCAGAGCTTGTTCTCGTGCACGCTCGTTATCTAGGTCCGCTTTGCTTGGGCTAGATAGGACGCCACAGTGCTCGCTCTCGTGGGATGGCGCGGGGTCATGGCGAACATAGCGGCAGCAAGGGCGACAAAGAAGTGGTCGTGGGATGGCACAGCTAATACGCTCGATCGTGGCCCGTAGAACAGGTCTTTCTGTTAGCTGTAACTGAAGATAAATAAGAAGAGAAGAAAATGTTGCACATTGTTGCAAGCAGCACAAAACATACTATCTCTAAAGTTCTGTCGAGAGAGAGAGCGAGTGACAGAGCGGGTTGCCGGCTGCAACGAAGCCATCCACCAATCTATGAAGGAAGCAATATTACTTGGACAAGTGATGATGATTTTCAACCGTTCGAAGCATTTGTGCCACACCTCTCTTGCAAAAACGCATTGTGCAAGGATATCATTAACGTTGTCTTCCTCTTGTAGGCACGTAATGTTGAAAATATGCCCTAGACGCAATGATAAATAGTTATTATTATATTTCCTGTTTAAAGATAATTGTTTATTATCCATGCCATAATTGTATTGAATAAAAACATAGATACATGTGTGTATATATAGACACAATAATGTCCCTAGCAAGCCTCTAGTTGGCTAGCCAGTTGATCAAGGATAGTCAAGGATTTCTGGCTATGTGCAAAGTGTTATTGCTTGATAACTCGATCACATCATTAGGAGAATCATGTGATGGACTAGACCCAAACTATGAACGTAGCATATTGATCGTGTCATTTTATTGCTATAGTTTTCTGCATGTCAAGTATTTGTTCCTATGACCATGAGATCATATAACTCACTGGCATCGGAGGAATGCCTTGTGTGTATCAAATGGCACAACGTAACTGGGTGGCTATAAAGGTGCTCTACAGGTATCTCCGAAGGTGTCCTTTGAGTTAGTATGGATCAAGACTGGGATTTGTCACTCCATGTGACGGAGAGGTATCTCGGGGCCCACTCAGTAATACAACATAACACACAAGCCTTGCAAGCAATGTGACTAAGTGTAAGTCACGAGATCTTGTATTACAGAGCGAGTAAAGAGACTTGCTGGTAACGAGATTGAAATAGGTATGCGGATACCGACGATCAAATCTCGGGCAAGTAACATACCGAAGGACAAAGGGAATGACATACGGGATTGTATGAATCCTTGACACCGAGGTTCAACTGATAAGATCTTCGAAGAATATGTAGGATCCAGTATGGGCATCCATGTCCCGCTATTGGATATTGACCGAGGAGTACCTCGGGGCATGTCTACATAGTTCTCGAACCCGCAGGGTCTGCACACTTAAGGTTCGGCGATGTTTAGTATAGTTGAGTTATATGTGTGGTTACCGAATGTTGTTCGGAGTCCCGGATGAGATCACAGACGTCACAAGGGTTTCTAGAATGGTCCGGAGACGAAGATTGATATATAGGATGACTTCATTTGGTTACCGGAAAGTTTTCGCGCATTACCGGGAATGTACCGGGAGTGACGAATGGGTTCCGGAAGTTCACCAGGAGGGGGGCAACCCTCCCGGGGGAAGCCCAAAGGACTTATGGGTGGCGCACCATCCCTTAGTGGGATGGTGGGACATCCCAATAAGGCCTATGTGCCATATAGAGAAAACCATAGAATGAAAAAAAAGGTGGGAAAGAAGGGAAGGACTCCACTTTCCAATCCTAGTTGGACTAGGATTGGAGTAGGAGTCCTCCTCCTCCTCTTGGCCGACGCACCTTGGGGGCTTGGCCCTCTAGGCAAGTCCCTCCCCCTCTCTCCTATATATAATGGTGATTTAGGGCTGATTTGAGACAACTTTGCCACGTGCAACTCAGATCTAGAAACCATAGTTTTACCTCTAGGTCGTATTTCTGCGGAGCTCGGGCGGAGCCTCGCAGGAGTAGATCCTTCACCACCACCGGGGCGCCATCATGCTGCGAAGATCATCATCGAGTTGTATGTGTGCTGAACGTGGAGGTGTCATCCGTTCAGCACTAGATCGGAACAGATCGTGGGACGGATCGCGGGACGGTTCGTGGGATAGTTTGCGGGGCGGATCGAGGGATGTGAGGACGTTCCACTACATCAACCACTTTTCTTAACGCTTCCTGCTGTGCGATCTACAAGGGTACGTAGATCCAAATCTCCTCTCGTAGATGGACATCACCATGATAGGTCTTCGTGTGCATTGGAATTTTTTTGTTTCCCATGCAACGTTCCCCAACAGTGGCATCATGAGCTAGGTTGATGCGTAGATGTAATCTCGAGTAGAACACAAAGGGTTTTGTGGACAGTGATGTTCGATTTGCTGCCCTCCTTAGTCTTTTCTCGATTCGGCAGTATTGTTAGATTGAAGCAGCCCGGACCGACATTATTCGTACGCTTACGAAAGACTGGTTTCATCGCTTGACATGCAACCTCGTTGCATAAATATGACTGGCGGGTGTCGGTTTCTTCAACTTTAGTTGAATTGGTTTTGACCGAGGCGTTCCTTGGAGAGGTTAAATAGCAATTTGCACATCTTCGTTGTGGTTTTTGCGTAAGTAAGATGCGATCTACTAGATACCCATAGCAGCCACGTAAAACATGCAACAACAATTAGAGGATGTCTAACTTGTTTTTGCAGGGTATGCTTGTGATATGATATGGCCAATGACGTGATGTGATATATTGGATGTATGAGATGATCATGTTGTAATAGTTAATATTGACTTGCACGTCGATGGTACGGCAACCGGCAGGAGCCATACGGTTGTCTTTAAACTAACGTTTGTGTTTGCAGATGTGTTTACTATATTGCTAGGATGTAGCTTTAGTAGTAATAGCATAAGTAGCACGACAACCCTGATGGCGAGACATTAATGGAGATCATGATGATGGAGATCATGGTGTGGTGCCGGTGACAAGAAGATCATGCCGGTGCTTTCGTGATCGAGATCAAGAAGCACATAATGATGGCCATATCATGTCACTTATGAATTGCATGTGATGTTAATCCTTTTATGCACCTTATTTTGCTTAGAACGACGGTAGCATTATAAGGTGATCTCTCACTAAAATTTCAAGACGAAATTGTGTTCTCCCCGAATGTGCACCGTTGCTATAGTTCGTCGTTTCGAGACACCACGTGATGATCGGGTGTGATAGACTCAACGTTCACATACAACTTGTGCAAAACAGTTGCACATGCGGAACACTTGGGTTAAGCTTGACGAGCCTAGCATGTGCAGACATGGCGTCGGAACACATGAGACCGAAAGGTCGAGCATGAATCATATAGTTGATATGGTTAGCATAGAGATGCTTACCACTGGAACTATCCTCAACTCACGTGATGATCGGACTTGAGCTAGTGAAATTGGATCATGTAACACTCAAATGACTAGAGAGATGTACTTTTTGAGTGGGAGTTTAGCAAGTAATAATTTGATTAGTTAAACTCTAATTATCTTGAACATAGTTTAAGTCCACTTTGAAAATATTTGTGTTCTAGATCAATGGCTCAAAGGACAGTCACCCTGAATTTTATAATGTTCCTAGAGAAAGCTAAGTTGAAAGATGATGGAAGCAACTTTGTAGACTCGGCTCATAATCTTAAGTTGCTCCTGCAAGCTGGGAAGAAGGATTATGTCCCTAATGCTGTGCTAGGAGATGAACCACCCGCCGCGGCTGTCCAAGATGCTAAGAACGCTTGGTTAGCACACAAGGAGGACTACTCAGTAGTTCAATGTGCAGTCTTGTATGGCTTAGAGACGGGACTTCAACGTCGCTTTGAGCGTCATGGAGCATATGAGATGTTCTGGGAGTTGAAGTTTATCTTTCAGAAGAACGCCCTGATCGAGAGGTATGAGACCTCCGATAAATTTTATGCTTGCAAGATGGAGAAGAATTCGTCTGTCAGTGAACATGTGCTCAAAATGTTTGCGTACTCAAACCATCTAGTTGAGCTGGGGATTGAACTCTCGCAAGAGGCTATCACTGACAGAATTCTTCAATCACTGCCACCAAGCTATAAGAGCTTTGTATTGAACTATAACATGCAAGGGATGAACAAGTCACCCGGCGAGTTATTCGCGATGCTGAAAGTCGCAGAGTCAGAACTCCGAAAAGAGCATCAAGTGTTGATGGTGAATAAGATCACTAGTTTCAAGAGAAACGACAAAGGAAAGAAGGGTAATTCAAAGAAGAGCGGCAAGCCTGTTGCCAAGTCGACGAAGAAACCCAAAGCTGGACCTAAGCCTAAAACGGAGTGCTATTATTGCAAGGGTATGGGTCACTGGAAGCGCAACTGCCCCAAGTATTTGGCTGATAAGAAGGCGGCCAAGGAAAATCAGGTATATTCGATATACAAGTTGTTGATGTGTACTTAACCAGCTCTCGTAGTAGTGCCTAGGTATTCGATACCGGTTCTGTTTCTCATATTTGCAACTCGAAACAGGAACTGCGGAATAAGCGAAGGCTGGCGAAGGATGAAGTGACGATGCGCGTGGGAAATGGTTCCAAGGTTGATGCAATCGCCGTCGGCACAGTTTCACTTCAGTTACCATCAGGATTAGTTATGAACTTAAATAAATGTTATTTAGTGCCTGCGTTAAGCATGAACATTATATCTGGATCTTGTTTATTGCTAGACGGTTACTCATTTAAGTCACAGAATAATGGTTGTTCTATTTCTACGAGTAATAACTTTTATGGTCATGCACCCAATGTGAGAGGATTGTTCATATTGAATCTTGATAACGATAATACACATATACATAACATTGAGACCAAAAGAGTTAGAGTTAACAATGATAGCGCCATGTTTTATGGCACTGCCACTTAGGTCATATTGGTGTAAAGCGCATGAACAAACTCCATACCGATGGACTTTTGGAGTCACTTGACTTTGATTCACTTGACACGTGCGAACCATGCCTCATGGACAAGATGACTAAGACTCCGTTCTCCGGAACAATGGAGCGTGCAAGTGACTTGTTGGAAATCATGCATACCGATGTGTGTGGTCCGATGAGTGTGGAGGCACGCGGAGGATATCGTTATTTTCTCACCTTCATTGACGATTTGAGTAGATATGGTTATCCTACTTGATGAAGCACGAGTCTGAAACGTTTGAAAAGTTCAAGAAAATTCAGAGTGAAGTCAAAAATCATCGTAACAAGAAGATCAAGTTCCTACGGTCTGATCGTAGGGGTGAATATCTGAGTTTCGAGTTTGGTGCTCACTTAAGACAATGTGGAATTGTTTCATAGTTGACACCGCCTGGAACACCACAGCGTAATGGTGTGTCTGAATGTCGTAATCGTACTTTATTAGAGATGGTGCGATCTATGATGTCTCTTACCGATTTGCCGTTATCATTTTGGGGTTATGCATTAGAGACAGCTGCATTCACTTTAAATAGGGCACCATCAAAATCCGTTGAGACGACACCGTACAAACTGTGGTATGGCAAAAGACCAAAGTTGTCGTTTCTTAAAGTTTGGGGATGTGATGCTTATGTCAAAAAGCTTCAGCCTGAAAAGCTGGAACCCAAAGCGGAAAAGTGCGTCTTCATAGGTTACCCAAAAGAGACAGTTGGGTATACCTTCTACCTCAAATCCGAGGGCAAAGTGTTTGTTGCTAAAAACGGAGCTTTTCTTGAGAAGCAGTTTCTTTCAAAAGAATTGAGTGGGAGGAAGATAGAACTTGATGAGGTTGTCGAACCTCTAATTCCTCTTGATGGTGGCGCAGGGCAAGGGGAAACCCCTATTGTTGCGGCACCGATTGAGGAACAAGTTGATGATGATGATCATGAAACTTCGGATCAAGTTACTGTCGGACCTCGCAGGTCGACAAGATCACGTACTGCTCGTGAGTGGTACGGTAATCCTGTCTTAACGATTATGTTGTTGGACAACAATGAACATGCAAATTATGAAGAAGCAATGGTGGGCCCGGATTCCAACAAATGGCTGGAGGCCATGAAGTCCGAGATAGGATCCATGTACGAGAAAAAAGTGTGGACTTTAGAAGTACTACCTGAAGGCCGCCAGGCTATTCAGAACAAATGGATCTATAAGAAGAAGACAGACGCAGACTGTAATGTGACCGTTTGTAAAGCTCGACTTGTGGCAAAGGGTTTTTCACAAGTTCAAGGAATTGACTAAGATGAGACTTTCTCACCGGTAGCGATGCTTAAGTCTGTCCGAATCATGTTAGCAATATGTGCCTTTTACGATTATGAAATACAGCAGATGGATGTCGAAACGGCCTTCCTTAACGGTTTTCTTAAGGAAGAGTACTATATGATGCCACCCAAAGGTTTTGTCGATCCAAAGAATGCTAACAAAGTATGCAAGCTCCAGCGATCCATTTATGGACTGGTGCAAGCATCTCGGAGTTGGAATAAGCGCTTTGATGAGGTGATCAAAGCATTTGGGTTTATACAAGTGGTTGGTGAATCTTGTATTTACAAGAAAGTGGGTGGGAGCTCTGTGGCGTTTCTAATATTATATGTGGACGACATATTGCTGATTGGAAACAACGTAGAGATTTTGGAGAGCATAAAAGATTACTTGAATAAAAGTTTCTCTATGAAGGACCTAGGAGAAGCTGCTTACATTCTAGGCATTAAGATCTATAGGGATAGATCAAAACGCCTGATAGGACTTTCACAAAGCACATACCTTGATAAAGTTTTGAAGAAGTTCAAAATGGATCAGTCCAAGAAAGGGTTCTTGCCAGTATTACAAGGTATAAAATTGAGTTAGACTCAGTGCCCAGCAACTGCGGAAGATAGAGAATAAATCCTACGCTTTAGCCGTAGGTTCTATCATGCATGCAATGTTGTGCACTAGACCAGACGTCAGCTTGGCCATAAGTATGGCAGGCAGGTTTCATAGTAATCCAGGAGTGGGTCACTGGACGGCGGTCAAGAATATTCTGAAGTACCTAAAAAGGACTAAGGAAATGTTTCTCGTGTATGGAGGTGACAAAGAGCTCGCCGTAAAACGTTACGTCAACGCAAGTTTTGACACCGATCCAGATGACTCTAAGTCACGAACCGGATACGTATTTATTCTCAATGGGGGTGCGGTAAGCTGGTGCAGTTCCAAGCAGAGCGCCGTAGCAGATTCTACATGTGAAACGGAGTACGTGGCTGCCTCGGAGGCCACAAAGGAGGGTGTGTGGATGAAGCAGTTCATGACAGATCTTGGAGTTGTGCCAAGCGCACTAGATCCATTGACTGTGTTATTTGACAACACTGGTGCCATTGCCTTAGCAAAGGAACCATGGTTTCACAAGAAGACCAGACACATCAAACGACGCTTCAACCTCATCCTTACGACTACGTCGAAGGAGAGGACGTGAATATTTGCAAAGTGCACACGGATCTGAATGTAGCAGACCCGCTGACTAAACCTCTTCCACGGGAAAAACATGATCAACACCAGAACCGTATGGGTGTTCGATTTATTACAATGTAAATCGCATGGCGATGTGAGGACTAGATTATTGACTCTAGTGCAAGTGGGAGACTGTTGGAAATATGCCCTAGAGGCAATGATAAATAGTTATAATTATATTTCCTGTTTAAAGATAATCGATTATTATCCATTCTATAATTGAATGAAAACATAGATACATGTGTGTATAGATAGACATAACAATGTCCCTAACAAGCCTCTAGTTGGCTAGCGAGTTGATCAAGGATAGTCAAGGTTTTCTGGCTACGTGCAAAGTGTTGTTGCTTGATAACTGGATCACATGATTAGGAGAATCATGTGATGGACTAGACCCAAACTATGAACGTAGCATATTGAACGTGTCGTTTTATTGCTACAGTTTTCTCCGTGTCAAGTATTTGTTCCTATGACCATGAGATTATATAACTCACTACCACCAGGGGAATGCCTTGTGTGTATCAAACGTCACAATGTAACTGGATGACTATAAAGGTGCTCTACAGGTATCTCCGAAGGTGTCCGTTGAGTTAGTATGGATGAAGACTGGGATTTGTCACTCCGTGTGACGGAGAGGTATCTCAGGGCCCACTCGGTAATACAACATAACACACAAGCCTTGCAAGCAATGTGACTAAGTGTAAGTCACGGGATCTTGTATTACAGAATGAGTAAAGAGACTTGCTGGTAACGAGATTGAAATAGGTATGCGGATACCGACGATCAAATCTCGGGCAAGTAGCATGCCGAAGGACAAAGGGAATGACATACGGGGTTATATGAATCCTTGACACCGAGGTTCAACTGATAAGATCTTCAAAGAATATGTAGGATCCAATATGGGCATCCAGGTCCCGCTATTGGATATTGACCGAGGAATACCTCGGGGCATGTCTACATAGTTCTCGAACCCGAAGGGTCTACACACTTAAAGTTCGACGATGTTTAGTATAGTTGAGTTATATGTGTGGTTACCGAATGTTGTTCGGAGCCCCGTATGAGATCACGGACATCACGAGGGTTTCTAGAATGGTCCAAAGACGAAGATTGATATATAGGATGACTTCATTTGGTTACTGGAAAGTTTTCGCGCATTACCGGGAATGTACCGGGAGTGACGAATGGGTTCCGGAAGTTCACCGGGAGGGGGGCAACCCTGCCGCGGGAAGCCCAAAGGACTTATGGGTGGTGCACCAGGCCTTAGTGGGCTGGTGGTACAGCCCAATAAGGCCTATGCACCATATAGAGAAAACCAAAGAAAGAAAGAAAAAAGGTGGGAAAGAAGGCAAGGACTCCACTTTCTAATCCTAGTTGGACTAGGATTGGAGTAGGAGTCCTCCTCCTCCTCTTGGCCGGTGCACCTTGTGGTCTTGGCCCTCAAGGCAAGTCCCTCCCCCTCCCTCCTATATATACTGGTGATTTAGGGCTGATTTGAGACAACTTTGCCACGTGCAACTCAGATCTAGACACCATAGTTTTACCTCTAGATCGTATTTCTGCGGAGCTCGAACGAAGCCCTCTAGGAGTAGATCCTTCACCACCATCGGAGCGCCGTCACACTGCCAGAGAATTCATCTACTTCTCCGTCTTGCTTGCTGGATCAAGAAGGCCGAGATCATCGTCGAGCTGTACGTGTGCTGAACGCGGACGTTGCATCCGTTCGGCACTAGATCGGAACGGATCGTGGGACGGATCGCGGGATGGTTCGTGGGACGGTTCGTGGGGCGGATCGAGGGACGTGAGGATGTTCCACTACATCAACCGTGTTTCTTAACGCTTCCTCCTGTGCGATCTACAAGGGTACGTGGATTCAAATCTCCTCTCGTAGATGGACATCACCATGATAGGTCTTCGTGTGCGTAGGAATTTTTTTGTTTCCCATGCAACGTTCCCCAACACGTAAAGCAAGCCGAAGGATCTTTCTGTAGACCATGTCTCACGCGGCAATCTGAGGTCCATAACTGGTCTTGAACGGTAAGCCATGTAAAGATTTTGCACTTCAGGGAGCCTCAACTCCTCGAGATTCCCATGGCCACGGGGGACCTAGGGTAACCCTCGCACAGTCAGATGTATGTTGATTTCATCGAGTATTTTCCTGAGGCGTCACTAGGCCACGAGAAGTGATGAGCTACCTCGATGTTGATTTCCACCGTGGCGATGGCCTGGCACAGGTTGTAAACTTGCATTTGTGTCGTGAGTGAAATCTCACCTTGTACATCATTCGTCCACCCATTATTGGTCAAGGCTTCATGTACAGTTCTATTGTTCTTGCGCCTTGTGTTGACTAGCTTAATGATGGGAGGTGCAATGTCACTTACCGCGGCTCCATGGATCCATTGATCTATCCAGAAAAGGGTTTTCGCGTCGTATCCCACTGTCATCTTGACCACGCTGTTGAAAACCTGTCGGGCCTCTATGTCCACCGTTAGATTCAGGACAAGCCAGGGTCTGTGTGTATGAGTTCTTCGAAGCCACTCCAAACGCACCCTTAGCGTGATTGCATGTAGGTTAAGATTCTTAACTTAGAGGCCTCCGAAACATGTTAGTCTGCAGATCGAGTCCCAGGTAACCAAACACTACCCATCATGGACTTTTTCCTTGCCGACCCAGAAGAAAGCCCGCATCCATTTGTTGATTTCCTCTAGTACCCTGCTACCTCTTGAGCTTGCGTTGGTTTTTCCCTTGAAGAGGAAAGAGTGATGCAGCATAGTAGCAGTAAGTATTTCCCTCATTTTGAGAACCAAGGTATCAATCCAGTAGGAGTATCAAGACAAGTCACAAATGTACCTGTTCAAAAACAAACAAACTTGCACCCAATGCTATAAAAGGGGTTGTCAATCCCTTCACGATTAATTGCAAGGTGAGATCTGAAGGTGGAAAGTGCAACAAAGTAAAAGTGTAGAGCTGAAAATATGATGTGAAGTAGACCCGGGGGCCATAGTGTTCACTAGAGGCTTCTCTCATGATAGCAAGTATTACGGTGAGTGAATGAATTACTGTCGAGCAATTGATAGAATCGCGCAAAGTCATGATGATATCTAAGGCAATGATCATACATATAGGCATCACGTCCGAGACAAGTAGACCGATACTGTCTGCATCTACTACTATTACTCCACACATCGACCCTATCCAGCATGCATCTAGTGTATTGAGTTCATAACAAACAGAGTAACGCCTTAAGCAAGATGACATGATGTAGAGGGATAAATTCATGCAATAGATATAAACCCCATCTTTTTACCCTTGATGACAACAACACGATGCGTGCCTCGCTACCCCTTCTGTCACTGGGTGAGGACACCGCACGGTATGAACCCAAAACCAAACACTTCTCCCATTGCAAGAATTATAGATCAAGTTGGCCAAACAAAACCCACAACTCGAAGAGAATTACAAGGATACGGAATCATGCATATAAGAGATCAGAGGAGACTCAAATAATATGCATAGATAATCTGATCATAAATTGACAATTCATAGGATCTCGACAAACACACCGCAAAAGAAGATTACATCGCATAGATCTCCATGAAGATCATGGAGAACTTTGTATTGAAGATCCAAGAGAGAGAAGAAGCCATCTAGCTACTAGCTATGGACCCGAAGGTCTGTGGTGAACTACTCACGCATCATCGGAGAGGCAATGGTGTTGATGAAGAAGCCCTCCGTATCCGAATCCCCCTCTAGCAGGGCACCAGAACGTGCCCCAGAGGCAATCTTGCGGAGGCAGAAGCTTGCGGCGGCGGAAAAATATTTTCGTGGCTCTCCGTGGCAGTTTTGGATTTTTAGAGAATTTATAGGCAGAAGAAGTAGGGCAAAGGATCCACGGGGGGGCACAAGCCTGCTAAGCGCCCCCCCCAAGCCATGGCTAGGGGGCTTGTGACCTCCCCCGGGGTCCTTTGTCTTGGTTCTCAAGTCCCCTACGTATCTTCTATTATGGGAAAAAATCATTTCGCAGGTTTTATTCCGTTTGGACTCCGTTTACTATTCTTCTCTGAAAAAGGTCAAAAACACGGAAAAAAACAGAAACTGACACTTGGCACTGAGTTAATAGGTTAGTCCCAAAAAAGATATAAAATAGCATATTCATGCATACAAAACATCCAAAGTTGACAAGATAATAGCATGGAACCATCAAAAATTATAGATACGTTGGAGACGTATCAAGAATCCCCAAGCTTAACTCCTGCTCGTCCTCGAGTAGGGAAGTGATAAAGACTGAATTTTCTATGTGGAATGCTACCTAATATATTGTTCCTTTGTAACTTCTTTCTTGTGGCATGAATGTTCAGATCCGTAAGATTCAAAACAATAGTTTACTACTGACATGAAAACAATAATACTTCAAGCAAACTAGTAAGGCGATCATGAACTTTTAAAATAACAAGGCCAAAGAAAGTTATCCCTGCAAAATCATATAGTGTGGCTATGCTCCATCATCCCCACACAACGAGTCTAAATGATGCACAACCCCGGTATTGGCCAAGTAATTGTTTTCGCACTCTTACTTTCTCAAACTTTTTCAACTCTCACGCAATAAATGAGCGTGAGCCATCGATATATCACTATAGGTGGAATAGAGTGTGGTGGAGGTTGTGGTGAGAGAGTTGAGAACCAAGTTATAGATCCAGTGAAGGAGTATCACAAGTACCTGCACAAACACAAAGAGCTTGCACCCAACACTATGAAGGGGTTGTCAATCCCTTATAGATTGTTCGCCAAGTGAGAATTGAAAGAAACAAAGTAACAAAGCAAAGTAAAAGCGAAAGTGGAAACGATAGGTGTGAATAGACCCGGGGGCCGTAGTGTTCACTAGTGGCTTCTCTCATGAAAGCAAGTAGACGGTGGGTGAACGAATTACTGTCGAGCAATTGATAGAACCACGCAAAGTCGTGACATTATCTATGGCAATGATTATATCTATAGGCATCACGTCCAAAAAAGTAGACCGATACTTTCTGCATCTACTACTATTACTCCACACGTCGACCGCTATCCAGCATGCATCTAGTGTATTAAGTTCATGAGAACAGAGTAACGCCTTAAGCAAGATGACATGATGTAGATGGACAATCTCATATCTACGATAAAAGCCCATCTTGTTACCCTTGATGGCAACAACACGATGTGTGCCTTGCTGCCCTTTCTGTCACTGGGAAAGGTCACCACACGGTATGAACCAAAAACCAAGCACTTCTCCCATTGCAAGAATCATAGATCTAGTTGGCCAAAAAAAACCCAAGACTAGGAGAGACTTACAAGCATATCAAATCATGCATATAAGAAATCAGCAAAGACTCAAATATATATATCATAGATAATCTGATCACAAATCCACAATTCATCAGATCTCGACAAACACACCGCCAAACACGATTACATCGGATAGATCTTCATGAAGATCATGGAGAACTTTGTATTGAAGATCCAAGAGAGAGAAGAAGCCATCTAGCTACTAACTACGGACCCGTAGGTCTGAAGTGAACTACTCACGAGTCATTGGAGGGGCGATGATGTTGATGAAGAAGCCCTCCAGCTCTAAAGTCCCCTCCGGCAGGGCACCGGGAAGGGTCTCCAGATGAGATCTCGCGGAAACGGAAGCTTGCGGCTGCGGAAAAGTGTTTTCGTGGATGCCCTGATTTTTTCTGGATTTTTACGGAATTTATAGGCCAAAGACCTAGGGCAGGGGAGCGCCAGGGGGGCACAAGCTTGGTTATCGCGGCCTCCCCCCTCGCCGCGGCAACAGGGCTTGTGGGACCCTGTGGGCCCACTTGCTTGGCCCCCAAGTCTCCCGATCTTCTTCCGTTCTGGAAAAATTCATTTCGGGGATTTTATTCCGTTTGGACTCCGTTCCAAAATCAGATCTGAAAAGAGTCAAAAACACAGGAAAAAACAGGAACTGGCACTTGGCACTGAGTTAATAAGTTAGTCCCAAAAATATATAAAAGGTAAACAAAACATCCAAAGTTGACAAGATAACAGCGTGAAACCATCAAAAATTATAGATACGTTTGAGACGTATCAAGCATCCCCAAGCTTAACTCTTGCACGTCCTCGAGTAGGGAAGTGATAAAGAATGAATTTTTGATGCTTTCATGCTACCTAGCATAGATGTCCTTTGTAACTCCTCTTATGTGACGTGAATGTTCAGATCCATTAGATTCAAACCAATAGTTTGCTATCGACGTGGAAACAATAATACTTCAAGCAAACTAGCAAGGTAATCATGAACTTTCAAAATAACAAGGCCAAAAGAAAGTTATCCCTACAAAATCATATAGTCTGGCTATGCTCTATCATCATTGCACAACGAATTTAAATCATGCACAACCCCAGTATTGGCCAAGTAATTGTTTTCACACCTTTACTTTCTCAAACTTTTTCAACTCTCATGCAATACATGAGCGTGAGCCATGGTTTTAGCACTATAACTGGTCTGGAGTGTGGTGGAGGTTGCAAGACAAACAAGGAGAAGATGGTCACATTAACTAGGCATGTCAATGAGCTGTGGAGATGCTCATCAATAGATATCAATGTGAATGAGTAGGGATTGCCATACAAATGATGCACTAGGGCTAAGAGTATGTGAAAGCTTTTAAGGAAAACTTGTGGGTGTGCATCCAACTTGCTTGCTCACGAATACCTAAGGCAATTTTGAGGAAGCCTATCATTGGAATATACAAGCCAAGTTATATAATGAAAATTTCCCACTAGTTATATGGTGGTGACAAAACGAGAGACTCTCAATCATGAAGATTCTCGTGCTTAATATGCACAAGTGTGGAAAGGTGGTAGCATTGTCCCTTCTTTCTTTTTCTCTCATTTTTTTGGATGGGCTCTTTGGCCCTTTTTTTGGTGGGCATCTTTGGCCTATTTTATTTTCTCACATGGGACAATGCTCCATAATTGATGATCATCACACTTACAACACAAAACTTAGAGCAACGATGGCTCTATATGGAATGCCTTCGGTGGTGTACCGTGACAATGATCTAGCATGGCATAGACATTAATGGAAACATCATGCTAACTATCTTACGATCATGCAATGGCAATGTAGACGTGGTGGCACAAGTCATGGTGGTAGTTGCATGACAATATATCTCGGAATGACTTTGAAAAAACCATAGTAGGTAGGTATGGTGGCTGTTTTGAGGGAGGCTAATGGTGGGTTTTGTGCACCGGCGAAAGTTGCACGACACTAAAGAATATAGTGATGGTGGAAGGTGAAACTGCATCTAAACCATGGACTCAACATTAGTCATGAAGAACTCTATACTTGTTGCAAAAAATTTATTAGTAATTGAAACAAAGCATTCAACGCATACTCCTAGGGGAAGGGTTGGTAGGTATAAACCATCGCGCTATCCTGACCGCCACACAAAGGATGACAATCAATAGACTAATCATGCTCAGACTTCATCACATAGCGGTTCACCATACATGCATGCTACGGGAATCACTAACTTCAACACAAGTATTTCTAGATCCACAACACCTTACTAATATAACTTCAATATTACCATAACCACAACTCAAAACTAGTTGAGATGAATCAAACTTCTCTAACTATTCAATGCACATGAAGGTGGAAGTTTTCGTATCCCTTTGGATAACTACGCCTTTTGAGACTACTTTCAAAGCATAGATCAACTACCAAGCCACGCATCTCCGCGCTCTACAAGATATAAGTGAAGCACATAGAGCAAAAGCAACTAGCTCAAAAGATATAAGTGAAGCACATGTGAGCTGAATTGTCTAACCAAAGGATATAAGTGAAGCTCGACAAAATCACGGTGAGTGCATGTCTCTCTCTCTAGGTGTGCAGCAAGGATGATTGTGACACAGCAAAAATAAAAGACTCATGCGATACAAGACGCTCCAAGCAAAACACATAACATGTGGTGAATAAAAATATAGCCCCAAGTACGTTACCGATGGATTGAAGACGAAAGAGGGGATGCCTTCCCGGGGCATCCCCAAGCTTAGGCTTTTACGGCATCCTTGAATCAACTAGGGGTGCCTTGTGCATCCCCAAGCTTGAGCTATTTCCACTCTTTATCTTTTTTTCCATAAGAACTTCACCCAAAACTTGAAAACTTCACAACACGAAACTTAAACAGAAACGCGTGATAACATTAGTATAAGAAAGCAAACCAGCACTTCCTTAGGTACTGTAGCAAACTTAAATTCTACTTAGGTTGATGTTGGGTTACTGTATTTTCAATCTTCCATGGCTAATACCCCCGATACTATCCATAGTTTCATCAAAATAAGCAACCAACACAACAAAAACAGAATCTGTTAATAGCAGACCAGTCTGTAGCAATCTGTATACTTCGTATACTTCTGGTACTTCAAAAATTCTGAAAACTTACGACAGTCTGAAGAATTTGCGTATAAATTAGCAGCAAGAAGAATCAACTCAAAAGATCTTACTGGAAAAAAAAGAAAATTCTTTTCGTGAGCAGAAAGTTTTTGTCTTTTCCAGCATGACCAAACGATCATCCCCAAGACTAATCATAACAGTTTTGCTTGGCACAAACACAAAAACAAACACACACAAAAACACAATCATAACAGAATTATGAAAGTGTGGAAAACACAAAACCGAAAGAAAAAGGATAAATTCGTTGGGTTGCCTCCCAACAAGCGCTATTGTTTAACGCCCTTAGCTAGGCATTGATAATTCAATGATGCTCACACAAAAGACAAGAATTGAAGCACAAAGAGAGCATCATAAAGCATGTGAAAATCACATCTAAGTCTAACATACTTCCTATGCATAGGCATTTTATAGGAAAACAGGTTGTCAAGACAACCAATAGTTACCATATGCAAGGAAGAAGAAAGAGACAATAGCAATCTCAACATAACGAGAGGTGATTTAGTGATATGAAAGTTTCTACCACCATATTTTCCTCTCTCATAATAATTACATGTGGGATCATATTCGAATTCAACAATGTAACTATCACATAGGATATTCTTTTCATGATCCACGTGCATGCAAAGTTGACGCTCTTCAAAAATAGTGGGATTATCATCAACTAAAGTCATGACTTCTCCAAACCCACTTTCAATAATATTGCAAATATCATATTCATCATGAGGCTTAAGCAAATTTTCAAGATCATAAGAAAAATCATCGCCCCATTCATGATCATTGCAACAAGTAGTGGATATAGCAAAACTAGCATCCCCAAGCTTAGGGTTTTGCATATTCTTAGCATGATTGTCACCAATAGAATTTATAGTGAAACCATTGCAATCATGCTTTTCATCCAAGGAGCCCTCGTGAATCTCTTCATAAATTTGTTCCTCACAATTTTCAGATTCACGCATCTCAAGCAAAACTCCATAAAGATAGTCAAGTGCACTCAACTCACTAGCAATTGGATCAACATAATTGGATCTCTTAAAGAGATTAGCAAGTGGATGAGGATCCATATCACTAGATTTTCAGCAAGCGAAGATGCAAGCATATTGAAGGCACATGGCACACAAGAGAACAAAAAGCAAGCAAGAGAAAAGGGCGAATGAAAAAGGCAAATGGAAAAAAGGCAAACGAAAAAAGGCAAATGTGAAGTGGGGGAGAGGAAAACGAGAGGTAACTGGCAAAAAAAAGTAAATGCAAGAGATGAGTTTGTGAGACCTACTTGGATAGATCTCTCCTTCCCCGGCAACGGCGCTAGAAATACTTCTGCTACTACAACAAAAGACCTTCCAACGGCGCTAGAAACAAGCGTGCTGACGGGAGACTATTCTTGTCTTGATACTCCTCAGCAACGGCACCAGGAATCCTTCTTCTACGGTTATGCCTTTAGGGACTTCCTAGGCAAATATGCAAAGGATTCCCCCGTGGCCTTGGAGCCTTGCGTTGGTGTTCCCTCGAAGCGGAAAGGGTGATGTAGCACAGCGGTGGTAAGTATTTCCCTCAGTTTTGAGAACCAAGGTATCGATCCAGTGAAGGAGTAGCACAAGTACGTGCACAAACACAAAGAGCTTGCACCCAACACTATGAAGGGGTTGTCAATCCCATATAGATTGTTTTCTAAGTGAGAACTGAAAGCAACAAAGTAACAAAGCAAAGTAAAAGCAAAAGTGGAAACGATAGGTGTGAATAGACCCGGGGCCGTAGTGTTCACTAGTGGCTTCTCTCATGAAAGCAAGTAGACGGTGGGTGAACGAATTACTGTCGAGCAATTGATAGAACCGCGCAAAGTCGTGACGTTATCTATGGCAATGATTATATCTATAGGCATCACGTCCAAAACAAGTAGACCGATACTTTCTGCATCTACTACTATTACTCCACACGTCGACCGCTATCCAGCATGCATCTAGTGTATTAAGTTCATGAGAACAGAGTAACGCCTTAAGCAAGATGACATGATGTAGATGGACAATCTCATATCTACGATAAAAGCCCATCTTGTTACCCTTGATGGCAACAACACGATGTGTGCCTTGCTGCCCTTTCTGTCACTGGGAAAGGTCACCACACGGTATGAACCCAAAACCAAGCACTTCTCCCATTGCAAGAATCATAGATCTAGTTGGCCGAACAAAACCCAAGACTCGGAGAGACTAACAAGGATATCAAATCATGCATATAAGAAATCAGCAAAGACTCAAATATATATCATAGATAATCTGATCACAAATCCACAATTCATCGGATCTCGACAAACACACCGCCAAACAGGATTACATCGGATAGATCTCCATGAAGATCATGGAGAACTTTGTATTGAAGATCCAAGAGAGAGAAGAAGCCATCTATCTACTAACTACGGACCCGTAGGTCTGAAGTGAACTACTCAGGAGTCATTGGAGGGGCGATGATGTTGATGAAGAAGCCCTCCAACTCCAAAGTCCCCTCCGGCAGGGCACCGGGAAGGATCTCCAGATGAGATCTCGCGGAAACGGAAGCTTGCAGCGGCAGAAAAGTGTTTTCGTGGACGCCCTGATTTTTTCTGGATTTTTAGGGAATTTATAGGCCAAAGACCTAGGGCAGGGGAGCGCCAGGGGGGGAACAAGCTTGGTTGTCGCAGCGTCCCCCCTGGCCACGGCAACAGGGCTTGTGGGCCCCTGTGGGCCCACTTGCTTGGCCCCCAAGTCTCCCCATCTTCTTCCGTTCTGGAAAAATTCATTTCGGGGATTTTATTCCGTTTGGACTCCGTTCCAAAATCAGATCTCAAAAGAGTCAAAGACACAGAAAAAACAGGAACTGGCACTTGGCACTAAGTTAATAAGTTAGTGCCAAAAAAGATATAAAAGGTAAACAAAACATCCAAAGTTGACAAGATAACAGTGTGAAACCATCAAAAATTATAGATAAGTTTGAGACGTATCACGGTGCATGGTCCAATGCACTAGATGAGAGAGCCTGCAGGAGGTTGTGAGGGTTGGCGATCTCCCAATCTGTGGAAACAAACACTCGATCAATTTTGGTGAGGGTTGGTACGTCTCTTTCACTGTACCACGTAATTTTTTGCCCATGCATGTATAACTCCTTTAGCTCGTGGTCATCGACGAAGTTTTGAAATTTGGTCATCATGCTCCTGCTGATATTGGTGTTTTTTTTCTCGGACACTCTCAAAATCATGTTAAAATCTCCTAGCACCACCCATGGTCCTGGAATGGTCTGCCTGCGCACACCAAGCTCCTCGAGGAATTGAGTTTTTAGCTCATTGCCCTGTGGTCCATATACCACCTAGATCCACCAAGAAGTCCCATCCTTCTAATGCACGAGGCCCCTGAGGAAGTGGTATCAGTGTGGATGTGATCAATGTATATGCTCATAGTATCCCAAGCCAGTAAAATCCCTCCCCTCGTGTCATCAGCTGGAAAATAAGCAAAACCATCGAGCGACAGCCCTAAATATTGCATAACCACAAATTGATCAATGATAACTAGTTTCGTCTCTTGGAGACACATCACATTCACTCTAACTGGCGCCATGAGCTCTCTAACAGCCTTGCACTTTGCTTGATTGTTCATCCCTCGAACGTTCAGCACCTGATTCTGGGGTTGTGATCCATGGGAGATGGGGATCACCAACACCAGGCGCACCAGCCTAGGTCTCTATCTTCGTGACACCACCCACCCTGGTGCTCACATTCTCAGGCATACACTTGATGAAGAGCAGCGATCACTCTTACACAGTGCTCGCATAATGGCGAGTCAAATAGGAATTGGAGCTCCATGATGACAACATCATCCATCACCATATCCTCCGGGGCAAGATCAAGTGCCCACAACAGTATGTTTTTGGCCTTGGTGGGTTTGCTCGCGACATGGCTCTTTGATTTCTTGACCGCCCTCGTAGTACGTCGTGGCGTGAATGGCGCTGCGTCGGGGTGAAGAGTCGACGCCTAGACCTCGCGGAGGAGTGATGGCGCCAATTTTTTATGACGTTGGTGCAAAAACTCTTTATTTAGCATAGGTGATGGTCTCCTAGGGTGTCATCCCCTCGTTAGCAAGAGCCACAACTTTGGGGGCTCCGCTTGTGCCGCTTGCAGTGGGGGCTCGGTCGTCTCGTCTCTCTTCTCGGACTTCTCCTGCTCTTGCCGATTAGTGCTTGGGTCACAGCTCAACATGCATGGTTGTGGGACGTGCACCAATGGGGAGGATGCATGGATCTCGTCAACACCTTCGGCCACATGCAGTTGACCAGCCGGGGCCTTGGAGCGCACTAAGGCTGCCCGTAATGGTAGTATCATAGGTAGTATTATGCATGCCAACTAGGCAATTTCGATGAGGTGTCATAGAATTAAATGAAGAAATAGAGGGTTGAGTATCATATCATGATACTGTATCATATTAAATGATGTGCTACTATGTGTCTTGCATGGTAATAAATGAACTACCCTATGATACTAACATATGATGCTATGCATTATGGATGTGGTATCTGATGGCTGTTGTGTATCCCTTGCAACGGCGCCAGAAATAGTTGAGTCAACGGCACCAGGAATCCTTCAGCGCCTTAAGGGACTTCCTAGGCAAGTATGCAAAGGATTTCCCCCGTGGCCTTGGAGCCTTGCGTTGGTGTTCCCTCGAAGCGGAAAGGGTGATGTAGCACAGCAACGGTAAGTATTTCCCTCATTTTGAGAACCAGGATATCAATCCGGCGGAAGAGTATCTCAAGATCCTGCACAAACACAAAAGCTTGCACCCAACGCTATGAAGGGGTTGTCAATCCCTTATAGATTGTTTGCCAAGTGAGAACTGAAAGCAACAAAGTAACAAAGCAAAGTAAAAGCGGAGGTGTAAACGATGGATGTGAATAGACCCGGGGGTCGTAGTGTTTACTAGTGGCTTCTCTCATGAAAGCAAGTAGACGGTGGGTGAACAAATTACTATCGAGCAATTGATAGGACTGTGCAGAGTCGTGACGATATCTATGCAATGATTATTTCTATAGGCATCACGTCTGAAACAAGTAGACCGATACTTTCTGCATCTACTACTATTACTCCACACGTCGATTGCTATCCAGCATGCATCTAGTGTATTAAGTCCATAAGAACAGAGTAACACCTTAAGCAAGATGACATGATGTAGAGGGATAATGTCAAACCAATGATAAAAACCCCATCTTTTTACCCTTGATGGCAACTGCTTGATGTGTGCCTTGCTGCCCCTACTATCACTGGGAAAGGTCACCACATGGCAGAACCCAAAACCAAGCACTTCTCCCATTGCAAGAATCATAGATCTAGTTGGCCAAACAAAACCCAAGACTCGGAGAGACTTACAAGGATATCAAATCATGCATATAAGAAATCAGCAAAGACTCAAATATATATCATAGATAATCCGATCACAAGTCCACAATTCATCGGATCTCGACAAACACACCGCCAAAGAAGATTACATGGGATAGATCTCCATGAAGATCATGGAGAACTTTGTATTGAAGATCCAAGATCGAGAAGAAGCCATCTAGCTACTAACTACGGACCCGTAGGTCTGAAGTGAACTACTCACGAGTCATTGGAGGGGGGATGATGATGATGAAGAAGCCCTCCACCTCGAAAGTCCCCTCCGGGAGAGCGCCGGGAAGGGTCTCCAAATGAGATCTCGCAGAAACGGAAGCTTGCGGCGGCGGAAAAGTATTTTCGAGGCTCCCCTGATTTTTTGCGGAATATTTGGGAATTTATAGGCCAAAGATCTAGGTCAGGGGGCGGCCAGGGAGGCCACATGCCTGCCCACCGCCACCTCCCCCCTGGTGGCGGAGTGGGGGCTTGTGGGCTCCTTGGAGCACACCTGGCTTGGCCCAAAAGCCCCCTGGACTTCTTCCGTTCGGGAAAAAATCATTTCGGGGTTTTTCTTCCGTTTGGACTCCGTTCCAAAATCAGATCTGAAAAGAGTGAAAAACACGGAAAAAACAGGAACTGGCACTTGGCACTGAATCAATAAGTTAGTCCCAAAAAAGATATAAAAAGGTACATAAAACATACAAAGAAGGCAAGATAACAGCGTGAAACCATCAAAAATTATAGATACATTTGAGACGTATCAGTATCATACACTAGTACCATATGCATGATACTAGTATATGATACTATCCATTACAACTAGCCTAATTCATTGAATGCAGTGGCCCTGTTGATTCCCGGATGCTCGAGGATTGGATACACCTCGTCCTTTGGAATGGGATCCGCGAACCTCGCGCTGATTGGTTGTCTCGCCTCGTCGTGGGCCACCACATTGGTGGTTCTGCCCGTCAACCGCAAGGAGTCCGTGCCGAGTGGGCCACGCCCCTCCTGTCTGGGAGGCTCAGAGCCAACGCCAGACCCGAGAACAGTCGAGGACAGCGAGACAACCGCCACTGGTGGGACATCCTCCTCCCTTGCATGATTGCCCATTAGGGCCTCCAACGTCTCCTCCGCCCCACATGTCAAGGCGAGAGTAGACTGCGGATGTGCAACCTATTTTCCTTTGCTCCTATCCAGAAGAGGCAGCACAGGTTGGTACATATCACCATGTGCCCCTTGCGCTGGTTGGCCGCTCCAAGGATTTGAAATCCCCCTTGGCACGTTCCTAGAAGCTTCCCGTGGACCCAGTCTTGTCCCCAAACAGTCAAAGGTTGAGGTACAAGTGCCCGACCTCTATGCGATTGGGACCCTAGTTACCCCACCCGACGAGACATGGCACACCACCATTGGCAGGAGTCACTGATACGTCCATTTTGCATCATGTTTTCATGTTGATATTTATCGCTTCTTTGGCTGTTATTTCACTTCACGGTACTATTATTATGCCTTTTCTCTCTTATTTTGCAAGGTTTACATGAAGAGGGACAATACCGACAACTGGAATTCTGGCCTGAAAGTGGAGCAAAGTTGAGATACCTATTCTGCGCAACTCCAAACGCCGTGAAAATCAATGGAGATTTTTTTTCCCAATTTATCAATAATACTGGGTCGAAGAAGTGCCGGAGGGGCACCAGGGGGTGCCCACAAGCATGCACGGCGCAACCACCCCCCAGGCCGTGCCATGGGGGCTTGTGGGTAGCCCACTGGCCCACTGGCCCCACTCTTTTGCTATATGGAGGGTTTCGTCCAGGAAAAAAAATCAGAGGAGAGCTTTTTCGTGGTTTCACTGCCGCCACGAGGCGGAACTTGAGCAGAACCAATCTAAAGCTCCGGCACGACGATCCTGCCGGGGAAACTTCTCTCCCGGAGGGGGAAATCGTCGCCATCGTCATCACCAACACTCCTCTCATCGGAGGGGACTCGTCATCATCAACATCTTCATTAGCACCATCTCATCTCCAAACCCTAGTTCATCACTTGTAACCAATCTCCATCTCGCGACTCCGATTGGTACTTGTAAGGTTGCTAGTAGTGTTGATTAATCTTTGTAGTTTATGCTAGTTGGATTACTTGGTGGAAGAGTTTATGTTCAGATCCTTTATGCTACTCGTTACCTCTCTGGTCATGAATATGATTATGCTTTGTGAGTAGTTACTTTTGTTCCTGAGGACATGGGATAAGTCATGCTAATAATAGTCATGTGAATTTGGTATTCGTTTGGTAATTTGATATGTTGTATGTTGTTTTTTCCTCTAGTGGTGTTATGTGAACGTCGACTACATAACACTTCACCATTATTTGGGCCTATAGGAAGGCATTGGGAAGTAGTAAGTAGATGATGGGTTGCTAGAGTGACAGAAGCTTAAACCCTAGTTTATGCGTCGCTTCGTAAGGGGTTGATTTGGATCCACTAGTTTAATGCTATGGTTAGACTTTGTCTTAATTCTTCTTTCGTATTTGCGGATGCTTGCGAGAGGGGTTAATCATAAGTGGGATGCTTGTCCAAGTAAGGGCAGTACCCAAGCGCCAGTCCACCCACATATCAAACTATCAAAGTAACGAACGCGAATCGTATGAACATGATGAAACTAGCATGATAGAAATTCCCGTGTGTCCTCGGGAGCGTTTTTCCTCCTATAAGACTTTGTCCAGGCTTGTCCCTTGCTACAAAAGGGATTGGGCCACTTTGCCGCACCGTTTTTACTTTTATTACTTGTTGCTTTCTACGAATCATCTCACCACACAATCACTTGTTACCGACAATTTCAGTGCTTGCACATATTTCCTTGCTGATGACCACTTGTCAGATCCTTCTGCTCCTCGTTGGGTTCGACACTCTTACTTATCGAAAGGACTACGATTGATACCCTATACTTGTGGGTCATGAAGACTCTTTTGTGGCGCCGTTGCCGACGAGTGAAGCGCCTTTGGTAAGTGGAACTTGGTAAGGAAACATTCATATAGTGTGCTGAAATTTATTGTCACTTGTCACTATGGATACTAATCCTTTGAGGGGCTTGTTCGGGGTATCTTCACCTCGAATGGAAGCACAAAGAGTTGCTCCTCAAGTTGCTGCACCTACTGAATATATTTGCTTTGAATTTCCTTCGGGTATGCTTGAGAAACTGTTGGCTAATCCTTTTACAAGAGATGGAACATCACATCCAAACTTACATCTAATCTATGTAGATGAAGTTTGTGGTTTATTTAAGCTTGCAGGTGTGCCCGAGGATGAGGTCAAGAAGAAGGTCTTTCCTTTATCTTTGAAGTATAAGGCGTTGACATGGTATAGGCTATGTGATGATACTGGATCATGGGACTACAATCGGTTGAAATTGGAATTTCATCAAAAGTTTTATCCTATGCATTTAGTACATCGTGATCGAAATTATATTTACAATTTTTGGCCTCGTGACAGAGAAAGCATCGCTCAAGCCTGGGGGAGGCTTAAATCAATGCTATATTCATGCCCCAATCATGAGCTCTCGAGAGAAATTATCATTCAAAACTTCTATGCTCGGCTTTCTCATGATGATCGCACCATGCTTGACACTTCTTGTATCGGTTCTTTTATGAAGAGAGATATTGACTTCAAGTGGAATTTATTGGAGAGAATTAAACGCAACTCTGAAGATTGGGAGCTTGAAGAAGGTAAGGAGTCAGGTATGAATTTCATTTTTGATGGCGTTAAATCCTTTGTTGAGACAAATACTTTTTGTGACTTTAGTGCTAAGTATGGACTTGACTCTGAGATAGTAGCTTCATTGTGTGAGTCATTTGCTGCTCATATTGATCTCCCCAAAGAGAAGTGTTTTAAATATCATCCTCCGTTAGAAGTCAATGTAGTTAAACCCACTCCAGTTGAAGAGAAAGTCATTGCCTATAATGATCCTGTGGTACCCACTGCTTACATTGAGAAACCACCTTTCCCTGTTAGGATAAAGGATCATTCTAAAGCTTCAATTGTGATACGTAGATGCTATATTAGAACACCTACACCCCCTGAGCAAATTAGAGTTGAACCTAGCATTGCTATTATCAAAGATCTTCTGTCTGAAGAAGTTGAGGGACATAATATTCACTTCTGTGAAGATGCTGCTAGAATTGCTAAACCTTACGTTAGAGACAAACATAGGCCTGTTGTTGGCATGCTTGTGGTTTCTGTTAAGATAGGATATCATCGTTACCATGGTTTATGTGACGTGGGTGCTAGTGTTAGTGCAATACCTCAATCCTTATACGATGAAATCAAAGATGAGATTGCACCCGTTGAGATAGAGCCTATTGATGTCACTATTCAGCTTGCCAATAGAGATACTATCTGCCCTGTGGGAATTGTTAGGGATGTTGAAGTCTTGTGTGGTAAAACGAAGTATCCTGTTGATTTCCTTGTTCTTGCTACCGCTCAAGATAACTTTTGTCCCATCATATATGGCAGACCTTTTCTCAATACTGTCAATGCTCATATTGATTGTGAGAAGCAAACTGTCACTGTTGGCTTTGAAGGTGTGTCACATGAGTTCAACTTCTCTAAGTTTGGTAGACAACCTCATGAAAAGGAGTTGCCTAGTAGGGATGAAACTATTGCCTTAGCCTCTATTGTCGTGCCTCCTACTGATCCCTTAGAGCAATACTTGCTTGAGCATGAAAATGATATGCATATGGATGAAAGGGATGAAATAGATAGAGTTGTCTTAGAACAATATCCTATCCTTAAGAATAACTTGCATGTTGAACTGCTTGGGGATCCACCCCCACCAAAGGGTGATCCTGTGTTCGAGCTTAAACAAACACAGGATCACCCTTTGGTGAAGGCATCGTCTTAGGACATAAAATTTCTGAAAGAGGTATTGAAGTCGATAATGCTAAGGTTGATGCAATCGAGAAAATGCCATACCCCACAGATATCAGAGGTATAAGAAGTTTCCTTGGTCATGCTGGTTTCTATAGAAGGTTCATCAAAGAATTCTCTAAGATTTCTAGGCCTCTTACCAATCTCTTGCAAAAGGATATTCCTTTTGTTTTTGACGATGATTGTGAGGAAGCCTTCGAAATACTTAAGAGGGCTTTGATAACCGCACCTATTGTTCAACCACCTGATTGGAACTTGCCTTTTGAGATCATGTGTGATGCTAGTGATTATGCTGTTGGTGTTGTTCTAGGTCAAAGAGTTGATAAGAAGTTGAATGTTATTCACTACGCTAGTAAAACTCTAGACAATGCCCAGAGAAACTATGCCACTACGGAGAAGGAATTTTTAGCAGTCGTGTTTGCATGTGAAAAGTTCAGGTCTTGCATAGTTGATTCTAAAGTCACTATTCACACTAATCATGCTGCTATTAAGTACCTCATGGAGAAGAAGGACGCTAAGACTAGACTTATCAGATGGGTTCTCTTGCTACAAGAATTTGATTTGCACGTTGTTGACAGAAAGGGTGTTGATAACCAGTAGCAGATAACTTGTATAGGTTGGAGAACGTTCTTGATGACCCACAACCTATTGATGATAGATTTCCCGATGAGCAACTGAATGTCATCAATGCTTCACGTAGTGCACCGTGGTATGCTGATTATGCAAACTATATCGTTGCCAAATACATACCACCTAGTTTCACATACCAGCAAAAAAGAAGTTCTTCTTTGACTTGAGACACTACTTTTGGGATGATCCTCACCTTTATAAGGAAGGAGTAGATGGTGTTATTAGACGTTGTGTACCTGAGCATGAACAGGGACAGATCCTACAGAAGTGTCACTCCGAGGCCTACGGAGGACACCGTGCGGGAGATAGAACTGCACACAAGGTATTGCAGTCAGGTTTCTATTGGCCCACTCTCTTCAAGGATGCCCGTAAGTTTGTCTTGTCTTGTGACGAATGTCAAAGAATAGGTAATATTCACTACAGGAATCACCTTCTTTGTCGTCTGCCATCACAGACGGCAAAGACAATATCCCGTACGGCAAAGACAATACCACAGACGGCAAAGATTGTCACGGCCGGCAAAATTTCTGCGTCTGCCTACGACGGCATAGGACCTTCTTTGCCGTCTGCCCCCCAAAGCGGACGGCAAAGCTCTTTGCCGTCAGCTTTCCTTAGGAGCAGTCGGCAAAGCGCTTGAGACGGCAGCCGACAGGCGTTGCCTCCATTAGGGGTTAACGGAGGCTTTGCCGTCTGCCTCCTCCTCCATCTTTGTCGTCTGCCTCCCCGCCCATCTTTGTCGTCTGCCTTCTCCTCCCCTCCCCTCCCCTCCCCCTCCATCTTTGACGTCTGCCTGCCCATCCATCTTTGTCGTCTGCCTGGTCCTCCCCTCCCCCCTCTTTCCACTCTTTGCCGTCTGCCTCCTCCTCCCCCCTCCTCTGTGCCCTCTTCTTTGCCGTCTGCCCCCCAGGAAGCAGACGGCAAAGAGACTATATGGCCAGCTGCTGCTGCCCAGGTTGCACAGCTGGGCGCCACGTGGCACCTTTGCCGTTAGTCAGCTGGCAGACGGCAAAGAGCCTATATTGTCACATTTTTATTTATTTTTTCTATTTCACAACACATATACATATAATTCATAGCACATATATCATAAATAGGTCACAACACATATATGATATACATATAAAGCTCATCAATGCCATTTGTTCATCAACGTACATCCCATATATCAAAAGAACCAACACATACAAAGTTTCATCCATATATACATACATATAGTTGCACATATATTGTTCATCCATATGTACATATACATATAGTTCCACATTGTTCATCAACTCAAATAAAAACGGAAACTAAAGCACTCCAACGCCAGCTACCATGCATGTAGTACATCCAATCTGCAAAATGGGAATAAGAAAGTCAGAAGAAGAACAACAACAACATATATATGACAAATAAGCTAAATTGAAGAAGAAAGAGAAGAAGCAAGAAGAGAACAAGGAGAAGAAAAACAAGGAGGAGGAGGAGGAAGAGGGGAAGGGGAAGGAGAAGGAGAAGGAGGAGGAGAAGAAGAAAAAGAATAGAAGAAGAAGGAGAAGGAGGAGGAGAAGAAGGAGAGAAGAAGAAGGAGGGCTCCTTCTCCTTCTTCTCCTCCTTCTCCTTCTTCTTCTCTTCTTCTCCTCCTCCTTCTTCTTCTTCTCCTTCTCCTTCTCTTCTTCTTCTTCTCTTCTTCTTCTTCTTCCTTCTCCTTCTTTTGGAGCTAAATGGGCTAATTATGTCATTTTAGAGGAAAACAAGCTAAGTATATAATATTCACGAGCTAACCAAGGTTCTTATGCCATTTTGAGCTTATTATGGTATTTTGGAGCTAAATGGGATAATTATGTCATTGTTGGGTTAATTAAAGCAAGGATAATATGAAAGAGGAGAAGAAAGAGGAGGAGGAGGAGAAGAAGAAGAAATCAAGAAGAAGGAGGAGGAGGAGGAGAAGGACTATAAGGTCCTTGGCCTTCTCCTCCTCCTCCTCCTTCTCCTTCTTCTCTTCTTCTTCTTCTCTTCTTCTTCTTCTTCTATCTTTTCAGTTTGCCTATTTCTTCTCCTCTTCTCCTCTTGTTGGAGCTAAATTACCTAATTATGTCTTTTTGAGCTAAATGTTCCAATTATGTCATTCTAGAGGAAAACAAGCTAAGTATATAATATTCATGAGCTAACCAAGGTTCTTGTGCCATTTTGAGCTTATTATGGTATTTTGGAGCTAAATGGGCTAATTATGTCATTGTTGGGTTAATTAAAGCAAGGATAATATGAGAGAGGAGAAGAAATAGGAGGAGGAGGAGAAGAAGAAGAAATCAAGAAGAAGGAGGAGGAGGAGGAGAAGGAGGAGGAGGAGAAGAATAGAAGGTCCTTGGCCTTCTCCTCCTCCTCCTCCTCCTCCTTCTCCTTCTTCTCTTCTTCTTCTTCTTCTTCTTCTTTCTTTTCATTTTGCCTATTTCTTCTCCTCTTCTCCTCTTGTTGGAGCTAAATTACCTAATTATGTCTTTTTTGAGCTAAATGGGCTAATTATCCCATTTTAGAGGAAAACAAGCTAAGTATATAATATTAATGAGCTAACCAAGGTTCTTATGCCATTTTGAGCTTATTATGGTATTTTGGAGCTAAATGGACTAATTATGTCATTGTTGGGGAAATTAAAGCAAGGTTAATATGAAAGAGGAGAAGAAAGAGGAGGAGGAGGAGAAGAAGAAGAAATCAAGGAGGAGAAGGAGGATAAGGAGAAGGACTATAAGGTCCTTGGCCTTCTCCTCCTTCTCCTCCTCCTCCTCCTCCTCCTCCTTCTCCTTCTTCTCTTCTTCTTCTTCTTCTATCTTTTAATTTTTCCTATTTCTTCTCCTCTTCTCCTCTTGTTGGAGCTAAATTAGCTAATTATGTCTTTTTTGAGCTAAATGTTCCAATTATGTCATTTTAGAGGAAAACAAGCTAAGTATATAATATTCATGAGCTAACCAAGGTTCTTGTGTCATTTTGAGCTTATTATGGTATTTTGGAGCTAAATGGGCTAATTATGTCATTGTTGGGTTAATTAAAGCAAGGATAATATGAAAGAGGAGAAGAAAGAGGAGGAGGAGGAGAAGAAGAAGAAATCAAGAAGGAGGAGGAGGAGGAGAAGGATAGAAGGTCCTTGGCCTTCTCCTCCTCCTCCTCCTCCTCCTTCTCCTTATTCTCTTCTTCTTCTTCTTTCTTTTCATTTTGCCTATTTCTTCTCCTCTTCTCCTCTTGTTGGAGCTAAATTACCTAATTATGTCTTTTTTGAGCTAAATGGGCTAATTATCCCATTTTAGGGGAAAACAAGCTAAGTATATAATATTAATGAGCTAACCAAGGTTCTTATGCCATTTTGAGCTTATTATGGTATTTTGGAGCTAAATGGACTAATTATGTCATTGTTCGGGAAATTAAAGCAAGGATAATATGAAAGAGGAGAAGAAAGAGGAGTAGGAGGAGAAGAAGAAGAAATCAAGGAGGAGAAGGAGGAGAAGGAGGAGGAGGAGAAGGACTAGAAGGTCATTGGCCTTCTCCTCCTCCTTCTCCTCCTCCTCCTCCTCCTCCTTCTCCTCCTTCTCCTTCTTCTCTTCTTCTTCTTCTTATTTCTTTTCATTTTTCCTATTTCTTCTCCTCTTGTTGGAGCTAAATTACCTAATTATGTCTTCTTGGAGCTAAATGGGCTAATTATCTCATTTTAGAGGAAAACAAGCTAAGTTTGGAGGAGAAACTTACCGTAGTGGTCATCAAGGAGGAGAAACACCACGGTTGCTCGCGTCGGCTTCGTTTGGAGACGGTTGCCCTAGAGAAGGGTCGTGCGATGCCGCTCGGGAGTTATTATGCAGAAAAGATATTTTGCAATGTCTCAGTTAGCATGATGACACTCAATTATTAATACTATTTTATAATGAAACTCACCGTGCCAATCGAAGAGAAGACGGGCATCGGCGTTGGGACTTGACCGCTCTTCTCGCACAGACCCTGAAGAGTGGGTCGTATTAGTTAGTATTGAAACAGACATTACACACATGATTTGGCTAATGTGAAAAAAAACATACCACAAAAAGCTCGTACAGGGCCTGTTGACCCGCCTCATTCCGGACCCTCTCCTCCTCAAGAAATCGTGCCGTGGTCTGGTCCCTCTCATCAAGAGCAGCCTGAAGAGCAGCCTGGCTTGCCAATCTCTCTTTCTCAAGAGCAGCCTGGCTTGCCAATATCTCTTTCTCAAGAGCAGCCTGGTTTGCCGCTCTCTCTTTCTGAAGAGCTGCCTGAAAAACCATTCCTCGTTACCCCAGTAATGATCTATGGTGACACACATAATGAAATGGATGGAAGTGTTCTTAGTCCGTACAACTAACCTCGATGGCAAGTTCGACTGGCCGTGGACGAGGCGTTATCTCAGGACATCTGCTCGACTGGCGCGTCTTGATCTCCGGAAGAGTGAGTGGACAACGTATTATCCCATCTCCAATGGCTATCGAGCCATGGGGCCTCCCGCCACCAAATATCATCACCAGCTCTGGATCCAAAGGTTCCTGGCTAGGGTTAAATTCATCCCCTTTCGTAGCCTTCCCCGCGTCCCTGTATGCCACGAGCTTCTGGTGGGATGATATGTTGGTGAAGTTACTGGGATCATCCAGGTCAGACTCAGAGAATGCCTTCGCCTTCTTGTACGAGGCAGTATGGGCCATGCCATAAAGGTCGTACAAGTGTGGCATCTCAGTCTTATTGTGATGCGCCTAAAAGAGAGGAACAAAATATTAGCATCAAGAATGAATTGCATGAATCATGAAGCAAATCACATACCCAGTTTCGTCCAAACTGAAGTAAGTTGGCGCTGCCTTGATGGTGTGGCACACAAACCATTTGGCTATGCCGATCCTTCGCATTCTCGTGGACGGCTCGCCAGCTGCCTGTGCACCACTCATCAACCAACGCCTCCCAACAATCCATCTTATCCGCACACCATCTCGGGGGCACCTGTAAGTTATTAGAAAGAATTTTCAGCGCTACGCCTATGAATGAAATCAAGAAAACTACGTAGAAGGACTTAAGAATAGGTAATTACCTTCATGTATTGCTCCTTCTTCAGAAACTTTCCGCGGAAATCCTTCTTCTCCTTCTTAATACCACGCGTGGCGTAGTAATCTCGAATAGCCTGCGGCCGAGTCTCGTGGCGCAAGTTCTGTAGTAACCGCCTACACTCGACCTCGAGAACCCTGGCCGCCTCCTCCTCATATCCATCCTCACACCTATAGAAGGTCTGCAATCAAACGTGAAAACACCGATTAGTACAATAATTAGGTATATTGTTAATTTTAGATTCTGTAAAAGGATAATTTACCCAAAAGCTCCTGATCACCATCTCGGCCCTCGTGTGGCACAAGACACCATCTATAATCTCCTCCAGCAGGGCCTGCGCAGCCTGGTAGTGCTCCCAGGTAAATCCTAGTGTAGGAACCTGACCCTCACCAGGCAACGTGACAAACCCCGGGAAATTTGTCCGGCAAAGCACACCAAGGACGGAGTTCGGCCTGCGGACTCCAAGAGGGTGTACCCATCCCCTGCAGTATGATAAGGTCAGTGCATTAGATATTTGAACAAACTTGAAGGCAAAAGCTAAAAAAAGGGTAAATGTACTTACCTATCTCCTTCAGGTTTAATCACCGGCCTCTGCTCGCGGGTAGCAGGGCGACCGGGAGATGTGTACTACCACGCTTGTACACGGTGGCCCCGTCCACCTGCACATCACCCTCACTATCCGTAAGCTCATCCCCGCCATCCCCGCCCCCTGAGCCACCCGGACCCTTGGTCCAATCCGGCAACTCGGTACGATCCGGCCAAGGCTCCCATCCGGGCCTCTCCACGTCGGGTGAAGCCTCCGGAACCGTAGTCTCCTCCGGCTGCTCCTGGGCCGAATGCACCTCGACCCGAGGCTGCTCCTGGACCTGAGTCTCATGGGACGAATGCCCGTGAACACCAGGCTCCTGGACCGGAGTCCCCGTAGCCTCCTCCGCAAACGGGTCGACCATACTAGTCCTATGCTCGGGTGAATGAGCTGGTGGTGGTGGCGAGGACGGCTCAACAGTCCTCCTGGATCTTCCGCGGCCACCACCTCTCCCTATACCCTTCCCCTTCCTCCCTACCCGACCAGCACCTCTCCCAGTGGGCAATGCCGCCGACGAAGAAGAACCCCCGGCTGGTGTCGAAAGACTGTCTGCCAAGGCTCTACGGAGAGATAGGGGTGGAAGGGAAGTACCACCCCTCGTGCGGGGCACCTGGGAAGAACCCGTCGAGCGCTCTGGACACGCGCCCACCATCTTTCAACACTTGCCATGATAAAGATTAAAAGAAATTAGTACAACATAAAAAAATTGAATGACTGACATGAATAATAATATGTACATGAATAATAAAGATTAAAAAATATATAATTTAAGTTGTGAATCTTACAAACTAATAATCATCATCAATAAATGTATCATCATCATCACTATCACGCATGTCTTCATGAATGACGTGCTCATCGGGTTCAATGGCGTGAAGTTGTGAAAGGCCTTCCTTTAATTGTTGAAGCATTGACAGGTCATCCGCATCAGTAACCTCTACGAGTTCCAGGTCTTCTGGTTCCGGCTCAGGGCTGGAGTCGGATTCATTGTCGCTGTCTACTTCCATGTTCTTGGATGAAGCACGGCGGTTCTTGAAACGTTTCTTGGAAAGACGTGCTTCTTGGAAGAATTCTCCATCATATGTGTCTGGGTTAATGTGAGGTTCATAATCCTGTTCATTTGGGAGAGGTGGTCTGACATGTGGCGGCACTTCATAAACAACATACCAACCTTCCAGATTCTTATCCGTTTGGCATGCCCACGGTAGATAGAAAACTTGGGTCGCCTGTTGAGCCGTAATATAGACATCGGGAACATCTAAATGGGTGTTTGGATTGATTTCGACTAGTCCTATATGTTCATGAGTCCTTCTAGTCTTTTTCGGCTGGAACCAATAACATTTCAAGACTACGACGTTTGGTGGGTTTTCACCATAGAATTGAAGTTCATAAATTGCTTCAACTCTTCCATAATACTCAATAACACCTTCGCCGATAGCAGAGACACCACAATCTGTAGATTTCTGGTCGGGCATAGATAGCTCTTTGCCAAAGGTACGAAAGAGATACCCGTTGATGTTGTATTTCTCAAATGAACGGACCTTATAGTCAAAACCATTAGCGACTTGTCTCAATTCGGCGTCCATAGACTCTGAATTAGCCTACAAGTTTAATACGAAACGGTTGTTGCATTAGCCGCAAGTTAGACCAAGAATGAAATGGTCCATTATTGATAATTACCGTTTGTTGAACCAAGAGATGAAACTGGGATAGCCGCCTCCTGTCTTTGACAGAAGCTCATACTCTTCGACGGAATCATTTTCGATCACCGCTCCATCCGAGAATTTGACGACGTAACGGCTGTTTGAAATATCCGGGAATAAGAGCAGTTCAAATGAATTAGAAGTTACGGGAAAATGTGCCGAGAACTCACTCGATGTATGGCCGCACTTCTGTTAGGTTGTTGAAGATATACAACGAAATGTTCCGCCATTCTTCGATATCCAACGTTATTGGTTTCGAAGCACCGGCTGGTGCGAGCTTCCCTTTGAATAGGCTGAGGTTGGACCCACCTTTTTTAGGGTCTCCATCATTGTGCCGAGGCTTCGTATTATGCAAATGATGATTTTTGGCTTCGTAGTGTGCTGTCACAATGTTTGCCATCTCCTCAGTAATGAATGCCTCAGCCATCGATGCTTCAATTATACGCTTATTTTTACATTTAGCTCAAAGGGTCTTCTGCATCCTCTCAGTTGCATAGCACCAACGATCTTGCGTGGGCCCACCCAATCTTGCCTCGGTCGATAGATGTAAAATCAAATGCTGCATTGGATTAAAGAAGCCCGGTGGAAAGATCTTCTCTAACTTGCACAACAACTCCGGTGCAAACTCCTCCATGTCTTCTACCATGACAGGCGACAATTCTTTTGCACAAAGAACACGGAAGAAATAGCTCAGCTCCGCCAGTACTAGCCATTCATCCTCAGGAATAAAACCACGTAACATCACCGGCATTACCCGCTCTAGCCATATGTGCCAATCATGACTCTTGAGACCAAAGATTTTTAATTTTTCAAGACTCGCTCCCCTCTTTAGATTCGCTGCATACCCATCAGGGAACATCAAGTGCATTTTGACCCACAAGATAATTTCCCTCATAGCTGGCCTTCCAAGATTGAACCAGGCCTTTGGCTTCGACCACTTCTGCTTTCCTTTGCCTTCTCGCATGTTTTGTAACGGTTTATGACATAGTGTCTCTTGATCGACTCTAGCCTTAATATTATCCTTTGTCTTCCCATCTATGCCGAACAATGTACCAAAAATAGCCTCTCCGATATTCTTTTCAGTGTGCATCATGTCGATATTGTGTGGAAGAAGGAGGTCTTTGAAGTAAGGCACATCCCAGAAGCATGGCCTGTGAGTCCAGGCATGTTTTGAATTATACCCCTTGAAATACCCTGGACGCTCTGGATCAGGCTCGAGGGCGTTTAACTGATCCAGGATCTGTTGGCCTGTGAACGCAGGTGGTGCCAAGTTTTTGACAACTTTACCTTTGGTAAAGTTCTTCTTGTCTTTTCTGAACTGATGGTCAGGATCCAGGAACTGTCTATGCAAGTCAAAGCAAGAATACTTCCGACCCTCCTGCAACCAATGAAACTGAAGAGCTGCCTTGCATTGGGGGCACGGGAACCTTCCATGCACACACCATCCAGAGAATAGCGCATACGCTCGCAAGTCATGCATAGAGTACATGTACCACACATGCACTTTGAAGTTTTCTTTTCTAGCGGCATCGTATGTCTTGACCCCATTTTCCCAAGCTTCTTCCAATTCATCCTTAAGCGGTTGCAGGTACACATTCATATTCTTCCCCGGATAATTGGGCCCTGGAATTATCAACGTCAGAAATATGTTCTTTCTTTGCATAATCTGCCCGGGGGGGAGATTGAGTGGAATGACAAATACAGGCCAACAACTGTATTGGGTTGCCTTCATGCCGAAGGGATTAAAACCATCCGTGGCGTCGCAGACTCGAGGATTCCTTGGATCTGCCACTTTATCCTGATGCAATCCATCGAAATGTTTCCACGCTTCCCCATCCGATGTGTGTACCATCATCTTATTCCCATCCGCATCTAGTTCGGTTCTTTTGCCCAATTTGTGCCATGTCATCTGTCTGGCTGTCTCTTCGACCATGAAAAGACGTTGAAGTCTTGGTACAATTGGCATATACCGAAGAACACTAACTGCGATTTTGGTCTGCCTCTTCTCACCCATACCGTTGTCTACCAGAAGATACCTGCAAGACTCGCAATTGGGACAATAGTCCAAGTGTGCATACTCCTTCCTAAATAAGACACATCCTTTCTCACATGCATCTATCTTCTCATAGGGCATCTTAAGTACACGAAGTATTTTGTCCGACTGGTACAGGTTTGCAGGCATGAAATGGCCTTTGGGTAGGAAACGTCCAAATAGTGTCATCATCGCGTCGTAGCATTCTCTTCCCAAGTTGAACTGAGCCTTCAGAGCCATTACTTGTGCAATTGCATCCAGCTGACAGAGCTCAGTGTGCTCATGGAGAGGACGTTTTGAAGACTCCAACATTTCATAAAAGGCCTTTGCAGATTCCTCCATCTCATCTTCCGAATCCCGAGCATCATCAAAGTCTTGCACCATGTCTTCGATCCCAGTACCATGCTCGTCCGTGCGACGACGGACCACCTCAGCTCTTGTGCGTTGTATAGACTCACCATGAAATGTCCACACCGTATAATTAGGCTTAAAACCCCTCCTCTGCAGGTGTTTAATCATTACAGCCTTTGTCGTCTTTTTATAGTTGTCGCATCCAGGACAGGGGCAATAGTTTCTTTCCTGGCCATTTGCGAATGCGGCTTTCACAAATTCCTTTGTTTTTAAAAACCATTCTTTCGTCATCTCTTTCTGACTAGGGTGACCGGTATACATCCACGCACGATCACTCATCTTGCGTAGCTACTAAAGACAGAAGACATATATTTATATATAATTTAGCATTTATATTCATCGGTTAATCAGGTTCGCCATTTTTATTACGTCCAGGCAACCTACACGCTAATAGGTAAAGATAGGTCCTAATCCCACCCGAGTATGTGTAGATTGGGTTCGTTTTCCCATGCTCTGCTCCGGATCCAACGCAAAATTTCGGCAACACCTCCCCGCTGTTCTCCTGATACACGTCTCGCAATAAACAAAGAGGATGTGCATCCGGAGAACAACAGGGAGGCACTGACGAAATTCCGCATCGGATCGAGAGCACAGCATACGGGAAAAACGAACCCAATCTACACATACTCGGGCTGTCCATGGATAATGTTGGACAATTCGAAAGGATGGCGGTTATAAATATGCAAAGACATGCATATTTATAGAAGTCGCCCTTTCGAACGGGAGACGCATACTGGTCACGCATACTGATAAATTAATTGAATTACCTAAATCTAGAAAGTTTCATCCGGAAACCGAGCCACAGTAAATGAAGGGGCGGGGAGGAGATGAAATTTGTACTGACCCACGAATGCAGGGGCGGAGCTCGTACAACGCACGGGCAGGTCTTCGCACAGCAGACCTCACAGCGACGAGACAACTATCACATGTAAATCCACCCGATCAACACAAATATTCCAATTATGTCATTTTAGAGGAAAACAAGCTAAGTATATAATATTCATGAGCTAACCAAGGTTTTTGTGCCATTTTGAGCTTATTATGGTATTTTGGAGCTAAATGGGCTAATTATGTCATTGTTGGGTTAATTAAAGCAAGGATAATATGAAAGAGGATAAGAAAGAGGAGGAGGAGGAGAAGAAGAAGAAATCAAGAAGAAGGCGGAGGAGGAGGAGAAGGAGGAGGAGGAGAAGGATAGAAGGTCATTGGCCTTCTCCTCCTCCTCCTCCTCCTTCTCCTTCTTCTCTTCTTCTTCTTCTTCTTCTTCTTTCTTTTCATTTTGCCTATTTCTTCTCCTCTTCTCCTCTTGTTGGAGCTAAATTACCTAATTATGTCTTTTTTGAGCTAAATGGGCTAATTATCCCATTTTAGAGGAAAACAAGCTAAGTATATAATATTAATGAGCTAACCAAGGTTCTTATGCCATTTTGAGCTTATTATGGTATTTTGGAGCTAAATGGACTAATTATGTCATTGTTGGGGAAATTACCCTGCTGCATGGACATGCATCTACCACGCAAAGTTCGCAGGTCCAGAAGTTGCCCTTTTGGTCCAGAGGACTTTCCAGGTTACCTATACTACTTTTCAGTTTATATAAAACTTTTCGATATTTTCTACATTTGAGGATGGCAATATTATTTAAGTTGTCATGTTTTGCTCCGGTACCAATAAATATAGACGATACATTATTTTGATAGACTTGATTTCAACAAAAGAACATGTGATCTTCTTTGAAGTAGTCTTGAACCTAAGCAATAATGATGGGCGAATAAACTAACAGAATCTACCACTAAATCTACTAATTAACTAACAGAATCTACCACTAAAACTACTAATTAATTCCAAAAAACTAAATACCAAACATGTGATCTTCTTTTTGTCTTATCCTCCTCCTATTCTTCTTCTTCTTCTTCTCCTCCTCCTCCTCCTCTTCTCCTCTTCTCCTCCTCCTCCTCTTCTTCTTCCTATTCTTTCTAGTAAGCTAACTAACTAACTAACCTAACTAACCAAGCTAACTAAACCTATCGCTAAACCTAGATAGCACTAAACAACAAAAAAATAACAAAAACAGAATCTACCACTATAACAAAAACAGAATCTACCACTAAGTAACTAAAAAAGAATCTAGCTACCACTAAATACCAAACAATAAAAAATCAACTTCTTCTTCTTTTTTCTCTTCTTCTCCTTCTTATTTTTGTCTTATTCTCTTCTTCTCTTCTTCTTCTCTTCTTCTTCTCTTCTTCTTTACTTCTTCTCCTTCTTATTTTTTTCTTCTCTACTTCTTCTTTTTCTTCTTCTTCTCCTTCTTATTTTTTTCTTCTCCTCTTCTTCTTCTTTTTCTTCTCCTCCTCCTTCTCCTCCTACTCCTCTTCTTCTTCTCCTCTTCTTGTCCTCCTCCTCCTCCTCTTCTCCTCTTCTCCTCCTAACTAAATCTACTAACCTAACTAAAACTACTAACCTAACTGAATCTACTAACCTAACTAAAACTACTAACCTAACTAAATCTACCACTAAAACTACTAACAATAACAACTACTAAAACTACTAAAAAATAATAAAACTAGTAAAAAATAATGCGGGTGGGGGGTGGGGGTGGGGGTATGGGGGCTCACCGAGAGGGACGGCTGTGGAGGGGCCGGGGTGGCGGGGGTGGCGGGGCGGCGTCGGGGGCGCCAGGTGCGGCGGCGCGACGGTGGTGGGGCAGCGGCAGCGGCAGCGGGGGCGAGGTGGGGGAGAGAGAGGGGCGGCGGCGGGGGCGACAGGGGCGGCAATGGGGCGCGACAGGGGCGGCGACGCGACGGGGGCGGCGGCGGGGGCGACAGGGGCGGCAATGGGGCGCGACAGGGGCGGCGACGCGACGGGGGCGGCGGCGCGACGGTGGTCCTGGCGGCCGTTACAGAGAGAGGAGCGCGCGGGGTGGGGAGAGAGAGCGAGGGGCGCGCGGGGATGAGCCGTTATAGAGAGAGAGGGGCGGGGTGGGGGGGGGAAGGAGCCGTTAACGGAGTTAGCGCTTTGTCGTCTGCCTCCGGACTCTTTGTCGTCCGCTAGCAGACGACAAAGGTCTGACTCCTATTTGACCTAGCCACCCCGCGGTCAGGTGGGCCTATCTACATCTTTGTCGTCTGCCTCTGGACTATTTGCTGTCCGCTAGCAGACGACAAAGAGGTGACAGATGGCAAAAAGACTGTATGCCATCAGCCTGTGCTTTGTCGTCTGTTTTGCTGAAGCTGACGGCAAAGACAATCTTTGCCATCAGCTAGCAGACGGCAAAGACTAGGCTGATGGCAAAATACTGATTTCCAGTAGTGATTAGCAAATGTCAAGAAATGCCTATGAACTATTCACTTGTCATTGAACCATTTGATGTTTGGGGCTTTGATTATATGGGACCTTTTCCAAAATCCAACTGGTATACTCACATCTTAGTTGTTGTTGATTACGTCACTAAATGGGTAGAAGCTATCCCCACTAGTAGTGTTGATCACAACACCTCTATCAAGATGTTGAAAGAAGTTATCTTCCCCGGATTTGGAGTCCCTAGATATATAATGACCGACGGTGGTTCACACTTCATTCATGGTGCTTTCCGTAAAACGCTTGCTAAGTACGATGTCAACCATAGAATTGCGTCTCCCTATCACCCTCAGTCCAATGGTCAAGTAGAGCTAAGTAATAGAGAGATTAAACTAATTCTGCAAAAGACTGTCAACGGGTCTAGAAATAATTGGTCTAAGAAGCTCGATGATGCACTGTGGGCTTATAGAACTGCCTATAAGAATCCCATGGGCATGTCTCCGTACAAAATGGTGTACGGTAAAGCATGTCACTGACCTCTTGAGCTAGAGCATAAAGCTTATTGGGTAATCAAAGAGCTCAACTTTGATTTCAAACTTGCCGGTGAGAAGAGGTTATTTGACATTAGCTAGCTTGATGAGTGGAGAACTCGGGCATATGAGAATGCCAGGCTCTTCAAAGAGAAGGTTAAGAGGTGGCACGATAAGAGGATACAAAAGCGTGAGTTCAATGTAGGTGCTTATGTCTTGCTATATAACTCTCGTTTAAGATTCTTTGCAGGCAAGCTTCTCTCTAAATGGGAAGGTCCCTATGTTGTTGAGGAAGTATATCGTTCTGGTGCTATCAAGATCAACAACACGGAAGGTAATTGTCCGAGAGTGGTAAATGGGCAGAGAATCAAGCATTACATCTTAGGTACTCCCATAAATGTTGAAAGCAATATCATCAATACCATAACTCCGGAAGAATACCTAAGGGACATTTATCAGCTTGTTTCACACTCCGAAAACAAAGAGGTATGTGATTCGGTAAGAAAACAGAGTCCAAAACTTTTCCAATAGGAAATTTTCTCTGTTTTGGAATATTTGAAAAAAATACAAAAATTGGAAGTAGTCCGAAAAGTGCGCGAGGAGGCGACAAGCCTGCACGGCACGAGCCCACCCCCTGGTCGCGCCGTGAGGGCTTGTGGCCACCTCGTGCGCCTCCCGGACTCTGTTTTCATGCAGGGGACTCCTTCTGGTCTAGAAAAAATCATTATATATACTTCCGTTTGGTCTGACCTCTGCATCACGCATATTTCCTTTGTTTTTCGTTTCAAGCCTGTTTCTGTTGCACATCTAGATCGCCATGACTTCCCCAAAAGCTCCTAAGGACAAGATCTTTGAGAAGATCATCAATCCCTACCTCACGGAAGTGCTGCAACACCCTCAATCTATCGAGATGCGTGAGGGGATGTTGCACATCCGTGATGTTGAGGGGCCTAAGAAGACCTGAAGCGTGGAGACAAGGCTCGAAGCAATGGAGCAACAAGTCTTCAAGTGCCAAGGGATGGTGGAGCGTGGACTCAATGCCAACCACATGATGATCACGGAGTTCACCAACAAGCACAGGATTGATGCCAATGACATTGGGAAGCACCTCTCGAGGCTCTATGACAGGGTTGATCAACTTCACGGCGAGATCTATGACCTGCAGAACCAAAATTGTGAGTATGAGTATAGATTTAAATCAATAAGGTTGGCTGTAGATTTGAGGATTCCGGAGACTCGTTCACCTTTCCATGATAGAGCACCTATGCCTTGGAAGACGAAGGATCAAATCCATGTTGCAACAACTCCGCCATCACCACCAAAGGAAGACAATTGAGCATTGGTATGGGCAATCCCCTTGGCTTGTGCCAAGCTTGGGGGAGTTCCCCGGTATCGTATCACCATCACATCTTTTGCCTTTACCTTTGTTTTAGTTTTCCTTTTCAGTTTTCTCTTTTCTCTAGTAGTTTAAAAGTCTTAGTGTTTTAGTTTTGAGTTTTGCTTTGTGTCACCCCCGATGTATTCTTGCTCGTGAGCCATATAATAAAGAGTGTCTTAGTTGAAGGGCTTTGCCTCTTGCCATGATCAAAAGAGTGAGAATAGAACAAAAGCATGAAAGATCATGTAGTGATCTTACAGGAAGTGATGGCTTCACATATAAAAAGAATGAGGATTGAAACTTGTTGAGGGTAGGCAAACGTAGACCTTGGTCATTGTTGCAATTAATAGTAAGTGATAAAGAAGGAGAGGTTCACATATAAATATATCATCTCTGACACCATCTATGATTGTGAACACTCACTAAACTATTGCATGCCTAGAAGTAGATGTTGGACAAGAAATACAACATAATGAATTGTGATTGCTTGGTTCCGAACAATGTTATATAATTAGAGATCCCTTAGCATGTGACGATTGCTTCCACCTCATATTAGCCAAAACTCCCGCACCAAGTAGAGATACTACTCGTGCATCCATAAACCTTCAAACCAGTTTTGCCATGAGTGTCCACCATACCTACCTATGGATTGAATAAGATCCCTCAAGTAAGTTGTCATTGGTGCAAGCAATAAAAATTGCTCTCTAATATGTATGATCTATTAGTGTGTGGAAAATAAGCTTTATACAAACCTGTGATGACGAAGACATAAAAGCGACAGACTGCATAATAAAGTTCTTTATCACAGGGGGCAATATAAAGTGACGTTCCTCCGCACTAAGAGGACACGCATCCAAACCTCAAAAGCGCATGACAACCTTTGCTTCCCTCTGCGAAGGGCCTATCTTGTACATTTACTTTCTGCCCTTGAAAGAGTCATGGTGATCTTCACCAATTCCTTATTTTGCCTTTGTCTTGGCTACCGTCACATGCTTGGGAAAGATCTATATTCATATGTCAACTTGGAGGTAAGTATTCATGAATTATTATTGTTGACATTACCCTTGAGGTAAGCAGTTGGGAGGCAAAACTATAAGCCCCTATCTTTCTCTGTGTCCAACTGAAACTTTGATCTCATAAGTACCACGTGAGTTGTAGCAATTGTAGAGAACGAAAGAATGATTGAGTATATGGATTTGCTTTACAAGCTCTTATTTGACTCTTTCTGATGTTGTGATAAATTGCAATTGCTTCAAAGACTAAAGGCTATCGGTTGTTACTTCTCGGTAAGGTTCTTGATCCATGCTTTACTTTGTGAAGGAATTATCACTTTAGCATGAGAGATTATATGTTGCTATTGCTGTTCTGATCTTGATCATGATGCATGCATGTTCGTATCTTGTTTTGTCGACACCTCTCTCCCTAAACACGTGGACAAATTTATTGAGCTAGGCTTTCGCTTGAGGACAAGCGAGGTCTAAGCTTGGGGGAGTTGACACGTCCATTTTGCATCATGTTTTCATGTTGATATTTACCGCTTCTTTGGCTGTTATTTCACTTCACGATACTATTATTATGCCTTTTCTCTCTTATTTTGCAAGGTTTACATGAAGAGGGAGAATACCGACAACTGGAAATCTGGCCTGAAAGTGGAGCAAAGTTGAGATACCTATTCTGCGCAACTCCAAACGTCGTGAAAATCAATGGAGATTTTTTCCCAATTTATAAAAAATACTGGGTCGAAGAAGTGTCGGAGGGGCACCAGGGGGTGCCCACAAGCGTGCACGACCACCCCCCAGGCCGTGCCATGGGGGCTTGTGGGTAGCCCACTGGCCCACTGGCCCCACTCTTTTGCTATATGGAGGGTTTCGTCCAGGAAAAAAAAATCAGAGGAGAGCTTTTTCGTGGTTTCACCGCCGCCACGAGGCAGAACTTGAGCATAACCAATCTAAAGCTCCGGCACGACGATCCTGTCGGGGAAACTTCTCTCCAGGAGGGGGAAATCGTCGTCATTGTCATCACCAACACTCCTCTCATCGGAGGGGACTCGTCATCATCAACATCTTCATCAGCACCATCTCATCTCCAAACCCTAGTTCATCACTTGTAACCAATCTCCATCTCGCGACTCCGATTGGTACTTGTAAGGTTGCTAGTAGTGTTGATTACTCTTTGTAGTTGATGCTAGTGGATTACTTGGTGGAAGAGTTTATGTTCAGATCCTTTATGCTACTCATTACCTCTCTCGTCATGAATATGATTATGCTTTGTGAGTAGTTACTTTTGTTCCTGAGGACATGGGATAAGTCATGCTAATAATAGTCATGTGAATTTGGTATTCGTTCGGTAATTTGATATGTTGTATGTTGTTTTTCCTCTAGTGGTGTTATGTGAACGTCGACTACATAATACTTCACCATTATTTGGGCCTATAGGAAGGCATTGGAAAGTAGTAAGTAGATGATGGGTTGCTAGAGTGACAGAAGCTTAAACCCTAGTTTATGCGTTGCTTCGTAAGGGGCTGATTTGGATCCACTAGTTCAATGCTATGGTTAGACTTTGTCTTAATTCTTCTTCCGTAGTTGCAGATGCTTGCGAGAGGGGTTAATCATAAGTGGGATGCTTGTCCAAGTAAGGGCAGTACCCAAGCGTTGGTCCACCCACATATCAAACTATCAAAGTAGCGTACGTGAATGGTATGAACATGATGAAACTAGCATGATAGAAATTCCCGTGTGTCCTCGGGAGCGTTTTTCCTCCTATAAGACTTTGTCGAGGCTTTTCCCTTGCTACAAAAGGGATTGGGCCACTTTGCTGCAGCGTTGTTACTTTTGTTACTTGTTGCTTGCTACGAATCATCTCACCACACAATCACTTGTTACCGACAATTTCAGTGGTTGCAGATATTTCCTTGCTGATAACCACTTGTCAGATCCTTCTGCTCCTCGTTGGATTCGACACTCTTACTTATCGAAAGGACTATGATTGATCCCCTATACTTGTGGGTCATCAGTCACCAATCTGCAGTGTTCACTCAGCCTCTAGCCACTCGGATCTATCGCGTCGTCGGTTCTTTAGTAAATACATGGTTGGTCGCGGCCGTGGCTCGGCGCTCGCCCAGAGCAGTGGTGGAGCCAGAAATTTTCTCTTGGGTATTCTTGCCAATTTTTTTGGCCAAAGCAATAAAATATAACAACAAATGTACAATAAGATGGCAATATCAACGACTCAATGATCATGCATTGATAAAAGTAGCAAAATCATTGTGGCAATATCACTAACAATTAAGGAAGATTACAAATAGCCAAGTAAATTACAATATGACTTTAAGATCCCCTTTTTGAAAGAGATTGATGACATCATCATCTTTCACTTGCTTGAAGAATTCTCTCTCAACAAATGGACCCAAGCAATTGTTCAAATATTCATCACCCATTTTGTTTCTTAGCAGATTCTTCACATATTTCATTGAGGAAAATACCCTCTCAACACTAGCAGTGGCCACCGGAAGAATGAGCACTAATTTAAGAAGTTTGTAAACAGTATCACACCGTTCATTATTTCTCGACTCAACCATCAGAAGTGAAAGCTCACACAAATTCGTCAAATGGTTGAACCTTTTATCCATACGCACATGAGAAATATACATGCTTAACTGCCATGGAAGTCTTGACAATTAATCGTTTGTGAAATCCTTAGCATAAGACTTTCTAGCAAGCCTGACCAACTTCTCTTGATCATAAGCAACAAATGAATCACGTGGACTGAATGCTGGCATGCAAATAAGTAGTTTAGTGTTTACCTCATCAAATCCTGCATCCAGCTCTTGAAGTTGCCTATGAATGAAACCCACAAACGTTTCAACCTTGAATCGATGGTAATTCCTTGTGCCACTAAAGAACCCTCTTTTTGGTCTCCCAGCAGGATAGTAAGGAGCCTCCATGTCAACAACCTTGATCTTGTGCTTTACACAAAAAGAAGTGACATTCTGAAGAAAATCATTCCACCCTTCATCCTCTCGCAAGCATTGCAAGTGTAGCTTTGTGATTGCTCTCAACCTCAACGGAAGGGGACTTGGTGTGGATGTAGGAGTTAATTTCCTTGTGTCGGGGCAATGAATGCACAAGACACCTATGGGACCGAGAGGATCCCTTTTGGTTCGACGGGGGGAGAGGGCAGCGCCAAGAGCAGAGCTAACAGTCCGACGCGGGGGAGATTTGTTGGAGAACGTTGCATGGGAAACAAAAAAAAATCTACGCACACGAAGACCTATCGTGGTGATGTCCATCTACGAGAGGAGATTAGATCTACGTACCCTTGTAGATTGCTAAGCGGGAAGTGTTAAGAAACGCGGTTTATGTAGTGGTACAACTTCGTGATTCAAATCACCGTCGTCCCATGATCCGTCCCACGATCCGTTCCGATCTAGCGCCAAACGGACGACACCTCCGCGTTCAACACATGTACAACTCGATGACGATCTCGGCATTCTTGATCCAGCAAGAGAGACGGAGAAGTAGATGAGTTCTCCGGCGGCATGACGGTGCTCCGGTGGTGGTGATGATTTACTCCTGCACGGCTCCGCCCGAGCTGTGAAGAATTCCGATATAGAGGTAAAACTACGTGGTATAGGTTGGAGTTGCACGTGGCGAAGTTGTGTCTCAAAACCCCTAAAACCACCAGTATATATAGGAAGAGGGGAGGGGCTAGCCTTGGGGCTCAAGGGCCCCCTTGGTGCACCGACCAAAGTGGAGAGGAGGACTCCTTCTCCAATTCGGTTTGGGGAAGGAGGAGTCCTCCTCTCCCTTCCCACTTCCCTCTTTCCTTTTTTTCTTTCCTTTGGTGTTTTTCCACTTATGGCGCCATGGCCCTATTGGGATGGCCTCACCAGCCCACTAAGGGCTGGTGCGCCACCCTAGGGTCACTGGGCTCACTCCCGGGTGGGTGGGCCCCTCCCGGTTAATACCCGGAACCCTTTCGTCACTCCGAGTACATTGCCGGAAATGCCTGAAACTTTCCGGTGACCAAATGAAACCATCCTATATATCAATCTTCGTTTCCAGACCATTTCGTAAACCCTCGTGATGACTGTGATCTCATCCGAAACTCCGAACAACATTCGGTAACCACACATATAACTCAACTATACTAAAACATCATCGAACATTAAGTGTGCAGACCCTGCGGGTTCGAGAACTATGTAGACATGACCCGAGACACTCCTCGCTCAATATCCAATAGCGGGACCTGGATGCCCATATTGGATCCTACATATTCTCCGAAGATCTTATCGGTTGAACCTTAGTGCCAAGGATTCATATAATCCCGTATGCCATTCCCTTTGTCCTTCTGTATGTTACTTGCCCGAGATTCGGTCGTCGGTATCCGCATACCTATTTCAATCTCGTTACCGGCAAGTCTCTTTATTCGTTCCGTAATACAAGATCCCGTGACTTACACTTAGTCACATTGCTTGCAAGGCTTGTTTGTGATGTTGTATTACCGAGTGGGCCCTGAGATGCCTCTTCGTCACACGGAGTGACAAATCCCAGTCTTGATCCATACTAACTCAACTGACACCTTCGGAAATACGTGTAGAGCACCTTTATAGTCACCCAATTACGTTGCGACGTTTGATACACACAAGGTATTCCTCCGGTGCCAGTGAGTTATATGATCTCATGGTCATAGGAATAAATACTTGACACGCAGAAAACAATAGCAACAAAATGACACGATCACATGCTACGTTCATAGTTTGGGTCTAGTCCATCACATGATTCTCCTAATGATGTGATCCAGTTATCAAGTGACAACGCTTGCACATAGTAAGAAAACCTTGACTATCCTTGATCAACCGACTAGCCAACTAGAGGCCACATAGGGACATTGTTTTGTCTATGTATCCACACATGTATCTATATTTTCATTCAATACAATTATAGCATGGTTAATAAACGATTATCTTGAGACATGAATATAATAATAACTATTTTATCATTGCCTCTAGGGCATATTTCCAACAAGATTTATCGAGGTTCGGGCCGCTCGGAAGCGTAATACCCTACTCCCGCTTTGTGTGTATATTTGATGTGCTATAGAGTTTGAGCCACACGAGCGTTATGCCATGCACAACTGCTGCGCACTGAGGCTCTAAAACCCTAGAGGTTGTGTATGGGGAGCTATGCTAGTTTGGGGGTGGCTAGCTGCGGAATGACTCCGTGCCTAGGTGCATGCCCTAGGCCTCCTTCTATAGGTCAAAGGGGTCACCAACAGTGGCAACACATGACACCCATGGGGTGCACAGTGAAACAGTGCACCCACAACGAGTACGACTAAGTACAATGCTATCGGCGTCTAATGACAAACACAATAAATGCTTCGTTAGGTGTTCCACACACAAAACACGGACGCGTCCCCTCGGCACTGTTCACCCTGAGATATTGCTCGACACGTATCCTGTCGGATCGACACGTATCAAGTGGAGAGGGGCAGCTCGCCGTTGTGCTGGCGCAGAGGTGAACTGGGACCTTGCCAGGAGCGGGTCATACTGGGCTTTGCTAGGTCCCCCGGCAAGGGTCTTGCCGGGGCTTCGCTAGCTTCCCCCGGCAAGGATCTTGCCCGGGGCTCTGTCTTCTATCTTTAGTCTTCTGGGCTTGGATGTCTTCGTGGTAGTCTTCCGCAGTCTCCCAGCAAGCCTTGTCGCGGGTGTGGTTGCAACTGCGTATGCACAAGTAAGGGGCACTAAAGGCCCAAACTTTAGTGCGTCGACACCTTGCCTTTGAAGATTTGTCCCATAATTCAAACAGCTAACATCCTTCTTATTCATCTGCATCACAGATCAAATAAACAAAGTAGAAATTAATGGCAGTGGCAATGTGGCATCAAATCCATCACATAAACAATCGATGAATGGCTTCGACTCCTTATAGCAATCATATATAGTGGCATTTATAACAAATCTTCAAATTTCTTAAATAAAAAAAGGGAAAAAAATGAAAAAAATATCTTGATGGAGCAGCTTTGCCGCGAAGGTGGACTCGTGGTGGAGGCAGTGGCATCCTCGCACGCGCCAGTAACAGGTGGACTAGGGTCCGGGGAGCAATCAGTGGCGGAGGCCGGAGGGGCGGAGCCTGAAGCGGCCAACGGATGCGGAGCCCGGAGCGGCGACCGGAGGGGTGGAGCCCGGAGCGGCTAGCGGCGGCCGATGGATTGACGGAGAAGGACCGTGGTGTGCGGATATTAATCCAACTAGTGGGAGCAATTATGAAAGTTGGTTATCTTTAAAAATGTTTAATTGTAATTCTTGTTTTCTTTGATCTTGTTCTCAAGAATTGATAAAACCATGTATCGAAATGTTATTGATGCGATGAAGAATGTTGTTTCAATGCCAATCATAAATATCTCTCCCTAATAATAAAGCGCACAGCGCTTCTGTCGTCCGACGCGGTCATTTTGCAAAAACACCCCCTCGCTTTTTCCAATATTCAACCGTAGTCCGTTTTTGAGTAAAAAACGAATCGTTTTTTGCATGTTTCAGAAAACCCCCTCATGTTTCACGTAATCAACCCGCAGTCCGGATTTAAGTCAGAAAACGAATCGTTTTTTTGCATTTTTCCGAAACCCCCCTATGTTTTAGGTAATCAACCCGCCCTCCGTATTTTAACAAAAAAAACCTAACTTTTCAGTTAATCAATCCACATTTTATCTAAAACAAAATTATCCATATCTTTTAAACCGTAACTCCGATTTTAACATGTTATATATGAAATTTGATTAAAAAATGTGTAGAATCTAAATAGAATGTTATTTTTAGCTGTTAAATACTTCTTAAATATTATTTTTGGTGTAAACTTAATCTGTAGTGTACGGTCCTGTTTTTCTCTCTTTCCGGTGACGATACGAATTGCAATAAACATCCATTAAATTAAAACCAAATTGAGAGGAAAGAAAACATCGTTAACAACACATGCACACCTTTGGAAAACCTCGTGGGGAGAAACAACATATTTCTCATCTTATTCCGAGTGAATGTATATTCAAACGCGTTTTCATTGTGTGAGCACTAAAGCCATCATCGGCAACACAAATGTGATACCATGTGAAAATATATTGCGTTGAGAGCGTGTGTTATTTTCTCTTCCATTGCAACGCACGGGCTCTTTTGCTAGTTTATATATAATAAAAAGAACGCAGACCGAGAAGGAAAATGTATCCGTATGTTAGAGCATTTCCAGCCGCATCCCCAACAGCCCCCCATTTTTTCCGCTCGCGGGGGAAAAAACGACCCATTCGTGCCCCGAGGAGCCCCTTTTTCATCGGCTTGTGCCGAAATTGGACCCGACGGTCCCAGGCCGAACCCAACGCGCTAGGGGTCGCCGGCGGAAACATTTTTGGCATGAAAAAACAATGGGCCTGCTGAGTCAGCGATTGGCCGCGCGAGCGTCGTCCTCATCGCCTCGTTTCCTGCGGGAATAAATGCGAAGGCTGCGTCGTCGGTCAGCCTTCCATTGATTCACAGGCGGCGCAGTGAAGGGGCGGCGACGCACGTCCCGTTGGTTCCCGCCACGCATTCACATGCCGCCGCTCCGCAACTATATAAGGCGCCTCCCGTCGGTGGCCACACACCTCTCCCCGCTGACGCTCTCTCCTCTTCTTCTTCGCCACCGACGCCTTCTCTCCCTCTCCTCCACACACACGATGGCCGAACGCTACCCCAGCGATGGAGCGGCTGCCGACACCTCCGCAAGGACGAGGCCCGACTCCTCTACGAGGCGGACTACCCAACGCCGTCGTACATGCAGGTGCCGGGGTCTTGGAGGAAATGGAGCGCCAGCGCCGCGCCCCGGAGGAGATCGCCGCCGTCGCCACGACCGCTAGGAGGGCGTCGTCGTCATCCTTGACGAGAGCGACGAGGGAGGCGCCGGCGCCTTCGAACCCTGTTCGCATCGGCGACCCAAGGCATGGGTGCAACAGGGACGACGACGGAGCGGGTGACAACGACGACGACTACTACACCAACTTCTACAAGCTCCTCGACATGTAGAAGGCGACGGCGTCGAACGACAGCAGCGGGCAACAGGCGCTAGTCTAGTTTTAGCTATTTAATGTTTAATTATGTTTTTATTTCATTTTTTTACATTTTTAATGAAATTATGAATTTCGTTTGAATTTGACTAGGTTTTGGCCGAATGTGAGACGATTTATTTTTTAAAACCCTTTCAGGTGAAGGGAAGGGGGGGGGGGGGGGCGACTCTGAACCCGAGTCCTCCAAGACGATTTTTTTGCCGCGGGCCGAACAGGTGGAGATGCTCTTAGGGCAAGTTCTTTTGGTGTCTTATAGAATAAGCTAAATAAGATGCCCCCACCGAGCTTATTCTAGAAGAGAGTGACGAGGCAAAATGGACAAAAAAGACAATACACGTGTTTGTTTGGTTTTACGCGTTGGGATTATATCTAACCATGGGCCGGGCCGGACCGGGCTTGGGCCAGATCCTAAAAAGCACATGGCAGAAAACTGAGGCCCAAGCCCTACCATCAGGCCTATGTTGAAGCCCAAGAACAACCCATGTGTTGAAAAGCACGTCAGGTTTGATCCGAGCCTCTTTCTTAAAATCCCAATATGTTAAGTCCAAGCCCGGCCCGAACCTACCGGTTGGCTATAAACCCTATAAACTCAGGCTCAGGCCCGACCCACAAGCAAGCCCAAGGCCCTGGAATTTGGGGCCGGGCCGGAGATGCCCAGGTATAGTTGGGGTTGCTCAACCTCACATCCCACGTTTCACCTACCCGCGCGCGCAGGACACACGCTCGACTCCCCCTCGATTCGCAGATCTTAGCGCCCCCTGCTCCAATCTGTTCCCGAAACCTAAAGCCGCGATCCCAATGCGCAGGTGAGCACCACTTTCGCTCGCCATATCCCCTTATAGCTTCAAATTTTTTGCTGATTTTTTCGGTGATCTCTCCGGTAGGGGTCCTGGCGAGGCGTCCCTCCGCCGCCGCCGCGCGCCGGCGCGGCTGTTGGTAGCCGTGGTGGCGCTCGTCACTTGCACTATCTGCCTCTGGTCCTCCTCCACCGACCTCACCCTTGCCTCCTACAAGGCCCAGGTGCGTTCTCTGGCCCGTGCTTGCTTACCGGTGTAGCTTAGCTGTATTGTTTGATGTGTCTAAAGAAAAGCTGTATTGTTTGACCTGCTTGGCTATTGATAATGGCAATGGAAGAAGTACACGTTATGCTTGTGCTTTTTGCGGGCCAACTGGGTATGCAAGTGCTGCATTAGTTAGATGATTATACATAATTTCTCCCCATCTTCTTTTCAAGAGGGTATTTGGTCAAGTTATTTTTCGCGTTGTTTATCAGCGAGGAAATGGTGATGATACTATTTTAATATATTTATTTATTGCTTGGGGGAAAGACCAAGAGATGGTAGTGGGCCATTTCTCTGAGGCTTGCGGTCGAAGAACACCAAGCCGCTGCAAAAGAAAAGTATGTGACCGATCCTTGTTACGATTGGAGGGACCGGTGGAGGGGGATAATGCGTTTATCAGAACTTTCATTATTTTGTGTAGTTGATCTATATGGTTGGTGCTATTAGTTTATTGTGGTTTTCGATGATATAACCGGAGACAATGCAAATGCATTTAAATTGGTTAGAAAGAATTACTACCATCTCTGTGGAGATCAAGGAGACACTTTGATGACTCATGAAGATGTATTTCCTAGTGGTGAACTGGATGACTTTGGGTTTTGAAATATTCTATTCCAATGATAAACGATAGTATTAGAAATAAATTGTGTGTAGTGGCAATATGCCCTTTGAAATGCATTATTTTAGTTATTTGGCTGATAAACTGATTTTAACTAATTGCACGTGGACTATTACAATGACAATATGTGCATTGTGCATTTGAATTCTCAATGAAACGATTTCTTAACATCGATGCTATTATTGAAGGATGTTGATGTAAATAAGTTATGGAGAACTGCAAATTCAAATGGCTGGAGAGCTTCTTCTGCACCACGATCATATTGGCCTCGTATGTTTGTCTCTGTAACCTCTCTGGAAGTTGATGGTCATATTCTTAACAAATGATGGTAAAAGTGGATATGCTGAAGTTAATAATTTATGTACCTGCAGCCCCGCCACCTGAGTCTGAGACTAATGGGTACTTGCGTGTCCGATGCAATGGTGGCTTGAACCAACAACGTACCGCGGTGATTAATGAATGAGCTCTCCCTTTATCTCTAAAGAAGCATGTTTGATTACAATACTTGCTATTTTTTGAACCCAGTTCCACATATTCCATAACTTCCATAACAGAAAGTAAAAAAATAAAAATAAAGGTGAAAACAAGAAAACGGGTTCAACGCACTAGTGGGAAACCCACTGTTCAACACCATTCTCGGAGACGAACTATGGGACAAAACCACCAGCACTAAACCGCTGGAGTTACCCTGATTATATGATTGATGGTAACAAAATTAAGATTGCCATTGTCCTGTTTTTGTAGATATGTAATGCTGTTGTTGCTGCACGAATAATGAATGCTACACTAGTACTGCCAGAATTAGATACAAACTCTTTCTGGCGTGACGAGAGGTATCACTTTTATCCGAAATGGCATCTCATGCAGTACAAATGTATGCATTTAGATAAAAACCTTGTATACTTTGTGAAAAGTGTTGATTTTTTGCAGAATACTTAATAAGTTTCAAAACAATCATATTTTCATTGTGTTCATATTGTATAGTTGGTTTTAGTTGATTATTATAGAGTTTCATCATCTTCTTTTTGTGCCTGATTATGTGACATTAATGTGAGAATGATTGACCCAAATATTTCCATCCAGTCAGGGGCTGGCCCAGGATTTCAGGAGTGTATTCAAAATTTCAAAATCAATTTTCCAAAAGCGTACCGCTTGTTTTGGCATGTATAGCCGAAGCATCAATTTATACAAATGGGCACTACATAAAAAATATAGCATAATATAATGTGCTCACAAAATTGATCATAACTCAAAACTGTTCAACATATAGAAACACTAATTTCTCAACATTGATATACCAGTATTCTTCCTCCTCATGTTTTAGAACTAACAAATAAAAATTGCTCAAGTTTTGGACTACTAACTTTTATAAATAGTGCTTACTCGAACAAATTCACATATTATAAATATTCTCACATTACAAATTCACGTGGCAAATTGCAAAATTTCATGTCCAAACAATTCATAACTGACTGGAAACAAGTATCTAGTTTCACGGTAAGTATTAAACAGAAAGACAACTAATGAAATCAACTTACTTCAATGAGGCTCGCGTAGGCTGCAACTTGCTGGACAGTAGGAGAAGACAAGTAGAGACGCTTGCAGGCTGCACTGATACCTAAATCTGCTTCAACTAAGAATTGTTAATTAGCAACACAACGGGAGAATTAACTAATAATCATTAAACTAGTTCAACTAAGAATCGTAAATTTGATATATGAACCCATCTAATTAGCAATTAGGCCTTGTATCGTTGAACCTGTGAGTTGTGGCTTTGAAATTGAAGACCGATGCGTGCTGGTTTGCTGCAAACTGTCAAGATGAGAATTACGAGGGATGAATGCCGCTGTCATCTGAATGGATGCGCCGCATCGCCACCTGCCTGCTAGTGTTGCCGTGCGCGCGTGCAATCCGACGATGCTCTGTCGATGGCAAACAGAACTGGGCAGCTGTCGCCTCGGCCTGACGGCTTGCGACCTTGGGGAAGATGGATGTCTTTTTTTTTGACATGTTGGGGAAGACGGATCTCGGAAGGAAGCCGCCAGTTCATCTCCTGTTGTAGATCGATGTGTTTATCTCATGGCGAAGGTAATGGTTGATGCGTGCATACTCTGCAGCCTGAAACGACATGGGCCACCTGAAACGACATGGGCCTATGGGCCATCTCATGGTTGCGAGGGAGAGAATAGTGAAGTGGGCTAGCCCCTATGTATCTCGGTTGATTCCTCAGCAAACACGTTTTATATTGTGAGTTTCGTTTCTCCTTATATACATACTCATATATATACACTACATATACCTAGCCCTTACATACTGATAGTGGTCTTGATGTTGGGGGTTACCTTATTGATACCTTTGGCCATGAGGCACTTGGCGATGCGGTTCTCGTTGGTGGCGTCGAAGAGAGATACCTTGGGGGAGGAAGTGGCAATGGCCATGGTAGCCGTTGCCATCCCCTCACGGCCTGTATCATCTTCGTCATCATCGGAGGTGTACTCTTCATGGGCCACCAAACCCCTTGGAGGAGTCTTATTGGTGAAGATGTTCTTGTTTGGGAAAGACTTGGCTTTGTCTTTGCAAATGAGCTTGCCCCCGTTGTCTACCCTCTTCTCACAAGGACAATCTGCCACAAAGTGACTCACATTGCCGCAATTGTAGCATGTCCTTACTCGTTGCTTGTTCTTGGACCCACTTGAGTTCTTGGAGAAGTTGGGCCTTGAGTTTCTCTTGTGGCCCCAAAATTGCGTTGATGCAAGAGCCATGTGCTCGTGGTAAGCATACTTTGTGTCTTCGGGCAGCCATCTTCTTCTTCATCAGAAATGACCTTGTCTCTCAAGGCAAGGTTGGGTGAGGCTATCTTCGACCGGACACGAGCAAGAGCATTGTTGGCTCTCTTGTTCATGATATTCATGGCAATGAACTCATCCAACACTTCGCTTGAGGTCAAGGTGTGAAAATCCGGCCTTTGACGAATGACGGAGGACATGGCTTTGTTGAATGGCATGATGGCCTTGAGAAACTTGCGCTTGATCCAAGTGTCATTCGTATCCTTGCTCTCAAGAATCCAACTGTTACCCCGCACTCATAGCCCGAGCAGAGCGGTACTACCGCTGCTAGGAGCGCTACTACCGTTGCTAGGAGCGGTACTACCGCACGGTAGTAAAAAAATACTACCGTGCCTACCACCGCTGAGGCTGTGGATGCGCAAAAAGTTCGACGAAGCGGTAGTAAAAAACTACTACCGCCCAGAGAGCGGTAGTAAAAAACTACTACCGCCCAGAGAGGTCCTTTTGCACAGGCAGGGAGAAACAAGCTGGAGCTCCATAGAAGCAAGGGAAAGGTGGTGTAATAGAATTGTGTACGTGTTGATTCCACCCAAACCTTTCCGAAGCGGACCCCCTCTTAATAGTACGGCTTTCCCACGACTCAAATCCACCAAAGAGAAACGTAGAAAGCAACCGTCTTTGAAAGACTCCGAGGGGCACCGAACCGTCTTGTGCCTAGTCATAAATTATCTGAAATGCTCAATGCACATGATTAGTCCGCACATGCATTGTCATCAGTCACCAAAACCACTTAGGTTTGAAGCCTTTCTTGTTGAGAAATTCCTTGAGTGTGTCATACCAGGCCCTTGGTGCTTGTTTGAGGCCACACAATGCCTTGTTGAGCCTGTAGACCATGTCGGGGTGTTTTGGATCTTCAAACTCTGGTGGTTGATTAACATATATTTCTTCCTTAATCTTACCACCGAGGAATGCATTTTTGACAATCATTCGGTATAAGCATATATCATGATGGTTAGCATAAGCAAGCAATATGCGTATGGCTTCAAGTCTAGCCACATGTGCAAAGGTTTATCGAAATCAATACCCTCAACCTTTGTGTAGCCTTGAGCGACAAGCTGAGCCTTGTTTCTGACCACTTGGCCAGATTCATCTTGCTTGTTGCGGTAGATCCACTTTGTGCCGATGACATTGTGCTTGCGTCCCATACGTTGTTGAGCTTGAATTGATGAAGCTCTTCTTGCATGTCCTGAATCCATTCCGATTGCATGAAGGTTTAGTCCACTTTGGTGGGCTCTGAGATTGACACAAAAGCAAAATGCCCACAAAAGTTAGCCAATTGGTTATCTCTTGAGCGAGTGAGAGGACCTGGTGCATTAATGTTGTGGAGCATCTTCTCGATTTGAACTTCATTTGCCGCACGAGGATGAGCATGTCGAAGACTTTGGTCTGCTGCAGAGCATTGTCTTTGTTAGCAGCATTATCTTCAGGAGCATCATTGTCTCCGTGATGGGTTGATGGAGGATTGATGACTTCCTCGACAACTGGCTCCTCAGGTATGATCTCACCAATGCCCATCAGCCTAATAGCTTCAGCAGATGGAAGTTCATCTAGCATAGGAGGCAGGTGCTCTCTTTGCGAGCCACTAGTTTCATTGAACCGCACATCTACAGTTTTAACAATTTTATTGTGGAAAATTTGTAGACTTTGTAGGTGCGCGAATCCGTTCCATAACCAAGCATGAAACCCTCATGTGCTTTCGATGCAAATTTTGACGTGTGGTGTAGATCTCTAATCCAACATCTTGCACCAAAGACTTTGAAATACCTTACATTGGGTTTCTTACCAGCAAGTAGCTCGTAGAAGTTCTCTTGAGGAATTTATGAAGATATACTCTGTTGATGATGTGGCATGCAGTGTCAATGGCTTCAGGCCAGGATTTTCTTGGCGTCTTGTGTTCATCAAGCATGGTGCGAGCCATCTCAATAAGTGTCCCGTTCTTGCGCTCCACAACGCCGTTCTGCTGTGGTGTGTATGGAGCAGAGAACTCGTGAGTGATACCAAGGGAGTCAAGAAAGGTATCTAGACCGGTGTTCTTGAACTCTGTGCCGTTGTCACTCCTGATAATGCTTGATCTTAATGTTGTAGTTGGTCATGCACCTGTTTGCAAAGCGCCTGAAGACACCCTGCACTTCACTCTTATAAAGTAAGATGTGCACCCAGGTATATCTAGAGTAATCATCAACAAATACGAAGCCATATAGATTTGTAGTGGTAGAGAAAGTGGAATAGTGAGTAGGGCCGAATAAGTTCATGGAGCAGCTCGAAGGGACTGGATGTCGTCATGATAGTCTTTGAGGGATGTTTGGCCCTAGTCATCTTCCCGGCTTCGCAGGCACCACACAGATAGTCCTTCTTGAACTTGACACCCTCGACACCAATGATGTGATTCTTCTTGGCGAGTGTATGCAAGTTCCTCATACCACCATGTCCTAGCCTTCCATGCCATAGCCAGCATTCTGAAGCCTTTGCTAGAAAATATGTGGCGACCTATGGTCCTGCAGAGAAGTCTACCATGTATAGATCACCTCTTTGAAAACCTTCGAAGACGGGTTTTGTCAGAGGCCATTAGTACAATGCATCGAAATTTGTCAAAAATGACAAACATGTCAAGATCACAAAGCATTGAGACAGACATTAAGTTGTAACCAAGGGATTCGGCAAGCATCACATTTCCATGTGTCTATCCCTTGAGTTAGCAACTCTACCTAGTCCCAACACTTTGCTGCGTCTTTTGTCGGCAAAGACGATGTGATCTTTGGTTGGAGGTCGAAGAGTTGACTCCAATAGGCTTTGATCACCAGTCATGTGACTAGCGCACCCACTATCCGTGATCCATTCGCTTGGACTGGATTTGTCTTCCTGCATTGAGAATTAGTCTTTGTTCACCAAGGCATGCAACAATATCATGCATTGATGAAGATATTGCAATGATATTAATAGTAACACTGGACGATATAAATGGTAACACCATTTTCATTAGTTTTCTTGCGTCCAGACAAGAATGTTTTCGGGTCTTTAGAGATAATATTCGAGTTAGGCTTTATCCTCTCTAGAGACCCAATGCTGCATGAAGATATTGTTAGGAAGTATTAGTATTAGTCTAGGAGTCCTTATTAGTCTATTAGTATTAGTCTAGGAGTCCTTATTAGTCTATGTTTACTTTCCTTGCACCTCAAGTGATGTGTAATATATATATGCCCCTTGGGCCTTCAATACAGATAAGTTGCTTTCCTAACATGGTATCAGAGCTTAGGTTATTTTTTTCGGGCGCCGCAACTCGCCCTCCCGATCCAATCTCGCGCGTTCCACGCTGCCTCGTTCTGCTGCTCGATCTGAGCAGGGACGGCTCGTCCTGGGCTCTTCTCCGCCTCCAGCCGCCGCCGCCTCATCCCGCTGGATCTCGTGCCCCCAGCCGGCGGTGTGTTGCTCCAGATCGAGCCGGTCCTCCGGCTGTTTCCCCATCAAGCTGCTGCAGGACGCCGCTGCTTGGATTGGGACGGACTTCTGCGCTGCTGACGCGCGCATCCTCCGGCCCCGCTGTCCGACTCCGCCACAGTCTGGCCGCCGTCCGTCCGCTGTCCGCGTCCGGCACCGTCCGGCCGCCGTTCGTCAGCTGCCGCTGCGATCTATGCCTGACCATCTGTCAATGCATGGCCATTGAGATCCGTTCGGGGCTGCATCGTCCGTTGACCTGGGCATAAACTGCTTTGGTTAGCCTTGGTGCTGGCCTGCAACGGCTGCTGTGCACACACGTGACGTGGTGCTGTACTATTTCTGGTGGTTCATCATCGGTTGATAGTGTTAAAAAAAAAATGTTCCTCTCGGGTCTGCATGTCCCTTGCTGCCTGGTGGCTCCTGCTGCTCCTGTCTCACATCCGGGTTGTTCCTCGACGCTTGATGCTCGTTCGTTTGTATCGCCGTCTCTTTCGGCGTCTTCCGCAGGTTGTGGTGGTATCTTTACTGCTTCTCCTCTTGTGAGCTTCACATATGATGATTGTCGCTCTTTCTCGACACCTCTCGCGACTTTCATCGGTTGTACTGGTGCACATGACTCCATCATATTGTGTGCTTTTTAGTTTATTTTTTCCGCTGCGTCCACCAAATCCGCTGATATTTTGTGTTTTCTCATGCCATGCGAGTCCACCATACCTTAGTCCGCTAGCCTTTTTTTTCTCCTGTCCTGATCCTTTCTATACAACTTTTGTGGCCTATTTGCCCTTGTTGTTTTCTATAGGATTTTCTGGACTTCTTTAGCATTGTCGATCTACGTCCATCGTGCCTTATCCGCCGAGCTTCTTTCGCCGACGGTTGTCGTGGACTATGATTTTCTGCACAATGCTTTATTCTCTTGATGTGCCATCTTCTTTTGACAACCCATCTTCTCTTGGTACTTATGTTGTATCTTCAAGTGATGCGGTGTCTTCCTCTGATGTGCCATCTCTTCGGTGTCTTCCTCTTGATGTGCAATCTTCTTTTGACAACCCATCTTCTCTTGATACTTATCTTATCTTGTATCTTCAAGTGATGCGGTGTCTACCTCTGATGTGCCATCTCTTCGTTCTCTCCTTCGGCGACTCGACAAGTTTTGAAGACTCTTCATGCTACGACGACACTCTCAAGACGCGGATTTGGATTATCATTGTTTTTTTAGTATTACACTTCTTCAAATGCAATGCTATTGCATACGCTTTGCATTTGAGGGGGGGTGTTAGGAAGTATTAGTATTAGTCTAGGAGTCCTTATTAGTCTATTAGTATTAGTCTAGGAGTCCTTATTAGTCTATGTTTACTTTCCTTGCACCTCAAGTGATGTGTAATATATATATGCCCCTTGGGCCTTCAATACAGATAAGTTGCTTTCCTAACAGATATTAGTCCTTCTTAACCACCCACATCCTGAGGGGTGGCTTAGAAGCAATAAGACGTAAATTAGCATCATAGAATTTAGGCAATGTTGCCCTAATAGCAAGTTTCACAAGAGGGTAATAATACTCACATGAATATCCAGAAAAGTTCTTAGATGGGTGAACATAATGGTTCATGCCATAGTGTTCATATTCATGAGTCTTTTGAGTCCTTACGTGCAAAACATAGTTGTTAGTGCGATAATATGAAGACCTTTGTCTTCTCGAGGACATTGATCTGGGGAATGTCTTCTTCTTGAGAGATGTCGTCGTGACATTCACATGAAGCTTCTCAAGATGACACGAAACCCAGATCCTCTTCATGGGTGAACCATTCCTACAGTTAGTGCCAATGAACCTAGCAAACACTTCACCATTTTGACATTTGAACTGTTTATAGTTGGAATCAAAGGATTCATCAATGATGATAGGATTAGCACAGTTAAAGCCAGATAATTTGGATGGATCAACTGAGGGGCCCTTTGCAGCAACCCATGTAGTTTTGGGGTATTGCTTAGGCTTCCCGTATGATCCATCAGCATTGATGTTTCATTCGAAACCAACGCCCTCTTTCCTAGGGTTTTTGTTCAGGATTGTCTTCTTGAGGACAACACACAAGATCTGATGTCCCTGCAGACTTTTGTACATACCTGTCTCAAATAATGTCTTCAACCTGTCATTGTCATCAATGATAGCAGTGGTTTCCTCAGATGAGGGGTTAGATACCACAAATACAGTTGAAGATATTGCATTTTCAGAAGCATTTGAACATTCAGCGGTGGAATCATTAGCTTCACGAGGAAGGTATTTTAAGCATGGAGCATCAAATTCATCCTGAGCGGTACTGATTGGTTCAACAAGGAGTGAGTCGTTTTTCCTTCTGAAGATCCTCATAATCCTCTTTCAACTTCTCAAGATCAAGTTTTCTTTGAAGATATTCAAGTGAAAGCTTCCCATGATCAGTTGAGAGAGTCATGAAGATTTTGGAGATCTTCAAACCATGGAACGAAGATCACGCATATCTTTTGCCATATCTTCGTCCAAACTCATCTGCTACGCAACAGGTCATCGCTTTTCTCTGGAGTTAGTTGCATTTTTTCCATAGCATTATGTTGCTTAGTAGCAATTTTGACAAGTTTAGAATAGCTACGTTTCAAGTCATCATCAGATTCAGCTTCGCTATCAGAGTCATAGCGTGAAGAATTTGAGGATACCTTAAGCCTTTTTCCATGAAGCAGTAGGCTGGAGCATTTTCGTCATCACTGGTTTCAGTGTTGATGAGGTGATCATTATCTTCAGAGTCGAAGACAGATGAGGTGACAGTTGCAGAAGCCATAGCAAAACCAACAACTTCTTCTCATCATCGAAATCATAGTTCTTGCTCTTCTTCTTAGATTCCTTCTCCCATCAAGGACAATCAACGATGAAGTGACCTACTTTCTTGCACTTGTGACATGACTGCTTGCTATCATGCGAAGACATTTCACCAGATTTCTTGGAGTCACGCCTTGAAGACTTTCGAAAGCGTTTTGACTTGGCAAACTTGTGAAACTTCCGGACAAGCAGAGCGAGTTCTTTGCCAAAGTCTTCGGCACCATCAGAACTGCATTCAGATTCACCTTCAGATGAAGACATAGTCTTTGCCTTCAGCACGAGAACGACCATAGCTGGAACCATAGATTTCCCTTTTCTCAGCTTGCTGGAATTCGTGAGTGTCGAGCCTCTCAAGTATATCAGCAGGATCCAATTCCTTGAAGTTAGGGCGTTCTTGGATCATGAGGGCAACAATGTTAGAGGAACTGTCAAGAGATCTCAATAGAGCTTCTTCACAACTTCATGTTTGGTGATATCAGTGGCGCCAAGTGCATTCAACTCATTTGAGATATCAGTGAGACGATCAAACGTGAGTTGTACATTTTCGTTGTCAAGCCTTTTGAAGCGGTTGAACAGGTTGCGGAGCACATCTACACACGAGTCTCTTTGTGATGAGACACCTTCATTGACTTTGGATAGCCATCCTCAGATTTGCTTTGCAGTCTCAAGAGCACTCACACGGACGCACTGTCCTTTGGTCAGGTGACCACAAATGATGTTCTTGGCGGTGGAGTCCAGTTAACCAAATCTCTTCACATCAGCAGTAGTGACACCTTCGCCAATCTTGGGAACACCAGCCATGAGGACATACCAGAGGTCGTTGTCAATGGCTTTGAGATGCATGCGCATCTTGTTCTTCCAGTATGGGTAATCAGTGCCATCGAAGACAGGGCATGTAGTGGAAACCTTGATTATCCCTGCAGTCGACATAGCTAAAACTCCAGGTGGTTAAACCGAAACACAGAACAAGGGAGTAGCTTGCTCTGATACCAATTGAAAGTGCTAGTTATCGACTAGAGCAGGGGTGAATAGGCGATTTTTATGACAAGCTTCGAAACAGTAAATGTATTTAAAGTTAAGCGAAAGCGATACATGATATTGTAGGGATAACTACCAAGGATCTAAGCAAAGCATGCAATACTGCAAAGACATTCAAACATATAAAGCATAGCCATCATACGCACTAAGATATATCAGCTATAAATTTAGGTAGTGCGAAGGTAAACAACAGTTGGGAATGTCTTCAGAGAACGTCTTCGGGATGAGATGATCAATCAATGACTTCACATTACAGTAAATAAGAGAGTGAAAGATAGAACCAATAGCTTGACAAAGACACATGAATTGTTGGACCAGCTCCAGTTGCTGTGACAACTGTACGTCTGGTTGGGGAGGCTTAGACCTCGTCTTCACCTTGACCCCCTTGAGTCGAAGTCTCTCAGACAACGCTCAATCGCTCAAGTAAGTATTCAGGGGAGACTTCCGAAACCCGTACAAACTTGGTCACCCGTCAATCCACAATGACTCTTGGATTATTCAGACCATGGTCACCCGGCAAACGACAATGTCTCTTGGATGCACTAGACCACGACGCCTATCCGTCTGAAAGATCACAGTCTTCAAGTGTAACAAGTCTTCAGTTCTCCCAGAACAGATTGACTTCGGTAATGCTCAAACACTCTAGCTTTAGGTGTTTGGGTTTATCCTCGCAGGATAGTTCTCTCTCTCTCAATGTCTTCGAGGTGGGTTGCTCCAAAACAACAACAGTCGTATCTAACTCTGAGCAGCCATTAACTCATGGTGGAGGGGGTGGGCTATTTATAGGCAACAAGAAACCCTACGTGAGACCGTAATGACCTTGGGCCAATGGCCAACCGACACGTGTTCCAACAGTCAGATTTCAAAGACACACGACAACATTACTTGGGCCGCAATCAATGCTGACTCAACCAACTCTAGAAGAGATTTCCTCTCATTGTCTTCGCTCGAAGACATAGGTAGTTGTTGGTTGAGCATTTCGTCAGCATCTGACTTCGATCACATCGACCCCACTTAACAGTACGATGGTTCTTACGACTCAGGAAAGAAGAAACCAAACAACAAAAGACTTCATCTTCGCGTTCATTGTCTTCAAGCGATTATCTTCGCGCACTACTGCTACTTGTAAACTGCGTTGGATTTTATCCCCAAAGAGGAGAGGATGATGCAGCACAGTAGAGTAAGTATTTCTCACAGTTAAGAAACCAAGGTTATCAATCCAGTAGGAGAACCAAGCAACACCGGCACCTGCACACACAACGCAAACCTTTGCACCCAACGCAGACGAGAGGTTGTCAATCTCTCGGCGGTCAAGAAACGAGATTAAATGATATATGATAGATTGATAGATTGATAAATAAATAAAAGACAAAAAAGTGCAGCAAGTATTTTTTGGTATTTTTGTACAAGCAAACGAGATAGATCTTATAATAAAAGTAGACCCCGGGGCCGTAGGATTCACTAGTGGCATCTCTCTCAAGAAAATAACATACAATGGGTAAACAAATTACTGTTGGGCAATTGATAGAAAAACAAATAATTATGACGCTATCCAAGGCAATGATCATGATATAGGCATCACATCCAAATCAAGTAGGCCGATTCCTACCTGCATCTACTACTATTACTTCACACATCGACCGCTATCCAACATGCATCTAGTGTATTAAGTTCATAAGAACGAAGTAATGCATTAAGAACGATTACATGATGTAGTCAAGACAAAAGCATATAAGAATTCATCCCAACTTGTTATCCTTAATGGCAACAACACATGCGTATCAACTCCCCTTCTGTCACTAAGACTGAACACCGGAAGATCGAACCCATTACCGAGCACCTCTTCCCATTGCAAGATCTAATCTAGTTGGCCAAACCAAACCAAAACTTCAGAGAAGAAATACAAGGCTATACTAAATCATGCATAAAAGAGAAAAGCAAAGAACTCAAATAAAACAAGGATATATTTGATCATAAACTCATAATTCATCGGATCCCAACAAACACACCGCACAAAGTCATTACATCGAATCGATCTCCATGAAGATCATGGAGACCATTGTATTGAGATACAAAGAGAGAGAGAGAGCCATCTAGCTACTACCTACGGACCCGTAGGTCTGTGGTGAACTACTCACGCATCATCGGAGAGGCGGCAAGGTTGATGTAGAGCCCCTCCATGATGAGTTCCCCCTCCAGCGGAGTACCGGAGAAGGCCTCTAGATGGGATCTTCGAGAACAGAGGTTTGCGGCGGCGGAAAAAGTATTTCATGGACTCCCTTGAGGGTTTTGAAATATTGCTGAATTTATAGTGGAGGAGTTAGGGCAAATGGAGCGTGGAGGGGCCCACACAACATCAGGGCGCGCCCTGGTGTTGTGTGGGGCCCTTCGGCAAGGTATTCCTTGGCCTCCAAGTTCCTGGTGATCCTTATCTTCAATAAAAAATCCTCAAAAAGTTTCGGAACGATTTGATCTTATCTGATATTGATTTCCTGCGAAACAAAAACTGGGTAGAAAACATGAACTGACACTTGGCACTAAGTTAATAGGTTAGTCCCCAAAAATGATATAAAAAGGTATAAAATGATAATAAAATTATCCAAGAATAATAATATCATAGCATGGAACAAGCAAAAATAATAGATACGTTGGAGACGTATCAACCACCAATGGCTTCGTCCATCATCAATGTCTTCGAACATTTTTGGGGGTCGTCTTGGACGGTTAAACTGAATCTCCAGGAACTTCTATCTGTGTTATGGTGTGACAAAAACCAACAAGGGGTACAAACAAGGGGTGGCACTAGATGCATTTGCAACCTCTTTCCTTGAAGCTTTGCTCAGGGGTGTATTCACCGACGATGCAACATTGTTCACCGCCATCGGCCAAAAACGACCACGACGGCGTGAGGATGTTGCAACGGATCACTGTGGTGCTAGGAGCACGAGCACATGCGGGCTACAACTGACCGTGTGCTAGGGCACGCCGTTGGTGCTTGCAAACAGTCATGCGACTGTTGATGCTACAACTGGCAACGCGTTTTGCCAGAACCAGCGGCGTGATTTGCTGGAACCATGTATCATCAATGCTGGAAGCAAATCACAACGTGACCAAATGCTGGAGAAGTACTGTTTTTTTGCTGGAACCAGCTCCGCGAATTGTTGGAACCAATGTCCTCCGAGCTACGACTGTTTGCGGCGGTGCTGCGACGAGGTGCGGTGGCGTGGCAGAAATGCTGGAACCAGCTCTGTGATTTGTTGGAACCAGCGTTTTCGGAAGCTACAACAGGTATGTGGTTTTGCTGTGACGGGGGCAGGGACGTGGCGAAAATACTGGAAGCTGTGCGCAGCGGGGGCGTACGGTGCATTGATAAATGCTGTAACTGGCTTGAGCTGTTGCTGCAACCGATGTCCTCTGGAGCTGCAACGGCCACGGTGGTGCGCAGCGGGGGCGTATGGTGCATTGATAAATGCTGTAACTGGCTTGAGCTGTTTCTGCAACCAGCGATGCAGGAAGCTTCGATGTCCCGCGCCGGTGCTCCGATGGGCAGGAGGTGGCGGCGAGCACATCGGGGGCGGGGAATTGCTACAACCGGATTTGATGCATGTACGGTCGCGGTTGACCGGTTGAGAGACTGCGCGACGCCGGTGTGCAGGCCGACGACGGGAACAACACGAGAGATTGAGATTGACGAGATGCGGCTGGTTGTTGCGGCCACTGGCTGTTTTGCCGTCGCCGAAGTTGGGATCTGGCAAGATGGTGAGATATGTGCAACATCTGAGAGTGGAGGGGATTTTTTCTTTCACGGTCTAAAGCCAGGAGAATGACGCGCAACAGGGATCAAACGGCCCTGCTCACTCGCATCAAACGGCTGCGCGGCGACCGACCCAAATTTGGGCCGGCCGACCGACGCCTAGTGGTGCCCTTTGAAATGTGCCTACAAATTTATGCATGCTCGGAGAATGTGCGGCTACTCCCCTCCTCCAACGAATGTAACTACATGAGGGGAGGGTAAGAAGGGAGGGAACGAGCCTGACCTAAAACACCTAGTTTTGGGGTAAAGGAGGGAACGGGCCAAAAATTTGGACCCCAAATTTCTCTCTATTCAGTTAATCGGCCCACAGGGATAAATCGGCTTCACAACTGATTAATCAGCTGGACCAGCCAACGGGATGGATATATGGTTATAACATTCGTGACATGCGGATTCAGGATTAAATGGCCGATTGCCTTAACTATCGGCCGATATTTAGAACATTGGATCTCTCTTTACGGAATACCCCGATCTTTCTTGACATTAGCAACACGACTTAACCGCCCACTATGCATTGGCGCTTCTGGAGGCCTCACTATATATGCCCAAACCATCCCAAACACGGTGCCCCAACTCTAAGTATATCATCATTCCGGACACGAACCATTCTTGTTTGGCCATATATCCATCTTAACATGCGCCTCTTCTACACCCAACTGTTGAATGTGCAGCCTTTTAATTGGCCAACATTCAACGGCAGTCAACCATCGCAAGTCGAACTGCCACCCTATAGAACCTGCCTTTTAGCTTTTGTGGCTCTTTTATCACGTAGAACTCCAGAAGCTTGGCGGCACTTCACCCATCCAACTTTTATTTGATGGCTCACATCTTCATCGATATCACCATCCTTTTGCAACATTGACCCGAAATATCGAAATGTGTCCTTCTGAGGTACTACCTGCCTGTCAAGGCCAACTTTCTCCTCCTCGTGCCTAGTAGCACTGAAACTACACCTCATGTAGTCAGCTTTATACCAAGCCTAAATTTTTTTGATTTTGAAGTCCGTCTCCACATGTCTAACTTTCTGTTAACCCCCATTCGACTATTGCCGACTAGCACCACATCATCCGCAAGAGCATGCACCATGGGATATCTCCTTGTATATCCCTTGTGACCTCATCCATCACCAAAGCAAAAGGATAAGGGCTCAAAGTTGACCCTTGGTCCAGTCCTATTTTAACTGAAAGTCATCAGTGTCGTCATCACCTGTTCGAACACTTGTCACAACATTATCGTACATGTACTTGATGAGGATAGCGTACTTTGTTGGGACTTTGTGGTTCTCCAAGGCCCAGCACATGACATTCCATAGTTCCTTATCGTAGGCCTTTTCCAAGTCAATGAATACCATATGCAGGTCCTTTTGTTCCTTACTGTTAGAGTACGTGATGGGCCTGGCCCCGTTAGTCTTAGGGTTTGCTTAGGGGTCAAGTAAGCCTTACTTGGGAGTCAAGTAAACCTCTCCATATATGGAGAGGAGATGTATCAATCTAAGCAGGCAAGAATTAAGAAGGAAAACCCTTTTCCCTCTTGCCCGGCCGTGGGAAAGGACCCCCACGGCCGGCTCTCTCGCGCCCTCGCAACTCTCTCTCTCTCCCGCTCAAACCCTAGCAATCATAACATCTGGTATTAGATTTCTCAGGCTCGATCATGTTCACCCCGTCGTCGCCGCTTCCTGTCGCCCTCACCCCGGAGGAGATCGCCGGAGCAATCTGCGATCTCACCACCGCCGTCCAAGGGATCTGCCTCTTCCTGGCCGGTCCCTACGGACCGCCGCTGGCCGCGCCATCAGTCGCCGCCTACGGGCCGGCCGGCTTCGCCGCGATTGCCGGGCCGCGGCAGCTGATGCTGCTGCTGTCGTCGCCGCCACTCGACGCCAGGCTGCTGCAGCTGCCGCTGCCGCTCCAGGCGCCGCCGCACATCCAGTCGCCACTGGCGCCACCCCAACAGTACGGCGGACCCTCCCGCTTCGCCGGTCCCGACGGTGCGCCATTCCACGGGGGGCCTCCATGGTCACAGCACCGGCGCCGACCCCCGCACGGCCGCCGCTGAAGCCCTCGACTGTGACCACGGCGCCGGTCATCACGTTCCAGCATGGGATGCCCTACGACGGGACTGCGACGACCTCGTTCGTAGCAGCGCCACCGCCGTCCCAGGACAATCCCATCCAACAGATCAAGTTCCAGCTGTCGCCGGCACCGCTTCCGGCTTGGATCGCTACCCACCATGTGTCGGCGGTGGTGAGGCTACAGGCTGCTGCGCGCGGCCTCCTAGCGCGTCGGCATGTGCGGGATATGCCTGATTTGCAGCTGCAACTCCTCCAAGTTGCGCTTCGCGGTGCAACGGACCTCGATCTCGTCCGCTGCGTGGGGGATCTTGGGCAAGCGGCTTCCCCCACGGGCGGCGGGCATGCTGTTTTTCCCACGGGCGACGACCTCCAAGTCTGCGACATCGACAGTCAGCCGGCGGGGAGAAGACATGGTGTCACCGACAGGAGCGCACCGCGTAGCACCACTGCATTCCGCCGCCGGCCGCCGCGAGGGCTCCCTTGGTCCCGATGGTGTCCTTGGGATCCAGGGGGCTGCAAACGCACAAGTTCGGCGCAAGGAGGATTCTCGCCTCATCGTTCGGAGTCAAAAACAAAGAGTCGGAGTCTCATTCGGGTTAGCTTATTTCAGGTCAATACAATAGGCCGAGATGTAAAAGGCTTGTTTTTTAGGCGTTAGGGTTGTGTGGGGTCGAATCGTCGTTAGGTTGCAGCTCGAGGACGAGCTGCATGTCCAGGTGGGGTGTAGTGTTAGAGTACGTGATGGGCCTGGGCCCATTAGTCTTAGGGTTTGCTTAGGGGTCAAGTAAGCCTTACTTGGGAGTCAAGTAAACCTCTCTATATATGGAGAGATGTATCAATCTAAGCAGGCAAGAATTAAGAAGGAAAACCCTTTTCCCTCTTGCCCGGCCGTGGGAAAGCACCCCCATGGCCGGCTCTCTCGCGCCCTCGCAGCTCTCTCTCTCTCTCCCGCTCAAACCCTAGCAACCATAACACTTATATCTCCATAAGTTGTCGAACCAAGAAAATGGCTTCCAGGATCGACTCCTAGGCATGAAACCATACTGTTTTTTGGTCACACTTGTCGATCTTCTTAAGCAATGCTCAATCACTCTCTCCATAGCTTCATTGTATGGCTTCATCAACTTAATTCCACGGTAATATGTACATCTTTGAATCAACCTCTTCCTCCTTTTGCTGAATCAGCCTTGTCAGGGCGTCACCATCCGATAATTCAATCATATTGGCAGCATCCATCAAAAAGATGGATGGCTTCGGTCCACGGGCAGCGAGATGTTTTCGCTTCAGTCTCATATTGATGCGAGACTTCCTCAGTTTCAGCTGCTGCAGCTGGTCTTGATCTGGAGGCTTCAGGTGAAGCTCTTGGCCTTGAAGCCTTTGCAGCCTTAGTCTTTGAAGCCTTTGCTTTCTCCATTGGCTTCTGACGTGCAACTGGAGGCTGATCTTCCTCATCAGATGTGTCCTCTGTCGCAACGCGACCAAGGATGCTTGACGGATCTGGTTGCTCAGGCATTGGAGGCCGTACCATGCATGAGTAGAAGCCAATTTGAATAGCTTCAACCTTTGTATTTGGATGCAGATTTTTATAGATTATATCTAGCCATGGAGCCTTTTTAGCATTCTTCTTGGCACATTCCTTTGTGACGAAGCGGTAGTTGAACCACTCTTCGACCCAATATCTTCGGATCCATTGGATCTGGGTCTTGCGCTGGTGGTAAGTCTCTTCTGGATCAGACTTGTATCGTTCATAGAGATCTGGTGGAAGTTCCTTTGCAGTATTCAGACGTCTTTGTCTTCCACCTTTCTTGGGAGTGTTGTCTCTGGCCATTGTCTTCAATTTGGTCAAAAAGACTTCACAAATGGATTCAGGTGAGAGCAGGCTCCAGGTGAATCCAGATGTATCCGCAAGTAGTCTGCAAACGAATTCCGACTATGAGATCCAAGTGATTTTGCCGCGGACATGTACCTTTGAAAGAATTAGAGATGCGAGGGAATGGACGAGGTCATATGCATTCTTAGAAGATTTTGAAGATGAAACATTGTCTGAAGATATTGACCTCATTCACCGAAGACTTTCACTTTTGCTCAAGACAAGGTGGTTTCAGATTTGTGCAAGTCCGTAAATTTGCACAAGTGAGAAGTCAACCCATAGTTTTAACACAAGTAAAATCATTGAGCAAATAGAGATAGATTTGTTGAGAGCTGTCGAAAAGATTGTGGAAAAATAGCTTTCGAAGATATATGGTAACTTGTAAGATCAAACAAGTGGTAAAAATCAGTGATTTTATTTACCACGGTGAAGAACGAGAAGAATTGTTCGACGAGGCGAAGAAGCCGAGTAGTTCGATCTGCCACACCCTAGCTTGGTGGTGGCAGACAGCTACGGCGGCGGTGGGCAGAGATGGTCGCGACGGCGTGAGTACGTCGATGAGGAAGTCACGACAGCGAAGTGCTTCTTCTCCGACGACGATGGAATCCAGCGATGGCGCTAGGGTTTGGAGCTTGGAGGGGGAGATGGAGAGGTAAGAGTAATAATTGTGTTGGGGGTTTGTATTTATAAGGATGGGGTGAACAGAACACCCGATATTTGTACAGATTTGCCCTGGACTCTTCGGCTTAGTGGGGCATGTGGTAAGCATGCAACGCGTCTGCCAACCCACTACCTCCGATCTGTTGCGCTAGGCCTGGGAATTTTGGCGTTTTGTATGGTAGAAAGATAAGTGTGAAAAACGTTTTAACCTCTTGGTTGGATTTGTCTTCGGCAGGCAACTTGCGCTAGGCGTGGGAATTTTGGCGTTTTGGATGGTAGAAAGATAAGTGTGAAAAACGTTTTAACCTCTTGGTTGGATTTGTCTTCGGCAGGCATGGTTGTTGCAAAGACAATGAACACGTGTCAATTAGAATGCATACGACTGGAATTGAACAGTGTTAGGAGAGATAAGCATAGATGAGGTGTAAGGGTCCGATCACATTTGCCTAGATAAAAATCGAAAATATAGCTATAGGCAAGATGCTCTAGAGGACAAAACTCCATAGTGTCTCATATGACATATTCAAATGTCAAATGTTCAAGTTCGATGACAACCACAAAATTCGAAGATAAATTCAATTTGTTGAAGACATAGATGAAACATATTGAAACCTTCTATGTTGTGCTTGTCATATGGTCCTAATGTTAGTTATTCAGAGTATCAGACTACGGTGTCACATATTGAAACATAGGTGTCGATTATTCAGTTATCGTTTTGCTATATCAAATAGCCTTCACTTTCTATGTTCCTTTGATGGCCTAGATTGCCCCATGCTTGATAATTAGTGTGACAACGTAGTTACTTTTACCGTGTATTATTCCTGACCCCTCTACCTATATAACCAGTTGGGTTGTGGCTAGGGTTTATCATTCTAGGTTCCCTAATTTTGCCTTTGCGGCAAGACATATTACACTATATCCATACACAAATCAATAGATGGCCAGCTTCATCCGGTCTTGTAGCTAAAACTGTGAGATACATCATACATGCGTATGAATATCTGTTGAAATCCATCGGTGACAGATGGTCTGACAAATTGGTATTCAGAGCAAGAATTCCTCAGAGGCCAATCGAGTTGTGGAGCAAGCGTCGTTGAGATCTCCCGTAAAATCCCACCCTCCCCTCCCCTTTCGCAACGGCGGTGTTGAACTTTGTTTGGCCGCGGTTAGGCCACGACGAATCCATTCTGGTGTAGTATGGAAGCAACCAAAGTGGTTGTTGGAGATTTTTTTCCTTGTTGTCAAATTCCTTGCAAGATCCATTCTGTAGACCAGCTTGTCGGCGTCTCGGTGGCGGTGGTGGGATTTGATCGCTGGGGCACGTTGTTGAGCAAATCTCAACGTGAAATTCCTTCTTGGATCATTCAGATCTGATGATGGGAAGAGCAAACCCAAGCATGGATGATGCCGAATACCAAGACCTCCTATCCATGAAGGGTGATGTCCTTGAGTATCAGAAGGAGACCGCATCTCTTCTCTCGGACATGACAATATTGCAAACCGTGGTACGATTGCTGGCTTCGGCTGGATTATCTGTGGGTTGTGCCCCTTTGTTCCGTCGGACCATGTCGTGCGTTGGTAGCTCACCATTTTCGTGCCTCCCAAGTAGGCATGATCCCTGACTGATTGCTAGGCTCGAGTGGCTACCTCCACGCCCGATCAAGGGATGTGTCGAGCTCTCTGCTTGGCAGGCATGCTCGTATGTTGTATCCTCGTTAGTAGCCCTCGAGTGCCACGTGACCTGCTTGCCGGGAGGTTGTGTGGGACTTGTTTGATCCACTCGCTCCCTTGTGAAGGTAAAACCTTGGATCTATTAGGAAATATGCAACTTGTATTCCCATGGGGCCATAGACCAATATATATACATGTCCAGGTGCAAGAAATAAGCAAAAAAACCCTTATATAACGGGGTAAATACAAAATGCTACATGGCTATATATAGTACTCTAACACCCCCTCAAACTCATGGCGGATCAACAACACTGAGTTTGGAGAGATAGAAGCCATGTTGCGCTCTAGTCTGAGCCTTCATAAAGAAGTCCGCCAATGGTAAGTCGGAATGCACATACTGAAGGGCAATAACCTGACCCTACACACGAGCGCACACATAGAAATCATCAACACCAATATGCTTGATGAGCTCATGCTTCACAGGGTCATGCACAATGCCAATAGCAGAGTAGGTGTAGACGTGTAGTGACAGAAACACCAAAATCCAGAAGTAACCACCGTAACCATGTCACCTCCGCCGTCAAAAGAGCCATAGCTTGCAACTCGGCCTCTGCACTCGAACGGAAAACTGCAGACTATTTCTTCGTCTTCCAGGCAATGAGAGAACCACCAAGAAAAACATAGTAAGCAGAAAGTGAACGGCGATCCGAGGGATCACTGGCCCACGTAGCATCCGAGTAGGCCTAAAGTTGTAATGAACTGGAGCGAGGAAAGAACATACGGTGAGAGACCTTGCCACGAAGATATCGGATAACATGGAGGAGGTGACTAGTGAACCAAAGTGGGAGCAGAGACAAACTGACTCAAAATATGGACTAGATAAGAGATATCTCCAGCTACATAGACAAGACTCCAAACAAGATGACAATAACGCGTTGGATCAGGCAAGGGGTCACCATCAGTATCACGGAAATGAACATTAAGCTCCATGGGAGTCTCAACAATGTGCCCATTAGTAAGAGCAACACGAGAAAGAAGATCTTGGATATACTTTTCTTGGGAAATAAAAAAGTCATCAGTGGTAGAAGAGACCTTGATATCAAGGAAGTAGCGAAGAGGGGGGCCAAGATCAGACATAAGGAACTGCTCACTAAGGCGGTCTTCACGAAGGCAATATACTCAGGGTCGTCGCCAGTGATAATCATGTCATCAACGTATAGAAGAAGAAGAGCCCGGCCACGAGCAGAAAGGTGGACAAACATCGTTGGATCACGAGCATTCGCTGGAAAACCAGCGACAGTCACCACAGAGGCAAAACACTCAAACCAAGCGCGTGGGGCTTGCGTAAGGCCATAGAAAGCGCGACGAAGACGACAAACCATGCTATCAGGAACAAAATACCAAGGTGGTGGCTGCATGTAAACCTCCTCATGTAGCTCACCATCAAGAAAGGTATTCTTAACATGAAGCTGAGACATAGACCAGTGGCGAACAGAGGCCACGGCAAGAAGTGTGCGGACAATGGTCATACAGGCTACATGAGCAAAAGTCTCATCGTAATCACGACCATGCTCCTGATGAAAACCACGAGCCACAAAACAAGCTTTGTAGCGCTCAAGAGAACCATTAGAGCGAGTCTTAACCTTGTACACCCACTTACAAGTGATGGGACGAACACCGGGAGGAAGAAAACAATATCCCATGTGCCGGTGTGCTCAAGAGCAGGAAGCTCCCCTGCCATCGCAAACCCCCATTCTGGACGAACTACAGCTTGACGATAAGAAGTCGGATGAAGAACAGCAGCACCAGCGCTTGGAAAACCAAGGTGTTCAACAGGCGAAAGCGGACGAGGACGAAAGCCATAACTAGGCTGGGACGAGGAACATGGCACATCAGTAGATGTACCCACATCATGTGGACGACGGGTATAATGTCGAGGAAAAGATGAAAGAATACGAGGGGGGATCTCCAGAACAGGTGAAGGTGACGGAGAAGACACCGGGGATGAAGGTGCAGAATCCTGTCATGAGCGAGGTTAGGAAACCATAGGAGATGGTGGCGTCAGATCTGCAATAGTCGAAGAAACAGGGGCAACATGATGGATATACAAGGGCTCAACTAGTGTGATAGGTGTGTCAGGAAATGTCACGAAAGATGTATCCTCAACTGAAAAGCTCGAGGAAGATGGACGTGGGTAGAAGGGATGAGACTCATCAAAAGTCACATCCCCAAAAATACGCATCTGACGACCGACAGGATCCCAACAACGACAACCCTTATGCTCATCACTATAGCCTAAGAAGACACACTTAACAGACTGAGCGACCAGTTTGGTGAGTTCACGAGGGGCAAGAACATAGCAAACACAATCAAACAAACACAGCTCCGAGTAATCAGGGGATCGATCAAAGAGACGCTCCAAAGGAATGCGACCCTGCATAGCAGTGTACGACTGAAGGTTGATGAGGTAGGTGGAAGTGGAGATGCCCTCAACCAAAAAGTGCGGCGAGGTGGCAATCATCAGCGCACGAGCCGTCTCAAGAAGGTGATGATGCTTGCGCTCAGCCACACCGTTCCGAGCATGAGCACCAGGACAAGATAACTGAGCAAGAGTACCTTGCTCAGCAAGAACTCCACACAATATCTTGGAGATATACTCTCCAACAGAGTCTGCACGGAACACATGAATAGGTGTAGAAAACTTAGTGTGAACCATGGCAGCAAAACGCTTATAGATAGGTAATACCTCACTATGAGAAGACATAAATATATCCAGGTGTGGCGAGAGAAATCATCAATAAAGATAATATAGTAGCGATGACCCCCTTTCGAGGCAAAGGGAGCCGGGCCCCAGACATCAGAGTGAACAAGGTCAAAAGGACGCTGAGACACAGTGTCGCTCAGGATAAGGTAACTGGTCCTGTTTACCAAGCCGACAACCCTGGGAGTCTAAAGACACACCGTCGGAGACAGGTCCAAGAAGACCACGTCGAACTAAGGATGAGAGACGAGAGCCACACAAGTGACGAAGGCGATGCCACTGCTGAAAAGAGCTGGTAGACAAGGCGACACTAGGGGAGAGGCTCGGGACAGTGGCAGTGGAGGGAGGTGAAGCCAGTCAAGCTCTAGAGGCCGTGAGAGTCACGACGCCGAGGACCAGCACCAAGGAGAGCACCAGTATGACGGTTCAGAACGGAACAAGAGTCGACGTCTAGAATGACACGACAACCAGAGTCAACAATCTGGCCACCAGAAATGAGTTGCATGGTAAGTCGGGGAATATGAGCAACACCAGGAACATGAAAAGATGAAGTGCTAAGAATGCCTCGACCAGTAACCGGCAGAGAGGTACCATCAGCAGTAAGAACATGAACAGGAGAATCGAGAGGTCTAGTAGAGGATAAAGTAGATGAATCATGAGTCATATGAAAAGATTCTCTAGTATCAAGAATCCATAGAGATGTACCTGCTTGTGTAGAAGGTGGTCTCACAATGTCAGAAGAGTCAGTAGCAAAACTAGCAGAACCTGTCGATGGAGAACCGGAAGATGGAGCTAGCAGGCATTGAAGTCACAGAATCTCCTGCTCGGTCAGGAGCTCAACTGAAGAGGTTGACGTAGATGCACCCAATAAGAGAGAACCGAAGGCAATCGAGAGGGCGCGAAATCGCGCAACTCAGTGAAGTACATAGCTGAAGTAGACGCAGTAGCACCGGGAGAGGAGTGGCCACCACCACCTGTCGAAGCCGCTAGATGTGGCGGTGTAGCATGGCCAGTAGTTCTCGCAAGGCCGGTGGAGGAGATGAGGCCATATGTAGACAAGCACCAAGCGCCAAGGGAAGACGTCTGTGCGAGGCGTAGTCGATGGAGTCATATGCACCAGAACAGCCGGTGAAAATCGCGAGAGGTGTCGGGGAAGAGCGACGTTCACCAATGAAAGTCGATGGAGGAGTCGGCGTAGAGCGACAATCACCATGTGCGGAGGTTGCAGGAGTAGTCTAGGAGTAATCCCGATTAGTCTATGAGTCTCAACCTTGCTTCGACTCGTCAGTCTTGAATAGCTCTATATGTGGCATTTACATTTACTTTTCATTGCTTAGACATTCTACCTGTAGCTATGCAATAATGATAGAATTAAGTTGTTTCTATGACATAAGTTCCTCTTTGTGCTGCAATCTGATGCCAGGCAATTTCTTTTATCGTTGTTTCTCTTTTCGGGCTCATTCGGTTTGGAGGAAATTTTGGAGGATTCCTATGGGATTTCTTCATATGTCTAGCATTCGATTCATAGGAATAGAGGTACTTGATTCCTTAGGATTGTGTCCGTCCATATTGACCTGATTCCTTAGGATTCTTAGTATTTGGTAAGACCTCATTGAAAATTCCTAAGGATTGGAGAGCACGGTAAATCCTGATGAGTAGGATCCAGAGGAACCCAGGCAGCAGTACTGCCTCCTTGATTGGATCACACATGTCAACTGGCTTTTCAGAGACCTGAAAGGATGAAGCCCTGGGTAGGGCATCTTAATCCTTCACCTTTTCTATTCCTCTGATTTGAAAATCCTGTAAAACTGAATTAGCCATTCATCTGCAAACAGATTATTTCCATTTCTTAAGCAAAAGATACACTTTTGCATATTCTCAAAATTAAGTACTGTTTGTTTGATTTTTGAGTTCCAGCTTCATTCCTCGTAATTGGCTCCACCAATGATTTGCATGTAGTGCGCTTCATTCCTCGTAAGAGCATTTAATTTCAGCTTTTCTGTTCTATATATTTGAACCTGCCTTTTTGTCAGCATTTTTGGTTTGTTCTGAATGATCTTGGCATGATGGTTCCTGGTTGGTGTTTTTTACTTATGGTTTCTATTTGTACATGCAACCAGTGGTTTCATAGGTATATATGATGTTCCCCACTTCATCAAGACATTAAAATATGATGTCCATATTGCTATGAGCGTTCCAGATATCATTACAAACGGAAAAACTAAGAAGCTGAAAGCCTACCAGGTGAAAGAAAAGCTCACTAGTTTCAGTTATATGAGTGAATAACTCGAGAGAGACTAATATGTGTTGCTAACAGATCCGGCCACCTCGAGATGCACCGGTAACTTGGTATATGACAGTTGCTTTAGAGAAGATGAAGAGTTATGGGGCTATCTATTTAACTCCATTTTCACATCGCTTGGCAGAAGATATAAATGATCCAGAGATCCAGAGACTTCGGTGCCGGGTGAATTATCATGCGTTACGATTCAAGCCAAACATCATGAAAACAAGCAGTGAGATAGTGAATAAGCTCCGCTCAGAAGGCCATTTCATGTCGATTCATCTTCGGTTTGAGATGGATATGCTTGCTTTTGCTGGGTAGAACATTGACTAACCACACTGTGTGATTACATGATTCAGTCATTCATGCTTATAATAGTCAGTTTGTTATTCACTTGTCATCATATATTCTTTGCTATGCATCCAGAAACGGAGAAGCGCATCCATGTATTCTTTATTTCAGTTCATTGTAGGCTACAGAAAAGCTAACAAGAGCATTGTAGAGCCTTAGATATCATAACATTACTCAATTTTTCATCAATTTTTTTGAAATGATGTCACTAACCAAACTAGCAAAGTGCCTGCCATAATAAACCAATATGTGCTTGCAAATCTGAAAAACAGTTAAATAGTTTATACCATCTAACTTAGGCTACATCCTGATTTGGGTTGTATAACGATCCTCTGAAAATAAAATTTAAAACACAGCACCTGGATTGTGCGCTAGTTTAATAAATACTGTTTGATTTCTTTGTTATACCCTTTGTGTATAGGTTAGATGGTAAGAAGCTCTAACCCTCTTGATAAGGTGCCGAGTTTGACTCTGCTGCTGCCTCAATAGTTTACGCAAAGTCCAAAAAGGCGCGCTTAATCATGCGCTTATGCGTGCCTATGCATGGGGCGCTGGCCTAATGCCTTGCCTAGGCCATGTGCGCTCGAAAAGGCATGATGCACGCCTAGGCAGAGCACATTTTGCACGTATGCCCAAAAAGCTGCGATTAGGCGCGCTGATTTCGCGCGGAACTAGAAGCAGGGGCAGCGTCGAAGACAATAAAAGGAGCGGGATCTACTCATGGGACATACCAACTATTAGGTTTAGGTTGCTCTCCTCGGGTCGCTGGCTGCTGGAGCTGAAGGCTCTCCTCGCGCCGTTGCCGCCTGCCCGAGCCGAAGGCTCTCCTCATGCCGCCGCCTGTCGGAGCTGAAGATTCTCTTCGTGCCGTCGCCTGTCGGAGCTGAAGATTCTCCTCACGCCACCGGCTGTCGGAGTTGAAGCTTCTCCTCCCGACGTCGGCTGCTGGAGCTGAAGCTTCTCATGGCGCCGCTGGCTGCTGGACTCGGATCTCCTCCGCCCCGCGTCGTCGGCTGCCGTACTCGGAGCTTGTCCAGCTCGCGACCCAAGCACTACTCCTCCCCTCGCCTTTGATGTGCTCCTGCCACCTCCTTGTGAGCTCTCTGCCTCTCCCCCTCCTCTGTTTCTCATTACTGGTGCGAGGTAGACGGGTGGAGTGTGTTAGAGTATATATAATATAGCCATGTACCCTTTTGTATTTATCCCAATATATAAGGGGTTTCCTGCATATAGTCCATCACCTGTACATGTATATATACCGGCCTATGGCCTCATGGGAATACAAGTTGCATATTCCTAACATGGTATTACAGCTAGGTCAATTTTCTGCACGCTGCAACTCGTGCAATTGATCTGTCTCTCCTCTCCCGATCGAACTCGTCCTCGATCTCCTGTTCCTGATCGAGCTCGTCCTCGATCTCCTCCTCCCGCCCCGATTAAAGCTGCTGCCCCGCTCGAAGCCGCTCGGTCTCCCGTCCTCCTCGAGCTGCTCCGGTCCTGCTGCTTCGCTTGGTCTCCCGTCATCCTCGATCTGCTGCGCCAGTCCTGCCGCTTCTGCCGCCGCCAGCCGCCCTCGATCCGGCCGCCGCACTCCGTCGCGTGGCTCGCCTCCGCCTGCCGTGACGAAGCTAGGAGGCCCCGGGACAGAAGAGGGAGCCCTGCGCGTCCTGATCTGGACTGAGCACGCGGTAGGGCGAGGCGGATTGGATCCTCCTGCATCCCGTCCCGATCTCGACCGGATTGGATCCTCCAGCATCCCGTCCCGATCTCGACTGGATTGGATCCTCTAGTCCCGATCTTGACCGATCTCTGTAAAAAAAAAGTCTACTGCATCGGGCTATGTTGCTGTCCCTCGTTGTTCGGTGATCTTTGATGGTACTAACTACACCGAGTTCGTTGGCTTCATGCGCATCCACATGCGTGGCATCCGTCTTTGGGGTGTTCTTTCTGGCGAGGTCTGCTGTCCGCCACGTCCGGTTCCTCCTGTGGCTCCCACTCCGCCGATCCCTCCGGCTCTTCCTGCGGATGCTACTCAGGCTTCAAAGGATGCAGCTAAGGTTGCTGATGAGGCTGCTATCCGTGCTTATGATGAGAAGATTTTGGCTTATGAGGAGGCTCTTCAGGTGTATCATGGTGCTCTGTCCCCAGTGGCTTGATGACGATGCTCGTGTTGCCGCTGTTCTCACTGCTAGTGTTCTGCCTCAGTTTGCTTCTGAGTTTCTGGGCCTTCCTACTGTATTTGAGATGTGGACCCGCCCTCGTCAGTGCTATGAGCCCTCTGGTGATGCCTTATACCTCTCTGTGGTCCGTCAAGAGCATGCTCTTCAGCAGGGTGACTCTACTGTTGATGACTTCTATGCACAGAGTTCTGCTATCTGGCGCCAGCTTGATTCTCTCCCCAGTGCTGGTTGTCGTACTTGCTCATGTCGCCAGGCTGTACATGCCAATTTGGAGTTTCATCGTAAGTACTCCGCCAGTTCCTCCGCTTCAGTCGCCTCTGCTACTGGTTCCTTCCAGCAGTGGCATCATCGACTTGGTCATCTGTGTGGTTCTCGTTTGTCGTCTTCAGTTCGTCGAGGTCTTCTGGGGTCTGTCCCAAGAGATGTCTCTTTAGAGTGTCAGGGTTGTCGTCTTGGCAAGCAGATTCAGTTATCATATTCACATAGTGAGTCAGTGTCTAAGCGTCCTTTTGATTTAGTCCATTCTGATGTATGGGGTCCGACTCCCTTCGCTTCGAAAGGGGGTCATAAATACTATATTATTTTCATAGATGACTTCTCTCGTTACACATGGCTTTATTTCATGACTTCTCGTAGTGAGGTGTTATCTATTTATAAGCGTTTTGCTGCCATGGTTCACACTCAGTTCTCTTCACCCATTCGTGTGTTTCGTGCCGACTCCGATGGCGAGTATATCTCTAAGATGTTGCGTGGTGTTCTTGCTGAGCAAGGGACTCTCCCTCAATTCTCTTGTCCTGGTGCTCATGCTCAGAATGGCGTGGCTGAGCGGAAGCATCGTTATCTTCTTGAGACGGCTCGTGCATTGATGATTGCTGCCTCTCTCCTGCCTCATTTTTGGGCTGAAGCCGTCTCCACCTCCACCTATCTCATCAATCTACAACCTTCCGCTGCTCTCCAGGGTGGTATTCCTTTCGAGCGTCTTTTTGAACGTTCTCCCGATTATTCGATGCTTCGCTTGTTTGGTTGTGTTTGCCATGTTCTTCTTGCCCCTCGCGAACGCACCAAACTGACCGCTCAGTCTGTTGAGTGTGTCTTCTTAGGCTACAATGATGAGCATAAGGGCTATCGTTGTTGGGATCCTATCGGTCGTCGGATGCGTATCTCTCGAGACGTGACTTTTGATGAGTCTCGTCCTTTCTACCCACGCCCATCTTCCTCGACCTTTTCAGTGGAGGATATCTCTTTCCTCACTTTTCCTGACTCACCCATCACCCCCATCGAGCCTTTGCCTATTTGTTCCGCTCCCTCTGCTTCTCCATCTCTTGTCGATTTGCCGCCACCATCTTCCACGGTTTCCTCGCCTAACATGTCACCGGATTCTACACCTTCATCTCCAGTGACTTCTTCGTCGCCACCCCCCGATTCTACCTTGGCGATTCCTCCTTCCATTGTTTCATCTTTTCCTTAGTGTTACACTCGTCGTTCACGTCATGTGGATGTCTCTATGGATGTGTCGTCATCCTCGTCTCAGCCTACTTATGGCTTGCGTTCTCGTCCTCGTCCGCCTGTTGATCGCTTTGGATTTCCCATCACTGGTGCTGCTGTTCTTGAGGTGACTTCTTATCTTCAGACTGTTGTTCATCCTGAATGGCAGTTTGCGATGGCAGAGGAGATTGCTGCTCTTGAACGCACTGGCACGTGGGATCTTGTTTCCCTTCCTCCCGGAGTCCGTCCCATCACTTGTAAGTGGGTCTACAAGGTTAAGACTCGCTTTGATGGTTCTCTTGAGCGTTATAAAGCTCATCTTGTGGCTCGTGGTTTTCAGAAGGAGCATGGTCGTGATTACGACGAGACTTTTGCTTTAGTGGCCCATATGACCACTGTTCGTACACTTCTTGCCGTGGCCTCTGCCCGCCACTGGTCTATATCTCAGCTTGATGTTAAGAATGCATTTCTTAATGGTGAGCTGCGTGAGGAGGTGTACATGCAGCCACCACCTGGGTATTCTGTTCCTGATGGCATGGTATGTCGTCTTCGCCGATCTCTCTATGGCCTTAAGTAAGCCCCCCGTGCCTAGTTTAAGCGTTTTGCCTCTGTGGTGACTACCGCTGGTTTTTCAGCAAGTGCTCATGATCCAGCACTGTTTATTCACCTTTCTCCTCGTGGTCGGACTCTTCTTCTTCTCTATGTTAATGACATGATCATCACTGGGGATGACCCCGAGTATATTGCCTTTGTAAAGGCCCGTCTTAGCGAGTGGTTTCTTATGTCTGATCTTGGACCTCTTCGCTACTTTCTTGGGATTGAAGTCTCTTCTACCTCTGATGGCTTTTTTATATCCCAGGAAAAGTATATCCAGGATCTTCTTGCTCGTGCTGCTCTTACTGACGAGCGCATTGTTGAGACTCCCATGGAGCTCAATGTTCACCTCCGTGATACTGATGATGATCCCTTGCCTGACCCGACGCGTTATCGTCATCTTGTTGGCAGTCTTGTCTATCTCGCTGTCACTCGTCCGGATATCTCTTATCCGGTTCATATTCTGAGTCAGTTCGTCTCTGCTCCCACCTCGGTTCACTATAGTCATCTCCTTCGTGTTCTCCGATATCTTCGGGCCACGATCTCTCACCGTCTATTCTTTCCTCGCTCCAGTTCTTTACAGCTTCAGGCCTATTCGGATGCTAGGTGGGCTAGTGATCCTTCCGATCGCCGTTCACTTTCTGCTTACTGTGTTTTTCTTGGTGGTTTTCTCATTGCCTGAAAGACGAAGAAACAACTTGCAGTTTCCCGTTCGAGTGCAGAGGCTGAGTTGCGAGCGATGGCTCATTTGACGGCAGAGGTGACTTGGTTACGGTGGTTACTTCAGGATTTTGGTGTTTCTGTCACTACACCGACTCTGTTCTTATCTGACAGTATAGGTGCTATTAGTATTGCGCGCGATCCTGTAAAGCATGAGCTCACCAAGCATATTGGTGTTGATGCTTTCTATGTGCACGCTGGTGTGCAGGATCAGGTTATTGCTCTTCAGTATGTGCCTTCTGAGTTACAGTTGGCGGATTTTCTGACGAAGGCCCAGACTAGAGCGCAGCATGGCTTCTATCTCTCCAAACTCAGTGTTGTTCATCCACCATGAGTTTGAGGGGGGTGTTAGAGTATATATAATATAGCCATGTACCCTTTTGTATTTATCCCAATACATAAGGGGTTTCCTGCATATAGTCCATCACCTGTACATGTATATATACCGGCCTATGGCCTCATGGGAATACAAGTTGCATATTCCTAACAGAGTGGAGTTGCTTGCGAGTTGCTGATGTTAGTTGCTCCGGTGCTGTCGATGCTTGCCTGTTGCTACTGCTGTGTGCTCCAGCAAGCTGCTGCTCCTATCTGTGCACTTGTACTGCTACTAATGTGTGGTATTGGTCTGCTAGTTGGAAGCTGCTGCCTGTGTTGGTCACTTGGTCTGCTAGCTATATATTTTGTTGGTATGCTGCTTGCCTGCTGCTTGTAGCACTCTCCGTACAATTGTGTAGAAAACGCCTAATTGCGCCTAATCGTGCCTAAGCTAGAAAAGCGCAAGTAGGTGGCCGAACGCATAATTAACGCCTAGCGCTTTTTTGAACTTTGAGTTTATTTCTGCCTTTTTTCGGCAAAAAAAATCCCACATGTGAGAGTAGGGAAGGGTGGGTGAATCCGCCACGAACTCAAACCTGTAGAAGTACTCCCTCCTTCCGAAATTACTTGTCGCAGAAATAGATAAAAATAGATGTATCTAGAAGTAAAATACGTCTAGATACATCCATTCCTCCGACAAGTATTTCTGGACGGAGGTAGTATAATATAGGAAATGATAAACTCACATTATTGATATTCTGTATCACGGTCATTTGTGTCCTCTTGTACTAGAACTTCGGAATACATTTATATTGTTTGGTTCATTTTTGTAGTTTGACAGATGATCAACTTGTTTTTTTTACTAGAGAAAAGCTATGCTACACATGGATATGGTTACCGGGAGAAAAAACCGGTTAACTACTAATCTAGGTACCCCACGAGAAATCGCCTTACCAAGTGAAAAACCCAGAATTTTCAAACTTGAATAATTTTTGCCTGATTTTTGAATTAATTTTGTTCGAATTCAAAATTCATTAAAAAAGGCCTCCGGTAACGGCCAGGTATTTTCAGTTTACCGCGGTATCAGGAAATCTTGGTGCCCCGTGAGATTTTTTAGCATTCGGAATCCAAAACCTTGATGCTACATCGCTGATAACAAAGACTTGATAAATGCAGTGGTTATTTTGCATATCTTCATCTTACATTGCTGGTCATGGCTTATTTTTTACATGAAAAATTCAGGTGCATTGATATATTTACACCTCAGGAACAGAAAATTCTGATCAAGTACCGCAAGGAAAATTTTGCAGAAAAAGAACTTGTCTATAGGGAAAGACGGCTCATTGGAAAGTGCCCTTTAACTCCAGAAGAGGTACTATCCTTTTAGATACATTGCTCTGGATATTTCTGTAGTGGTACTCAAATATTCAACTATGTTCTGAAATTAGGAGTTACTCCCTCCATTCCAAAATAAGTGTCGCGGTTGAACTAAAACCGCGACACTTATTTTGGAACGGAGGGAGTACTTGTAAACTGGAATACCAACTTGAAGGCCAACCGAGTAAAATTTTATCCTCCATAGCATAACGATTGTTCTGGACCAGAAGTCTATCCAGAACCATGAGTAAATATAGTGATTTCGACACTACCCGACTAGTATATCCAAAGCCACAACCAAATATTATTGCTATTTAGTGCACATACCATACCTGCCAGAGTGCCACTTTCTGGCTACAACCAAATATTGCAGTTTGTTTACTTCACTAATTATTATTTTGAACCTTGAATGTTGTTTTTTAAAAGTCCATTTCAGCTTTCAGCCCTCAACTACATTCTGAGTTGGAAACTGGAACTGTATGAATTGTCCTCTATACAACCTTAGGTGGTTTTATGATTATTTTATTTTATTTTGAAAAGGTGTGTATTACTTAGGAAGAAAAATTTGGTATACAATCGTGCAGCGCCGCCTTGGGCACACAGGTAGGGACCGAGCCTTGCAGAACATGCCCACACGACACACCACCCATATTGAGCAAGCTCATGGGCAGTCCTGTTATACACACGAGGAATTGTGTCGAATAATTGTTGGAGATGTATTTGAGTAGGACACTCGCCATCCTAGGCCTCTTATATAATGTGGGGGTAGACACATGATACAACCTATGCGAACATAATAGCACAGGCACACAGGGGGAGCCAACGACATGTGATTGCGTTCGGGTTGCCAGTATGTGGTCTTGTAGCGGTGGGAGGAGCGCTCACAGTCACGCCACGGGGATGTAGCCGATGTTCGGTGTAGCTCATTAAGATATCTCGGCGCCGTGCCTCGTCTGATTGCTTGGTCCTCGGTAGATATCTATGTGCCTCCAATTATTCTAACACGTGGTATCATGAGCAATGTTAAGGAGGTCGCAGATTGTTGATCTAGAGGAAGGGTCCCAATTTCGTATGATTCGTGTGGCAGCAGGAGCGAATATCAGATCGGGTTCAGAGGCAATGAGTTTGAGACTGTGTGCAATGTGTCTACGAGGTATGGGCACGATGTAGCAATTGGAATGCAAAGACGTGCAACAACAGAGGCCCTGGTCGTGGGTGATCTCAGCCAGATGGATTCGACGCGTGGGAAGCAATAGAAGACCTAGCGTACAACTATCGGAGGCTCGAGTGAGGCGGGTTGGCCTCAAGAGGGGCTGGCTAGTGCGCTGTTGGACGGCGGAAGCAGCTGCTGACGGAGGCCTAGGTAAGAGCTGCTATGAAGGTCAAAACCTAGGTAGGGTGTGGTGCTGCCACGACAAGTTGCACGGTACGAGATTTGGTTGAGAAATAAAAATCGGTCCTTGAAGGTTGCAGCGTGTTGGAACATGGGATTCACTGGCTACTAGCATGTGTATCTCGAGCGTGGAAAAGAAGAGAATAAGAAAACTAGTGAGGAAGTCACGGGGTGCTACAAGTGTGGAGCTGATATAGTAATGAAATTGCTTGGACTACTTCTATTTTTTTGCTTCGTATGCCAAGGAGATGGCGGCATAGCACCAGGGGTGTTGTTTAGCTCGCATTCAAACATGAACCGAGGATGTCGACATGCGTATAAGGCTCGAAGGAGTATGGAGCACGCCGTGGCTGGAATGCGGGATCATGCATACACAGAGGGCTTGTGCGGCTTCCTGGGAGACTCGACCCGGACCATGGTTGACACGACGCAGGGTGGAGTATGGTTGCAGTTGGATAATTTCAGCTGGGTCAGATTATACAGTCTGATGGATCGACGTGAGTCGATCAGTATAGAAAACAGGGGCGCTTTTAGCGACGATGACATATGAGCGTGATGCTGATGGTGACCGACTTATGGGGCGTGGAAACACGTGGTGCAAGCCTAATGGCTTGTGCGGCTTCAACAAGATTATGACATGGGGTTGATTCAAGACAACGTATGGATGAGAACTTCAAGTCGACAGGGCGCGGGGTAGCATGGCCAGCTACATGGAGTCATGTTGAAGGTGGAGCTCGAGTGTGATGGAAGACTTCATTCGGTGTTGATGGAGGGGCTACGTTGTAAGGATCTGGAGAATCAAAGCCTATTTAAGCGGGTAAAACGAGACACACGTGCTTCAGACTAGGGCCCACTGGTCTGATGGAAACGTGATACTCAACATTTGTTGGTGATGATTAGTGTTTCTCTTCAGTGGGGATTGAGGTGGTGTGGGCTAGCTACCCAGAGACTCGACCAAGACATGTTGTAATGTCAAATCAAATGTACATGGAGATTCGACTCATGGATGAATTCAAGGCGGTGGAGAATATTCGCCAAGGTGAATCTTGTTGGAATTGTGTCAAATACTTGTACAAGGTAGGTTATAGTTGGACTTGGATTCAAACCGTGTAGATAAGGTATGGAGATGTGGTAGGACACTTGTAGCCCATGCCTCATATATAATGTGGGGACAGACACACGATGTAACTATGCCACAACATAATAGCACATGCATGCAGGGGAGTTGGCGCCGGGGTGGCTGGTGTGCGGTATTGTAGCGGTATTATGTGCAGGAGCGCTCATAGTCAGGCCTCGGGGATGTAGCCGATGTTCCGTGAACCTTGTTAACAAATCTCGGTCTCTTGCCTTGTGTGATTGCTTGGTCCTTGGTAGATCAACTAAACGCCTCAGGTTATTCTAAGAGGAACCAACGCCATACTTGCCACAGTAGAACCACGTTGTTAAACTCCGGAACCAGACAATTGTCGGGATGGCGTGCAACATGAAGGCGAAGGACATGCCGGACTACATCTGGGGAAGGCAATGACCACCATGTACATCTTTAACCGTGCGCACACTTGGAGTGTCGAGGTGATGATGCCCTATGAGGCCTAGCACAACAAGAAGCCCGAGGTCGAACAGCTGCACGTCTTTGGTTGCGTCATGCATGTCAAGACAACGCGACCAATCTCAAGAAGCTAGGCGACCGAAGCATTCCCGTGGTGTTCGCCGGGTATGGGTAGCGCTTCAAAGCTTATCGGGTGTACGATCCCACCAGCCGCCGTCTACACGTCTCTAATGATGTGGTGTTTGACGAGAATATGAGCAGACCGCCCTGGTGGCACCTCCACCATCGACCTCATTGTGCATGCAGGGGCACCGACAGCGTTAGGCGGAAATGCTGCCATGGCAGCGCTTTCTGCTTCCATCGACCTCATTGTGCATGTAGGACCATCTATTTTTCGAGAAAACGCAAAGACTCTGCGTTTCATTTCATTGAAAGGGAGGAAAGTTTAAGCTGTACATGACTCCGAGCAGGAGGCCCAACGAAAGAAAAAACACCAGGCTAGTGAACATCCCAGGTTAGCGGCAGGACCACCCCAAGGTCGACAGCCCCAGCCCGAACCCAAAGGGCTGCCTCCTCTCTAATCCTAGTAGATAGCAGCTCCATGGCAGCCGAAACCCTAGAGGCTGTCGACACGTAGGAAGTGGAGTTTGCGTCGTCGTATGGCCTGGCGATGCTCGACGACGCCAACGCCCCTGAAGCCTTGCACTGGTGTCGCCACGTCACCGATCTGCTTGATCAGGGTGAGGGTGCGACTAACCCAGGAGAGGCAGAGTGTCTGCATGTTAGACGACGATCCGATGAATTTTCTTGAGGCCCAGCCCTATGCTGCTTGGCGGGCCAAGATGATGGACGAGATGGCGTCCACTGAATCTAACAGGACTTTGTCCCTCTATGATCTGCTCGCAGGTCATCGACCCATTGGTCTGAAGTGGGTGTTCAAGCAGAAAAAGAACACCGTCGACGAGGTGATCAAGCACAAGGCTCGGCTTGTCGCAAAGGGCTACGTGCAGCGCGCCGACATTGACTTCAAGGAGGTGTTTGCACCGGTTGCTTGCCTCGACTCCATGCATGTACTGCTCGTTGTCGCCGCCTAGGAGGCCTGGGACGTGCACCACCATGACATCATGTCCACGTTCCTCAAGAGCGACCTTGATGAGGTGTACTTGGTTTAGCCTCCCGGATTCGTGCACGATGGTGCCGAGAGCAAGGTGCTCAGCCTGCACAAAGCTCTCTACAGTCTCCGTTAACCATCACATGCCTGGAATGCGGAGCTTGACAACGGCCTCGCTGCGTTCGGCTTCAACAAGTGCCCGTCAAAGCATGTGGTGTAAACGCCCATGCCTGGAATCCGGAGCTTCATAGCAGCCTTGCCACGTTCGGCTTCAACAAGTGCCCGTCAGAGCATGTGGTGTAAACGCCCATCGCTTCAGCGAGGGTCTTCTCGTCGAAGTATACGTCGATGACTTTATCATCACTGGCGGCGATCGATGGCTTCAATTGGGAGATGATGGCGCTGTTCAATATGAGCGACCTGGTCGTGCTGAGCTACTACGCTGGCAAGCTGCTGGAGATAGCCGGCATGGGAGATTGCAACTCCGGCACTGCCCATGCAGTCGCGTCTAAAGCTCAGAAAGGCGGTGTTGGCGACCCCGTGGACGCGACCTATTGCCGCAGCATGGTCGACAGTCTGCACTACCTCACCCACACAAGGCCTTGCATAGCCTACACCATTGGCTACATCAGCCGCTTCATGGAGACGCCGGCGTGCAAGCACTGAATGGCGGTGAAACAATTGATGCGCCACATTGCGGACACACGTCGGCATCAGCTATTCGTGGCAGCAGCACGACACAAGGCTCGTCAGTTACAATGACTTCGATCTACCGGGCGACGTCGACAATCGGAAGAGCACAAGTGGCACTATCTTCTTCCTCGGAAGGTGCCCTATGTCCTTGAAATTGGCAAATCAGAAAATAGTTGTGCTCTCGTCTCGCGAGGTGGAGAGGTGGAGTACGTTGCCGTGGTGGGCGTGGCATGGCAGGGTATCTGATATGTGAGCTGCTCGGGCGCCAGGACAGTGTCCGCGAGCTCTACATCGACAACAAGCCAGCCATTGCACTAAGTAAGTGTCCTGTCTTCCACGATAGGAGCAAGCATATGGAGCTCTGAATAAGTAGATTAGGGGGAGTTTGTTGACTAATCTTGTTATTTCTTCAGCTATTTTCAGCTTGTTAGTTCTAGGCTAGCCGTAGCTAGTTTTCAGCTAAATTAGTCTTTGCACGACATGCACTTGTAACCCAATCGCCTGGGATGTGGGATATCACGGCTTGTTTAGGGCTTGTTTAGGGCATCATGGGCACAGGCCACAATCGTTTTCAGTTGAATAAAAGGAGAAGAACGACGGCAGAAAAGCTGCAAGTTCGCAGCACACAACTCTCTTGCTCGCTGTGTTCATTGCCATTATTGGCTACATGTATAAGATATCTAACTCAGACAGTCTGGAGCGGCCCCTCAGACTAGAGACCTTTAGGTTCCTTCTCCGAATCCTGTAATCTCTCCCTATACGGATCTTTTCTCATGTGTGCACACGCTAAATGACACCTTGCTTTAGCAGCTCCAAATCATGAACGATCCCTTGCCAGCAAGCCAAAGCATTCTGACTAAAAGAAGAATCAACGAGATCACCTGAAGGGTAGTATTTCGCTTTGAGTAGCCGAGCACACAAACTTTCAGGGTATGCGATAAGGCGTCAGGCTTGTCTCGCAAGAAGAGCTTGATTAAACAGTCTCAGGTCCCTAAATTCCATTCCACCTTCAAGCTTTGGTCAAACAAATTTGTCCCAAGCATCCAACGTACCTTCTATCTATCTCCTCAACCCACCAGAATTTCGGGGTAATTTGCAAGATCACACAGCCCTGCCGGAAACATGAAAATACTCTTGCGTAAGTTGGGATTGTTTGCACAACGGATTTGATAAGAACTTCCTTAGTACCACCAGAGAGGTACTTCTCACTCCTATCCAAACATCCTTTGCTAAACTTGTCCTTGATGTACCGGAGGGCCCAAGTATTTCTTTTCGAAACCTACTGTTGTGATATCAAGACTTGACTGGTGTCGAACTGTCGATGCCATTTGTTTTCCACATCATCAAACAGGGAAAAATATAGATAGATGGTGAAATATGGCATGGGTGAAGTGAGAGCTTACTGTGATAGCACAAGCCTTACCCATCCCGTCAACGTTAAGTGGTTTGTTTGATGACATGACATGGCAGACATGCACTATCCATATCAGCCAAAACCCACTTGTAAAGCCACCCGATGTTGTGAAGTAGACAGTTTTCATTCTTTGAGTCTGGTTAGGGTTTAAAAGTGGACCTTTTTTTAGGCCAATATATAGCTGGCTTGACAGAAAGCGTGGTGCACAATTGCTATTCTGTACCTCCACCTTAATCATTGTGGAGTTCATGCTTCCTCTGGAAGCAAGATCCATATATTCTGATCTACAACACTATTTTGACTGTTCTAGTCTATCTGTTGCATGCACGCCATATACTATCATGTTGTAAATGGGACATTTTGATGGACTAAGATTAATTATAGGAAGGAAAGTTTGAAGCATATGCAGGAAAACAGTATGTGCTTGGTAAACATTTCAAAACTGTGGACATACATAAAAATATGTACATTTCATAGCTGAACTTCTTGGTTGAAGAAAAGTTCACATGGCTAATTCAAATAAGCATTAATATTGTTGTGCAGGTAGGACTTATTCTTTGTGCACTGGGTTTTGATAATACAACACACATCTACCTTGCTTCTGGAGAGCTCTTTGGTGGGAAACGCTTTATGAGGCCCTTCAAGACTATGTTTCCGCGCGTAGAAAACCATAGCTCCGCTGGACCTGGAAAGCTGGAAGAAAATACCCGTGGGCTGGCAGGTTCTGCAGTTGATTACATGGTCTGTCTCCTATCAGACATTTTTATGCCCACGTATGATGGCCCAAGCAACTTTGCAAACAACCTCATTGGTCACCGCCTATACTATGGTTTCCGTACCACCATCACGCCAAACAGGAAGGCCCTTGCTCCCATATTCATGGACAGGGAGGTAGGCTCAACAGCTGGTTTTGAGGAGCGAGTGAGGCATGTCATGATGAAGAGATATGGTGCCCCCCACAAGCGCATTCATCCTGAATCTTTCTATACAAACTCATGGCCAGAGTGCTTTTGCCAGGCAAACCCTAGGAATCGTGCAGACAAATGCCCACCAGACAATATACATGAGGTTCTGGAGAATCAGTTTCGGAGTGAAGGGAGTATAGAAGTGAAAGCCACTAGTCAGATAGATTCAACCAGCGAAACCGAAGAGACTGTGATTTAATTGAGGAACCAAACTGTTATTGTCTCAGAGGACTGACACTGAATCATCTATCACGTAGCGGGTTATTGCATTTTCGAATGGGTTGACTATTGAGGGATGCACTCAGGCCTAATAAACTGGAATGGAGGTAGTATTTCATCATAGAAATTTACACATGCAGTGTACATCCATCCATATGAACATCTAGTTTTCTTTTTGGTTGGTTGGTTGGTTTGGGGGGGCTTTCTCGTTTATGTGATGATACTAGCTTGGTGTTTTGTTGGAGAAACATAACGGAGTAAGAATCCAACTTTACATTACTAATAAAAGCACACCTCCAACCCTCTGGCCAGTGGTGAAAGATTGCAAGCTACGTTTGTGGGATGATGCCCGAACCATCTTCTTTAGAGCATCTCTAACGGCCCAAAAACAGTTTCGCGCGCTAAAAATTCGTTTTTTTATGCGTCGGACAGCTCCAACAGAGGCTACAAAACACTGCCCGCATTAAATTTTTTGGGCATGTACTAAAAACCAGCAAATTTAGGACGTCGAATCGTGTGTGCTTCATAATTTACACCGTGTGTTTTTTTGAATGCGCGTTTTTGTTTATCTGAGAAAACAATGTTGTTTCCCGTCCAATAAAAGTTTGTTTATCTGAGAAAACAATGTTGTTTCCCGTTCAATAAAAGTGTTATAGTGTTGCGTTGAATTTTTTATTGTGTGTGAAACTTTTGTGCCGCTGTTGGAGATGCTCTTAGACATTATGTCTGGTGGGGTAATGCCTCAACCATACGTTTCTTGAGCATTTGTAGATGTTTCCACTTACTACATGTTCAGATTTTCAAGTTTTGGTGTAGCGCCGTACATTTAGAGGAATTAGGTATATTTATAAATGTAGATAAATAGATGTATTTAACATTAAAATACATTTAGATACATCCATTTCTATGATAATTATTTTTGAACGAAAACTATATGATTTTTGGTGTAACTAGCAAATTTGCCCGTGTATTGTAATTGGAAAAATGTCATTTGCTCGGTGACAGGTGTGAGATCCAGGAAAGGGGAGTTGGCTTCGTCCAAATGAACTGGAGCAAGGAGGAGGGAGGGTGCCAATGAAGGAAGAATTTTAAGTTGAAATAGAGATATGTACCTCGGGCCAATTAGGCACGACAAATTAGATACTGTGCGGCTTTGGGACAATTGGTTAGCGCAGAAATATCTAGCATCTTCTACAGTCCTAATACGAAGGTGGAAATCAGAGAACAAGTTTGTATTACTCTGAATATTTTGACTGAGGCCCTAAATGATAAATATCTAGGATTGTCAGCACATGTGGGATTAGACAAACCAGAATGTTTTCAATTTCTGGTTGAGAGGATAGTTAAAAAATTAGTGGTTGGAAGGAAAAACCTTTTTCTGTTGGAGGAAAGGAGGTCCTGCTCAAGGCTGTTGTCCAAGCCATACCCACCTATGCAATGTCGGTCTTTAAAATTCCTAAAAAAATTGTAAAGGAATTATTGACGCGATAGCGCATTTCTAGTGGGAAGGCGAGGAGAACCAGAGAAGGATGCATTGGATGAAGGATGCATTGGATGGCCCGGCGGAAGATGTGTGTTCCAAAAAATGAAGGAGGAATGGGCTTTCGTGATATTCACTGTTTTAATTTAGCAATGCTCGCGAAACAGGCGTGGCGACTCTTTGATAGCCCTGATTCTTTGTGTGCTACTATCCTTAGGGCCAAATATTACCCTGACGGTAACCTCCTGAATACTAAGTTAAGAAAAGGTTCTTCCTTCACGTGGCAGAGTATTATAGCTGGGTGAACACCCTAAAAAATGTTCACCCAAAAAAATGGTTATACATGACGTGTGGGGAATGGACAGAGCATAAGAATTTGGGATGACTCTTGGATTCCGAATTGTGCTAATAGAAAAATTATTACACCAAAGGGTAGACTTCTACTCTCTAAAGTGGTTGATCTAATCGATACTATTACGAATAGCTGGGATGAAGACCTTATTACACAAACAATGTAGCCCATTGATGCTCAACGAATTCTCTCTATTCCATTGGCACAAAATGACATGCCAGACTTAATTGCGTGGAGTCATACGAAGAATGGTATGTTCTCAGTAAGTCTGCATACTTGGTAGAATGGAACCATCAGTATGGATGTAAAATAAGACATGCTAATGGGATGGGTCGTTCAGCGGTAAATCCTATTTGGGAAAAGATTTGGAAGTTATCTTGCCCGACAAAGGTTAATTTTTTTATCTGGCGTACGCTACATGACACTCTTCCTTGTCGTGTAACGCTTGCAGATAGGCATATGAAAGTTTCACCAATTTGCCCTACGTGCTCTGAGGGTCTTGAAGATACTAAGCATTTGCTTTTTCTGTGCTCTAAAGCACAGGAAGTTTGGAAAGAGATTAGGGATGGATGATATTATCGAGAAAGCTTGTGAGATTGATCGGGCTCGTGAGGCGGTATTGGAGTATCTACTGCTTTTACCAGACCAAGACTTGAGGATTATGGGACGCCATAACGTCCGTGAAATGGTTGCCATTTCTGCATGGTATTTATGGTGGAAAAGGCAAAAACTAGTGCAGAAGGAGAAAACTTAGAATGCTCATATGATCTCTATGGGAATATTGGTTCTAACAACAAATTTTGTCAATGCATCATCCCCAAAGGCCTCAATGAGAAAGGAGGGATGGTCTCATAACCCTAGGTGTTTTGTAAAACTTAACGTCGATGCTTCTTTGGATCATGATCTGTTACGAGGTACGATGGGGGCGGTCCTTCGAGATGGTAAAGGAAGTTTCATTGCAGGGGGAATAACAAGATTGACCATTGTGCGGATGTATTGATGACTGAAGCAATGGCGCTCAGATTTGGCATAACTCTGGCGCAAAAATGGGTTGTAATCGTCTCATTATCAACTCAGACAATATGGAGGTTATCGAGGCAATGAAGGATGGAGGACGATCTGCGGGTGCGGCGGCGACAATTTTTTATGACTGTTTTCATTATGCTTGTGATTTTATAGCTACCAGATTTAAACACTGTAATAGAGAAGCAAATAAAGTAGCTCATGAACTCGCTAGATTAGCTAGATCTTCTCGGGCTTCTCACTGGTTTGAAGAACCACGAGTTAAAGTTGCAACGTTACTCTTAAACGATGTTTTAATCATCTCTAATGAATAAAGTTTTTGTTTCCCTAAACAAAGGCACGACCAATTAGGCACGACCCATTTGACGACGAAACTCTTTATATTGTGGATGCAGCACATAGCCTAGTCTCGCCATTTCCAAAAAGATGTGTCTAGCATTTATCTAGATGGGACTTAACCAAATCACATCTAACTCATATTTCACTTGATATTCATGAAGATTCGTACATGTTTTTATTTTAATGATGTGTGAGAGTTAAATTAGACTTTGTTAATTATCATCTAGATGAGAATTAATAAATCCAATTTCAAAATAGTAATAATAGATTATAGAGTATTTACATTTTATATTTTTCAAAAAAATAATAATATAAATCTTCCAATCACCTTTATTTGCTATACTCCTCGTGACTCACGCAACAAATGAAGACACACACGAGCAATCGGCGATCAAATATTTCACAAATATCTCCATATATTTTTTCACTTCCCCTATCTTGAAAATGATTGTGCATATTTGTTGCACAAATATAATGTAATCTTGTTGTTTGGAATGTACCTCCTTTGTCTCGTAATATATTGTGTACAAAATGTTTTTATACTATAAAACTATTATGAGACACAGGGAGTAGAAATTTGGAATCCAACGATCTGTGCTATTAATCCAGTTAATACTTTCACACTATCAAATGTTCCACAGTTATGTCAAACGGGTTGTGCTATTAATCCTTTCACACTCAAATGTTCCACAAGTATCTTTGATTGAGGTCATAAGAGCATCTCCAACCAGCCGACCAATTTTGTGTGCGCATATCCTTTTTGATCGAAGCGGACAAAAATATCGGCCGAACGCGCCGCCCCAATACCAAAAAGCATCCGCCAATCGTCCGCCCCGATGCATTTGATGCTCAAATTTATGTTGGGTTACGTCAGCATAGTCATATTAATTGTTGCCACCTAATGCGGGCCTACTCTTTAGTGTGTGGAAGCTACGGAACGCCATTCTTTTTTAATCCATGTGTGTGTGTGTGTGGGGGGGGGTGTCCACATCTATCCCATGCGCTCCCTTGCCGACGACAGCAAACCCTAACGTCATGGGTTTCTTCAACGGCAAGGGAAAGCCCACCTTTGACGCCAGCTCATCCCACACCCCTTCTCCTCTGTCGGTACCTACACGCCCCGTGAGGGAGCGCCTGCACATCCCGGTGCACCAGGCGCGGTGACAGTACACACATCCGCTGATGTACCCACATGTGACGCTACTGTACCTAGATGTGATGCTGCTGCACGATTGGTACCTCGATCCACAACACATTCCGGTGCCGGCGGTGTCGTGGTCAAGGTGGGCTCACGTGGAGGAGGTGCGAAGGTGCGAGGACCTCCTCACCTCAAAGGAGCGCTCGCTTCCTGCGTACGTGTCAGACTCTCCCAATTAGGAGCTCCGGTTTGGCCTCCAGCACGAGGCGCAACTCCGTCGCAGTGTCCAACACCACCACACCACCCCCGCCCTCGTCGTCAAGCCAGAGGAGGAGCATGATCCTGCTTACCTCCATCGAGGAGGAGCGATGCAAGGGGATGAGGAGGAGGCAGAGTACCAGGCGAGGCTAGAGGAGGCCCTCGCCCTCTCTATGGCCGAGGACTACGTGCTTTCGTCGTCGCCGTCGAGGCTCCCCGCTCCCAAGTACGAGCCAACGTTGACGGAGCCCGTAGTGGAGAGCTACAAGTGGACCGTAGGGCTGTGCGAATGGGCGAGCTTCCCTCCCACCCGCGTGGCTCAATGCGACACTGGTGGAGGAGGTGGCGTACCTCGAGCACTGGAGGCAGCGCAAGCTGCCGGCCAAGCGCGTTGAGGGCGAGCGCCTCATGTAGATCAAGCGCGAGGAGGAGGAGAAGTGCCAGGAGAAGGAGGAGTGTAGTGCCCATGGCGGCGAAGCAGTCCAGCCAACTATGTAGCCGACGAGGAAGCGGCCTAGGCCTGGGAGGCAGTATTCCGCTCGGCTGGCCCGACATCGGAGTTGGTTGACATGACCAGCCCCGAGGGGTCAGACGGCAAGGACACCTAGGGCAACACGTGCAGAGGTGTCGGAAATATGCCCTAGAGGCAATAATAAAATAGTTATTATTATATTTCCTTGTTCAAGATAATAGTTTATTATCCATGGAATGGAAACTCACATACATGTGTGGATACATAGACAACACACTATCCCTAGTAAGCCTCTAGTTGAGTGGCTCGTTGTTCAAAGATGGTTAAGGTTTCCTAGCCATAGACAAGTGTTGTCACTTGATAACGGGACCACATCATTAGGAGAATGATGTGATGGACATGACCCAAACTATGAACGTAGCATGTGATCGTGTCGTTTTATTACTACTGTTTTTCTCCATGTCAAGTATATGTTCCAATGACCATGAGATAATGTAACTCATTGACACCGAAGAATACCTTGTGTGTATCAAACGTCGCAATGTAATTAGGTGACTATAAAGGTGATCTACAGGTATCTCCGAAGGTGTCTGTTGAGTTAGCATGGATCAAGACTGAGATTTGTCACTCCGTATGAGGGAGATGTATCTCGGGGCCCACTCGGTAATACAACATCACAACGAGCCTTGCAAGCAATCTGACTAAATACTCAGCCATGGGATTTTGTATTATGAAACGAGTAAAGACACTTTCCGGTAACGAGATTTAAATAGGTATAGAGATATCGACGATCGAATCTCGGGCAAGTAACATACCGAAGGACAAAGGGATTGTTATACGAGATTAACTGAATCCTTGACATAGAGGTTCAGCTGATAAAAGATCTTCATAGAATATGTAGGAACCAATATGGACATCCAGGTCCCGCTATTGGTTATTGACCGGAGAGTGTCTCGGTCATGTCTACATAGTTCTCGAACCGGCAGGGTCTGCACATTTAAGGTTCAGTGACGTTTCGGTATAGTTGAATAATGTATGTTGGTAACTGAATGTTGTTCGGATTCCCGGATGAGATCTCGGACATCACGAGGACTTCCGGAATGGTCTAGAGACGAAGATTGATATATAGGAAGAGTGCATTTGGATTCCGGAAGGATTTCGGGCATTACCGGTAAAGTACCGGGAGTGACGAATGTGTTCCGGGGTTGCACCAGGAGGGTCCACCCACCCGGAGAGGGACCAAATAGGACCAAGGGTGGTGCACCAGCCCTTGGTGGGCTGGGCGGCCAGCCCAAGTGGGCCTATTTCGACCGAAGTGGAAAGAGAGAGGAGGTGGGGGCAAACCTACTAGGAGGAGGACTCCTCCACCAAACCGAATTGGAGGAGGACTCCTCCCTCCTCCTTGGTGCGCCGGCCGACCCCCTAGGGTTTTCCTTAGGGCGCCACCCCTCCCTCCCTCCTATATACAGTGGAAGGTAGAGACCTCAAGCCACGGCGCATCCCCTCTCCCTCCACTACTTCGTGACACCTCGTAGTAGCTCCACCATCATCACCGTCACGCCATCGTGGTGCCAGAAAATTGAGCTACCTCTACGTCTCTCTTGTTGGATCAAGAAGGCAGAGATATTCATCGAGCTGCACGTGTGCTGAACGCAGAGGTGCCTTCCGTTCGACACTAGATCGTGATTTGATCGCGAGATGGCTTGCGATTTGGATCACAAAGACGTTCGACTACATCAACCGCGTTTCTTAACGCTCCCCGCTTAGCGATCTACAAGGGTATGTGGGTCTGATCACTCTTCTCGTAGATGGTCATCACCATGGATAGATCTTATGTGTGGGCATGAATTTTTTTTGTTTCCCATGCAACGTTCCCCAACAGTGGTATCAGAGCTAGGTCTAAGCGTAGATGACATCTCGAGTACAACACAAAGGAGTTTGTGGGCGTTGATATCCAGATCGCTTCCCTCCTTAGTCTTTTCTTGATTCGGCGGTATTGTTGGATGAAGCGGCCGAGACCAACATTACTCGCACGCTTACGAGAGACCGGTTCCATCGACTAACATGAAACTTGTTGCATAAATATGGCTGGCGGGTGTTTGTTTCTCCTACTTTAGTTGAATCGTATTTGACAGAGGCGGTCCTTGGAGAAGGTTAAATAGCAACTTGTATATCACCGTCGTGGTTTTGCGTAAGTAAGATGTGATCATGCTAGATACCCATAGCAGCCACGTAAAACATTGAACAACAAATTAAAGGACGTCTAACTTGTTTTTGCAGGGTATGATGTGATATGATATGGCCAAAGGCATGATATGATATATTTGATGTATGAGATGATCATGTTGTAATAGTAAAATATCGACTTGCATGTCGATGCTACGACGACAACCGGTAGGATCCATAGGGTTGATTTTAATTATTTTGCACTTGGTGATGCTTTGCTTTATCGCTAGTTCAGTAGCTTTAGTAGCAATAGCATAGTTAGCGCGACAACCTCGATGGCAGCACAATGACGAAGATCATGATGATGTGGAGATCATGGTGTGGCGCCGGAGACGATGGAGATCATGCCGGTGCTTTGATGATGGAGATCAAAAGCACAAGTTCATGGCCATATCATGTCACTTATGATTTGCATGTGATGTTAATCCTTTTACGCACCTTATTTTGCTTAGGAGTCGGTAGCATTATAAGGTGATCCCTCACTAAAATTTCAAGATAAAATTGTGTTCTCCCCGAGTGTGCACCATTGCGGAAGTTAGTCGTTTCGAGACACCATGTGATGATCGGCTGTGATAGACTCTTGTTCACATACAACGGGTGCAAAAACAGTTGCACACACGGAAAACTCGGGTTAAACTTGACGAGCCTAGCATGTACACACATGGTCTCGGAACACAAGAGACCGAAAGGTCGAACATGAGTCCTATAGTAGATATGATCAACATAGAGATGTTCACCATTGAAGCTAACTCAACTCACATGATGATCGGACTTGAGTTAGTGAATTTGGATCATGTGACACTCGAATGACTACAGGGATGTCAATTTGAGTGGGAGTTTATTAGTAATATGATTAACTAAACTCATTTATCTTGAACATAGTCTAAGTAATCTTTGCAAATTTTATGTTGTAGATCAATGGCTCGCGCAGTAGCACCCTTGAATTTTAATGCGTTTCTAGAGAAAGCTAAGCTGAAAGATGATGGAAGTAACTTTGTTGACTGGGCTCATAATCTGAGGTTTATGCTCACGGTTTCCCAAAAGCAGCATGTCCTTGATCCACCGTTAGGTGACATGCCACCCCAACCGGCAACCCAAGTCATTATGAACGCGTGCAGTCACATCTGGATGACTACTCAGTAGTTCAATGTGCAATTTTGTATGGCTTAGAACCGGGACTTCAAAGACGTTTTGAACGTCATGGAGCATATGAGATGTTCCAGGAGTTGAAGTTTAACTTTGATAAGAATGCCAAGATCGAGAGGTATGAAACCTCCGATAAGTTCTATGCTTGCAAAATTGTGGGGACCCCGACTAGCAAGTCGAGTTCGCCGTGCCCAGTGACCCCAAAGATCAATGTTCACTGAACACAGATACTGAATAATAGAGTCTTACATCCAAGTACCGAAATTATTACATCAAACGACCAGAAGGTCGGGTTCAAGAGCGAGGCCTAAGGCCAAATTAAACAGATACATCGAGTAGCGGAAACTCGTAAGGGCTAAGCGGTGCCCATGCCACCAAGCCTACACCGACATGCATTCTGACTTGGAAGCGTCCTAGATCGCAGGTTCGTCTCCGACGGCGTACTCATTGCCAAACTCCGGTCCTTCCATGTCTGGTCAATAATATAACCAGTGGCAAGCCAATGAGTACTTTGAATGTACTCGCAAACAGCCCATGATATGAACATTTATAGTGAAAAATAACAGTAACATGCATCTTTAGTGGAGTGCAATTTGGTGGAATGATCAGGTATATGCAACAAGTTAAAGAATTACTCTTGAAGAACAGGTTACAGATATCAACATATTTGCTAAGGGCTGAACCATTCGGGTTCACCCTATATGCCAAGTCATCTAACTTGTCATAATCTCAATGTATTAATGAGGGCTAAACCATCCGGGTTTACCCTATATGTCAAGTCACCGAACTTGATCATATTATTGTGATTATCATAACAACATCTTTTTAACACCACACACACACACACTTGGTTTATGCGGAAACACTGGACGTAGTTTAAGCAGCACCACCGAACTGTCCTTGACTGTGGACACGGCTATTCGAATAGTTTACACTCTGCAGAGGTAGTACGTTGGACCCACGAGAAACGGGAAACTTCCGTGTCATCCACGACTCGCGGTATATCACATATACCCGAGGTAAGTACCCGATCATCATCTTTCCCCTGACGATACTAGACAAAGAGGTCCACTCGATTGGTACCCAGCCCACATGTTGTACGTCTTATGAGCACCGACTCTGGACTGTATCAACCATGCAGGGACCAACGGTGTGCCTGGAACTCATAATAATGGCATAGTCGTCCTACCTGGCACGACCCCATCACGAGAGTGACACCGATCACTCCCGCCACTAGTAATGTGGCTCTTTGCTAGTACCGACCAGAGTAATCAACAAAGCCCCGTCCCATAAAGGGGTATCGTGGTCGTACTGGTAAGATTGGGACGGTCGACACATCATAAATCTAATCCCATTTCCAAAACCATACTCACACAAAATCACCGGTGCATCACTTCACCAAAAGTGATCACCAACTCATCATCACCCTCGGGCATTAGTGGCACCCGACGGGGTTTTCATAAACTCTTTATTTAACTCATCATTATGCTCATGATAAATGCTCTATCTTTACTTGTCAACATGGTAATAACTTGACCCTCACGGGGTAGGGTCAAGCTCAATGCAATGATTCAATAATTCTACTAGTCAGCATGACAGTAGCATGATCCTCGTAGATGGTAGGGTCAAGCTCATCATGCTTGTGCTCCGAGGAGCCATATGAATAACATCACTTCCATGCAAGTGCTTCGAAGAAGCCTTCGGTACCATCACCACAAGGATGAACCGACATCGTGATCACATGCAACGAAAAGTACTTGCTATTCTAGCATGCATCATTTCATATGCTTAAGTCATGGTCAAAGGCTGCTTGCCTTGGTCAGCTAGGTATCCGGGGTCTTCGAGGTCTTCCGCTCCGGGTCCTCCGTCACTCGGTAACTCTACCGTCGAGAAAGGAGTAAATAAATAATAGCTCTCACTAAAAACAGATCACAAAGTGCTTTTAAAAAAATGTTGCAAAGTTTGAATAAATTCAGTTTATTATTTTGGAAAATGTTTCCTATAGTTTTTATTAGCTAAGCATATTTATTTAAAAGCAAAGAGAAGCAACAAGTGCTTTTTAATATCATTTTAGTATATCAAAATAGTTTCTGTTTTTGATAAATGTCAAACAATACAGAATAAAATACTACTCATTTTTAGAAAATTACTGGTGGAAGAATCATATTTTTCTACTGGTTAAATATTTTTATAAAAATCATTTAAGTTACTGGATTAAAACAAAAGGAAAAAAGGCCAGGGGGTTGGATCCAGTCGGCCCAGCCAGCAGGCCTGGCCACCAGGCGCGCGCGGGCCAGGTTCAAACCTGACCTGCGGGACCCTGGGGTCAGCGTCAGCGGCTGCGCGCGCTGGCTGCCCCAGGACACCGACAGTTGGGCTCCACCTATCGGGTCCTTCTCCTACTTCCAGCCAGAGAGGTGGAGACGGACGCTGGCGTGGCTGCCGTTGTCCTCAGGCCAATCTAGGAATGGGAACGGGTCCCTCGTGCTTCCGCCTACCTGCTCGTGGTCGGGACGTCACCGGAGGTGGTCTGGGTTATCGGCGACGAGGTGACCGTGGTAGAAGGGTTTCGTGTTGGTCTTGAACTGGTGGCTAGGAGCACAGATTCGCTCGGGAAGGCTGGGGAAATGTTCCTGGTGTCAAGGGGAGTGTAATGGGAGGTCGGGCAGCGCAGGAGCCGACGTGTAGCCGGAGATCGACCGGAGCTCCGAGGCGGAGGGGCCTCGGTCGATCTCGAGCACCGGGGCTCTGCGAGCTCGACTGGGTGGCTAGGGGTTGTCTACTAGTCGTGCTGAAGCTGCTTGGAGGGTGCTGGTGTCGGAATTATGCCCTAGAGGCAATAATAAATGTATAGTTATTATTATAATTCCTGTATCAAGATAATAGTTTATTATCCATGCTATAATTGTATTGAATGAAGACTCATTTACATGTGTGGATACATAGACAAAACACCGTCCCTAGCATGCCTCTAGTTGGCTAGCCAGTTGATCGATGATAGTCAGTGTCTTCTGATTATGAACAAGGTGTTGTTGCTTGATAACTGGATCACGTCATTGGGAGAATCACGTGATGGACTAGACCCAAACTAATAGACGTAGCATGTTGATCGTGTCATTTTGTTGCTACTGTTTTCTGTGTGTCAAGTATTTATTCCTATGACCATGAGATCATATAACTCACTGACACCGGAGGAATGCATTGTGTGTATCAAACGTCGCACCGTAACTGGGTGACTATAAAGATGCTCTATAGGTATCTTCGAAGGTGTTAGTTGAGTTAGTATGGATCAAGACTGGGATTTGTCACTCCGTGTGACGGAGAGGTATCTCGGGGCCCACTCGGTAATACAACATCACACACAAGCCTTGCAAGCAATGTAACTTAGTGTAAGTTGTGGGATCTTGTATTACGGAACGAGTAAAGAGACTTGCCGGTAAACGAGATTGAAACAGGTATGCGGATACTGACGATCGAATCTCGGGCAAGTAACATACCGAAGGACAAAGGGAATGACATACGGGATTATACGAATCCTTGGCACTGAGGTTCAAACGATAAGATCTTCGTAGAATATGTAGGATCCAATATGGGCATCCAGGTCCCGCTATTGGATATTGACCGAGGAGTCTCTCGGGTCATGTCTACATAGTTCTCGAACCCGCAGGGTCTGCACACTTAAGGTTCGACGTTGTTTTATGCGTATTTGAGTTATATGGTTGGTTACCGAATGTTGTTCGGAGTCCCGGATGAGATCACGGACGTCACGAGGGTTTCCGGAATGGCCCGGAAACGAAGATTGATATATAGGATGACCTCATTTGATTACCGGAAGGTTTTCGGAGTTACCGGGAATGTACCGGGAATGACGAATGGGTTCCGGGAGTTCACCGGAGGGGGGCAACCCACTCCGGGGAAGCCCATAGGCTTTTGGAGGACACACCAGCCCTTAGTGGGCTGGTGGGACAGCCCCAAGGGAGCCTATGCGCCAAGATAAGAAAATCAAAGGAAAAGAAAAAAAAAGAGGGAAGAAGTGGGAAGGGAGGGGGACTCCTCCCACCAAACCAAGTCCAACTCGGTTGGGGGGGGAGTCCTCCCCCCCTTGGCTCGGCCGACCCCTTGGGAGTCCCTTGGACCCCAAGGCAAGGTCCCCTCCCTCCTCCTATATATATGGGGCTTTTAGGGAAGATTTGAGACGACTTTCTCACGGCTGCCCGACCACATACCTCCATAGTTCTTCCTCTAGATCGTGTTTCTGCGGAGCTCGGGCGGAGCCCTGCTGAGACAAGATCATCACCAACCTCCGGAGCACCGTCACGCTGCCGGAGAACTCTTCTACCTCTCCGTCTCTCTTGCTGGATCAAGAAGGCCGAGATCATCGTCGAGCTGTACGTGTGCTGAACGCGGAGGTGCCGTCCGTTCGGTACTAGATCGTGGGACTGATCGCGGGATTGTTCGCGGGGCGGATCGAGGGACGTGAGGACGTTCCACTACATCAACCGCGTTCTCTAATGCTTCTGCTGTACGATCTACAAGGGTACGTAGATCACTCATCCCCTCTCGTAGATGGACATCACCATGATAGGTCTTCGTGCGCGTAGGAAATTTTTTGTTTCCCATGCGACGTTCCCCAACAGTGGCATCATGAGCTAGGTTCATGCGTAGATGTCTTCTCGAGTAGAACACAAAAGGTTTTGTGGGCGGTGATGTGCATTTTGCTGCCCTCCTTAGTCTTTTCTTGATTCCGCGGTATTGTTGGATTGAAGCGGCTTGGACCGACATTACTCGTACGCTTACGAGAGACTGGTTTCATCGTTACGAGTAACCCCCTTTGCTCAAAGATGACTGGCAAGTGACGGTTTCTCCAACTTTAGTTGAATCGGATTTGACCGAGGAGGTCCTTGGATGAGGTTAAATAGCAACTCATATATCTCCGTTGTGGTGTTTGCGTAAGTAAGATGCGATCCTACTAGATACCCTTGGTCACCACGTAAAACATGCAACAACAAAATTAGAGGACGTCTAACTTGTTTTTGCAGGGTATGATTGTGATGTGATATGGCCAATGATGTGATGTGATATATTGGATGTATGAGATGATCATGTTGTAATAGAAATATCGACTTGCATGTCGATGGTACGGCAACCGGCAGGAGCCATAGGGTTGTCTTTATACTAACATATTTGTGCTTGCAGATGCGTTTACTATTTTGCTAGGATGTAGCTTTAGTAGTAATAGCATAAGTAGCACGACAACCCCGATGGCAACACGTTGATGGATGATCATGGTGTGGCGCCGGTGACAAGAAGATCGTGCCGGTGCTTTGGTGATGGAGATCAAGAAGCACGTGATGATGGCCATATCATGTCACTTATGAATTGCATGTGATGTTAATCCTTTTATGCACCTTATTTTGCTTAGAACGACGATAGCATTATGAGGTGATCTCTCACTAAAATTTCAAGACGAAATTGTGTTCTCCCCGACTGTGCACCGTTGCTACAGTTCGTCGTTTCGAGACACCACGTGATGATCGGGTGTGATAGACTCAACGTTCACATACAATGGGTGCAAAACAGTTGCGCATGCGGAACACTCGGGTTAAGCTTGACGAGCCTAGCATGTGCAGACATGGCCTCGGAACACATGAGACCGAAAGGTCGATCATGAATCATATAGTTGATATGATTAGCATAGGGATGCTTACCACTGAAACTACTCTCGACTCACGTGATGATCGGACTTGGGATAGTGTAAGTGGATCATGAACCACTCAAATGACTAGAGAGATGTACTTTTTGAGTGGGAGTTTAGCATATAATTTGATTAAGTTGAACTCTAATTATCTTGAACATAGTCTAAGCCCATTTTGAATATATTTGTGTTGTAGATCATGGCTCACGCAAGTGTCATCCTGAATTTTAATACGTTCCTAGAGAAAGCTAAGTTGAAAGATGATGGAAGCAACTTTGTAGACTGGGCTCGTAATCTTAAGCTAATCTTACAAGCTGGAAAGAAGGATTATGTCCTTAATGCTGGGCTAGGAGATGAACCACCCGCTACGGCTGATCAGGATGTTAAGAACGCTTGGTTAGCGCGTAAGGAGGACTACTCAATAGTTCAATGTGCAGTCTTGTATGGCTTGGAACCGGGACTTCAACGTCGCTTTGAGCGTCATGGAGCATTTGAGATGTTCCAGGAGTTGAAGTTTATCTTTCAGAAGAACGCCCGGATCGAGAGGTATGAGACCTCCGATAAATTCTATGCTTGCAAGATGGAGGAAAACTCGTCTGTCAGTGAACATGTGCTCAAAATGTCTGGGTACTCAAACCGTCTAGCTGAACTGGGGATTGAACTCCCGCAAGAAGCTATCACTGACAGAATCCTTCAATCACTGCCGCCAAGCTATAAAGGCTTTGTGTTGAACTACAACATGCAAGGGATGAACAAGTCTCCCGGCGAGTTGTTTGCGATGCTGAAAGTCGCAGAGTCTGAACTCCGTAAAGAGCATCAAGTGTTGATGGTGAGCAAGACCACTAGTTTCAAGAGAAACGGGAAAGGCAAGAAGGGCAATTCGAAGAAGAGCGGCAAGCCTGTTGCCAATCCGCCGAAGAAACCCAAGGCTGGACCTAAGCCTGAAACAGAGTGCTTCTATTGCAAGGGTATGGGTCACTGGAAGCGCAATTGCCCCAAGTATCTGGCAGATAAGAAGGCGGGCAAAGAAAAATCAGGTATATTTGATATACATGTTATTGATGTGTACTTAACCGGCTCTCGTAGTAGTGCCTGGGTATTCGATACCGGTTCTGTTGCTCGCATTTGCAACTCGAAGCAGGAACTGCGGAATAGACGAAGGCTGGCGAAAGACGAAGTGACGATGCGCGTAGGAAACGGTTCCAAGGTTGATGCAATCGCCGTCGGCACCGTGTCACTTCAACTACCATCGGGATTAGTGATGAACTTAAATCATTGTTATTTAGTGCCTGCGTTGAGCATGAACATTATATCTGGATCTTGTTTATTGCGAGACGGTTACTCTTTTAAGTCTGAGAATAATGGTTGTTCTATTTCTATGAGTAACATCTTTTATGGTCATGCACCGAATGTGAGAGGATTGTTCATATTGAATCTCGATAGCGATACGCATATACATAACATTGAGACCAAAAGAGTTAGAGTAAACAATGATAGCGCCATATTTTTGTGGCACTGCCGCTTGGGTCATATTGGTGTAAAGCGCATGAAGAAACTCCATGCTGATGGACTTTTGGAGTCACTTGACTTTGATTCACTTGACACGTGCGAACCATGCCTCATGGGCAAGATGACTAAGACTCCGTTCTCCGGAACAATGGAGCGTGCAAGTGACTTGTTGGAAATCATACATACCGATGTGTGTGGTCCAATGAGCGTGGAGGCACGCGGCGGATATCGTTATTTTCTCACCTTCACTGACGATTTGAGTAGATATGGTTATGTCTACTTGATGAAGCACAAGTCTGAAACATTTGAAAAATTCAAGCAATTTCAGAGTGAAGTAGAAAATCATCGTAACAAGAAGATCAAGTTCCTACGGTCTGATCGTGGGGGTGAATATCTGAGTTTCGAGTTTGGTACTCACTTAAGACAATGTGGAATTGTTTCACAGTTAACACCGCCTGGAACACCACAGCGTAATGGTGTGTCCGAACGTCGTAATCGTACTTTGTTAGAGATGGTACGATCTATGATGTCTCTTACTGATTTGCCGTTATCATTTTGGGGTTATGCATTAGAAACAGCTGCATTCACTTTAAATAGGGCACCATCAAAATCCGTTGAGACGACACCATACGAACTGTGGTATGGCAAAAGACCAAAGTTGTCGTTTCTTAAAGTTTGGGGATGTGATGCTTATGTCAAAAAGCTTCAGCCTGAAAAGCTGGAACCCAAAGCGGAAAAATGCGTCTTCATAGGTTACCCAAAAGAGACAGTTGGGTACACCTTCTATCTCAAATCCGAAGGCAAAGTGTTTGTTGCTAAGAACGGAACTTTTCTCGAGAAGGAGTTTCTCTCGAGAGAATTGAGTGGGAGGAAGATAGAACTTGACGAGGTTGTCGAACCTCTCATCCCTCTGGATGGTGGCGCAGGGCAAGGGGAAACCTCTGTCGTTGCAACGCCGGTTGAGGAGGAAGTTAATGATGATGATCATGAAACTCCAGTTCAAGTTTCTGTTGAACCACGCAGGTCGACGAGATCACGCGCTGCTCCAGAGTGGTACGGTAATCCCGTCTTATCAATCATGTTGTTAGACAACAATGAACCTGCAAATTATGAAGAAGCAATGGTGGGCACAGATTCCAACAAATGGCTAGAAGCCATGAAATCCGAGATAGGATCCATGTATGAGAACAAAGTGTGGACTTTGGAGATACTACCTGAGGGCCGCAAGGCTATTCAGAACAAATGGATCTTTAAGAAAAAGACGGACGCTGACGGTAATGTGACCGTTTATAAAGCTCGACTTGTGGCAAAGGGTTTTTCACAAGTTCCAGGAATTGACTACGATGAGACTTTCTCTCCCGTAGCAGTGCTTAAGTCCGTCAGAATCATGTTAGCAATAGCTGCATTTTTCGATTATGAAATCTGGCAGATGGATGTCAAAACGGCGTTCCTTAACGGTTTCCTTAAGGAAGAATTGTATATGATGCAACCCGAAGGTTTTGTCGATCCTAAAATGCTGACAAGGTGTGCAAGCTCCAGCGATCCATTTATGGACTGGTGCAAGCATCTCGGAGTTGGAACAAACGCTTTGATGAGGTGATCAAAGCATTTGGGTTTATACAAGTGGTTGGAGAATCTTGTATTTACAAGAAAGTGAGTGGGAGCTCTGTGGCGTTTCTAGTACTATATGTGGATGACATATTACTGATTGGAAACAACGTGGAGCTCTTGGAGAGCATAAAAGGTTACTTGAATAAAAGTTTCTCTATGAAGGACCTAGGAGAAGCTGCTTACATTCTAGGCATTAAGATCTATAGGGATAGATCAAAACGCCTGATAGGACTTTCACAAAGCACATACCTTGATAAAGTTTTCAGGAGGTTCAAAATGGAACAGTCCAAGAAAGGGTTCTTGCCAGTGTTACAAGGTACAAGATTGAGTAAGACTCAGTGCCCAGCAACTGATGAAGATAGAGAGCATATGCGCTCCGTCCCCTATGCTTCAGCCATAGGCTCTATCATGTATGCAATGCTGTGCACTAGACCGGATGTTAGCCTGGCCATAAGTATGGCAGGAAGGTTCCAGAGTAATCCAGGAGTGGATCACTGGACAGCGGTCAAGAATATCCTGAAGTACCTGAAAAGGACTAAGGAGATGTTTCTCGTGTATGGAGGTAACGAAGAGCTCGCCGTAAAAGGTTACGTTGGTGCAAGCTTTGACACAGATCCGGACGACTCTAAGTCGCAAACCGGATACGTATTTATTCTTAATGGGGGTGCAGTAAGCAGGTGCAGTTCCAAGCAAAGCGTCGTAGCAGATTCTACATGTGAAGCGGAGTACATGGCTGCCTCAGAGGCGGCTAAGGAGGGTGTCTGGATGAAGCAGTTCATGATGGATCTTGGAGTGGTGCCAAGTGCACTGGATCCAATAACCTTGTTCTGTGACAACACTGGTGCCATTGCCTTAGCAAAGGAACCAAGGTTTCACAAGAAGACCAGACACATCAAACGACGCTTCAACCTCATCCGCGACTACGTCGAGGAGGAGGACGTGAATATATGCAAAGTGCACATGGATCTGAATGTAGCAGACCCGCTGACTAAACCTCTTCCACGGCCAAAACATGATCGACACCAGAACTGTATGGGTGTTAGATTTATTACAATGTAAATCACATAGTGATGTGAGGGCTAGATTATTGACTCTAGTGCAAGTGGGAGACTGTTGGAATTATGCCCTAGAGGTAATAATAAATGTATAGTTATTATTATAATTCCTGTATCAAGATAATAGTTTATTATCCATGCTATAATTGTATTGAATGAAGACTCATTTACATGTGTGGATACATAGACAAAACACCGTCCCTAGCATGCCTCTAGTTGGCTAGCCAGTTGATCGATGATAGTCAGTGTCTTCTGATTATGAACAAGGTGTTGTTGCTTGATAACTGGATCACGTCATTGGGAGAATCACGTGATGGACTAGACCCAAACTAATAGACGTAGCATGTTGATCGTGTCATTTTGTTGCTACTGTTTTCTGTGTGTCAAGTATTTATTCCTATGACCATGAGATCATATAACTCACTGACACCGGAGGAACGCATTGTGTGTATCAAACGTCGCAACGTAACTGGGTGACTATAAAGATGCTCTATAGGTATCTTCGAAGGTGTTAGTTGAGTTAGTATGGATCAAGACTGGGATTTGTCACTCCGTGTGACGGAGAGGTATCTCGGGGCCCACTCGGTAATACAACATCACACACAAGCCTTGCAAGCAATGTAACTTAGTGTAAGTTGTGGGATCTTGTATTATGGAACGAGTAAAGAGACTTGCCGGTAAACGAGATTGAAATAGGTATGCGGATACTGACGATCGAAACTCGGGCAAGTAACATACCGAAGGACAAAGGGAATGACATACGGGATTATACGAATCCTTGGCACTGAGGTTCAAACGATAAGATCTTCGTAGAATATGTAGGATCCAATATGGGCATCCAGGTCCCGCTATTGGATATTGACCGAGGAGTCTCTCGGGTCATGTCTACATAGTTCTCAAACCCGCAGGGTCTGCACACTTAAGGTTCGACGTTGTTTTATGCGTATTTGAGTTATATGGTTGGTTACCGAATGTTGTTCGGAGTCCCGGATGAGATCACGGACGTCACGAGGGTTTCCGGAATGGCCCGGAAACGAAGATTGATATATAGGATGACCTCATTTGATTACCGGAATGTTTTCGGAGTTACCGGGAATGTACCGGGAATGACGAATGGGTTCCGGGAGTTCACCGGAGGGGGGCAACCCACTCCGGGGAAGCCCATAGGCTTTTGGGGGACACACCAGCCCTTAGTGGGCTGGTGGGACAGCCCCAAGGGAGCCTATGCGCCAAGATAAGAAAATCAAAGGAAAAGAAAAAAAAAGAGGGAAGAAGTGGGAAGGGAGGGGGACTCCTCCCACCAAACCAAGTCCAACTCGGTTTGGGGGGGGGGAGTCCTCCCCCCCTTGGCTCGGCCGACCCCTTGGGAGTCCCTTGGACCCCAAGGCAAGGTCCCCCTCCCTCCTCCTATATATATGGGGCTTTTAGGGCAGATTTGAGACGACTTTCTCACGGCTGCCCGACCACATACCTCCATAGTTTTTCCTCTAGATCGTGTTTCTGCGGAGCTCGGGCGGAGCCCTGCTGAGACAAGATCATCACCAACCTCCGGAGCGCCGTCACGCTGCCGGAGAACTCTTCTACCTCTCCGTCTCTCTTGCTGGATCAAGAAGGCCGAGATCATCGTCGAGCTGTACGTGTGCTGAACGCGGAGGTGCCGTCCGTTCGGTACTAGATCGTGGGACTGATCGCGGGATTGTTCGCGGGGCGGATCGAGGGACGTGAGGACGTTCCACTACATCAACCGCGTTCTCTAACGCTTCTGCTGTACGATCTACAAGGGTACGTAGATCACTCATCCCCTCTCGTAGATGGACATCACCATGATAGGTCTTCGTGCGCGTAGGAAATTTTTTGTTTCCCATGCGACGTTCCCCAACAGCTGGGGTGCCGGGGGGACCTATTTATAGGCCATCGACGGTGACCCGACTCGGGCGCGCCGGTGACTCACCGTGGCGCGCGTGCGAGCACAGTGAGGTGCTGGCCGCGAAACCACGGGTTCGGGACGTAGTTTAGGACCTCCTGGTGCATTGGCCGCAGAAGGAAAGCAAGTGGGGTCGAGCCGCAGCGACCGTGCATGCTCGGCCGCATCGGGCGCGCACGGGCACGCGTCGCCTGAGCTCTTGCGCGAGGGGGAGAGGGTCCCTGGGGTAGCTTTGCAATGAATGGTTGTCGGGGGAGCGTTTGGACATAACTGGGGAGGTCGGGACCGGCCGGGGCGTCGTCCCCTTGCGGGAGGTTCTCTGCAGCGCGCCCAGAGCGCAGTTTTGGCATGCCACGGCATGCTGGCTCGCTCTGGGGCACTTGGGACATGTCCTCCATGTCCCGAGTGTTGCTGGGAGTGTTCCTAGCCGTTGTGGTTTAGAGGGAGCTCGAGCTGGTCAAGGGAGCAAGGAACACTATTGTTGCTAGTACTGCCCTGCTCCTCAAATTGGAGTTCTTGTCACTAGTGCTTGGAGTTGGGAGGGGCTGATTGACTGGGTGCTCAGGGTGTTCTGAGGCTCTAACCCACCAAGTTTGGGGCCTTGCCATTGGGTAAAACAGTGGCTAGGAGGGTTTTTACCTTCCTCTCAGTAGGTGTTCGACAGTGACTTGGGGTTCTTCCACTCCACCACTGGAAATGAAACTTAACAGGTTTGGTCTTGGGGTAAAAACATGGGGTTTCACCAAATTTGAGCTCCATTGAACCAGTTTGGCTTTGTAAACTTGAAAATGCCTCAAAATGACCAGTGCGGTCCTCTACAAAGGAAGTGTGGCCAAACAGAGTCTCACAAATCCCATCTTTGGTGTGGAGTCCTCATTTGGGGTGTCAAACACCTCTGCAAAGTTTCAGCTCCATTGGAGAAACTTTGCAATGTAGAGTTGTTCCAACTCTACTCTGGACAGAGAGGGTTTTGGGCTCATTAGGTGCACTTCCCCACCTTGGATCAAGGTGAGATTTTTGGTGAGCACATAATATGGCTTGGGAGGGCTCCTGTAATTTATGGGAATTTACTGAGATAATTTCCTTTGGAAACATCTCAAAAAGCTAAAACAGATAGAAATGGTTTTCAGGGTTTTACTCAAATAATATTAATATAAAATAGGGTTGAAAATCTTATATATGGAAAATAGATGTCCTTCTGAGCTTCCATGAATTTACTCAGAATTTCCTAAGGTAGGTAAGCAATTTTCCTTGTGGAAATATCATTACTCGCCTTAGAAACAGACATAGATATAAAATAGAAAATAATATTTTAAATCACCAATTAATGTTTTTAATGAATGAAAAATAATATTTAGATCAGATCACCAACTTTGGTTGGAAGTGCCACTTGGCTTCATGAGCTAGTAGTGTATCCCAACATGGTGAAGGTGATCTTGATATAAAGGAAAAAGGGTTTTTGAAGAGAGCAAAATAAGAAGTTCTCATGGGTTTGAGTCATCAAACAAGCAAGCATTCACTCATACAAGGGTTCACATTGCACTCACAACATTATTTGATTTTTTTTTAACAAGCTCTGATTTTTGCAACACAAAATACTTGTGGTGAAAAACAGGGTGTGACAAAAATGGAGGAGAACGGTTCTGTCAGTGAACATGTGCTCAAAATGTCTAGGTACTCTAACCGTCTGGTTGAGTTGGGAATTGTTCTCCCGCTAGAGGAAATCACTAACAGAGTTCTTCAATCACTACAATCTAGCTACAAAAGCTTTGTGTTGAACTACAACATGCAAGGGATGAATAAATCAATCACCAAGCTGTTTGCGATGCTGAAAGTAGCTGAGTCAGAAATCTAGAAAGAACATCAAGTGTAGATGGTCAATAAGACCACCAATTACAAGAAAAACTGCAAGGGAAAGAAGGGTAACTCCAAGAAGAGTGGCAAAATAGTTTCCCCTCCCATGAAGAAACCCAAGACTGGACTCAAGCCGGAAACTGAGTGCTATCGTTGCAAGGGGACTGGTCACTCGAAGCAGAACTGCCCCAAGTATCTAACCGATAAGAAGGCGACCAATGCCAAACAAGGTATATTTTATATACATGTTATTGATGTGTACCTCTATAACATCCCAAAATTATAAATTTTGGAATGTTAATATGATTATTAGATTGTTTGTTTGTTTGCTTGAGTGATTGAAACTTGAGTGAAATTTGAAACTTTTCAAAAACTTTTGAATGAGAGGGAATAAAATGACTTTCCCCATCTCCGATGAATTCAAATTATATCTTTTAAAAGCAAAGAGAGAAGATGACGTGACTTCTTCAACCATAAAGAACATGAACGGAGATGTGCATTTGAATTCTTTCAAATTTTTCTTTTGCATTTCTATTTGTTTTCTTCGTGCAAGAAAATGCCGGGAAATAACCTCTTGCACGCAAGAGAGAGCGGAGGAAAATGACCCTCCAAAATGTGAGGCATTTTTGAAATATTTTGAGCCAAGAAAGCCAAAGTTTTATCGTGAAAATAATTGCAAAAAGAAAATATAGCATAAGGGATTTTTTTTTTTGAAAAACATTTTTTAAAAGTTTTTATTTTTGCCTTGGAAAAATGTTAATCGAGTAGAGGATATTTTTGTGATCATTTTGGTATATAATACCCTATATTAATTATTTTGTTTGTTGCCTTTTTATTTGTTTTTGTTTCTGTTTTTGAAAAAGACTAAAACAGGAAACGGATTTTTTTAAAAGAGGAAACCCACCCCGCGCGCTTTATAGCCGGCCCAAAATCCCCTTAGCCCGGGATCTCCTCTCCCCTTCCATTTCGGCCAACCGATCCCCCTGCGCCCTCGCCTCTCTCTCTCGCCCGTGGCCCCGCGCCCAACCGAGCCCTCCCTCGGTCATCTCCTTCCTCCCAGCCCCGATCCCCTTCCATACCTCGCCGGAGCCCGATCCCCTCGCCGGATCTCCCTCCACTTGCCCTCCCGAGCACCCCCTCTCCCCTATAAAGCTCCCCCCTCGCCACCGCACCCGTTCCCCTGCCCCAGCCCGAGCCCCTCGCCACCCCTGCCCCTGCCCTGCTGCTCGCCGGAGCAAAAGCTCCAGAGAAGCCCCTCCTCGCCTTGCCTCACCACCCTCGCCTCCCCGCCCCGTCCGACACCACCAGCAAGCTCGCCGCCGCCGCAGCGCCCCATTTCTTCCCCTACACCCGAGCCCCTCCGCTGCATCGCCACCCCGCGCCTCGCCGGAGTTCCCAGCCACCACCGAGCCTCCCCGAGCCCCCCTGCTCGCCCACGGCTCCCTCTTGCGGCGCTGTCGCCTCCCTCGGACGCCGGAGCACCGCCGCCATCTTCTGGGACCTTCGGACGCCGTCGGAGATCGCCGGAGAGCCCGCCCCGACAGCACCTCCTCTCGGCCTCGTCGGAGAAGAGGAGCACACCAGCAGCCCCTGTGAGCAACCACCCCACCTCCCTTAGCCGTCCGATTTAAGATCAACGCGGTAGATTAGATCGAGATAACTGTTCGGTTCTTAGTTAAGAACCGAGCCAGTTTTACTTCACTTATGATTTAGTCTGAAGGTTTTACTTAAGTATCGGCCGTTTGCTAGTTATCCCCACAACACACACCACCTAGGCCAACCAGAAGCTGCCACGTGTACCCCTATCCGTTAGAATCAGTTCTTATTTTTTCTGTTTAATTCCAAAACAGAGAAAGTTCTAATTTTGTTTGGCTCATAACTTTTGATCTAGAGATCCAATGAGGCTGATTCTTTTTCCAGTGGATCACAATATGTCTGTAGTTTTTAGAAACATATAAGTTGTCTATGTTTGAAATTTTCAAATTTGAATTAGATCATATTTAGTTCAAACCTTGTTTTGCTTATTCCAGGAGTTTAAAAATAGCTTTTAATTTGATTCCTTTTGCTACTGATCAATAGTGATCTTAGTTATCAGTGGTAAAATTTTCAGATTTGTTTGAGTATTTTAGCTCATTGTTTCTTGTGAAACAATTTCTGTTTCACCTCTTGTAGGATTGTGACTAATTTACTTTCTTTAGTTGCTTTTAAATTATCTTCTTTTATATTTTAGAAATATTAAGTTTTTTTTCTATTAGTTAACAGTAGGTTTGCAACAAGTTTTGATTTTATTTTTATATGTTATCATGAAATCAATCCTAGTTCTCTAATAACTTGCAATTGGTTTCTCCACTGTTTCAAATCCCGTTTGGAAATACTTTCAAATAGTTTTGTGAAAAATACTTTATTTTATCCTAGTTAAATTTATATCTTAGTTCCCTGTTATTATTTTCTGTTACAGAAAAACTATTTAGTGTTTGACGTAGTAGAAGACTCCCTAGTCTTATTTGAAGTTTCCTTCGGATTCCTATTCGCTCTCTCTTTTGTTTTGATTGCTAGAATGATTGCTAGTATGAGTGCTTATGTGAATGATATGTTTGTTATATAGATTTCATCGGAGAGTGACGAGTAGTCTATCAAGTTATTTCTCGAGAAATTCTTCTTCGTCAACATCGCCAGGCAAGTCATTTGATCATGTATCACCTATGTTTTAAGCATCGTAGTTCTACCATCCTATGCCCAATTTGCATGCTGACTAGGTACTTGGAAATTATGGATACATATTGTAGTATCATGTGGTAGGCACCCAACAACCCCGTTACTTTGTCCGGGACGACAAATTTCATATTGCTATGCTTGAGTAGACGGGATTCTGGTTGAGAGTTTATCACGAGTGATGCAAGAATAATTTAATAACCAAGACCGGTTAAGTCAAGACTTTTCAAGACCTCAGGACGCAATGCAACTCTGGGTGGAGGACGGTTGATCGGCTCCCTAGTGAAACCAGTGGATGACCCGGGATGCTAGGGACGGCCATGACATCTTGCGGAAAGCTTCACCCAGGCTCAAAGAGACGGACGGATATTTTCAAGACCCAAGGCTTACCTGCACAGCCACAAGTCATTATGGGCTCTGGCTTGGTTGGACAACGCGGCGACTCTGGACAGACGGTGCTAGCAGATGTAGAAGAACGGTAGGAATGGATGGGCACCGACAGGGATTCAGAGGGACCCGTTGAAAGACCATGTTTTGATCATCCGGTTTTCAAACACCCTGAAGTGCGAGGACATACTCGGAGGCGATCAAATCTTGTGGGGAACGTGTGCAAAACTCTGCAGAGTACTCAAACCTAATCGATTAGCCGTGTCCATGGTCATGGACAACTTGAGCCAAAGGAACTGAAGTTATCTGAAATTCTCAACACAAATAATATATTGATGTGGGTATTATTGACAACATGGGTATGAGAACTGGTTGGCGGAACCATGTCCTTAACAACCAACAGCGTAGTAATATTTTGCTTTTAGCCCCTCTCTTGTTGTAGGAGAAAATTTGCTTTACGCTAAAACTTACAACACCACCTGCCATATATGCATATAGTATAGATGATTACTTTTCACCCCTCTCTTATGTGACTTGCCGGCATATTCAATATGCTGACCTACACGGCTACAACGTCTTATATTGCAGATATTTTTTTCTTCGACGAGTAAGAGTACGATTCAGGGTTACGGTCTACACTCAACTTGCTGTTGGTGTTTATTGGGACTCCACTCCCTTGACTGCTTCCGCTGAGATATTTAAGGTATATATCAGTTTTACGCTATTTACATGTGATTGCACTTTGATATATACATTGATGTACTGTGTGTGCCAGCATACTGATCCAGGGATGGCACAGATACACAGAGGCTTGACTCGTTTTGAGTCGGGTCGCTACAACCTCACCAACTCACATTGTAGTGCGTGGGTATTTGATACCGGTTCAGTTGCTCACATTTTCAACTCAAAGCAGGAACTACGAAATAGACGAATATTGGTGAAGGACGAAGTGATGATGCGCGTGGGAAATGGTTCCAAGGTTGATGCGATCGCCGTCGGCACGCTCTCACTTCAATTAACTTCGGGATTAATGATACACCTAAATAATTGTTATTTAGTGCCTGCGTTAAGCATGAGCATTATATCTGGATCCTGTTTATTGCGAGACAGTTACTCATTTAAGTCAGAGAATAATGGTTGTTCTATTTATATGAGTAATAGCTTTTATGGTCATGCACCCAATGTGAGGGGTTTGTTCATGTTGAATCTCGATAGTGATGACACACATATCCATAACATTGAAGCCAAAAGATGTAGAGTTGATAATGATAGCGCCAGTTTCTTGTGGCATTGCCACTTAGGTCATATTGGTATAAAACGCATGAAGAAACTCCATGCTGATGGGCTTTTGGAGTCACTTGATTTTGAACCACTTGACACATGTGCACCATGCCTCATGGTCAAGATGACTAAGATTCCGTTCTCCGGAACAATGGAGCAGTCAAGTGACTTGTTGGAGATCATACATACTGATGTGTGCGGACTAATGAGCATAGAGGCGCGCAGTGGTTATCATTATTTTCTCACCTTCATAGATGATTTGAGTAGCTATGGTTATATTTACTTGATGAAACACGAGATTGAAACGTTTGAAAAGTTCAAGCAATTTTAGAGTGAAGTTGAAAATCATCGTAACAAGAAGATCAAATTCCTGCGTTTTGATCGAGGAGGAGAATATCTAACTTATGAGTTTGGCACTCACTTAGGCCTCGTTTGGTTAAGGGGGATTGGGGAGGTTTTGAGAGGAAAATCCCAGGGAGGGTCAGAAACCCCACAGATCCTCGGGCGCCCATTTGGTAGGAGGGGTTTGCTTAGCCCAATCCCCTTCGTTCCCCTTCAATCCCTTCCTATTCATGTGTTTCAAAACCCTCCTCGGAGGACTAGTGGAAGCAAAGCCCCGGGGATTTGAGAGGATTGGGTGGAACAAAGGGATTCACCCAATCCCCTGAAATCCCTCCCTCTTAAAATCTCCCCAATCCCCTTTAACCAAACGAGGCCTTAAGAATATGTGGAATTGTTTCACAGTTGACACCGCCTCAAACACCACAACATAATGGTATGTCCGAACGTCGTAATCATACTTTATTAGATATGGTGTGTTCTATGATGTCTCTTACCGATTTGTCGTTACCGTTTTGGGTTATGCATTAGAGACATCTCCATTTACTTTAAATAGGCCATCAAAATCCGTTGAGATGACGCCATATGAACTGTGGTTTGGCAAGAAGCCAAAGTTGTCATTTCTTAAAGTTTGGGGATGTGATGCTTATGTCAAAAAGCTTCAACATGAAAATCTGTAACCCAAAGCGGAAAAGTGCATCTTCATAGGATACCCAAAAGAGACAGTTGGGTACACCTTCTATCTCAGATGTGAAGGCAAAGTGTTTGTCGCTAAAAATTGAGCTTTTCTTGAGAAAGAGTTTCTCTTGAAAGAATTGAGTGGGAGGAAGATATAACTTGATGAGGTTGTAGAACCTTTACTTCAGCCAGAGAGTAGCGGAGCACAGAAAGATGTTTCTGTGGAACCTACGATAGTTGAAGAGGAAGCTAATGATGATGATCATGAAACTTCAGATCAAATTGCTATCGAACCTCATAGGTCAACAAGGGCACGTACTGCTCCTCAGTGGTACGACAACCCTATCTTATCAATCATGTTGCTAGACAATAATGAACCTACGAGCTATGGAGAAGAAATGATGGGCCCGGATTCCAACAAATGGTTAGAGGCCATGAAATCCGAGATAGGATCCATGTATGAAAACAAAGTGTGGACTTTGTAAGTATTACCTGAAGGGAGAAATGCTATTCAGAATAAATGGATCTTTAATAAGAAGACGGACGCGGAGGGTAATGTCACCGTCTATAAAGCTCGACTTGTGGCAAAGGGTTTTTCACAAGTTCAAGGAGTTGACTACGATGATAGTTTCTCACCCGTGACGATGCTTAAGTCCGTTAGAATCATGTTAGCCATATCAACATTTTTTGATTATGAAATTTGGCACATGGATGTCAAAATAGCGGTCCTTAATGGTTTCCTTAAGGAAGAGTTGTATATGATGCAACCGAAAGGTTTTGTCGATCCAGAGAATGCTGAAAAAGTATGCAAACTCCAAAGATGCATTTATGGACTGGTGCAAGCATCTTGGAGTTGGAATCAATGCTTTGATGAGGTGATCAATCCGTTTGGGTTTATACAAGTTTATGGAGAAGCTTGTATTTACAAGAAAGTGAGCGGGATCTCTATAGCGTTTCTAATATTATATGTGGATGACATATTGCTGATTGGAAACAATATAGACCTTTCGGGAAGTGTAAAGGATTATTTGAATAAAAATGTTTCAATGAAGGGCCTGGGAGAAGCTGCTTACGTATTGGGCATCAATATCTATAGAGATAGATGAAGACGCTTGATAAGACTTTCACAGAGCACATACCTTGATAAAGTTTTGAAGAAGTTCAAAATGGAACAGTCCAACAAAGGGTTCTTGCGTGCGTTACAAGGTATAAAGTTGAGTAAGACTCAATACCTAGTGAGTGCAGTAGATAGAGAAAAGATGAGTGTCGTCCCCTATGCTTCATCCATAGGCTCTATCATGTATGCAATGCTGTGCACAAGACGTGATGTCAGCCTTGCCATAAGTATGGCGGGAAGGTTTCAAAGTAATCCAGCAATGGAGCACTGGACAACGGTCAAGAATATTCTGAAGTACCTGAAAAGGACTAAGGAAATGTTTCTCGTTTATGGAGGTGACAAAGAGCTCGTCGTAAGGGGTTATGTCGATGCAAGCCTTGACACTTATCCGGATGACTCTAAGCACAAACCGGATACATATTTATTCTCAATGGGGATGCGGTAAGCTGGTGCAGTTCCAAGCAAAGCGTGGTAGCTGATTCTACATGCGAAGCGGAGTATATATCTACCTCGGAGGTGGCTAAAGAAGGTGTCTGGATGAAGCAGTTCATGACAGATCTTGGAGTTGTGCCGAGTGCACTGGATCCAATGACTCTGTTCTGTGACAACACTAGTGCCATTGCTCTAGCCAAGGATCCAATGTTTCACAAGAGGACAAGACACATAAAGCGACGCTTCAATTCCATCCGCGATTATATCAAGTAGGAGGACATAAATATTTGCAAAGTGCACATGGATCTGAATATTGCAGACCCGTTGACTAAGCCTCTTCCACGAGCAAAACATGATCAACACCAGAACTGTATGGGTGTTAGATTCATTACATTGTAAATCACATAGTGGTGTGAGCTAGACTATTGACTCTAGTGCAAGTGGGAGACTGTTTGAAATATGCTCTAGAGGCAATAATAAAATAGTTATAATTATATTTCCTTGTTCAAGATAATCATTTATTATCCATGCTAGAATAGTATTGAATGGAAACTCACAGACATGTGTGGATACATAGACGACACACTGTCCCTAGTAAGCCTCTAGTTGACTGGCTCGTTGATCATTGTGCGAATGTATTGATGACTGAAGCAATGGCGCTCAGATTTGGCATAACTCTGGCGCAAAAATGGGCTGTAATCGTCTCATTATCAACTCAGACGATATGGAGCTTATCGAGGCAATGAAGGATGGAGGACAATTTTTGATGACTGTTTTCATTATGCTTGTGATTTTACAGCTACCAGATTTAAACAGTGTAATACAGAAGCAAATAAAGTAGCTCATGAACTCGCTAGATTAGCTAGATCTTCTCGGGCTTCTCATTGGTTTGAAGAACCACGAGTTAAAGTTGCAACGTTACTCTTAAACGATGTTTTGATCATCTCTAATGAATAAAGTTTTTGTTTCCCTAAACAAACGCACGACCAATTAGGCACGACCCATTTAACGACGAAACTCTTTATATTGTGGATGCAGCACATAGCCTAGTCTCGCCATTTCCAAAAAGATGTGTCTAGCATTTATCTAGATGGGACTTAACCAAATCACATCTAACTCATATTTCACTTGATATTCATGAAGATTCGTACATGTTTTTATTTTAATGGTGTGTGAGAGTTAAATTAGACTTTGTTAATTATCATCTAGATGAGAATTAATAAATCCAATTTCAAAATAGTAATAATAGATTATAGAGTATTTACATTTTATATTTTTCAAAAAATAATAATATAAATCTTCCAATCACCTTTATTTGCTATACTCCTCGTGACTCACGCAACAAATGAAGACACAGACGAGCAATCGGCGATCTAATATTCCACAAATATCTCCATATATTTTTTCACTTCCCCTATCTTGAAAATGATTGTGCATATTTGTTGCACAAATATAATGTAATCTTGTTGTTTGGAATGTACCCCCTTTGTCTCGTAATATATTGTGTAAAAAATGTTTTTATATTATAAAACTATTATGAGACAGAGGGAGTAGAAATTTGGAATCCAACGATCTGTGCTATTATTCCAGTTAATACTTTCACACTATCAAATGTTCCACAGTTATCTCAAACGGGTTGTGCTATTAATCCTTTCACACTCAAATGTTCCACAAATATCTTTGATTGAGGTCATAAGAGCATCTCCAACCAGCCGACCAATTTTGTGTGCGCATATCCTTTTTGATCGAAGCGGACAAAAATATCGGCCGAACGCGCCGCCCCAATACCCAAAAAGCATCCGCCAATCGTCCGCCCCGATGCATTTGATGCTCAAATTTATGTTGTGTTACGTTAGCATAGTCATATTAATTGTTGCCACCTAATGCGGGCCTACTCTTTAGTGTGTGGAAGCTACGGAACGCCATTCTTTTTTAATCCATATCTCTGTGTGTGTGTGTGTGGGGGGGGGTGTCCACATCTATCCCATGCGCTCCCTTGCCGACGACAGCAAACCCTAACGTCACGGGTTTCTTCAACGGCAAGGGCAAGCTCACCTTTGACGCCAGCTCATCCCACACCCCTTCTCCTCTGTCGGTACCTACACGCCACGTGAGGGAGCGCCTGCACATCCCGGTGCACCAGGCGCGGTGACAGTACACACATCCGCTGATGTACCCACATGTGAAGCTGCTGTACCTAGATGTGATGCTGCTGCACGATTGGTACCTCGATCCACAACACATTCCGGTGCCGGCAGTGTCGTGGTCAAGGTGGGCTCACGTGGAGGAGGTGCGAAGGTGCCAGGACCTCCTCACCTCAAAGGAGCGCTCGCTTCCTGCGTACGTGTCAGACTCTCCCAATTAGGAGCTCCGGTTTGGCCTCCAGCATGAGGCGCAACTCCGTCGCAGTGTCCAGCACCACCACACCACCCCGCCCTCGTCGTCAAGCCAGAGGAGGAGCATGATCCTGCTTACCTCCATCAAGGAGGAGCGATGCAAGGGGATGAGGAGGAGGCAGAGTACCAGGCGAGGCTAGAGGAGGCCCTCACCCTCTCTATGGCCGAGGACTACGTGCTTTCGTCGTCGCCGTCGAGGCTCTCCGCTCCCAAGTACGAGCCAACATTGATGGAGCCCGTAGTGGAGAGCTACAAGTGGACCGTAGGGCTGTGCGAATGGGCGAGCTTCCCTCCCACCCGCGTGGCTCAATGCTACACTGGTGGAGGAGGTGGCGTATCTCGAGCACTGGAGGCAGCGCAAGCTGCCGGCCAAGCGCGTTGAGGGCGAGCGCCTCATGTAGATCAAGCGCGAGGAGGAGGAGGAGAAGTGCCAGGAGAAGGAGGAGTGTAGTGCCCATGGCGGCGAAGCAGTCCAGCCAACTATGTAGATGACGAGGAAGCGGCCTAGGCCTGGGAGGCAGTATTCCGCTCGGCTGGCCCGGCATCGGAGTTGGTTGACATGACCAGCCCCGAGGGGTCACACGGCAAGGACACCTAGGGCAACACGTGCAGAGGTGTTGGAAATATGCCCTAGAGGCAATAATAAAATAGTTATTATTATATTTCCTTGTTCAAGATAATAGTTTATTATCCATGGAATGGAAACTCACATACATGTGTGGATACATAGACAACACACTATCCCTAGTAAGCCTCTAGTTGAGTGGCTCGTTGTTCAAATATGGTTAAGGTTTCCTAGCCATAGATAAGTGTTGTCACTTGATAACAGGACCACATCATTAGAAGAATGATGTGATGGAGAGGACCCAAACTATGAACGTAGCATGTGATCGTGTCGTTTTATTGCTACTGTTTTTCTCCATGTCAAGTATATGTTCCTATGACCATGAGATAATGTAACTCATTGACACCGAAGAATACCTTGTGTGTATCAAACGTGGCCATGTAATTAGGTGACTATAAAGGTGATCTACAGGTATCTCCGAAGGTGTCTGTTGAGTTAGCATGGATGAAGACTCAGATTTGTCACTCCGTATGAGGGAGAGGTATCTCGGGGCCCACTCGGTAATACAACATCACAACGAGCCTTGCAAGCAATCTGACTAAATACTTAGCCATGGGATTTTGTATTATAAAACGAGTAAAGACACTTTTCGGTAACGAGATTTAAATAGGTATAGAGATATCGACGATCGAATCTCGGGCAAGTAACATACCGAAGGACAAAGGGAATGTTATACGAGATTAACTGAATCCTTGACATAGAGGTTCAGCTGATAAAATATCTTCATAGAATATGTAGGAACCAATATGGACATCCAGGTCCCGCTATTGGTTATTGACCGGAGAGTGTCTCGGTCATGTCTACATAGTTCTCGAACCGGCAGGGTCTGCACATTTAAGGTTCAGTGACGTTTCGGTATAATTGAATAATGTATGTTGGTAACTGAATGTTGTTCGGATTCCCGGATGAGATCTCGGACATCACGAGGAGTTCCGGAATGGTCTAGAGATGAAAATTGATATATAGGAAGAGTGCATTTGGATTCCGGAAGGATTTCGGGCATTACCGGTAAAGTACCGGGAGTGACGAATGTGTTCCGGGGTTGCACCAGGAGGGTCCACCCACCCGGAGAGGGACCAAATAGGACCAAGGGTGGTGCACCAGCCCTTGGTGGGCTGGGCGGCCAGCCCAAGTGGGCCTATTTCGACCGAAGTGGAAAGAGAGAGGAGGTGGGGGCAAACCTACTAGGAGGAGGACTCCTCCACCAAACCGAATTGGAGGAGGACTCCTCCCTCCTCCTTGGTGTGCCGGCCGACCCCCTAGGGTTTTCCTTAGGGCGCCACCCCTCCCTCCCTCCTATATACAGTGGAAGGTAGAGACCTCAAGCCACGGCGCATCCCCTCTCCCTCCACTACTTCGTGACACCTCGTAGTAGCTCCACCATCATCACCGTCACGCCATCGTGCTGCCAGAAAATTCAGCTACCTCTTCGTCTCTCTTGTTGGATCAAGAAGGCAGAGATATTCATTGAGCTGCACGTGTGCTGAACGCAGAGGTGCCGTCCGTTCGACACTAGATCGTGATTTGATCGCGAGACGGCTTGCGATTTGGAGCACAAAGACGTTCAACTACATCAACCGCGTTTCTTAACGCTTCCCGCTTAGCGATCTACAAGGGTATGTGGGTCTGATCACTCTTCTCGTAGATGGTCATCACCATGGATAGATCTTATGTGTGGGCATGAATTTTTTGGTTTCCCATGCAACGTTCCCCAACAGTGGTATCAGAGCTAGGTCTAAGCGTAGATGACATCTCGAGTAGAACACAAAGGAGTTTGTGGGCGTTGATATCCAGATCGCTTCCCTCCTTAGTCTTTTCTTGATTCGGCGGTATTGTTGGATGAAGCTGCTGAGACCAACATTACTCGTACGCTTACGAGAGACCGGTTCCATCGACTAACATGAAACTTGTTGCATAAATATGGCTGGCGGGTGTTTGTTTCTCGTACTTTACTTGAATCGGATTTGACAGAGGCGGTCCTTGGAGAAGGTTAAATAGAACTTGTATATCACTGTCGTGGTTTTGCGTAAGTAAGATGCAATCATGCTAGATAACCATAGCAGCCACGTAAAACATTGAACAACAAATTAAAGGACGTCTAACTTGTTTTTGCAGGGTATGATGTGATATGATATGGCCAAAGGCATGATATGATATATTTGATGTATGAGATGATCATGTTGTAATAGTAAAATATCGACTTGCATGTCGATGCTACGACGACAACCGGCAGGAGACATAGGGTTGATTTTAATTATTTTGCACTTGGTGATGCTTTGCTTTATCGCTAGTTCAGTAGCTTTAGTAGCAATAGCATAGTTAGCGCGACAACCTCGATGGCAGCACAATGACGAAGATCATGATGATGTGGAGATCATGGTGTGGCGCCGGTGACGATGGAGATCACGCCGGTGCTTTGAAGATGGAGATCAAAAGTACAAGTTCATGGCCATATCATGTCACTTATGATTTGCATGTGATGTTAATCCTTTTACGCACCTTATTTTGCTCAGGAGTCGGTAGCATTATAAGGTGACCCCTCACTAAAATTTCAAGATAAAATTGTGTTCTCCCCGAGTGTGCACCATTGCGGAAGTTATTCGTTTCGAGACACCATGTGATGATCGGCTGTGATAGACTCTACGTTCACATATAACGGGTGCAAAAACAGTTGCACACACGGAAAACTCGGGTTAAACTTGACGAGCCTAGCATGTACACACATGGTCTCGGAACACAAGAGACCGAAAGGTCGAACATGAGTCCTATAGTAGATATGATCAACATAGAGATGTTCACCATTGAAGCTAACTCAACTCACATGATGATCGGACTTGAGTTAGTGAATTTGGATCATGTGACACTCGAATGACTAGAGGGATGTCAATTTGAGTGGGAGTTTATTAGTAATATGATTAACTAAACTCATTTATCTTGAACATAGTCTAAGTAATCTTTGCAAATTTTATGTTGTAGATCAAAGGCTCGCGCAGTAGCACCCTTGAATTTTAATGCATTTCTAGAGAAAGCTAAGCTGAAAGATGATGGAAGTAACTTTGTTGACTGGGCTCATAATCTGAGGTTTATGCTCACGGTTTCCCAAAAGCAACATGTCCTTTATGCACCGTTAGGTGACATGCCACCCCAACCGGCGACCCAAGACGTTATGAACGCGTGCGGTCACATATGGATGACTACTCAGTAGTTCAATGTGCAATTTTGTATGGCTTAGAACCGGGACTTCAAAGACGTTTTGAACGTCATGGAGCATATGAGATGTTCCAAGAGTTGAATTTTAACTTTGATAAGAATGACAAGATCGAGAGGTATGAAACCTCCGATAAGTTCTATGCTTGCAAAATGGAGGAGAACGATTCTGTCAGTGAACATGTGCTCAAAATGTCTAGGTACTCTAATCGTCTGGTTGAGTTGGGGATTGTTCTCCCTCTAGAGGAAATCACTAACAGAGTTCTTCAATCACTACCATCTAGCTACAAAAGCTTTGTGTTGAACTACAACATGCAAGGGATGAATAAATCAATCGCCAAGCTGTTTGCGATTCTGAAAGTAGCTGAGTCAGAAATCTAGAAAGAACATCAAGTGTAGATGGTCAATAAGACCACCAATTTCAAGAAAAATAGCAAGGGAAAGAAGGGTAACTCCAAGAAGAGTGGCAAAATAGTTTCCCCTCCCACGAAGAAACCCAACACCGATAAGAAGGCGACCAATGCCAAACAAGGTATATTTTATATACATGTTATTGATGTGTACCTTACCAACTCACATTGTAGTGCGTGGGTATTTGATACCGGTTCAGTTGCTCACATTTCAACTCAAAGCAGGAACTACGGAATAGACGAATGTTGGTGAAGGACAAAGTGATGATGCGCGTGGGAAATGGTTCCAAGGTTGATGCGATTGCCGTTGGCACGCTCTCACTTCAATTACCTTCGGGATTAATGATGAACCTAAATAATTGTTATTTAGTGCCCGCGTTAAGCATGAGCATTATATCTGGATCTTGTTTATTGCGAGACAGTTACTCATTTAAGTCAGAGAATAATGGTTGTTCTATTTATATGAGTAATATCTTTTATGGTCATGCACCCAATGTGAGGAGTTTGTTCATGTTGAATCTCGATAGTGATGACACACATATCCATAACATTGAAGCCAAAAGATGTAGAGTTGATAATGATAGCGCCAATTTCTTGTGGCATTGCCACTTAGGTCATATTGGTATAAAACGCATGAAGAAACTCCATGCTGATGGGCTTTTGGAGTCACTTGATTTTGAACCACTTGACACATGTGAACCATGCCTCATGGGCAAGATGACTAAGATTCCGTTCTCTGAAACAATGGAGCATTCAAGTGACTTGTTGGAGATCATACATACTGATGTGTGCGGACCAATGAGCATAGAGGCGCGCAGTGGTTATCATTATTTTCTCACCTTCATAGATGATTTGAGTAGCTATGGTTATATTTACTTGATGAAACACGAGATTGAAACGTTTGAAAAGTTCAAGCAATTTTAGAGTGAAGTTGAAAATCATCGTAACAAGAAGATCAAATTCCTACATTTTGATCGAGGAGGAGAATATATAACTTATGAGTTTGGCACTCACTTAGGCCTCGTTTGGTTAAGGGGGATTGGGGAGGTTTTGAGAGGAAAATCCCAGGGAGGGTCAGAAACCCCACAGATCCTCGGGCGCCCATTTGGTAGGAGGGGTTTGCTTAGCCCAATCCCCTCCGTTCCCCTTCAATCCCTTCCTATTCATGTGTTTCAAAACCCTCCTCGGAGGACTAGTGGAAGCAAAGCCCCGGGGATTTGAGAGGATTGGGTGGAACAAAGGGATTCACCCAATCCCCTGAAATCCCTCCCTCTCAAAATCTCCCCAATCCCCTTTAACCAAACGAGGCCTTAAGAATATGTGGAATTGTTTCATAGTTGACACCGGCTCGAACACCACAACATAATGGTGTGTCCGAACGTCGTAATCATAATTTATTATATATGGTGTGTTCTATGATGTCTCTTACCAATTTGTCGCTACCGTTTTGGGTTATGCATTAGAGACATCTCCATTTACTTTAAATAGGGCACCATCAAAATCCGTTGAGATGACGCCATATGAACTGTGGTTTGGCAAGAAGCCAAAGTTGTCATTTCTTAAAGTTTGGGGATGTGATGCTTATGTCAAAAAGCTTCAACATGAAAATCTGTAACCCAAAGCGGAAAAGTGCATCTTCATAGGATACCCAAAAGAGACAGTTGGGTACACCTTCTATCTGAGATGTGAAGGCAAAGTGTTTGTCGCTAAAAATTGAGCTTTTCTTGAGAAAGAGTTTCTCTTGAAAGAATTGAGTGGGAGGAAGATATAACTTGATGAGGTTGTAGAACCTTTACTTCAGCCAGAGAGTAGCGGAGCACAGAAAGATGTTTCTGTGGAACCTACGATAGTTGAAGAGGAAGCTAATGATGATGATCATGAAACTTCAGATCAAATTGCTATCGAACCTCATAGGTCAACAAGGGCACGTACTGCTCCTCAGTGGTACGACAACCCTATCTTATCAATCATGTTGCTAGACAATAATGAACCTACGAGCTATGGAGAAGCAATGATGGGCCCGGATTCCAACAAATGGTTAGAGGCCATGAAATCCGAGATAGGATCCATGTATGGAAACAAAGTGTGGACTTTGTAAGTATTACCTGAAGGGCGAAATGCTATTAAGAATAAATGGATCTTTAAGAAGAAGACGGACGCGGAGGGTAATGTCACCGTCTATAAAGCTCGACTTGTGGCAAAGGGTTTTTCACAAGTTCAAGGAGTTGACTACGATGATACTTTCTCACCCGCAGCGATGCTTAAGTCCGTTAGAATCATGTTAGCAATATCAGCATTTTTTGATTATGAAATTTGGCACATGGATGTCAAAATAGCGGTCCTTAACGGTTTCCTTAAGGAAGAGTTGTATAGGACGCAACCGGAAGGTTTTGTCGATCCAGAGAATGCTGAAAAAGTATGCAAACTCCAACGATGCATTTATGGACTGGTGCAAGCATCTTGGAGTTGGAATCAACGCTTTGATGAGGTGATCAATCCGTTTGGGTTTATACAAGTTTATGGAGAAGCTTGTATTTACAAGAAAGTGAGTGGGATCTCTATAGCGTTTCTAATATTATATGTGGATGACATATTGTTGATTGGAAACAATATAGACCTTTTGGGAAGTGTAAAGGATTATTTGAATAAAAATGATTTAATGAAGGGCCTGGGAGAAGCTGCTTACGTATTGGGCATCAATATCTATAGAGATAGATCAAGACGCTTGATAAGACTTTCACAGAGCACATACCTTGATAAAGTTTTGAAGAAGTTCAAAATGGAACAGTCCAAGAAAGGGTTCTTGCGTGTGTTACAAGGTATAAAGTTGAGTAAGACTCAATGTCTAGTGAGTGCAGTAGATAGAGAAAAGATGTGTGTCGTCCCTTATGCTTCATCCATAGGCTCTATCATGTATGCAATGTTGTGCACAAGACGTGATGTCAGCCTTGCCATAAGTATGGCGGGAAGGTTTCAAAGTAATCCAGCAATGGAGCACTGGACAACGTCAAGAATATTCTGAAGTACCTGAAAAGGACTAAGGAAATGTTTCTCGTTTATGGAGGTGACAAAGAGCTCGTCGTAAAGGGTTACGTCGATGCAAGCTTTGACACTTATCAGGATGACTCTAAGCACAAACCGGATACATATTTATTCTCAATGGGGGTGCGGTAAGCTGGTGCATTTCCAAGCAAAGCATGGTAGATGATTCTACATGCGAAGCGGGGTATATATCTACCTCGGAGGTGGCTAAAGAAGGTGTCTGGATGAAGCAGTTCATGACAGATCTTGGAGTTGTGCCGAGTGCACTGGATCCAATGACTCTGTTCTGTGACAACACTAGTGCCATTGCTCTAGCCAAGGAACCAATGTTTCAGAAGAGGACCAGACACATAAAGCGACGCTTCAATTCCATCCGCGATTATATCAAGTAAGAGGACATAAATACTTGCAAAGTGCACATGGATCTGAATATTGCAGACCCATTGACTAAGCCTCTTCCACGAGCAAAACATGATCAACACCAGAACTGTATGGGTGTTAGATTCATTACATTGTAAATCACATAGTGGTGTGAGCTAGACTATTGACTCTAGTGCAAGTGGGAGACTGTTTGAAATATGCTCTAGAGGCAATAATAAAATAGTTATCATTATATTTCCTTGTTCAAGATAATCATTTATTATCCATGCTAGAATAGTATTGAATGGAAACTCAGAGACATGTGTGGATACATAGACGAAACACCGTCCCTAGTAAGCCTCTAGTTGACTGGCTCGTTGATCGAAGATGGTTAAGGTTTCCTAGCCATAGACAAGTGTTGTCACTTGATAATGGGATCACATCATTAGGAGAATGATGTGATGTACAAGACCCAAAATATGAACGTAGCATGTGACTGTGTCGTTTTATTGCTACTTTTATTCTCCATGTCAAGTATATGTTCCTATGACCATGAGATCATGTAACTCATTGACACCAAAGAATACCTTGTGTGTATCAAACGTCGCAACGTAATTGGGTGACTATAAAGGTGCTCTACAGGTATCTCCGAAGGTGTCTGTTGAGTTAGCATGGATCAAGACTGGGATTTGTCACTCCATGTGATGGAGAGGTATCTTGGGGCCCACTCGGTAATACAACATCACAACAAGCGTTGCAAGAAATGTGACTAAAGAGTTATCCACAGGATTTTGTATTATGGAACGAGTAAAGAGACTTGCCGGTAACGAGATTTAAATATGTATAGAGATACTGACAATCGAATCTCGGGCAAGTAACATACCAAAGGACAAAGGGAATATTATACGGGATTAACTGAATCCTTGACATAGAGGTTCAACCGGTACTAGATCTTCATAGAATATGTAGGAACCAATATGGACATCGAGGTCCCGCTATTGGTTATTGACCGGAGAGTGTCTCCGTCATGTCTACATAGTTCTCGAACCCGCAGGGTGTGCACACTTAAGGTTCGGTGACATTTCGGTATAGTTGAATTATGTATGTTGGTAACTGAATGTTGTTCGGAGTACCGGATGAGATCCCAGACGTCTCTAGGAGTTCCGGAATGGTCCGGAGACAAAGATTGATATATAGGAAGAGGGTATTTGGCTTCCGGAAGGATTTTGGGCATTACCGGTAAAGTACCGGGAGTGACAATGGGTTACAGGGTTCCACCGGAAGGGTCCACCCACCCGGAGAGGAACCAAATAGGACCAAGGGTGGCGCACTAGCCCTTGGTGGGCCGGGCGGCCTGCCCAAGTGGGCCTATTTCGGCCGAAGTGGAAAGAGAGAGGAGGTGGGGCAAACCTGATGGGAGGAGGACTCCTCCTCCACCAAACCGAATTGGACGAGGACTCCTCCCTCCTCCTTGGTGCACTGGTCGAACCGCTAGGGTTTTTTGTAGGGCGTCACCCCTCCCTCCCTCTATATATAGTGGGGGTAGAGAGGGTAGCCGCACCTCAAGCCACGACGCAACCCCTCTCCCTCCACTACTTTGTGACACCCAGTAGGTTATTCTGGCAGTGCACGACGAAGCCGTGCCGGAGTAGCTCCACCATCATCACTGTTACGCCGTCGTTCTGCCGGAAAATTCAGCTACCTCTTCGTCTCTCTTGCTGGATCAAGAAGGCGGTGATCGTCATCGAGCTACACGTGTGCTGAACGCGGAGGTGTCATCCGTTCGACACTAGATCATGATTGGATCGTGGGATGGCTTGCGATTTGGATCGCGAAGCCGTTCAACTACATCAACCTCGTTTATTAATGCTTCCCGCTTAGCGATCTACAAGGGTATGTGGATCCGATCTCTCCTCTCGTAGATGGTCATCACCATGGATAGATCTTATGTGTGTAGGAATTTTTTTGTTTCCCATCCAATGTTCCCCAACAAGAGGCACATTTATTATTATTTTATGTTTATTTTATGTTTTATGTGGACTTTGGCCGTGATTGACCGAATTTTAATGTTTAGTAATGTGAAGTTTTAATATGATTGTCTTCTTCTTCTTTTTAGTCTGCGTTGGAGAAAAAGGTCTCACCAACGTTGGGTGTACGCGTCGGCCTAAAGTAGAAAACAAACACATTTGTCCGTGCGGCCGACCCAAACATGCGTCCGTTTGGATCGGCTAGTTTTAGTTGCTCTAAACACCCAGGCTAAAGCATCTTTGATTGATTAGTCATGCATGCACACACACCGAGGCTCCTTCTCTTCTCCCTTGCTACTGAACATACTTCTCTCATCCATGCATGCCACAATCTCACAATCAGGTTCAATTAGACTATTCATTCTGGAAGTAACTTCAGCAGTAACATAATGTCCAACTGAACAAATTTTCTTAGGTGGCAACGATTTAATGAGGATAAAGATCATTTGAGTAAGCTAGTTACTCACACTATGAATAGGATCACACTATAGCACCCCAAGAGGAATATTCCTACTTTTGTTACCATTCCCATGAGATCAAGCTTGTATGACATTCCATGTTTGAATTGAGTTGATGAATATTTGCCTCATGTCATCCATTTTGCATCGTGGTATCCATTTTATCCTTGCATCATTGTATGATTGAGTGTGTGTGTTGGAGGTGATGTGCATTGCAACCTATTGACATGATCATGCTTGCTAAACCTCCCTCCAAATTATTTTAACCAAACCTCCATCCATACCTATGTTCTTTTCTTATTTTTTTGCGAATGTGTTCCCCCTGCCTTGTTTTAATGTCCACTATATTTCTAAATTTCCTAAACCATGCCTAGAAGTCCTCGTCCAATTTTCAGCTCATTCCAAGTTGTTTTGGTTGGATTCAAAAATGCCTCAAGTTTCAATTAAATTCAAACTTGATTTAGTTGTGTATCTACTACCTCTGTAAACTAACATAAGAGCGTTTAGATCTCTACTATAGTGATTTGAACACTTTTATATTAGTTTACAAAGAGAGTATAAAAGTGTGCAAACGAGTTCTGTTAAATAGAGCATAAATCGAGGGTCTCGAATGTATTTTTGTTCTAGCCTAAAATTGTTCTTTCACCCTCTGGTATTTTCCTTTTGTTTTCTATTTTGAATGTGGAGAAATGATTTAGAGGGAGAGAGAAGTGTGCGCCCAGTAGTAGCAGCCTCGCGACCGAGATAGCATCGCCAACCGCAGCCCCACAACGTCACTGCGCACATGCTCACCTTTTTGCACCCGCATGCCCGTGTACCAAGCCGCCCGTACGCCCACATGGCTAGGCCGGGCCCTTGTGTCTATGAGGGGCTACAGTCGACCCGCCCCTCATCTTTTTGACCTCCTCGCGCCAACACCATGGATAAAGTGCACCTGAGCGTGCCGCTGCTTCACCTCGGCATCTGGGCCCCTATAAAGCTTCCTCTATTTCCCAGCAACCCTTAGGGTTTCCCTCTTCCTCATCTGCCGCTGCCAGATGAGCTTTGCCCACCATACTCATCACCCCACTCCTTTCCCAACCGGATCCAAGAGTGCGAGTTCATCGCTGGCATGCCCTCCGCCGACCCAAGCCCTGCTAGGCGTGTCCTTCTTCTGCCATGATTCCATCTACGTCGATCACGCCCTCTACGTCGTCGTGGGACTCCAAGATTGGGTAGCTCGCCGTCGTCTTCTTCCTCGGCGGCCGAAGCCCTTCTACGGTTGAATTCATCACGGTCGTTATTCCCCGAGCCCGATCGACTATGCCAAATCCCCCAACATGAGCTTGCACTCCTCCTCATGTCCTTCTCCTACTTAATTGTGCACTGTTTCCCCGTTTCCCATGAGGGTCTGAGTTCGTCACCATCGGACCTCGTCTCCGGTGAGTGCTCTCACGTCGTTAGCCCATGTGCGTGAGTACGACGAGTTCCTTACTCTGCGTAGGGTCAATTTTTGCCTACAAGTAGAGCGCTTGTGCATTGATTCGTCGATTTCGAGCTCATTGCGCCACTTGTGTTTTTTCGTCGCTCGCTATGCCCTCATCATCGTTAGACGTCATGCAAACCATGTGTGCGAGCAGTTGTTGTTTGTGCTCTGATTCCGCTTCTCCGCCATTTTGTTTGACCACTAGAGCAGCTCCAACGTGACCATCATCGTCTCTACCTTGCCGGCGCGGCCTCCTTTGATATGCTTTGTTTGTAGTCGCTGATCCATGGGTCCCCATGGCCTCGCGGGCTAAGTCAAAAGATGCTGAGCCCTTTATCTGTCAAACATGTGAGCCATCCAAGCTGGACGAGTCAAACCAGCAACAGAGCAGTGACCGAGGTTTGATCGCCCGCGGGCGCACAATGAATACCCGCTTTCTTTTGAATTGTTGAGTCACTAGCATGCCGGCCCCACCTGTCAGCGGTTTTGTAGTTCTCTCTCTCTCTATGTGGTGGCCCCATGGCCCACCTGCAGTATCAGTGGTTGGGTACCCCTGGGGTAACCCTAGCCATTTTCCCTTTTTAATCTAATTCGATTAATATTTTTTGTTTTCTTTGGGTCTTCAGAAATTGTAAAATATTGCATAATTAATTATGGCATTTTTCTTAATAGTAACATATGCATATTATATACTCCCTCCGTTCCGTATTATAAGTCACTTTAGAGAATCCAGTACAAAATTTTGTAGTTCAAACATTTTGTGCACTTGCTAGAAGTACTCACGGTCGGAGAGGGCACGTTACTCTGTTCCACACTCTTTCTTGCCTCGCCGTCCTCGGTTCCTCCTTCTCTCCGTGGCGCATGCTCCTCGGCGCTGTCGATCTCCTCTTCCTCCTTGCTGCCCTTGCTCTGTCCATCTGCGCTCGCCTCCATCACCACCTCCGCAGCGCTCAACACCAGAGAGAGACGGAGGATCCCCTGCTCACGAAGCCGGCGCTAGGCTGGCCCTACAGGAGGGGATTCCACCAGAGGCTCGCACTCGGGGCGTCCTTGGCGCTCGACGACGCGTCAGTCGTGCTGCTCGCACTCATGTTCCTACTCCTCCCCGCACACGGGTGGGCGGGGCGTGCGGGCTGCGTCCAGCGCGCCTTCCCCGCGGCACAACTCCTCGTGCACCTCGCCGCCGCGGGGACCGTGGTGGTGGAGAAGGTAGGGCGACACCGACGAGCGCCCACCCGCTGAACCGCCGCGTATTCGGGATCGCCACGGCGATGCTCGCTGCGCTCTTCTCTGCCTTCGCGGTTGTGTCTTCTGAATTTCTTTGCTGCAATCGCTTTGCCTGTGTAATCTGGAACAGGGGAAAAACATGTCATTTTGCTGCTTTTTGGAGTTGTCGGAAAAAGCCAAAATGACTTATAATACGGAACGGAGGGAGTATGTTTTGGGGGAAAAATCCAAGGAATTGATGTGTTGCATTAGTTTTGTCTTTTGAGAAAGTTCTGCTACATGTCATTTTTCATGATTAGGCATTTTTTTAATTTTGGGTGATTTACTCCATGCATCATGTGAGTAAAGTTTGTACACGAGATAGGGCTATTTTTATGCCTACTTGCTGGTAGTATTTTTGCTGTGCCGTGAAATCCATGTTTAGCTATGTTTTTCATGTTGTGAACATGCCTACTTTATGTTGCTATTTTGACCTTGCTAAAATATTTCGAAGTCTTAAGTCTGTTCTTCAACTTAACTTGTTGTCTTGTGAATAGCCATTGATCTATAGCCCCTTTGAGTATGATCACTTTTGATGTTTTGCAATGGATGTTATGGACATTAGTTGCCATGAATAGACTTTGCACCATATTTATTTTTGGTATCAAACATGTCAACTTTAAAAAAAATGTCGCTCATAACCACCCTAATTTTCACAAAGTCTGAGAATGTGTAATTTTCAACATTGCATCTTGTGTGGATGAATGCCCTGTTTGTGTGACTTTTTTTGCCAATGCTCATTTGGAATGAAATAAAGTCCATATTGTCTACTACCATGCTGTGCAATTTCATGCCATAAAAATTTCCATAGCTTATTTAAATTTTGCCATGCATATGCCTTCATGTTAACTCTGTTTGTGAAAATCTGTGATTTTCAGCAGGTCTTTAACTGCTATATTTTCTAGACATGTTGTGAGCATCCTGGAAATTAATACATGTCTATTTTTAGCATGAACCTTTTGGATTAAATGATGTGCATATAACATACTACTGTCCCATGGCTTGTTTGTGCATTTTAAGTTCCTGTAGCTTGCTGTTTTGATGGTTGCAAATTGATATGTTGCTGTTGTGAACAGATTCCATTGCATTTTTTGCTTTGATCATTGTGGGAGTTATATGCATTAGATTTTCATGATATTTATATCCATTCCATCTAAAATTCCATTTCCTATACAGTGGCAAAGTTGGTGTGACAAGTGTTTGCAACTATCCTTCCTCAAATCGTGATCTATCATTGTTTCCTTCCCTATCTTGTCGTGTGTGTCCCGAGAGATTCGTAGCTCCAAATGCGACTTTCTTTGTGTGTGTTTTTACATTATTTTCATGTGTAGAATCCATAAATACCAGGTTCATGCATGTACGAAAAGGCAGTGGAGCGTCTTGTTGGGAACCAGCGATGCAACATGCCAAGGAGTTTGGAGGGGTACAGTGGTGAACACATCAGTCCTGTCGATGACGAAGAGGCGAGTGTGCATCCTACATGGAAGGATAAGCTGTAGTGCGTGCATACGCGACAACTAGCCCCATGGGGTCGAGGCGGCTGCGAGCTACATGGTGACGGATGCGGTCGGCAATCAACAGCGACACCGCGCCACAACGTGTGTGCTGGCTACTTATTATCGACACACATACATGACCGGTAATGGATAGACTAACGACATGTGTCCTTAGCGTGCAAGGCGCTTAAAAATTTCAGCAATGCCACATGTACATGCCTCAGCCCTTAATTCCATATGGCAGAACAAATACTATAGAATGGACGCCGTTAGCGACCTTGCCTCATAGACCACCAAGGATGAGTCATGGATTAGGGCAATGCGGTTGTTCTCGTCGACTTCATCTCTTCGCCACACACATGTTGCACCTTAGCTGCCACGACAACCTCTAATCATTTTGTATCCTGCTACACCTGTCCGTCTCCTGCCCCTCCCCCCGAATTGTCAAAATGGTGATGAGAGAATACCCCATGGATCTGAATGTCTTAAGAAAATAACACATGTGCTTTTTCTTATCTAGCAATTTCTCTCCTTGACAACCAAACATAGCCTCCCAAGATCAAATTCCCCCTCAAGTCTAAAACCAGATTAGTCACCCTCTCAAATGTATGATATGAGATAATGAGACCCCAAAGTGGTATTGGAGATAATTTGAGGTGGCTTTAAGTTGTTGATGGCGACTGAACATATAAAAGTCAACTTCGATGAGTTTCCCTCACCAACCAGCCTCCTCTTCGGCGGGATTAGCTAGTGATACCTCGGGACGCGTGACATGGTCTCACTGATGTCTTCCATCTTCTTGACGCGACTCTCCACCACGAGTCTCCTCCTCTCCGACGAGATATAGCTGGTGAACCAGCTCTAGCATGGCCTCGTCTCCAACGGGATCTGTACGGTGAAGAAGGGCCAACGGACATGGTGCTAGTGCTTCTCGTTGGGCACCGTTGGAAGGGAGAAGAGGGATTGGTGGAATAGTTGTTTATTGCTTGAGCCTCGTGGGCATATATATAGAAGTACATGATCATCTTGGAGTACAAGTCAAGGCAGGAACAAATCCTAGTCTATCTATATTTCCTAAACAATCACGATACTCAACATCCCCCCGCAGTTACAACGGTAGCGACGTAGACGGTGAGACTGGAGAAGAATCCGAAGGTAAGCCAAGGGTCACCCCCCATAGTCGTAACACTCGATGCATCACAAAAGTTGTGGCTGGAGTGGAAACCGACGAGGTTGCTCAAGCAAGGAGGTATCCCTTTGTGAGTTTGTCGAGGTAGCCGAGATCTTAGGGTGGTGTAGCCGTGGTCGAGGTAGCCGTGCGAAGAATGTCGTGGTCACTGTCGAGTCAGGGTAGCCGGTGTCGAGGAAGTCGTCGTGAAGCCGCGGGCGCAAGGAGGCGTCGAGTCAGTCATGGGCTCTGTGGTGTTAAAGTAGTGATGCGCCGTGATAGATACGTAGTTGACGACGCGTCACGCCGGGTTTGCCAAGCCTAGGGACACTTCATGGACGATGGCACACATCGGTGTTGCCATCGCCGGGCATGCGTAGATGGACGAAGACTATGTTGACGATGCGTCGCTCCTAGTTTGCCAAGCCCGGGAAAACACTGGGGACGAAGGCATGCGGCATTGTTGCCAGCATCGGGCATGCGTAGACGAGGACCTACACACAAATTGTACGCCGTGTCGAGGAGGCTAGGAGAGAAGGACTCTACAACGGTTGCGGATCAAATTTGCGGGGCCCGATGTAGCCCGCGGTGGTCAGAGTAGACGAAGTGGTCGGGGTAGACAAGGGCGACGCTCGCGATGAGCTGGTGCTGGACGAAGATGAAGGAGGTGGACGGGCGACACGGCTCAGGTGAGCTTGCTGCAGCAACACCAAAGGAGAGCCGAAGTGGCGGCCTGATGGCGGTGACAACAACTGGTTAGGAGCGCGGCAGCGATGCTTGAAGTAGGCGAGGAAGAGCCCGACAATATGACAAAGACTGGCGTGGACGATGGTATTCCCACGCCACAGGGTACGACATGGCACATACTAAAGGAAGTCGACGCACAGGGACGGTAGAGTGGTCCATGCGCCACATCGCTACAAGCCGAAGGGGTGACAAAGTGGTAGCGCGTGGTTCGGGCGATGACGGGAAGACCTCGGGGTGGCGGTGTAGACCGTGTGCCGCGATGCTATGGCCCGAAGGGGCAATGCAACGGCGGTGCGTGGGTCGGTGCAGCCATGGGGACAGCCTCGGGTGGTGGCGGGGACCGCGTGCTGCCGCACTACAACCCGAAAGGGCGGAGTAGCGGCAGGTCGCGGGTCGGTGTGATGTCGCTTGAACTACGTCGGTATTTTCCCCCAAGAGGAAGGGATGATGCAGCACAACAATAGTAGATATTTCCCTCAGATGAGACCAAAGTTATCGAACCAGTAGGAGAATCACCCAAACACTATGTAGACGGCGCGTGCACACAAATCACAAAACACTTGCAACCCGACGTAAGAGAGGGGTTGTCAATCCCTCACGGGTAAAAAGATAGATAGATTGATGATAGTTTTGATGTATAGATCTCTCCTAAACGTGAAATAAATTGGTAACAAAAAAGTGCAGCAAGGTATTTTCATGTTTTTGATAATATAGATCTGAAAGTAAAAGTTGCAAGGAAAGGAAAAAAGAAAATATCAATATAGATCTGAAAGTATATGATGATAAAATAGACCCCGGGGCCGTAGATTTAACTAGTGGCTTCTCTCAAGAAAATAGCAACGGTCGGTGAACAAATTACTGTTGGGGAATTGATAGAACAAGAAATAATCATGACGATATCCAAGACAATGATCATGTATATAGGCATCACGTCCAAGATTAGTAGACCGACTCCTGTCTGCATCTACTACTATTACTCCACACGTCGACCGCTATCCAGCATGCATCTAGTGTATTAAGTTCATGGAGAAACGGAGTAATGCAATAAGAACGATGACATGATGTAGACAAGATCTATTCATGTAGGAATAGACCCCATCTTTTTATCCTTAATAGCAAAGATACATGCGTGCCTTGCTGCCCCTTCTCTCACTTGGAAAGGACACCACAAGATTGAACCGATTGCAAAGCACCTCTTCTCATAGCAAGATAAATAGATCAAGATGGCCAATCAAAACCTGAATATCGGAGAAGAAATACGAGGCTATAATAATCAATATTAGATATAAAACTCAAGGCAAAATCTGATCATAAACTCATTGTTCATCGGATCCCAACAAGCACACCGCACAAAAGCATTAGATCAAATAGATCTCCAAGAGACCATTGTATTGAGAAACATAGAGAGAAGAAGCCATCTAGCTACTTCCTACAAACCCATAGATCTGATATGAACAACTCACGCATTATCGGAGAGGCACCAATGAGGATGATGAACCCCTCCGTGATCGTGTTCCCCTCCGGCAGAGTGCCAGAATAGTGCTCTAGATTGGATCTCGTGGTTCTGGAACTTGTGGCGACTAGAATTGTTTCTCATCGACTCCCCTGGGTTTTTTGGATTTTTGGGGTATTGATAGAGCGAAGAGGCGGTGTAGGGGGGCACCAAGTAGGGCACCAGGCACCAGGGCGCGCTTGGGCCTCCAGGCGCGCCTTGGTGACTGGTGCCCACCTCGGGCGGCCCCTCTGGTATATTTTTGTCCCACTGGATGTTTTCTGGCGCAAAAAAAAACACCAATATTTTTGCTACGTTTGGTCTCCGTTTGGTACAGATTTCCTGTGAAGTAAAAAACAAGCAAAAAACAACAACTGACACTGGGCACTATGTCAATAGATTAGTCCCAAAAATGATATAAAGTTGCTATAAAATGATTCAAAAACATCCAAAAATGATAACATAACAACATGGAACAATAAAAACTTATAGATACGTTGGAGACATATCAGCATCCCCAAACTTAATTCCTGCTCGTCCTCGAGTAGGTAAATGATAAAAACAATTTTTTTGATGTGCAATGGTGCCTAAAACATTCATCTCATATTCTTTTCTTTACAGCATAGACATATGGACTTTTATATGGTTCAAAGCAATAGTCTAGTTTTGACATGAAGACTTTAATACTCAAGCATATCAACAAGCAACCATGTCATTCAAAACATCAACACTAAAGAAAGTTATCCCTAGCCCATCATGCTCAATCATTCATATCCTCATGAAACACACTCGTATATTAGTTACACCCAATGCCCAAGTACGATTATAGTGCCCCCTAGTTGGTGCTTGTAATGAGAAAAATGGAGACACAAAATAAAAATTGCAAAAAGTAAACAGAAAGGCCCTTCGCAGAGGGAAGTAGGGATTTGTAGAGGTGCGAGAGCTCAAAGCAAAAATTTGCGAGATAAAATATTTTGGGAGGTATACTTTTCTCGTCAACGAGAATGACTTAGAGTTCCTCATACTTTTCATGCTAGATACATCATAGGCGGTTCCCAAACAGAAAAGAAAGTTTGTTCCTTTTTTCCACTAATGTTTTCACACTCCACGGCTAGCCGTATCCACGGGTACCGTGCATACCAACATTTTCCAAGGAATTTATTATTTGACAACATAAAGTAAATACTTTTTTATTTTCACTTCGGGTCTTAGAATCCCTATTACCGCCATACTCTCGTGTAATGACAAGTGAATAAACACCCATATTGAGAATAACATATCTAGCATGAAAATATATAAGCCACCTGTCACCGCCTCATGAGCTAGTACGGGTACACAAAACAAAAAATTATTTTGAAAATTAGAGATGGCACATACAAATTTGCTTAGAACCGCAAGGGAATAGCACATATAGGTAGGTATGGTGGACTCATGTGGCAAAACTGGTTTAAGGAGTTTGGATGCACAAGTAGTATTTTTGTTTAGTACAAGTGAAGGATAGCAAAAGATTGTGAAGCATCCAACTAAGAAACGAAAAATAACGTAAACAAGCATTGAGCATAACAAACACCGAATAATGCACCATAAGAAAGATGTAACTTCATTGCACAACTATTGACTTTCGTGCTTGCATAGGGTATCACAAACCTTAACACCAATATTCTTACTAAAGCATACTTATTCATTAACATGATTCACATATCATTGTCATCATATCGCAAAATATTACAAGAAATCAAGTTTAATTTGTCCAATGATCTTCATGAAAGTTTTCCATTATCCCTCTTGAATATCTATCACTTTGGGGACTAGTTTCATATGTTGCTTTTGCTTTTGACAAGCTCAAATAATTTAAGTGAAGATCATGAGCATACATTTTTTCATCTCTCAAAATAATCTAAGTGAAGAATGAGAGGATTTATTTAAAATTACTAACTCTCAAATAGATCTAAGTGAACCATGAGAGCATTTATTCAATCATGATAAAGCACACCGTGCTCAAAAAGATATAAGTGAAGCACTAGAGCAATTCCATAGCTCTAAAAAATTAAGTGAAGCACATAGAGCAATTCTGACAAAGCATAGCAAAATTTTGCTCTCTCAAATAGGTGTGTCTAGCAAGGATACAAATAAGAAACTAGAAAGAAAATATGCAAAGACTCATATCATACAAGACGCTCCAAGTAAAACACATAATATGTGACGAATAAAAATATAGTTTCAAGTAGAATACTGATGGTCGTTAGAAGAAAGAGGGGATGCCACTCGGGGCATCCCCAAGCTTAGTTGCTTGATACTTCTTGAATATTATATTGGGGTGCGGCACGCATCCCCAAGCTTAGGCTTTTGTACTCCTTATTCCTTCATCCATCGTGAGCTCACCCGAAACTTGAAACCTTCAATCACACAAAACTCAACAAAACCTTCGTGAGACCCGTTAGTATAACAAAATCAATCCTTACTATAAGTACTGTTGCAAAACCCATTCTTATTTTATTATTGCATTATATCTACCGTACTTCAACTTTTCTATGGCAAAAACTCATCAAAGAAAACCATAGATGCATCGGAACATGCACATAACACAAAGAAAACAGAATCTGTCAAAAACTAAACACTCTGTAAAGACGCGAACTTTAGTCATAATTCTGTAACTCTAAATTTTTTGAAAACTTAGGACAACATAGGCAACATGTATATCAATCTTCTCAAAAAATTCAGAAGTTTCTATCGCATGTGTGAATTTTCAAAATTCTGCTACTTTACGCAAAAGTTTCTATTTTTAGACAAGATCAAATCAACTACCACCTAGCATGATCCTATAGGCTTTACTTGGTACAAACACTAACTAAAACATAAAAACACAATCATAACAGGATCATAATTGTGTGAGCACACAAAAACAGGAAGAAAAAGGCAAAAATAATTTTTATTCATTGGGTTGCCTCCCAACAAGCGCTATCGTTTCACGCCCGTAGCTAGGCATATAGCATGGATTTCAAGTGTTGTCATCCTTGGAGGATGATCCATAGGTTGCCCTCATTATAGATTCATATGGAAATTTAATCTTGGTTCTAGGGAAGTGTTCATTATCGTTTCTTAGTGGAAACTAAAATTTAATATTGCCTTCTTTCTTATCAATCACGACACCTATAGTACGTAAAAATGGTCTACCAAGTATAATGGGACAAGACAGATTGAAACCAATATCAAGAACAATAAATTCAATGGGAACATAATTCATAAATGCAAGAATAAGAACATCATTGATTCTTCCCAAAGGCTTTTAAACACTGGAATCCGCCAAGTTCAAATTAAGAGAGCATTCTTCAATATCGGTAAGACCAAGCACATCACAAAGAGACTTGGGAATTGTGGAAACACTTGCACCCAAATCACATAAAGCACAACAATTATAATTTTTGATCTTGATTTTGTTAGTAGTTTCCCATTCATCATGCAACTTTCTAGGAATAGAGACTTCTAGATCCAACTTTTCATGAAAAGATTTCATCATGGAATCAACAATATGTGTAGTAAAAGCTTTATTTTGTTCATAGACATGAGGCGAATTTATCATGGATTGCAACAAATAAATACAATCAATCAAAGAGCAACTATCATATTTGAAGTCTTTGTAATCCAAAATAGTAGGCACATCACTAGTTAAAGTCTTGACCTCTCCAAACCCACTTTTATCAAAATTTTCAACATGATTTTCACTGTCCGAATTATCGAGACGCCTTCTAGCTAAAGTTGACTCATCTCCAGTCCCTTTTTCAACAATATTTAAATTAGTAAACAAGGAATCAATAGAAGAAACACCAATAGTTTTAAGTTCTTCATCATTTTTATGAAAGCAATCACTAGAAAACGCTCTTTCTAAAAATTCTCTTTTAGCTCTAAGCATAGTGGGATTTTTCTACTTTCATCCGTAGAAACATATAAAGCCTTAATTGATTCCTCTACTTTAGGCACACAAATTTTCAAGTTGATATCTTCCACATCATTAGAAATTCTATCAATACTTCTAGCCATATCATTGTTCCTATTCAAATTTTCTTCTATCATAGCGTTGAAAACTTTTTGAGTATTGATAAATTCTTTAATATTACTCTCAAGATCAGAGGGGTTCCTATTATTATTGTAAGAGGAATTACCATAGGAATTACCATAATTATTAGAGGAATTTCCAGGAAAAGGTCTAGGATTAAAATTTCCTATATAAGCATTGTTGTTGAAATTATTTCGCAGATAAAATTCACATTAATGGCATCACTATTTTGCTCAATCAAAGTAGACAAAGGCACATCATTAAGATCAATAGGAGCTTTTTTTATTAGCAACCAATTTCATAAGAGCATCAACTTTTTGATTCAAAGTTTTAATTTGTTCTACCGAATTAACTTTCTTACGAGTAGGCCCCTTTCGGTATGCCATTGTGAATAATTAGCCATAATATTATCTAGAAATTTAGTAGATTCACCCAAAGTAATCTCCATAAAAGTACCACCCACGGCGGAATCTAAAAGATTTCTAGAGACAAAATTCAACCCCGCATATTTTTTTTGGATGATCATCCAAAGATTTAACAAATGAGTTGGGCAATTCCTTAGCATCAATTTCATCCTTTCCCAAGATTGCGCAACATGTTCATTATCAAGTTGCTTAAAATTCATGATTTGAGTCCTAAGAGAAATATTTTTTGCGGGCGGAAAATACTTAGTGATAAAAGCATCTTTGCACTTATTCCAAGAATCGACACTATTGCGTGGCAAAGAATTGAACTAAATTTTAGCACGATCATGGAAAGAGAATGGAAATAATTTCAACTTCACAATATCATTGTCCACATATTTTTTCTTTTGCATATCGCATAATTATACGAATGTGTTAAGATGGGACGCGAAATCCTCATTAGGAGTATCGAAAAATTGCGCTTTCATAACATGATTCAACAAAGCGGTATTGATATCATAAGACTCCGCACTAGCGGCGGGAGGAACAATTGGAGTGCCAATAAAATCATTATTGCTGGTGCTAAAAAAGTCACACAACTTGGTGCTCTCTTGGGTCATCGTGAGTATGCACTCAAGAACAAATCTGATGAGAAAATGGCGAAGGAAAAAGAGGGCGAATAAAACGACAATTTGTTCTGAAGTGGGGGAGATGCAAACAAGAGGAAAATGGAAAATAATGTAAATTGCAAGGAGATGAGATTGTGATTAGGAACCTGATAATGTTGATGATGTCTCCCCGGAAACGGTGCTAGAAATTCCTTTTGATGTCGCTTGAACTACGTCGGTATTTTCCCCAAATAGGAATGGTAGGTATTTCCCTCAGATGAGACCAAGGTTATTGAACCAGTAGGAGAATCACCCAAACACTATGTAGACGGTGGCTGCATACAAATCACAAAACACTTGCAACCCCACGTAAGAGAGGGGTTGTAAATCCCTCACGGGTAAAAAGATAGATAGATTGATGACAGTTTTGATGTATAGATCTATCCTAAATGTGAAATAAAACAAAAAGTGTAGCAAGGTATTTTTGTGTTTTCGATAATATATATCTGAAAATAAAAGTTGCAAGGGAAGGTAAAAGAAAATAGCAATATATATTTGAAAGTATATGATGATAAAATAGACTCGGGGGTCGTAGATTTGACTAGTGGCTTCTCTCAAGAAAATAGCAATGGTGGGTCAACAAATTACTGTTGGGCAATTGATAGAACAACAAATAATCATGACGATATCCAATACAATGAACAATTATATAGGCACCACATCCAAGATTACTAGACCGACTCCTGCTTGCATCTACTACTGTAACTCCACACATCGACCGCTATCCAGCATGCATCTAGTGTATGAAGTGCATGGAGAAATAGAGTAATGCAATAAGAACGATGACATGATGTAGACAAGATCTATTCATGTAGGAATATACCCCATCTTTTTATCCTTAATAGCAACGATACATGCATGCTTTGCTGCCCCTTGTGCACTGGGAAAGGACACCGCAAGATCGAACCCATCACAAAGCACCTCTTCACATGGCAAGATAAATAGATCAAGATGGCTTATCAAAACCCAAATATCGGAGAAGAAATAAGGGGCAATAATAATCAAGATTGGATATAAAACTCAAGGCAAAATCTGATCATAAATTCATTGTTCATTGGATCCCAACAAACATTCCGCACAAAAGCATTACATCAAATAGATCTCCAAGAGACCATTGTATTGAGAAACATAGAGAGAAGAAGACATCTAGCTGCTGCCTACGGACCCGTAGGTCTGATATGAACTACTCACACATCATCAGAGAGGAACCAATGAGGATGATGAACCCCTCGTGATCGTGTTCCCCTCCGACGGAGTGCCGAAATAGGGCTCTAGATTGGAACTCGTGGTTCTTGAACTTACGACCACTGGAATTGTTTCTCGTTGACTCTCCTGAGGTTTCTGGATTTTTGGGGTATTTATAGAGCGAAGAGGCGGTGCAGGGGGCCACCGAGGAGGAAATCAGGCACCGGGGCGCCTGGGCCTCCAGGCGCGCCCTGGTGACTGGTGCCCACCTCGGGCGACCCCTCTCGTATATTTTTGGCCCACCGGATGTCTTCTAGCCCAGAAAAAATCACCAAAAAGTTTTGCTGCGTTTGGACTCCGTTTGGTACAGATTTCCTCCGAAGTAAAAAACAAGCAAAAAACAGCAACTCGCACTGCGCACTATGTCAATAAATTAGTCCCAAAAAATGATATAGAGTTGTTATAAAATGATTCTAAAACATCCAAGAATGATAACATAACAGCATGGAACAATCAAAAATTATAGATACGTTGGAGACGTATCACGGTGCAACCGCGAGGAAAACCACGGGGCGGCGACGCTGCGGCCCGATGGGGCAACGCAGCAGCGTCCCGGTGCTCAATCGATGGATGGGTGCGTTCTACTTGGGACAATGTTCACGAGACCTGTAGTGGCTCGTTCAACCGACGGGCTAGGTGAGTCGCACAACATAGCTAAGGTGGATGGCAGACGGGCGGGTGATCAATCCTACCACGCGCGAGGTCGGGGACGTCGCTCGATGGAGGCAGTGTGGTGGCGTGTGAGATGAAGCCAACAATGACGACCGGAGTCGGAGCCGGTAGTCGTCCAGAGGCAACCGGCGAGGCCGACGTAGCCGACACCTAGCTGCCGGCCCCGAAGCAGCTGGCAAGGCCGACACGGCCGACCCGAGGAAGCCGACGAGGCCGAAGGTCGGAGCCGGCAGTCGGCTAGAGCCAGCCGACGAGGCCGACACAGCCAACAACGAGGAGCCTGCCAGAGGCAACCGGCGATGCCGACACGTCGACCCGTGGAAGGTGTCAAGGCCGACGCAGCCGGAGCCGGTAGCTGGCCCAACGCAGCCGGAGTCAGTAGCCAGCCCGACGCAGCCGGTGGGCGAACGTACAAAGCAGCGGCGGACGCGGATGGTGATGAAGCAGTCCCGGTTGGAGAAGGGCGGCAATGGCCGATTTAGGACGACGACAGGAAGACACGCGGTCGACGGCCACAAGGGGCCGCCGCGTCGCTTGAGGCCGTCGGGTCGGTGTAGAGCTCGGTCGCACCAATGTCGAAGTACACGCGTGTTGGTCGACGGTGGCGGTGGGCGACACCAACCGATCTTAGATCAGAAAACCAAAAAGGAAGAACGCCAATCAAGAGACCGTCAAAATAAAGAAAACTCGGATCAAGAGATTGGGAAAAGGACTCTCTAGGCCAGCCGGTCAACAAGACCGGCGGATGAACACTAGGTATGGGCGGTGCAGCCCCCAACAGCGTTCATGGAGGCCGGCCGCCCCAGGGCGACGCGCGGCGGCTAGGTCTAGAAACTTGAGATTGATACCATGTTGGAAGGGAGAAGAGGGATTGGTGGAATAGTTGTTTATTGCTTGAGCCTCGTAGGCATATATATAGAAGTACATGATCATCTTGGAGTAGAAGTCAAGGCACGAACAAATCCTAGTCTATCTATGTTTCCTAAACAATCACGATACTCAACAAGCGCGAAGACGAGGCCCAAAGCGGCTTGTTGAAAACCAGTGATGTAGCATGCCAAGAAGATTGGAGGGGCGTCATGGCGGACACAGTAGTCCTGTCAGTGATGAAGAGACGAGTGTGCATCCGTCGTGGCAGGACGAGCTGTAGCACGCACACGCGACGAGGACGACAATATGCAGCGCGACACATCTCCATGACGTGTGTGCTGGCTGCTTATTATCGATGCAAATACTTGACCAACAATGGATAGATCGACACCACGTGTCCTTGGCCTGCAAGGCGCTTAAAAATGTCCGGAACGCCGTATGTATATGCCTCATCCCTTTGTTCCATATGGTAGAACGGATGTCATGCAATGGATGCTGTGAGGGACCTTGTCTCATAGACCACCAAGACTGAGGCATGTATTAGGGCAATGTGGCTGTTCTGGTCGACTTCATCTCTTCGCCACACACGTGTTGTGCCTTAGCTGCCGCGACGACCTTTCCTCATTTTGGATCCCGATGCACCTGTCTTGATCCCGCCCCTCCCCCTGAAGTGTCAAATGGTGGTGAGAGAATACCCCATGGATCTCAATGTGTCAAGAAAATTGCATCCATGCTTTTTCTTATCCTGGAATTTCTCTCCCTCACAACCAAACATAGCCCTCGGGCCGCATGATGTTGTTAGGGAATTTTGCAGCCTTAGTGTTTTGGTCATGATGACAACTCACTGTGTGATCTAATCGTGTGTCAAATTCTTCAGGTACCTTATATTGGACACAATACGGTTGGGCTTTCCCTTGAGACAGAAAAAAACAAAGACGATGTTCTCTATGTGTTTATTTCCTTGGTTGTAGGAAACCCATACCATTAAGAGGGAATTCACATAGGAAGGTATTGGGTGAATCAATGCACGTACACATTCCTTGTCTCCCACCTAATACACCTTCCGATCATTGAGATAGAGGTCCTCATTCTCTAAACCAGTCAGTTGTTTTATACCTAAGTGGTTGTACCGCTGGTTCCAACAGTTGTACCACTTTGATAGGTGCGTCCGACATAACAACCGCTATAGGGCTGAAACCCTGGAGTTGCTGCTCTCATGATGTTGGTGAGCGGTTGTACCGCTGCCTGTGGGAGGTTGTACCGCCGAAGTTTGGCTAAACCTAAGTGACGGCTTCAGGCGGTTGTACCGGCCTAGAACCGCCCCACCACCGGACAAGCCTCTTATTTGGAGCGGTATTTGGGTGGTTGCAGACCAGTTGTTCCGTTCATATCTTTTTGACCGATACTTCCGGTGTCCATGGTGGTTGTACCCCCCAGGACTTAGCCACATCCTCGTACTTGGTACGAGTGGTTGCATCGTGGCAACCACCGCCCCAATCATTGCTCGAGGGTGACTCCTCTCTATTTCCATGTGGTAGTTGGGCGGTGGTGGAACAATTGTTCTGGTCCTTTGTTGTGGCCGGTACTTTTGCCCTACCGCTGGTTGAATCGCTAGCTAGGGTTGGTGTTGATTACCTCCATGCACCAGTTGTACCCGTAAACATAGCGGTTGTAGCGGTCCGTTGTAAAAACGGGTATAACAGTTGGAATGAGGGGCAATATTTAAGGTGGTGGTTCTTCCAAATACCACTTTACCTCTTGCGTGTCTCACTTCACCATTAATGCCCTTCAAGCTTTCTTTCCCGATCTCTCTCTCTAGCCACTCAAACTTGTTGATTTGCTACGGATTGAAGGAGGAGATCAAGATCTACACTTCCACCAAAGGGAACTTGATTCCCGCATACTTTCATATGTGGATTTTGTTACTCTTGGGTGTTTGAGTAACCTAGGGAAGAGGTCACCTTGAAGCCATATTACATTATGTTGAAGCTTCGTGGTGTTGTTGGGAGCCTCCAATTAAGTTGTGGAGATTGCCCCAACCTTGTTTGTAAAGGTCCAGTCGGCGCCTTCAAGTGCACCACTAGTGGAATCACGACATCTCGCATTGTGTGAGGGCATGAGGACTAGACGGTGGCCTTAGTGGTATCTTAGGGAGAATTGTGCCTCAACACCGCTCCAACGGAGACATACTTCCCCTCAAAGGGAAGGAACTTCGGTAACACATCCTCCTATTCATCGGTTCCATTTATGGTTACTTCTTACCTTTACTTCTTATTTTGTACTTGAATGTTTTTGTTGTTGCTAGCATCATATAGGTTGCTCACCTAGTTGCATATCTAGACGACCTATTTGTTGCTAAACCTATTTTGTTAAAGAAGAGCTAGAAATTGACAGTTTCCTATTAACCCCCTCTCTAGTCAACCATATTGATCCTTTCAATCGGTATCAGTGCTATGTATATTTATTAAGGATTTCACCACCCAAAGAGCATGACTAACAACGGGGATCAGGTTGTGGAGTTACTTGAGGTCGTGGGTGTGAACATGGTCTCCTAAGAGGATTTGAATGAGGCAATTGTCTCACTTAATTCTTCTATGGCGACCGAGGTCAAATCCATGTTTCAAGATTTTATTTGTGGGCTCAAACTCTCTACCAATCCACTGCAAGTGGGTAATCCCACCACTTCAAATTTGTATGCTAACTTCGCCAAGGAGAAGGCTAGTAGTGATAAGAATAACTAGCCTCAAGGAAAGAGCGAGACAAATACCTTTGCCTCGGTTCCTCCTCCCGTGTTCTATGGAGGACTAATACGTCCATTTTGCATCATGAATTATTATTGATATTTGTGTTATTCTTGTTCGTTATTCCCTATTATCATACAGTTCTTATGTCCTTCCTCTCTTAATATGCAAGGTACATCACAAAGGGGGAAATATCTGGAAACTAGAATTATGGACCGGGAAATCGAGAAAAAGGCAGAAAAATGAACATGCTTGAAATGACCTGAAATTTCACGGAGATTTTTTTTGGAATATTTAAGAATTATTGAGCCAAAAATGTACCAGAGAGGGACACCTGTTGACCACAAGGCAATAGGTCACGACCACCCCCTCGCCACGCCCTGATGCCTTGTGGGCATCCTGCTGACCCTCTGACGTACCTCTTCTCCTATATAGTGTGTTTTGACCTAGAAAAAAAAATCATAGGAAACCTTTCGGGACGAAGCGCCGCCGTATCGAGGCGGAAACCTGGGTAGAGGCCCTTTTGCTCTTTGATAGAGAGATTCTCCTGGGAAAACTTCCCTTAGGGAGGGGGAATTCGAAGCCATCATCATCACCAATTCTTCTCCTTCGCGGGAGGAAGAATCTTCATCAACATCTTCACCAACACCATCTCATCTCCAACCCTAGTTCATCTCTTGTATTCAATCTTTGTCTCATAACCTCAGATTGATACCTCTAGGTTACTAGTTGTGTTGATTACATCTTAAATTTGATGCTTGTGGGATTACTTGGTGGAAGATATTATGTCTAGATCCTTAATTATTATTATTACATCTCTAATCCTGAACATGCCGATGAGGTGTGAGAAATAACTATTGTTCCTGAGGACATGGGAGAAGTCTTGTTATAAATAATCATATAAAGTTGGTATTCGTTCGATATTTTGCTGATAAGTATGTTGTTACTTCTCTTAGTTGTGTCATGTGAACATCAACTACATGACACTTCACCATGTTATGGGCCTAAAGGAAGTCATTGTGGAGTAACAAGTAGGTGATGGGTTGCGAGAGTGAGAGAAGCTTGAACCCCGGTTTATGCGTTGCTTTATGAGGGGCTGATTTGGATCCATACACTTAATGCTACAATTAGATTTATCTTAATTCTTGTTTCGTAGTTGCGGATCCTTGCGAGAGATGGTAATCATAAGTTGGTTGTTTGTTTAAGTAAGAACATCACCTTAGCACCGATCCACCCACATATCAAATTATCAAAGTAGCGAACCTGAATCAACTCAATATGATGAACTTGACTAGTCAGAAATTCCCATGTGTCCTCGGGAGCGCTTGCTTTATATAAGAGTACTTTATGGCCTGTCCTTTGTTACAAAAAGGATTGGGCTACCATGCTGCACCTTTTATACTATTGTTACTTGTCACTTGTTACAAATTATCTTGGTACAAAACTATCTATCATTGTTACTTACAGCACTTGCCGAGAATACCTTGTTGAAAACCGCTTATCATTTCCTTCTGATTCTCATTGGGTTCGACACTCTTACTTAACTAAAGGACTACGATTGTTCCCCTATATTTGTGGGTCATCAAGACTCTTTTATGGTGCCATTGCCGGGGAGTGAAGCGCCTTTGGCAAGTGAAAACTGGTAAGGAAACATTTTCGGTACGTGCTGAAATTTACTGTTGCTTGTCACGAACGGTCACCCTTTGAGTGGCTTGTTCGGGCCATCTTCGCCTCGAACAGAAGTTGATGAATTTTTTCCTCAACCTACTGAACCTACTGAAAAATATCTACTATGATATTCCTTCGGGTATGGTAGAAAACTGTTGGTTAATCCTTATAACGGTTCAACTCATCGTGATTACCATTTCATATATGTCAATTAGATTTGTGGATTTTTTAAGCTTTGAGGGCTACCCGGAGACAAAGTTGAGAAGAAAGTTTTCCCTTTATCGTTGGAGGGAAAATCACTCATGCGGTACACATTATTTTATGATATTGGATCATGGAACTGGAATCACTTGAAGCTGGAATTTCATTAGAAGTTTTAGCCTATGCATCTAATTCACCATGATCGAAATTTTGTTTATAATTGCTGGCCTCATGAAGGAAAAAGCATCGCTAAAGTTTGGGGGAGGCTTAAATCTATGATGCACTCTTACCCCAACCATGAGTTCTCAAGAGAATTGATTATAGAAATTTTTTATGCTCGACTTTCTCATGATGATCAAACATTACTTGATTCATGTGCTACCGGTTCCTATATGAAGGAGACTATTGAACTCATATGGGGTATTTTGGAAAAGATTAAACACAACTCTGAAGATTGGGAACTCGATGAAGGTAAAGAGTCAGGTATAAAGCTTAATTTTGATTGCGTTGAATCTTTTATGGAAACTACTTCTTTCCATGAGATTAGCAATAAATATGGTCTTGACTCTGTTATATATCTACTTTTTGTGAATCTTTTTCTACCAATGTGGATCTTCCCAAGGAGAACGAGTTTAAATATCATCCTCCCATTGAAAAATTACCTTAGGAACCTGTTAAAATTAAGAAGTAAGAAATAATTGTTAACAATGTTGATCAAATTGTTCCTACTACTCACATTGAGAAACCTCCTTCTCCTCTTAGGATTAGGGAACATGCTAAGGCTACAATTGTGGTTAATACAAGTTATGTTAGGACACCTAAACCTTCTGAACAAATAAATTTTAAGCCTAATGTTGCTATAGTTAAAGATCTCCTAGTTGACAATATTAATGTGCAGGTTATTTACCTCTTTGATGAAGCTGCTAGAATTGCAAAACCTGTTAGAAACAAGCGAGATGAACTCAATAAAAATAAACCAATGGTAGGCATGCTTGTCATCTCGGTTAAAATTGGAGATCATTGCTATCATGTCCTGTGTGATATTGGTGCTAATGTTAGTGATACACCCTTTACATTATACCAAGAAATTATGCATGACATTGCACCCTATGAGATTGAAGATATTGATGTCACTATTAAATTTGCAAACCGTGATACAATTTCACCACTTGGGATTGTTAGAGATGTTGAAGTCTTGTGTGGAAAAGTTAAGTACCCCACAAATTTCCTAGTACTTAGTTGTGAACAAGATAATTTTTGTCCCATCATATTTGGTAGTCCTTTATTTTTATTTTTTTAGTGCTAAAATTAATAGCGCTACTGAGAAGGTCAAAGTGAGTTTTGGTGATATGTCGCATGAGTTTAATTTCTCCAAGTTTAGTAAACAACCACATGAAAAAGAATTGCCTAATAAGGATGAAATAATTGGTCTTTTTTCTGTTGCTGTACCTCCTACTGATCCGCTAGAACAATATTTGCTAGACCATGAGGATGATATGCATCTCAATGAAAGGAATGAAATCCATAAGATATTCTTTGATCAACAACCTATCCTTAAGCACAACCTACCAGTTGATATTTCAGGTGATCCTCATCCACCCAAGGGAGATCTCGTGTTTGAGCTTATTACATTACCTGCTACTTTGAAATATGCTTATCTAGACGCAAATAAGATATATCATGTTATTATCAGTGCTAAACTTTCAGATCATGAAGAAAAGAGATTACTCAAAACTTTAAGGAAGCACATGGCTACTATTGGTTATACTCTTTATGATCTTAAGGGTATAAGCCCCACTCTCTCTCACCACAAGATTAATATGGAACAGGATGCCAAACCAGTCATTAATCATCAACGCAGTCTCAATCCTAAGATGAAAGAGGTGGTAAGAACTGAAATACTAAAACTTCTGGAGGCAGGTATAATTCATCCTATTGTTGATAGTAGATGGGTAATTCCTTTGCATTGTGTTCCTAATAAAGGTGGTACAACTGTTGTTCCTAATGATAAAAACAAACTTATTCTACAAATGATAGTAATTGGTTATAGGATGGTAATTGATTTTAGGAGATTGAATAAAGCTACTAGACAAGATCATTATCCCTTGCCTTTTATTGATCAAATGTTAGAAAAATTATCTAAGCAGACACACTTTTGCTTTCTTGATGGATATTCTGGATTCTCTCAAATACCTGTGTCAAAAGAGGACCAAGAGAAAACTACCTTTACTCTCCCTTTTGGAACTTATGCTTATAGGTGTATGCCTTTTGGTCTATGTAATGCACGTGCTACCTTTTAGAGATGCATGACTGCTATATTGTCTGACTTCTATAAAAAGATTGTTGTGGCTTTCATGGATGATTTTTCCGTTCATGATACTTCTTTTGATGATTGCTTGAGCAACCTTGATCGAGTTTTGCAGTGATGTGAGGAAACTAATCTTGTCACAAATTGGGAGAAGTGCCACTTTATGGTGAATGAAGGTACATTACTCAGGCATAAAATTTCCGAACAAGGTATTGAGGTGGATAAGGTCAAAGTTGATGCAATAGAGAAAATGCCACGACCAAAAGATATCAAAGGTATAAGAAGTTTCCCTGATCATGCTGGTTTGTATAGGCATTTCATTAAAGATTTCTCAACGATTTCTAGGTCATTAACTAATATTCCTCAAAAATATGTTCCTTTTGTTTTTGATGATGATTATGTAGAATCCTTCAAAATACTCAAGAAAGGCTTAATTTCTGCATCTATTGTTCAATCACCTAATTGTAAGTTACTCTTTGAAATTATGTGTGATGCTAGTGATTATGCTGTTGGTGCTGTTCTAGGGCAAAGAGTAGACAAGAAATTGAATGTTATTCATAATGCTAGTAAGGCCTTAGATACTGCTCAAAGAAATTATGCTAGTACTGAAAAAGAATTTTTAGGAGTTGTGTTTGCATGTGATAAGTTTAGACCTTACAAGGTTCACCTATCAACAAAAGAAAAAGTGTTCTATGATTTACGACATTCCTTTTGGGATGACCAAAACATCTTTATAAAGGTGTAGATGGTGTTATTAGATGTTGCATACGTGAGCATGGATAGGAACAAATCCTAAGTAAGTGTTATTCTGAGGCCTACGGAGGACACCATCCTGGTGAGAGAAATACACACAAGGTATTACATTCCGGTTTTTATCGGCCTACTCTTTTTAAAGGTGCTCGTAAGTATGTCCTTTCATGTGATGAATATAAAAGAGTTGGTAACAATGGTAAACGTCACGAAATGCCTATGAATTATTCACTTGCCATTGAAACATTTGATGTCCGGGGCTTTGATTTTATGGGACCTTTTCCTTCCTCTACTGGGTATACCCATATTTTTGTTGCTGTTGATTACGTTACTAAATGGGTAGAAGCGATTACAACTAGTAGTGCTGATCACAACCCTTATATTAAAATGCTTAAAGACATCAATTTCCCAAGGTTTGAAGTCCCTAGATATTCCATGACTGATGGTGGTTCACATTTTATTCATGGTGCTTTTCGTAAACTCCTAGCTAATTATGATGTTAACCATAGAATTGCATCACCTTATCATCCTTAGTCTGGTGGCCAAGTTGAATTGAGCAACCGGTAAATAAAATTAATATTGCAAAAGACTGCCAATAGGTCTAGAAAGAATTGGTCTAAGAAACTTGAGGATGCTTTATGGGATTATAGAACTGGTTATAAAAATCCCATGGGGATGTCTCCTTATAAAATCGTTTATGGAAAAGCTTGTCATTTACTTACCTCTTGAGTTAGAACATAAAGCTTATTGTGCAATTGAAGAACTTAACTATGACTTTAAACTTTCTGGTGGAAAAAGGTTATTTTATATTAGCTCACTAGATGAATCGAGAACACAAGCCTTTTAAAATGCCAAGTTATTTAAAGAAAAATAATTAAAAGATGGCATGATAAGAGAATACAAAAACGCGAATTCAGTGTAGGAGATCTAGTGCTTTTGTAAAATTCTCGTTTCATATTCTTTGTAAGTAAACTCCTCTCCAAATGGGAATGCCCATATGTTATCGAGAGGTCTATCGCTCCGGTGCTATAAAGATCAGTAACTTCGAAGAAAAAAACCAAGAGAGTGGTAAGTGGGAAAAGAATTAAGCACTACATGTCACGTAAGCCCATCAATGTTGGAACTAACATTATCTAAGTGATAACACCGGAGGAGCACATAAGAGAGACCTTCCGAAACTCTAGAGAAACCTGAAAAAGGAGTAGGTATGTGAAATAGTAAGAAAACGACTCCAAAAATTCCAAAAAAATATGCTATCTTGGTTTTGGTATTTTAGAAAAATTCCAAAAATTGAAAGGAGCCAGGGGGACCCATGAGGGAGCCCCATGGCCACGCCGTGATGCCTTGTGGGGCCCTTGTGTGCCTCCCGGACTCTGTTTTCTTTCCAAGCACGTATCCTTACCTGAAAAAGAATTCATTATATATACTCTCGATTGTTTTGACCACCGGATCGTAAGATTTTCCTTTGTTCTTGTTTTGGGCAGTTTTTCTGGCAAATCTAAAAATATGTCTTCACAAGATTTAGATGGAGAGAGCTATGTTTCCCACTATGTTGCGGATCCATAGATTTTTGTGGATATCTATCCCTACCTTTGGTCCACATATGAACAAGGAGACATCAAAGTGGAGGAGACAAGGGATGCCAACTCAGATGAAGATGAAGCTGCACTACCTAGGCCTGGTGATATGCATGTGGAATTCAAGAAGTCAAGTCTCCCAAATGGGGTAAACAAATATAAGGTGCAATTTATCCCGTCCCATTTTCTATAGGAAAGCAAGGCGGTATTATGCAAAAAGACATTGAAGCTTGAGCAAGAAAACGATGACTTGAGGGAGGATAATTTTATCCTCCGACGTAAGCTGGAGAAGAAGAATGCCACTGCACCACCACCATCATCACCCTAGAAATATGATTGAGTACATGGGATGGCCACCACCCTTAGCTTGTTCCAAGATTTGGGGAGGTGCCCCGATATCGTATCACCATCACTTCCACCATTACCATCTATCTTATTTCGATCTTTAGTTGTTTCGTGATTTAGAGAAATAAATTTTAGATTTTTATTTTCTTAAATTTTTGCTTTAAGATCCATCTATTATTATAACCGAGTGTGAGAGTTATATAATATAGATTAGCTGAGTTTGTGTGCTTTACTTGTGTGAACCCATCATCATAGCATCACAATAAAATAAATAGAAAGACCATGTGCTTATCTATTAAGAAGTAATGACTTCAAACGAAAAAGGGTATAAGTGATAAAAGTTTTTGATAGTAAACAATCATAGTATTAGTCATTGATGCAATCTAAGAAAGATTATGATAGAGGAGAGAAGACTCACGTACAGATACACTATCTTGGACATCTTTAATGATTGTGAGACCTCACCAAATATTATATAATGATCAAGTGTTGATGTTGGACATGGAAGATACCATAATGATTATGGCAGTTTACATTCACATAGAAGTTATATGGTCGTGGATCCTTTAACATGTGTGTCACATCCCTAGTATTTCACTTGCGTTGTGCTAGCATGTGTTTTGCATCATGTTTAAAGTTTTGCGAAATTGAAATGGGGACTAACAAAACCCTAGCACTTCATTGAATAAACCATTCCAAATAGCGGTGATTTTTAGTGAACCTAAAATGGCCTTCCGAAATGTTCACCATGTCACATAAATATTGGAGACAACATATCAGAGGTGAATGATATTTTTAAAACATTTTGGACATTTTAAATAATCCACACTAGCCACTGAAAATGTCAAAATAAATGACTATAAATATTTTAGTTATCTCAAAAATGCCGAAACTTCCTGTGGAGTTTGGAAATATTCCAAATATAGTCCATATATATTTTCAGGGTTTTTGGTTTAAGATTTGTGCCCAAACAATAATAAAACAAAGGTGAGAAATAGAAAGAACAACAAAATAGAAAAAAGAGAGGAAAGGCTTACCTGTTGCCCACTATAGCCGGCCCATCTCGCCCAGCTGCGAGTCATCTTCAACATTTGCGAGAAGGGAGAGGAGAAGAGGGACACAACGAGCTGGCCAGGCACCACACACCTGCCTGCATCCTCGTCGCGCTAGCGAGCGGGATAAGCTCCCCGGTGCCGTCCCGATCCGTTCCACCTCGCCATTCGCCCCCTTCTCTTCTCCTCTCCCCTTTGCTGCCATGGCCGCACCTCGGGCTCGCTGTCGCTAGCCTAGCTGCACCACTGTCCCTCGCCCCCAAGTAGTTCAAGAGCTTCGCCTCATTGTCCGCGACCTCCAAGTCGAGCCACGCTTCGCCCGAGCCCCTGGAGAAATGCCCTCGAGCTCTTGTTCCTCCTTGGCTCTGACCATCATCGTCGTTGATTCGTCGCCTACATGCCTTCCCCGAGCATGCTTCCAACAGCTACAAGCTCGTAGTGAGCCCCTGGATTTGTTCCCCCTCTTCCCGTAGTTGATTGCACTCCGTAGCCACCGATTGCATCAAGCTCGAGAAATCCTCACCGTCGGTGATGGTACTGCCGTAGCCATGGCTGCACAAGCTAGAACCTCAACACGTAGGCACGCTCAGGAGGACTTCAGGAGCGCGTAGGAGCCATCGGCTCCTCTCCTAGTTGTTTGTGGCGTCAGTTCGATCGAAGCCCAAATTTCGGCATCCGCCAAGGTCACCGCCGGCGATGTTCCGGGCCACCTGAGCCCCTCGGGCTTGCCCCATTAGATCCAAGGGTGTGTGGACGTTCATTAGGTAGTCTTCACTGTCGTTTTGGTCGCCGGAGGTGGGTTTCCGAAGCCCTCCGCCGTGTTTGGTGCCGCTGACGGCTCAACACCGGCGAGCCAGGACCATTTGACCACGGGGTTTGACCCCCTGGGTCACTAGCTGGTGGGGCCTAGCCCTGGTCAACATTTGGTTAGGCATTAATTCAATTAAAAAATTAATTAATCTAATGACCCATTGACACTCGTCCCAACTCTTACTAATTTGGTTTAAAGTTAATTCTAACTCTATTTAAAGCCGAGTCACTGACATGTGGACCCCACATGTCAGGTTTGGCTGACAACGGCGAGCTGACCTGTTGATGTCATGCCGACGCCATGCTGATGTAGTTAATCCTTTTCCTAATTAGGAATAATTCTAGAAATTCCAGAAATTGTTTAAAACTTTGAAAAATCATAGAAAATGATCTGTAACTCAGATTGAAATAAATTATATATGAAAAATCATCAAAGAAATCAAAGGAATCCAATTGTGCTATTATCATGCATGTTAGACAAGGTGTACCTGCACATCAGGTCAAATAAATTAAAGGGTACTTGAAAATACCTTATTTCCTTGATTCAAAACAACTTCAACCAATCTGTTGATAGGTGCATTAGCTCATTCAACATATTCTTGTCATGTCATGATCATGCATCATATTGTTGTACTTGCCGTGTATTGATTTTTATTTTGTTTGCATTGTGGTAGGATCTGGTCCGCACGATACTTACGAGTATCCGAACGAAGAAGAGCTTCCCACTGCTGATCATCAAGGCAAGCACCCCTTTTGAGCATTTCGATAAAACTCCATGTTCTCGCTCCTGCTCTCATTTATTGCATTAGGACACAACATTTAAAATGCGACTTGTTTCGGTAGTTGAACCCATTCCTGTGCATGACCTGTCATTGTCACAATAAATAGCTAAACCAAGTAACCTAACATACCTGGTAGATGCTTGAGCCATGATGTGTCTTACCCTGCTACGCTTGCTATGCTTAGAGTTGTGTAAGGCCTAATTCATGTGAATGATGAACTGGAGTGAATGAATGTGTTCTGGTGACAAAAGCTAAATGACGAACCTGATTTGGTAGAAGTATCGATGAGAGGCTGTGTAGGAGTATATGGCGGGTTGTCGCATTGGAACCGCTCTTAGGAATTGAGTTTCGTGCATACATTGGGATCGAAACCTATGGACCCTCTCGGCTTATTAATCGTCCAGTACTCTTCCTGGAGTTGCAGGTAGTTTCTGGTGTTTGTAGCTTATGCTGGGGGCCGTGCATAGCGCTGGCCTTAGGGGTGGGCTATGGTGCGGTAGGCAGTGGCACGGTGTACCAAGTGGCACCCGGATGGTGGGCTTGGGAACCCTGCGCACATAGTTTGAGGCTGTAGCAGAAACTTCGGCCAGACTTTCGTGCGGGTTCAGTCTCAAATAGGTGATAAACCTGGACTAGGTGCTTGAGTGGTTAATTGTCGTGGCCGACTCCCTCGCTTGGCTTCCGCTTGAAGGTTGCCGAGGTGCATGAGGTGCACATGGCGATAAGTGGCGAGAGCGTGTGTGAAGAAGTACACCAATGCAGGGTTATAATCTATTCGAATAGCCGCATCCTCGGATATGGACTACTTGGAAACATATATTGTTCATAGATAACTTTAATGGCTACTCATAAAAGTATCAAGACAAGTGTGACTACCATGGATGGCATTCTCGTAGGAAGAATAAAAAAGGATCCATGGTAGTGTATTGTTTTGGAGACAGTGGACTCGTGTACGGCTTCTCAAACTTGTTCAAAAGTACTCGTAGTCATAGTTCAAGTTAGCCAAGAGTCAAAACTGGCTTGATGCATGAAACGCCACAACTCCCCTTGTTGATACATGTGCATGAGTAGTTAGATATGATTTGAAGTCTTGTTGAGTACTTTCGTACTCATGTTTAACTGTTGCAGACGATGCCCACAAACCATCAGGTGGGTTCTACCTAGACGTTGACAAGGCAGAGTAGCTGCTGTCCCAGCTACGATCTTGACACTTGGGAGGGTTGTACATAGTCAGGCTGTGCGCCTGTTTTATGTTTTCACTGTCTGTACTCAAACAGCCTTAAGCTTCTGCTCGGTTTGTAGAACTTGCTTGTATGACTTGTGTGTTGGGTCATGAGACAACTACCTATATGTAAATGTGAGAATGGTTGGGCACCTGAACCATACCTCCACCAAACCCAGAGGAGCTTGCTTGAAACCCGAACCAAAACCAAACCCACCTGAGCTAGCTTGAAACCCAACCAAAACCAAACCTACTAATTTTCTTACCCAAACTGAACTAAACCAAGCCTCCAACCGTGGGTTGGAACTGTTTACAAAAATGGGTTAAGAACCATTTGATCTATGGTTGACATACACTGAACCAAGTACTAAAATTCAGCAAAATTCAGTCATAATGTAAATAGGATAAGATGCAACTGTAGACTCACTATGCATGCCATCACTCGTGCTATTACTACTGCTTCCATTCCATTGACTGTAATTTCGTGCACGTAATCTTGGTTACATTCAAGATCCATCCATAATTTAATTACTGTCAATCATAAGCAACTTCACATGATTCGATTCCATCCATCGGGATTTACTGCTTGCTTGCTTCCTTCATTCAGAAGTGAGATGCGGCGCCGACGGACGGACCTGAGCGAGCTGAGCTTCCCCGGGTTCTGCCGCTAGAAGAAGGAGGACCTGCAGTTGTTGATGAGGCCCTCGGCGGCCACCACGAATCCCTCCACGCAGTTGAACCGGTGGCTGCCGCCGTCCTGCGACTGGGAGATGAGCCGCTCCTGGTCGGGGCGGCCGACAGGGAGGAGGCGTGAGTGCGGCGGCTGGCGGATAGGAGGTGTGCGTGCGGCGGCCATCAGGATGTCATGTAGGCGTGCGGCGGCCGGCGGCCGGCGGGGAGGAGGCCTACATGCGGCGGGCCGGCGGGCGGCAGCCGGTCCAGGAACTGGAGTCTAGAGACGCCCTTTTCGTTGGTCTGTGCTTGATAGGTGAGGAACTAGGGTAATAACCGGGTTATAACCACAGTTTCTAGCTCAAAATGGACCAAACGGTTTAGGCCCGTAACCACCCATACCCAAACTGCTCTCTGTATAAACCCAAACCAAACCAAACTTGAAAAACGCAAGCCCAATATAACCTAAACCAGACAAAGCCCAGTATAAAAACCAAACCATTTAACCCAGTTTTTCTAAATCATTCTCAGATTTACCTGTATGAACATATTATGCAAGGCTCTTCTAAGGCTTCTAAATAAATGTTGTGATGTTGTATGGTTATGTTGTGACGCCATTGTTGTATATATGCATATCGGGCATGTCATGCATACATATGATGTGCTGCGATATGTATGGGGTTTGACACCTAGTTGTGTGCCTTTAGTAGTACTCCTTAGAGAGAAACGCCCCTTTGTGCTTCCACTGAGCCTTGGTAGCTTGCTACTACTCCATACACATTGGTTGACCGACATGTATCATTCTTTGCTGTTGTGTCTGTCCCTTCGGGGAAATGTCACATAGTGTAATCGACTCCATGTAGCTTGCTATGACTAGTCTACACTCGTTGTTGACCGACAGCTGCATTGCTGGGTTATGTATGCTTGTCTCTGTATGGATGTGCCACTTGGGTTTATAACTAGTTTTTTCGACCCGGGTTCTTTGACATTGGAATGCTAGGAACATATTCACATACGCGAGTCAAAAGACGCAAATGGCCCCGACCAAGGTAAGGTGGCAACCGTGGGGATAACCGTGCGTGAGACCGCAAAGTAATGAGATATGTTACATGCTAGATTCCTATGGCTTAGGATCGGGGTTCCAACAATGTGGTGCTTGATTTAGATCCTTTCTAGCCCAAAACATTCCACACTAAGTAGAGATACTAATTGTGCACCCTTAACCCTGAAACTCATTCTCTTGCCACGAGAGTCCACCATACCTACATATGGATTGAGTAAGATCCTTCAATTAAGTTGTCATCGGTGCATCAAGCAATAAAAATTGCACCTAAACATGTATGATTTTTTATTGTAAGGGAAGAATAAGCTTTGTACGATCACGTGATGGCAAAAAATAAAAGAGATGGACTACATAATAAAGTTTGCTATCACAAGGGGCAACATAAAGTGACGTTCCTTTGCATTAAGAGTTTGCACATCCAAAACCTTAAAAGCGCATGACAACCTCTGCTTCCCTCTGCGAAGAGCCTATCTTTTATCTTTAGGAGTTCAATCACGTGGGAGTCAATAAAGTTTATTCCTATTCCTACCAGTTAACTATATAGTGCCAAGCACCATGTTAAGGAAAGATCTAGACTTATATATCCAAGTGGATGTGTATGATCATGATTTATTATTGTTGACATTATTCTTGAGGTAAATAAGTTCGCTGGCAAATCATTTAAGCCCCTATCTTCCTATGTGTCCTATGGAAACATGAGATCCAAAAATACGTGTTGAGTGTGAGAAATCATAGAATACTAAATGATAGTTGAGTATGTGAACTTGCCAAAAAGAAAGCGCTTACATGGACTCTCATGTGAAGTATGATGGATTAAGATTGCCCCAATTACTGAGAAGATAGTTTTTTGATTGTCAATAAAGTTTATGCTTCTTACTCCAATAGTTGTGAATGGATCGTTACTTGTTTATGAGGAGCTATATGATAAAATACTTACTTCTATGCTAATATTCATGATGCACTCATGTTCATATTTTGTTTTAATCGGCACCTCTCTCTCAAACCGTTTGGTCATTATTTTCGAGTTCGGCTTTCGCTTGAGGACAAGCGAGGTCTAAGCTTGGGGGAGTTGCTACATCCATTTTGCATCATGAATTATTATTGATATTTGTGTTATTCTTTTCCATTATTACCTATTATCATATAATTCTTATGTCCTTTCTCTCTAAATATGCAAGGTACATCACAAAGAGGGAAATATCTGGAAATTGGAATTCTAGACCGGGAAACCGAGAAAAAGGTAGGAAAATCAACATGCTCCAAATGACTTGAAATTTCACGTAGAACTATTTTGGAATACTTAATAATTATTGGGCCAAAAATATACCAGAGGGGGGCCACCTGCTGGCCAAAAGGCACCTGATGCCTTGTCAGCCTCTTGTTGGCCCTTTGATATCCCTCTTCGCCTATATGGTGTGTTTTGACCTAAAAAAATCATAAGCAACCTCTTGGGATGAAGCACCGACATCTCGAGGTGGAAACCTGGGCAAATGCCTTTTTTTTCTGTCCGACACAGAGATTTTGTGTGAAAAAATTCCCTCAGGGAGGGGGAAATCGAAGCCATCATCATCACCAACGATTCTTCCTTCGTGGGAGGACCATTCTTCATCAACGTCTTCACCAGCACCATCTCATCTCCAACCCTAGTTCATCTCTTGTATTCAATCTTTGTCTCAAAACCTCAGATTGGTATCCGTGGGTTACTAATTGTGTTGATTACATCTTGTAGTTGAAGCTTGTTGGATCACTTGGTGGAAGATATTATGTTTAGGTCCTTAATTATTCTTATTAGACCTCTGATCTTGAACATGCTGACTAGGTGAGTAGTAACTATTGTTCCTAAGGACATGGGAGAAGTCTTGTTATAAATAATCATATTATGTTGGTATTCATTCAATATTTTGCTGATACGTATGTTGTTACTTCTCTTGGTGGTGCCATGTGAAAGTCGACTACATGACAGTTCACCATGTTATGGGCCTAAGGGAAGTCATTGTGGAGTTACTAGTAAATGATGGGCTGCGAGAGTGACAAAAGCTTAAACTCCGGTTTATGCGGTGCTTCATGAGGGGATGATTTGGATCCACAGTTTAATGCTATGGTTAGGTTTATCTTAATTCTTCTTTCCTAGTTGCGAATGCTTGCAAGAGAGAGTAATCATAAGTTGGTTGCTTGTTGAAGTAATAAAAAGACCTTAGCACCGGTCCATCCACATATCAATTATCAAAGTAGCAAACGCGAATCAACTCAATATGATGAACATTCCTAGACAAAAATTCCCATGTGTCCTCGGGAGCGCTTGCTTTATATAAGAGTACTTTCCGGCTTGTACTTTGCTATAAAAAGGATTGGGGCACATTGCTGCACCATTTCTACTATTGTTACTTGTTACTTGTTATGAATTATCTTGCTACAAAACTATCTATCACTTTTACTTATAGCACTTGCAGAGAATACCTTGCTGAAAATAGCTTATTTTTTCATTCTACTCCTCATTGGGTTTGACACTCTTACTTATAGAAAGCCCTACAATTGACCCCCTATACTTGTGGGTCATCAAGGACCGGTTCACCCATCGCATATTAGTAACCTTGGTCCTCCTCCTAAACATGTTAAGAATGATTTTGCTAATTTTTTTTGTACCAAGTGTCATTTGAATCACACCTCAACACAACTTTGTAGAATCATTGAGAAAGGGTACTACCCACATGATCCAACCAACCTCACACCAAGGGAAGAGGTCGACAATCAACTCAAACACTCCGCCTTATTTGTTCTTTAGTCTATTGTCCCCATAGAAGATCTTGCTCACTTACGTCCTTTCACTTGTGCAAAGGATTGCTGGGATCAAATTATTTCCATGTACAAGGGAAGCTCGAGTATTCAACGGTCAACCTTTGAGGTGGTTCTTGATGAGGTCGATGAATTTGTCATGCTTGATGATGAGGACCCTCGTGGGATTTACCAAAGAGTGACAACTCTTGTTGTTTCTCTTTAAGATCATGAAAGCAAGGATACAAATGATAATTGGATCAAGCATAAGTTTCTCAAGCCCATCATGCCATTCAACAAGGACATGTCCTTCGTTATCTGTCAAAGACTCGACTTTCACTCCTTAACCTCAAGCAATGTGTTGGATGAATTGATTGCCATAAACATCTAGAACAAGACTGCCGACAATGCTCTAGCTCGTGTCCAACGGTCAAGAAAAGCCTCATCCAACCTAGATTTGAAGTCCAATGCCATTTCGGAGGAAGAAGAATAAGAAGAGGAGGAGGGTTGTCCCAAAGACACCAAATATGCTTACCACGAGCACATGGCTCTTGCGTCAAGGAAATTTTGGGGCAATAAGAGATACTCAAGGACCAACTTCTCCATGAACAATTCAAGTGGTGTAGGATCTGAAGTATGTCTAGAGGGGGTGAGGGGCTTGATTAGACTACTTGAAGAATTCAATTTAGTGATTGTCCAAGAACATACGAGAAGCAGGAAATTTGGTTCCGCTGAGACAAAATTTTGGAACGCAAAAAGGGATTTGGTTCCGCTGAGACAAAATTTCGGAACCACCCAATCTGACAATCTCCTTAACAGAAACTTGGCACACTCTTCGGTTCCATGGAAAAGAGTAACTCGGTTTCACCGAGATTGTTCTCAGTATCCCAAAACCAAAATCGGTCAGACCGATTTTTTTGACTCGGTGACACCTTGATTTGGTTTTGCGGACTGTAACCCTAAAATTTCCTTCTTTCTTTAATATACTCGAGACTTCTTCTGGATAGGAACATTGCAATCATGGACTGAAGATGGGAAAAACAATTTGCGACATGATTTGGATTTGGAGAGTGCAAAGAGGGCCTGTCGTGGATATAAGCCTGATAGTAGATGTGTAGGGTACGAAAGTAGAGGACAGAGTCCTAGCTACGGCAAGGTTGTATGAGTTCAGGCCCGTGTGCGGTGGAGGTAACAACCCTACGTCTCAGTGCTCTGGAGCTTTTGTGTCGAGTGGAATACAGGTGTTACATAATGCAAACCCTTGTGCCAGAGGGGAGGGGTGGCTTATATAAGTGTCCAGCCTTCAAGGGTGCAATAAGTGAGATTGAATGCATACGTTACAGGTAATGTATGCCATAAATGACATTAACTAGAGTAGTCTAACGTCTGACTGTTAGCCTCACTGGAGTGGCTTGTGGCCTTCTATGTCGACTAGCTTCTAGTCTTCACCGAGTGGAATCCAGTCGTCGAGTATAAGATAATCCTCCGAGTGGTTCTCTACCGACTGGACCAGAGGTTGTCTTAATCCAGTCGGTAGGTATCTTGTGATCCTCAAGCTAATAATGAGGTGACCTTGGGTAGGACTTATAGGTCAGGCCTATGACCCTACCCTAGGGCTATAACCCCATCATTAGCCCCCGAATGGATCGAGGTTCGAGTGGTGAAGGTGTAACTGTAATCTTGATATAGCAAACTGAATTTGAATGCTCTTCAAAGTTTCGCCGAACTGGATGTCGATTGCAATCTTGGTCATTCGCCTTGATCAATTCTGCTTGGTAAAAAATATCTGAGTGGATTTGAAGATCCAAGTGAGCAAACGAAACGACGCATCTGACATGATCTTTTGATGTGACCAGTCACCCTGTCAGTTCCGGATTTTCTGGGATTTGAAAATTCCGGTTGCCGCGCGTTACGCGGTGATGACATCATCGCCATCAAGTGGATCCCGTCGCCTTGATTCCTACGCCTCTATCTCCGCCACGTATCTCGCGATGGCCTGCGAAGGGATAAGTCGAGGGCCCACTTGCTAGTGACCCAGACGGCTGGTTATAAAAGCCTCCAGCGCTAGGGTTTGGAAGGACATCGTCTTCTTCCTCTCTTCTGCTCTTCCTTCTCCTTAGCCACCAACGCAAACCGAAGCAACCAACCTCACCGCTGCCACTATGACGAAAGGGCAGACCGACAAGCTGTAGAAGGCGAAGAAGAAGGGCGTCGCGAAGTCGAAGAAGCAAGATCTGCCGTCGGGCTGGATCCAGGGGGATTTCCTCCGATCCACTGTGAGGAAGGAGGATCTCCTCGACTTCGTCGAGCTTTTCATGTTGGTAGACAAGTCTTGGAGGCTTCCTAGACATGAGGTCGAGCCCGAGCCACGGGAGGGAGAGCGGGTTCTCCTCCTGACCCATGTCGAAAGAGGTTTCTCTCTACCGCCCCATCCTTTCATTCGGGGGTCCTTGAACTTCTTTGGGGTGCAGTTGCATGATTTTCCTCTGAATGCCATTGCGCATATTTTGCTTTATCACCTTGTGTGAGTGTTTCTTGGGGTGTCCTCCTCACTTGGTACTCTTTAAATATATCTTCATCGTGAGATCTCAGTCGGTGAAGAAAGTTAATCCGACTGATGACAAGACTCATGTCATCCAGTTGTGTGGGGGTTTAGGGCTTCAGAGGAGAGCCAAAAGTAGCGTATCCTGCCATGACCTTTCCTAAATCGGTTTGCAACTGGCAAGCCACTTGGTTCTACTGTAATGATGTTGCTTGCCCGAACATGTCGAGTGGAGTCCCTCCCTTTACTCTAGAGCGACCGAGTGCTCCCAGGACGTTAGTGTTGACGAAGGAGGAGAAAACTCAGGTGGATCCCTTGGTCAAAGCGTTGATTGGTCTGGTCCGCAACGGAGTGACAGGAATGGATCTGTTAGAGACCTTCCATGGCAGACGTATCCAGCCTCTCCAGGCTCGGGACCACACTATGTGGCATTACATCGGTCCTGAAGACTCCACTCGGTCTCATCCCGAGGAAGTGAATGAAGACACGGTAGCGAAGTGGATCCGTGGAATAGCTGGTCCTTGTGATAATCCGATGGGGGTGAAAAGGGTCCTGCCCTTCTCAGCTAAAAACCCGCCGACAAACAAGGTTAGTTCTGCTCTGTTGAATATTTTTGCGTTCGAACCGAGTGCTTGCAATTTCCTTGTCGACTGAGCTTGTGGATTGTATCTTGCAGGAGTGGACGAACTTGCATTCTCCGGTCCCGAATGGCAACACACTCGACCTTGATGAGGGGAGTATGGAGGACAGTGCAGAGAGCGAGGATTATGTCGATGACAGCGAAGAGACCGAGGAGCAGGAGTCGGAGGAGAGCGAGGAGGAAGATTCATCTTCTTCTCGCCATGAGCCTCGGACCAAGCATCGTCATGACCCCGCGGGCACTGCAAGGAAACCTTTGGCGTCGAGTGGCAGGAGTACCAAGCGCGTCAGGGGATCGTCTGGAGAACAAGTGGAACAACCTGCAAAGGTGCCCAAGCCCAGCGGACCCAAACCTTGGAAGGCTCTGCCTAGAATGAGGATTGTTGTTCCAGTCGCCTGTGCGTAAGTACTTGATCTTCTACTCTTATCCGAGTGAACTTTTTGGTTGACGATGACGGAATGATATTGCCTTGACAGAGCTGCTACCTCTGCCACGTCGCCGCCGTGAGGGGACAAAGATCCCATGGAGGTTGACATCGCGAACGCAGCCACCTCACAGCTAGGTATTACTGATTTCCCATTCCGTGTCATTCCTCTGTGTGTACGGTTTCGTGGCTGTAACTTCTGGTGTTTCTGTCTGCGAGCCGCGCCTGCTGCAAGAGAGGTCATCCAGCTGGACGATGATGATCAAAGGCAAACTGCTACTGAGGTGGAACCCATTGTGTCTGAGGTGCCTGTGGCGGAGATGCCTGTAATGAGTGCTCCGCCTGTGAGTTCGATTGTTGTCACCACAACTCCGACTGGATTACAGTCGGGCGCTCCAGTTGTTTCTTCTGCAGCCTCAGGACTGATGTCGCCCTCGACCGTGTACACCATGCTCGTGTCCCTAAAGACCAGACTGGTGCCGCCAAGGAGGCTATGATCCAGGCGGAGCTGATGACGCAAGAAGAGAAAGGAGCCTATGACGCCATCATCTCGGTGCATAACCACAACGTGGTGCTCCAAGAAAATGTCCGAGTAAGTGCGACAGTAAGTTTGAATGAACTTTAACTCACACCCACTTGGTATTTTTGTAGAAATGTCTTTGTGTTGTCTTTGTTCTAGTGGGGGCACTCCGAGTGAACCCACTGGATGTAGTCCCCGAGACCACTGTCGAGTGCTTGCACAAGCAGGGGTCTTAAGTTGTAGAGACATTCTTGTTTGTTGATGAAGGTCAACCAGAACGGATCTGGTTGAGTGTTGAATCCAATGGGGAGCACGCTAAGTGCACCCACTGGGTGTAGTCCCCGATACTATTATTAATCGCTATTGAATGATAATAGTCTTAAGCACTTGAATTTATAATCTTTTTGGCTCGTCAGGACAGACTTTTGTGCATGTTTGTTTCTTGCATTGAACCCCTAAAGGTACAAGAAGCGCTTGATGACATGGAGTGTCTTGAAGCCATGCATGATGAACTCAACAACTTCGAGTGCAACAAAGTGTGGCCGTTGGTGCCAAGACCAAACGAGAATCACAATTTCATTGGAACCAAATGGATCTTTAAGAACAAGCAAGATGCAAATGGTGTTCTCATTCGTAACAAGGCAAGATTGGTAGCACAAGGCTAGTCCCAAGTCGACGGTGTCGACTACGATGGAACCATTGCTCCCGTTGCTCGCCTTGAATCTATTCGCATGTTTCTTTCATATGAATCTCATCATAATTTCAAATTATATCAAATGGATGTGAAGAGTGCATTTCATAATGGTCCTCTTAAGGAGTTGCTATATGTCAAGCAACCCACAGGGTTCGAGGATCCCAATTTCCCGAGTCATGTATACATTCTCGATAAGGCACTCTATGGCCTCAAACAAGCCCCACGTGCATGGCATGAGCACCGTACCGAGATGTTGCAAGATCGTGGTTTTGAAATTGGGAAAATTGATCCCACTCTTTTCACGAAGAAGGTTAATGGGAACTTGTTCATATGTCAACTATATGTTGATGAATTATATTTGGTTCTCCTAACAAAGCTTTCAATGAAGAGTTTGCCGCACTAATGACCAGAAAGTTTGAGATGTCTATGATGGGGGAGTTGATGTTCTTCCTTGGATTCAAAGTCAAGCAACAGAGTTAAGGAACCTTCATCAACCAACAAAAATACAGTCAAGACATTCTCACGAGGTTCAAAATGGATGAACTCAAGCCCGCCAAGGAAAACACTCCCATGCCACTATAATTTCAACTTGACAATGATCCCAATGGTAAAGCGGTGGATGAAAAGGTATATCGCTCCATGATTGGCTCTTTGCTTTACATTTGTGCATCTAGACAGGATATTATGTTGAGTGTGGGAATTTGTGCATGATTTCAATCGGCACCTAAGGAAAGTCACGTTGTGGAGGTCACGCGAATCATTTGATATTTGGATCATACCCCAAACTTCGGCTTATGGTACTCCCAAAGTTGCTTCATTTGATCTAATATGTTTTTCGGACTCAGATTAGGCGGGAACCCATGTGGATAGGAAGTCAACTTCCAGAGGTTGCCAATTCCATAGTCGCTCTTTGGTAAGTTGGTCTTCAAATAAACAAAATTGTGTTTCTCTCTTGTCCACCAACGCCGAGTATGTCGCTGCCGCAAGTTGCTGTGCACAGTTACTGTGGATGAGGCAAACTTTAAAGGATTCTGGTGTCACTTGTGACAAAGTGCCTCTTTACTGTGACAAGAAAGTGCAATTCAAATCTCAAACAACCTGGTTCAACACTGCAAGACGAAGCATATTGAGATTTGTTATCACTTCATCCGGGATCATATAAAGCGTGGGGAGATTGATCTTATTCAGCTCAACACTCATGATCAACTTGCACGTATTTTCATGAAGCCATTGGATGAAGCAAGATTTCGCGAGTTAAGACATGAGTTAAATATCGTTCATTTGAGAAATGTGGATTAATGTATTGCACACCCCACCACTCCAATCATATTATCTTGTTTAGATGTGCGCATGGATTTTGGGGGAGTGTTGTTCTCTCAGTGAACTCTCCCTCCCCCTATTATGCATAAATCAATCAAGTCTTTCACATTAGTCATTTTTGATGACACTTGTGTATCAAAGACGAGTTTTGGTCATGGGCCCAAGGTTAAAATCTTCGAGTTGCCATACCAATTGACTCAAACATAGGTGGATTCGACCATCACCCCTACTAGTGAGGAATCCGCTCTAAAGTCTTCATGTTTGATTTGAATTTATTTTGGATCTTATTCGTTATTGCTAGTTTTTTAGATCCTAGGTGCTTGTATCCTTCAAGGGTTGGTCTTTCGTGTTTGTTTTCTGCACCCTTGGGGTATGCCTCACCATATCTCAGTGTCGTGATTCCATCCCAATCCTTCTTCTTCCCATAAACCCTCTTGGTCTCATTGTACGCATCTTGTCCTTGATGTTGGTAACAGTAGCTTGGCAGTAGAACCAATGGCTTTGGCGGTTCTACCACTTGGGAACTTGGTTGTACCATCCCATCAGTACAACCAGTGTGACTCTGGCGGTTCTACCACAATTCACCCGGCCTGTGCAACTGGTCGGTACTATCGGTACGTTTCTGGCGGTACTACCGCGACCTCCTAGCTGCGGCAGCACCGCCCGCAACCCTAAAGGTAGAAGCGGGGCGGTATGACTGTTCTTTGGAGAGGTACAACCGTGAGCAGCGTGTGCATTATATAAAGGGGTCGGGCCAAAGGAGTATCTCTTTTACCCCTTCGTGCCCAACCTCCCCTCCTACCCTAGCCCCCGACCACCATCACCGTCGTCCCGGAGTGCCCCCCGGTGCCCCGGATCTGCGAGACACTCACGGATCTGCTCCGTGGATCCCCCCTCCTCTCCGATCTCTTCCGATGGACACCGGTAATGCCTCATTTTACTTCTTCCTTGGTTCATCTCCTTTGATCCACCATTATTAGTGCATTACTTGGATTCTGTGTTTTTGCCAAAACTTTTGGGTGGAAGAGATACCTAGTAGTCATTTTATTGCTTGTGCTTGTCTAGAACGTTAAAATATAGATACGTGGTTCTAATCCGAGTGTGTCGATTCCTCCATGATGTGGCGCTTTTTTGTGCACAGTAGTACAACCACTTTCACTAGCAGTACAACCGCCTGAGTAGTTCAACCGCCTCGACGACCGGTTCAATCGGGTCTGTGAATCCCGTAGGACTGTTTTACTTTCTCCATTTCACAATCTTTGTCTATGCGTACAATCCCCTTATCTTTTCTGGGTTTCTTGTGTGCTTCTCACGTGTGTGTGTGTGTGTGTGTGTGCAAGTGGCTCAGGTTCTCATCAGAACACCAAAAAACGAGCTTGTAGGCTCAAGCGCGTGGATGATAGTACAAAAGAGGAAGTGACCAATCCCACCAAGCCAACTCATCGTGAGAAGTTTGTGGCTGCCAAGCAAAGGACTGAACTTGCTTTGTACAAATGTTAGCAACCAGATTCGAAGAGATTTCGCACTCAGAATCCCTACGAGCTCCCTATAGCTTCTTGTAGGACTACCGTTCAGTTTAGAAATGTGATGCAAATGAGGATTGTGCACAAGCTGTTTGAGCATTACAAGAATAGGTACACCAAGAAATGGACTATTGATGTTGATCACTTGAGGGCCATCTTAGATTAATTTCGTGAGGCTTTGGTGCTATGCGAGGAATTTGACTTGATCAAGCTCATGTCTATCAACTCTGACTTTGATGTGCATCTTGTTCATCAAATGTATGCCATCATTCACTTCAGACTGATGACGCCCGTGACCGATCCTTCATGTGCAGTGATGAGTCCTTTGGTGTTCCTTGGAGGGTGTTCTACAATGCCATTGGTTACGATGATACAGGTCTCACCTCGAATGGTGGCATTCGTCCTCACGACCGTGTCACTCCCATGGAGAAGGAGGAGCTCACCCCACTATACATTCCGGGGCATGGTATCCTTAGCGAGTCTAAGTATTTGTAGGCAGTTTATGATATCATGCATCATGTCTTCTGCAACGTGCTTCTGCCCAAGGTTGGGTATCAATATGAGATTCATGGCTATATGGTGGATTTTCTTTTGACTATGAAGACTAAAGCCCACACTCGTGCTATTTTTGACGTGTCCAAGTGTTTGTGGGAGGAGAGATATAACATGGTCATTGCCTAGAAGGTTCCTATTTAAGCTCCATTCGTCATGTGCTTTCTGAAGTTGGTATGGGCAGTCCGTAGGCACGGTGTGGCGGTTACTTATCCACACAACTTTACCGTGCATGAGATCAAGCACCTCAGGAGGAAGAAACATGTTGCGCCTTGCATTCCCCCTGAGGATGTTTTTGCCACTTCCAGCAACATCGATTTTGAGCTCGATGTTGGGGCCAAGCCCTGTTGGGTCTCCAAGCTCACTGACAAGGTGAAGAAGACCTTCTGCATACATGCTCATGTTTAGAACAAGCTCTATGTTGCCCATGTTAACAAGAAGTTGGCTGACTCCCCGCTGATTTGCGTTGGTTTCCCTCCATGCTCAAAGTGTGATGTATCACAACAACGACACTTGCACACAAATAGAAAATCCTCGCAACCCAACGCGTGGAAGTGTTGTCAATCCCTCGTGGGTAAAGTAAGGATAGATGGATAGATCCAAATAAGAGTGATAGCAAAAAAATGCAGCAAGTTTTTTTTTTTGATAAAATATATCTGAAAATAAAATAGGAACGTAAATAGAAAAGTAGAGATTGCAAATAGATGATGTGAAATAGACCCAGGGGCGTAGGTTTCACTAGTGGCTTCTCCCAAAAAAAGCAGCCGGTGGGTAGACAAATTATTGTTGGGCCATTGATAGAAGAGCAAATAATTATGATGATATTCAAGACAATGATCATGTATATAGGTATCACGTCCAAGACAAGTAGACCCACTTCTGCGTGCATATACTTCTATTGCTCCATACATCAACCGCTTTCCAGCATGCATCTAGTGTATTGAGTTCATGGATAAACATAGTAATGCCTTAAGAATGATGACATGATGTAGACAATACATGTCATGTATCTTTTTGTCACTGAGATTGAGCACCGCAAGATCGAACCCATCACAAATCACCTCTTCCCAGTGCAAGATAAAAGATCAAGTTGGCCACCAAAAACCAAATATCAGAGATGAAATACGAGGCTATAATAATCAAGCATGAAAATAATTTCATAGACCTGATCATAAACTCACAATTCATCGGATCCCAACAAACATACCGGAAAAGAACGAGTTACATTATATGGATCTCCAAGATACCATTGGACTGAGAAACAAAACGAGAGATAAAGCCATCTAGCTACGGCCTACAGACCCGTAGGTGTGATATGAACTACTCATGCATCATCGGAGGAGCACCAATGAGGGTGATGAACCCCTTCGTGATTGTGTTCCTCTCCCGAATGGGTTCTAGATTGGATTTCGTGGCTTATGGAACTTGCACTGCCTTAAACGAGTTTTTGTCGACTCCTCTAGTTTTTTTGAGTATTGGGGTATTTATAGAGCTCAGAGGCGGTGGAGTAGGCGCCCGAGGGTCCCACTAGACACCAGGCCGTGCGAGGGGCCCTGGGCACGCTCTGGTGCCTAGTAGGCTACCTGGCCTCTTCTGGTGATCCTCCTGGGCTCTCATATTCCCTTCTGGTCCAAAACAAATATCCGCAAAGTTTCGTGGCATTTGTACTTCATATGATATTGATTTTCTGCAAAGGAAAAAACAAAAAAAAATAGAAACTCGCACTAGGCACCATGTCAATAGGTTAGTCCCAATAAATGATATAAAGTTGCTATAAAATTATCATAAATCATCCAAGAGTAATAATATAACAACATGGAACAATAAAAAATTATAGATACATTGGAGATGTATCAATATCCCCAAGCTTAATTCCTGCTCGTCCTCGAGTAGGTAAATGATAAAAACATTTTTTATGTGGAATGTTGCCTAACATGTTCATCATATTCTTTTGTTTTTAGCATGGACATATGGACTTGTAGATGATTCAAAACAATAGTCTATAATTTGACATGAAAATTTCAATACTCAAGCATATGAACAAGCAACCAAGTCTTTCAAAATATCAATGCTGAAGAACGTTATCCCTAGCTCATCATGCTCCATCATTGATACATTCATGCAACACACCCAAATATTAACTACATCCAATGATCAAGTATGATAATGGTGTTCCTTAGTTGGTGTTTTCTAAGAGATGGAGACTCAAATTCAAAATAAAAATTGCATAAACTAAATAGATAAGTCCTTAGAAGAGGGAAGCACGGATTTATAGAGGTCTGAGAGCTCAAAGGGAAAATTTAGAGACAAAATATTTTGGGTGGTATGCTTTTCCTGTCAACGAGAAGGACTAAGAGTTTGGAGTATCCTCCATGCTAAACAAATTATAGGCGGTTTCCAAACTGAAAATAAACTTTATTCCTGTTTCCACCATTCTTTCACATTCCACAGCTAGCCGTATCCACGGGTACCGTTCATACCAACACTTTCCAAAGAATTTATTATTTGGAAACATAAAATATTTTTTTGCATTTTGGGAATCGACATCCCTAGTACCGCTATACTATCGTGCAATGACACGTGAATAAACACTCATCTTGAGAATAACCTATTTAACATGGAAGATACTGGCCAACCCTCGCCGCTTCATGATCGGTACGGACACACAAAACAAAAATTTATTTTGAACATTAGAGTTGGCACTTGCAAATTTACTTGCAACAACGTTAAAATACCGCATATAGTTAGGTATGGTGGACTCATTTGGCACAACTTTGGATTTAGGATTTGGATCCACGAGTAGTATTCCCGCTTAGTACAAGTCAAGGCTAGCAAATAGATTGAGAAGCGCCCAACCAAGGAACGAGAATCATCATAAGTGAACATTAAACATAACTAACACCGAATAATGCAACACAAGTAGTATGTAATTTCATAGCATAATTGTTGACTTAATGTGCATGCATAGGGAATCACAAACCTTGCCACCAATATTCTTACTAAAACATAATTACTCATCAACATAACTCACATATCACTATCTTCATATCACTAAACTATTGCAAACAATTAAGTTTAATATCCATTGATCTTCATGAATGTTTTTATTATATATTTCCTGGACATTCATCACTTTGGGACTAATTTCATTTAAAGAAAATTTCCATTGCAAATAACGAGCTCTCAAACAAATATAAGTGAAGAACGAGAGCACATGTTTCTTTAAAATTTTGAACTCTCAAAATAATATAAGCGAAGCAAGAGAGAATTTCTTCAAAATTCTACTACTCTCAAAATAATCTAAGTTAAGCATGAGAGCAAATTTCTACAAAATAATAGCACCACCATCCTAAAAAGATGTAAGTGAATCACTTGAGCAATTCCATGGCTCAAAAAATTTAAGTGAAGCATAAAGAGCGATTCTAACAAATCATAGCATAATTTGGCTCTCTCAAATGGGTGTGTCTAGCAAGGTTTATTATGACAAACTAACCAGCAAAGAAAGCAAAGACAGAAATGATACAAGACACTCCAAGCAAAACTCATGATATGTGACGATTAAAAATATAACTCCAAGTAAAATTACCGATGGTTGTTAGAAGAAAGAGGGGATGCCTTCCGGGGCATCCTCAAGCTTACTTGCTTGGCACTCCTTATATATTACCTTGGGGTGCCATGGGGAAACCCCAAGCTTAGGCTTATAACACTCCTTATTCCTTCATCCATTGTGATCTCACCCAAAACTTGAAAACTTCAATCACATAAAACTCAAGAAAACCTTCATGAGATCCGTTAGTATAAGAAAACCAAACTTTACTTGAGGTGCTATTGAAAACCTATTACAATTTTATTTTTGCATTATAACTACTGTATTTCAACTTTAACATGGCTTATATCCCCCGATACAAACCATAGATTCATCAAAACAAGCACACAACACAAAGATAACAGAATCTGTCAAAAACAGAACAATTTGTAAAGATTCACATTTTACACATACTTCTGTAACTCCAAAAATTCTGAAAAATTAGGACAACATGGATAATTTTTATATGAATCTTGATTAAAAATATCACACACTTTTGACACATCTGTGATTCTCAGGATTTTTTCTATTGAACAAAAAAGTTTCTATTTTTCAACAAGATCAAAGCAACTATCACCCACATGATCCTAAAGGCTTTACTTGGCATAAACACTAATTAAAACATAAAAAAAACAATCATAGAAGTAGCACATATAAGATTGTAAACACTCAATAATAAAAAGACAATTTGAATTTTTGTTATTCATCGGGTTGCCTCCCAACAAGCTCTTTCTTTATACCCATTAAGATAGGTTTGAGATTTTATTGATGCTCACATGAAAGATATTAGTTGAAACACAAAGAGAGCATCATGTAGCATAAGACAAACACATTTAAGTATAACATACTTCCTATGCTTAGGAATCTCATATGAAAATAAATTATCAAGACAAGAAATGTCTAACATATGCATGGAAGAAGAAAGAAACAATAGCAATCTCAACATGAAGAGAAATAATTTAGTAACATGAATATTTCCATAACCATATTTCCCTCTCTCACAATAATTACATGTAGGATCATGTTCAAATTCAATAATATAGCTATCACATAAAATATTCTGTTCATGATCCACATGCATAAAAGTCTTGTAATCTTCCAAGGTAGTGGGATTAACATTAACTTAAGTGATGAACCCTTCAAACCCACTTTTATCACAAAATTCACGAGATAGATAATAATACAAAATAGTGGGATAACTATTACTTAAATTTGACACTCTTCCAAACCCGCTTTCATTACTATTGCAAACAATATTATCAATATTAAATTCATCATGAGCATTAGTGATGAAAACAAAGTGAAAACGAACAGAATTGGGTGCTACCATATTTGTTTTCATATTTTTTTGGAGAAGTGGAGACAAATACAGTAACCCCGGAAATGAATATGGAAACAGATTCTACCAGAAACAAACACAAAGAGAATACGGAGCGGACACAAAAAGATAAGTTGGCATTATCCGGAAAATTAAAACCTCTTGAGTCGCGTATAAATAAAATTAAAATTAAAAATATAATGAAATGTTACCATGGCTAAAAATAATATGATTATGTTGGCATCTTAGCATAGTATAATAGTAGTAGTAGTGAACAATTGTGTATAGGGCCTAGTTGAGTACGTATGTGGTAACTAGGCCTCAAATGACCCATTATGATCATTGTGTCATTGTGTGTTGTTCGATAGTTGGGCTACAAAGTAGCCATAGGTCTATACATGACAGCACAATTGCTCCCTAGGGTGGTTTTGATAATTGGTCTCAACATATGCATCATTGGACTAATGTGTTTTCCAAGTATATTTCAGAAAAGTTCAAAAGATGCTATTGCTTAAGGTTTATGTGGAGATAAAAGGGGATTAGGTAGTAAAATTAACTGATTGCTCAAATGCTCAAAGTTAGCCACCAAAACACTTAGTCATTTTCCCCACATATCCACTCTATCAACTTCCACATTCACAAATTCGGTGTCACCACCATTTCCGTATCACACCCACCGAAACTGCATCGACGCTACTGAGTTTGGGTGACCAACATTCTGTTGCCAAGATACACAAAATCGGAATTTCCGAGTTTGAGTATTGGTGCCACCGAGTTTGGCCAGCTGACCGTCAGTCACCTTTTCGGTGCCACCGAGTCTCATATATTAGTCTCACCGAGATTCAAAATTGCACACCTTTAGTGCTAGTCGGTACCACCGAGTTTGCTCTTTTGTGTGTAACAGTTGGATTTCGGCTGGTGCCTATATATACCCCTTCACCCACCTCTCATTGGTGGGAGAAGCACTCAGAACACACACACTTCATTTCCAGATCTATTTTCTGAGAGAGAACCACCTACTCATGTGTTGAGACCAAGATATTCTAATCCAATCATTTGAAACTTGATCTCTAGCCTCCCCAAACTACTTTCCACCAAATCATCCTCTCCTACCCATGCATATTTTGTGAGAGAGTGATTTCTGTTGAGGAGACTATCTTTAGAAGCACAAGAGCAAAGAGTTCAATGATCTACCCCATCTATTACCTTTTGGAGGGTGGTGCCTCCTAGATTGGTTAGGTGTTCCTTGGGAGCCTCATACTTCGTGTTGTGGAGTTGAACCCAGATGTTTGTAAGGGTAAGGAGTTCGCCTACTTTGTGAAGATCTACCGTGAGTAAGACTAGTCCTCCGTGGACGGAAGCCGTGGTGGGATAAACAAGGCTGCTTCTTTGTGGACCCTCCGTGGGTGGAGCCCTCCGAGGACTATCGCAGTCGTTACCCTCCGTGGGTTGAAGTCTCCACTAACATGGACGTAGGATGGCGCCACCTATCAGAACCATGCCAAAAATCGTCGTGTCAACCTCATGGGTTTGATCTTCCTACCTTACTCCTCTATTTAGACTTTCATGTTTACTTTCCGCTGCTATACTATTAGAACTTATTGTGTAGGGGTACTTGACTTGTTATAACTGCCATAGCTGCCTCTCAAGTAAAATTGGGAAAAGGCCAAAAAATTAACTTGTCAAGTAGTCTAATCACCCCCCCTCTAGACATACTTCCTATAAGTGGTACCAGCGCTTTGGTCCTTGTTTCATTGGTTTAGCAACCTAGGAGAGTATGGCATCTAGTAAGGGAAATTATCATCATAGAGGTCCTTACTTTGATGGCACTAATTTTGCTAGTTGGAAGCATAAAATGAAAATGCATATACTTGGCTTTAATAGTCATGTTTGGGTTATTATTCGTGTTGGCTTGCAAAGATAACTTCTTTGGAGAAGGGCATGAACCAGATCGTGATGCACCAACTATTGAACTGAAGATGTTGTAACTTAATGCTCAATCCTGTGATATCATCTTAAATTGCCTTTTTCCCGAAGAATTCAACAAAATCAGTCGTCTTGAGAATGCACATGAAATTTGGGATACTTTGGTTGATATGCACAAAGGTACTGCTTCTGTCAAGGAATCTAAGTTGGATGTGCTTCAAAGCTAGCTTGACAAGTTCAAGATGAAGGATGGTGAAGGACTCGCTGAAATGTACTCTAGGCTAGCTCTCATCACCAATGAGATTGATGACTTAGGAAGCGAAGAAATGACCGACAAACTCATCATCAAGAAGATACTTAGAGCTCTTGATGGCAAGTATGACACGGTGTGCACATTGATCCAAATGATGCCAAATTACAAAGATCTCAAGCCAACTGAAGTCATTGGTAGGATTGTTGCTCATGAGATGCCACTCAAGGACAAAGATGAGCTGCACAACAAGTCAAGTGGTGCTTAAAAAGCTTCATTTGATGCTCCCACTATTTCAAAAGACAATCATGTCACTGATGAAGATATAAGACTCATGGTTAGAAAATTCAACAAGTTCTACAAGCGTAGAGGCAAAGATAGAAGCTCGAGTTAAAGACATGATGAGAAGCGTTTGTCCAGTCATGACCGAAACTGCTACAATTGTGGGAAGCCCAAACACTACCCAAATGAGTGCTCGACTCCCTACAAATGAAGAGACGAGTCACCTCGAAGACGAAGCTCAAGAGATGAGTCACCTCGTAGGGAGAAAAGGAGTAGAGAAGATCACTATGAACGAAGACACTCACGAAGAGGCAAGGAATCGGAGAAGAAGGACAAATACACCAAGATCAGTTCAAGAAGAAGACATCAAGCTCATCTTGGTTAATGGGACTCCGGCTCCGAGCTTGATCACCACTCCGAGAGAAGCTATCACTCCAACTCCGACTATAGTCAAGATGAAGGTGTTGCCGGGATTGCACTTGTTTCCACGAACTCCTACAACTTATTTGATTCACCAAATTAGGGAGTTGGAAACTGCTTCATGGCTAAAGGCCCCAAGGTATCACATCCCGAGTATCTTGATTTCAATAGTGATGAGGATGACTTGTTAGCAGAGGATGACTTGCTTCTAGATAAAGCTAGTGAATGCGCTGAAAATGAACTTGCTTTTTATTATGCTAGTCAAGAGAAATCAAATGATTATGATAAGAAACAAATTGAACGACTAACTCAAGAACTAAAAAATCTTAAGTTAGCTCATGAGACTACTCTAGAAGATCATAGAGAGCTTGCAAGAACACATGAGAAGCTACGCTTCGAGAAGCTCAACTTGGAGCAAGAGCATGCGTTCTTAAAATCAATCAATGATGATCTTCGGAAGAAGAGTTCTTCTTATCTAGCCAAACGATTACTCTTGTCTAACTTTGTTCCACAAGTTAAACCTAGGAACACTAGTAACAAAGGCAAGAAGGTTTCTTCATCTAGTAACAATAATTCTAAAGCTAAATCCAATAATGTTGTTGCTAGTAACTCTATTGATTGCACTAATGATTCTTTTAGACAAGTTACACTTGGCCAAGAAAATGATCTATTGAAAGGTATTATAGAGAGAGGTGTCTTCAAGAGTCTTGCCGGAAGTAAGCAATTTGAGGAAATTGCGTGCAAGAAAGGAGGACATCGGAAGAAACAAGGTGTTGGCTACTTCAACGTCAACGGAGATGTTTGGGAAGAAGGTCCATATCCCACTCCCAAGTTTGTTCCCCGTGGAGAGAAGTGTTCCACTCCTTCCAAAGGAACGAGCTCACAAGATGGCCTTCTACCACAAGACCACAAAGGCAAGGGAAACCTTCAAGATGACATTGACCTATTTGAAGAAGAACCCCAAGACAAGGTCAAGTTGATTCCCATGGATACTACTAGCTCTACCTCAACAACTACTACCACAACTCCAAGGATTCCCATCAATTTGGTGTGGATTCCCAAGAGGAAAATCTAGAAGTTCTTGAGGGTGACTCTGCCAATGAAGTTCACTCTTATTCATTTTGGCAAGGACTATATGCAATCAACCTCAACCATATGCATTTATTCAAGGAGTCACACATTCCCTCAAAGGTAAGCAAGGAACGAAGTAATTAATGCATCTTTGGACATTATCCCATGTGTGCTTCACTCCATGTCTATAGATATTCTTGCATATGTTCCTTTTGCTTTGGGACTAACCCATGTAGGTGAGAAGAGTATGAAAACAACAAGTATTGCTCCCAACTCAAGATGATCTTCATCAACATTGAGCATCCACCACTACTACACCTGCTTGAAGTCTTGAAAGACAAAACCCAAGGTTAGATAATCCCTCTTAGTGGGGATATCATATCAAGGGGGAGTTTTACTCTAAGATTTGAGTATAAGCACCTGCTAAGGATATGAACACATTAATGCTTATGTAAAAGTGGGAGCCCCACTTGTACTTAATGATGAGTATGGCCTATGATCAAGTATTCTTACTTGGCTCCTATGTCAATATACTCATATATACATGACTTTGTCATCGCCCAAGTGCTTGATAGCTGCTAGGATGTTTGTACATGTTCACCATGTTTTATTCATCATTCTTATTGTGTGAGCATGTTGGTTTGCATGTGTTTGATCATTCGAGGACATCCAATTGTTGTTATTTGGCTTTTGATTTATGTTTTGCCAATTGGATGGACATGAATACCTAGGACCCTTCTCTAGCTAACTATGCTATCTCATCTCAAATTCTATTCATGCTTCATCACAAAACTTGAACAAGCACTTATCTATCCCTCGATGTGAAGGTGCACTCGGAGTTCCGTATCGTCAAAGGCTACCTTCCAAAACCTCTTTGAACAACTCAGTGTGACCAACTCCAAAAACTCGGCGCCATCGATATTTCAAGATTGATCAGGTTTTCCTATCTCGGTACCACCGAAATCGCTAACTCGGTTACACCGAGTTTCCTTGTCTACTAATAGTTAAGGAACTTGGTGACACCGATTTTGCCATCTCGGTGACACCGACATCGCATGGGTATATATATTCGCAGATCGAATCTTTGAATTCACTTCGTCAAAGCCATTTTGTTCGCAAAACCCTCGCTCCCTTAAGACCCCTGGTCATCGCCTTTGTCTCCTCGAGCGCCTCGACCTCTGGGATTCGCCGCCGTCGACGCAATCAACTCTGTCGTCGCCATCGTATCCGGACCGCCACCAAGTTAGGATATGGATCCGATTTCCTTTTGCGTTCCCCTATCTAACTCTTATACATTGGGAAAGATTTTCTTCGAGCCACCATGTGCAAACCCTTCCTTCCACCAGATGAATCTCATAGTGTAGAAGAAGTAGAAATTTTGGATCTGATCTTCTGCAGCATGCAACTCGGTGAGACCGAGTTTGTAAAATTGGTTCCACCGATTCTTGTTTTAGGGTTCGTGAGAAGCAACTCGGTGAGACCGAGCAGCTATTTTTGGTCCCACCAAAACTGATTGCCAAGTCTCTGTTAAGCGAGTTAGCTGTCCCGGTGACCCCGAAATTGCCAACTCGGTGCCACCGATTTACATCGTGCAGAAGATCATACCCTAAGTTTCAAACTTCAAATTCTAAAAAACATATGAATTTTATGATGCTCATCCATTCTGTCTTTCCTATATCGACTTCACATGTTCTGATGTTTGCTGCTGAGCGTGTGTGTCAATATGTCAGGTTCCGATGATAGTCAGAATGACTTCAAAGAGCAGAGTGTTGAGATGGACTCAGGCACTAGTCCAGAGAAGTCTGCCTCAGACCCAAGTTCTCCCAGTTCCCATGGCTTGTCGAAGGGAGCCACCAAGCAGAGAAGGAAGCTAGTTTCTAATGAAGAGGACTCAGATTTGATGCCATAGGAAACTTCAGCTCCTCTTAAGGCTCCTCCAAGGAAAGTTGTCAGGAAGATATCTACTAGTGTTGCTGATCTAAGAGCACCTGAATATGCAAGAAGGGCAAAGCACTTTCCAAGGATGCACCTGCAAAGAAGGCCGTTGAGAAGAGGCCCAGGAAGAGAACTATCCATCTTGTTGGCAGAAAGACTTCCATGTTTGAAGATCCAGAAGATGCTAAGGAAGAAGCTCCTGAGGAGATCCTAGTTCCTCCCAAGAAGAAGAAGTTGATGGCTAATGCAATGAAGTCTGCATCTAAGCCTGTTGCTAAAGCAAAGAAGGCTCCAACTTCCATAAATACCACCAAAGTTATACGTGCAACTGTCAAGAGCAAATGACCTGATTCCGGTGCCCATGCTGCAGGGGAAGAAAAAGATGAGAATGCTCCACTTCTCAGGACGCTCAGACCAACCCTTCCACTCCACAATGTTTCTCATCCAGTAGCAGAAGATATGAAGAAGAGGAAGGATGACGGACTAAGAAAGCGGAGAGCTAGTAATCCATATGCTGTCAGAAGAAGAACCGTTGTTGATCCAAGGTTTCACACCAAGGAACAACAAGATTTTTATGAGACTGTCTTCTATGACAAGAGTCCATTTGTCAGTGATATGAGGTATGTCGACTGGGCATATATCAAGGAAAATGAGAATTTCTTTCCACATGTTCAAGAGAACTTCAGACTAGTTGACATAGAAGAATTTGTTAGGAAAGAGATGACCCCATGGAAAGATGAGCTGATCATGCAATTCGATGCAACTGTTCATTTATATGATGACTCTTTAGTCTGGATGACTGATGGTCACAAGTACGAAGCTATAATTGCTGAATGGGCTGCTATCATTGGTGTCCCCAAGCAGGAAGAATCATATGTAGATGTGTATGCAGAAGCTAAGCAGAATCACAACTCCACGGCCAATATGTACAAGACCATTCCACATCAGTACTTGTCCAGTCACAAGTTTGGTTTAGTGTATTTTCTTCAAGCTGGCATTCCTACGCCAAACAATATACTGAGATACACCCTCATGCCTAAGTCAGGTGATGAGAAGATGATCAGAGGATATTCTATCAACCTGCTGCACCTTCTTGATACCCATACCAGATTTAGAGTGATAGACTTGATAGTAGAGACTATCCGGAGAAGTGCTGCGGATCAGAAGAGATCATGTGGATATGCACCATACATTTAGATGCTCATCGATGCCAAGCTAGGCAAGCTTGCATATCTACTTGATCGTCCCCATATACCTCTTCAGCCTAAATTTGAAGATAATGAGGTTGTGATGGATGACAATGATCCCAACTCAGCTGCATCAAGAATGGCAGCAAAGGCAGAAGAAGATGAAGCTGCTAGAAATAGGCACCAGCAGTTCCACAGCTCAGAACTCAAGTTGAGCAAATGGCATTTCTAGTTAGCTCTGTCCAAGGCATGGAGAAGAACATCCAAGAGATCATGCAAAATCAGAAGAGTCTTGAGAGAGTTGTGGAGACAAAATTCCACAACATCGATATGAAGGTAACCGAGTTGACCACCATTGTCAGACAACTTCAACATGAAGTTGACTCTGTGGAGATTCCACGCTCAGAGGATGAAGATGAAGAAGATGATGATGATAACGAGGATGAGTCTCCTCCTCCCACTACTACTAGGTTCAGCACCAAGCCTCGGTCAGTTGTTGTTCCTGCTCAGGAGACACGACAGACATCTTCAGCACCAGCTCCAGCTCCAGCTCAAGCTCCTTCAGTATCAACTCCTCCAGCTCCAGGACATTCAGTAGAAGCCTGTGCAGACGCTGTTTTATCGACTCCATCATCAACTACCCAGGTAGACGAGTAGTTCTATACTTTTGAACTTTTTGGTAACTTGTTGCCAAAGGGGGAGAAATGAATAGATCATAGACTTCGTGTGAGAGAGCTTTTGACTTTATTTGCTCTCATTTGATTTTAAAAAAACTTTGGTTCTTGGATGAGTTTATCCTATCTGTGTGATTGATCATACGCTTTATCTAGTGTGATGCTACGATATCATCTCTTAGCTATCCTTGTGATGATCACTCACTTATCTTGTTGGTGTCATGTGCATTTCTATTATTTTTTACACACCACCAAGATGTATGTGACATGGAAGAGTAACCCATGATCCTAATCAATTGTGCATTTGCATTCAAACACAAATTTTAAATAATGCACAAATTTAGGTGGAGCTCTCGCTTTTCACATACTTCTCAAAGCTCGATGCTAATCATTGATTATATCTTTTGTCGAAGCTTTGATCTATATGTTGTCATCAATTACCAAAAAGGGGGATATTGAAAGCACAGTTGCTCCCTAGGGTGGTTTTTATAATTGATCTCAACATATGCATCATTGGACTAATGTGTTTTCCAAGTATATTTCAGAAAAGTTCAAAATATGCTATGGCTTAAGGTTTCTGTGGAGATGCCCCCTGATGCAAGAAACGAATAATATTTGCTCAAGCTTCAAGCTGGAATCTTCACTTGATATTTGTGAGAAATCACTTTTGAGTCCATAGAAAGCCAATACTATTAAAAGGGGACGAGGTAGTAAAATGAACTGATTTCTCAAATGCTCAAGGTTAGCCACCAAAAAATTTAGTCATTTTTCCCAGATATCCATTCTATCAAGCTCCACATTCACAAATTCGATGTCACCAATATTTCCATATCGGACCCACCGAGTTTGAACCTCACACAGAACCCTGGCCATTCCCACCAAATCGGTGCAACCAAAACTGCATCGGTGCTACCGTGTTTGGGTGACCAACATTCTGTTGCCAAGATACACAAAATTGGAATTTTCGAGTTTGAGTATCGGTGCCACCGAGTTTGGACATCTCACCGTTAGTCACCTTTTTGGTGCCACCGAGTCTCATATATCGGTCTCACCGAGATTCAGAAGTTCACACCATTAGTGCTAGTCGGTACCGCCGAGTTTCCAACTTCGGTGTCACCGAGTTTGCTCTTTTGTGTATAATGGTTGGATTTTGGCTTCTTCCTATATATACCCCTTCACCCACCTCTCATTCGTGGAGAAGCACTCAGAACAGACACTTCATTTCCAGATCCATTTTCTGAGAGAGAACCACCTACTCATGTATTGAGACCAAGATATTCCAATCCAATCATTTGAAACTTGATCTCTAGCCTCCCCAAACTGCTTTCCACCAAATCATCCTCTCCTACCCCATGCATATTCTGTGAGAGAGTGATTTGTGTTGAGGAGACTATCTTTAGAAGCACAAGAGCAAGGAGTTCATTGATCTACCACATCTATTACCTTTTGGAGGGTGGTGCCTCCTAGATTGGTTAGTTGTCGCTTGGGAGCCTCCTACTTCGTGTTGTGGAGTTGAACCAAGATGTCTGTAAGGGCAAGAAGATCGCCTACTTCATGAAGATCTACCGTGAGTAAGGCTAGTCCTCCGTGGATGGAAGCCGTGGTGGGATAAACAAGGTCGCTTCTTTGTGGACCCTCCGTGAGTGGAGCCCTCCATGGACTCTCGCAATCCTTACCCTCCGTGGGTTGAAGTCTCCACTAACATGGACGTACGATAGGGCCACCTATCGGAACCATGCCAAAAATCACCGTGTCAACCTCATGCGTTTGATCTCCCTACCTTACTCCTCTATTTACACTTGCATGTTGACTTTTCGCTGCTATACTATTAGAACTTCATGTGTAGGGTGTACTTGACTTGTTATAACTGTCGTAGCTGCCTCTCAAGTAAAATTGGGAAAATGCACAAAAATTATCTTGTCAAGTAGTCTAATCACCCCCCTCTAGATATACTTACGATCCTACAATACAAAAAATGGAAATTTCATATTCGCGGAAACGGAAAGTTGTGTTTCCACCTCGGTTCCACCGGAAACACTGTTCCATTTTTGTTTCCGTTTCTGCATAAAATATTTCATTTCCATTTCCATTTTACAAATTTCCATTTCTGTTTTCATATTTCCTCTCCATTTTCATATTTCCTCCGGAAAAGTGGAAAGTGTCCACTCCATTTTCGTACCTAGTGAGGATTAAATAAATTTTCAAGATAATAAGAAGCATCACCCCAATCATGATCATTACAATGAGTAGTGGACATGACAAAATTGCCATCCCCAATCTTGTAGTTTGGCATATTATTAGCATGGTTGATATTAATAGAATTTATAACAACATCATTGCAATCATGCTTTTCATTCAAGGAGATATCATGAATCACTTTATAAATTTCTTATTTTAACACTTCATCACAATATTCAGATTCACGATTTTCAAGCAAAACTTCACAAAAATAATCAAGAGAACTCAACTCACTAGCAATTGGTTCAAGATAATTAGATCTTTTGAAAAAATTAGCAAGTGGATGAGGATCCATATGTCTTTACTTTTCCTATTTATTTTTCTGTTTTTGATTATTGACATGAAGGCAATAGAAGCAAGCAAGAAAGAAAAAGGCAAACAGAAAGAAGGCAAATAAAAAGGAAAATATTTTTGTGTTTTTCTAAAAACATGTTTTAAGTGGGGGAGAGGAAAACGGGAGGCAAATGGAGAATACTGTAATTGCAAGGATATGGTAGTTTATGTGTAGGAACCTGATAGATCTTGACTTGATCTTCCCCGACAACTGCGCCAGAAATCTTGAATCCCCGCTGATTTGTGTTAGTTTCCCTCCAAGCTTAAAGGGTGATGTAACACAGCGACAACAAGTATTTCCCTCAGTTATGAAACCAAGTTATCAATGAAGTAGGAAGATCCACAAGACTATGTAAACAACACTTGCCAATCCGTCGTGGGTAAAGTAAGGATAAACAGGTAGATGCATATAAGAGTGATAGCAAATGAAACACAACAAGGTATTTTTTCTTTGATAATATAGATTTGAAAACAAAAAATAAAATAAAATAGAAACGTGAATAGAAAAGTTGAGATTGCAAATAGATGATGTGAAATAGACCCTTGGGCCATAGGTTTCACTAGTGAGTTCTCTCAAGAAAATAGCAAGCGGTCGGTAGAAAAATTACTATTGGGAAATTGATAGAAGAGCAAATAATTATGACGATATTCAAGCCAATGATCATATATATATGCATCACATCCAAGAAAAGTAGACCGACTTTTGCATGCATGTACTTCTATTACTCCACACATCGACCAGTATCTAGCATGCATCTAGTGTATTGAGTTTGTGGAGAAATGGAGTAATCCCTTAAGAATGGTGACATGATGTAGATAAGGTATATCCATGTAGGAATAGAACCCATCGTTTTATCCTTGATAGCAACGATACATGCGTGTCATGTATCTTTCTGTCACTGAGATTGAGCACCACAAGATCGAACCCATCACAAAGCACATATTCCCATTGTAAGATAAAAAACCAAGTTGTCCAGACAAAATCCAAATACCAGACAAGAAATACGAGGCTATAATAATCAAGCATGAATATGATTTCGTAGATTTGAACATAAACTCACAATCCATCGGATCCCAATAAACACACTACAAAAGAATGAGTTGCATCATATGGATCTCTAAGAGACCATTGTATTGAGAAACTAAATAAGAGAAAAAGCCATCTACCTACTGCCTACGGAGCCGTAGGTTTGATATGCACTACTCATGCATCATCAGAGGAGCACCAATGAGGATGATGAACCCCTCCATGATCGTGTTCCTCTCCGAAACAAGATCTAGATTGAATTTCATGGCTTCCGGAACTTGTGGCGGTTGAAATGATTTTTCGTCGACTCGTGTAGGGTTTTCCGAATATTGGGGTATTTATAGAGCTCAGAGGCGGTGGAGGAGGCGCTCGAGGTCCCGACTAGACACTAGGTTGTGCTAGGGGCTCTGGGCGAGCCCTAGTGCCTACTAGGCTGCCTGGGCCTCTTCTATCCATTCTCCTCGGCTCCTAAGTTTTCTTCTGGTCCCAAAAAATCTCCTTAAAGTTTCGTGGCATTTGGACTTCATCTGATATTGACTTTCTGCAAAGGAAAAAAAACAACAACTGGCACTAGGAACTATGTCAATAGGTTAGTCCCAAAAAATGATATAAAGTTGCTATAAAGTGATCATAAAACATCCAAGAGTGATAATATAACAGATAGACCAATCAAACAATTATAGATACGTTGGAGACGTATCACTGGCTAGACGCAGATAGATTCAGATTATGCAGGCTCTCAACCTTTAGGATGATAGTGGTTCTGAGAAGATCATCACTCCTGAGGAGAAGTAGGTCTACGAGCACAACACCTCGACTGACGATGAGGCTTCGGGCCATCCTGCTGCTTCCTCATCTTCTCTCGCTGATGATGACATTATGGAGGACGATAAGGAGCGTGACGAGATGATGATTCAGTGGAGACCAAGGAGTCAAAGGAGAACTATTAAGCTCTGGTGCGTTAGCATCGCTCGTTTCCTTTTTGGTGTCTTGATGATAAATGGGGAGAGAGTTCTATTAGGTCAGGATTTTCATGGATGTGGTTATCTGATGTGCTTCTTGCAAGACGAACTTTTTATTACTTTCAGTTGTTTCCATGAACCATGTGTGGAGACCTTGTACATGTTGTGAGACATGCGATCTCAGTTTATCTATCTTGTCTTGTACATTATGTAGAGCCTAAATGTCTTTGCTACCCTCTCTATTATGCTATACTTATTATCTTGTACAAATGCATGTTGTTGTCTACTCTTTTTCATTTGTACTCTTTTTTGGTCTATAAAATCAAGGGGATCCCTATCACTTATGTGGGCAAATCAACAGTGCACACATTCAGGGGGAGCTCCTGTTTTATTCTCTAGATCTTCAATGGAAATAGTGTAGTTTTCATCATCCACCAAAAGGGGGAGATTGTTAGGGCATTTTCCAGCCATAGTGTTTTGGTAATGATGACAACTCTCTATGTGATCTTATCATGTGTCAAGTTCTTCAAGTACCTTATATTGGACACAAGATGATTGGGCTTTCCCTCCGGATGGAAAAGAACGAAAATGACGTTCTCTACGTGTTTATTTCTTTGGTCGTAGGAAACCCGTAATACTAAGAGGGAATTCAGATCGGAAGGTACTGGGTGAATCAAT